>NC_140593.1:976705097-977323597 GCF_964204655.1 Triturus cristatus
ATACAATATTTTTTATTTAAAATTATTTCTTGACACAAAATGTATAATTACATTAATAAAATGTAGTTACTTCCCACCCTAAAACCCCACAAAACTCACAACCTGCACCTAAAACTTAACTTTAAAAAAGCAAACTATTTCCACTATTAATATAATTATTGATAAACAAACTATCATTAATTAGATATTAATTATTAATTCCTTATAAATAATTAACTTGCCACAACATACCCCACAAAGCACACAACACAATCATAACATTTCACAGAAAATTGTTTACATGATGAGCTTAATTCATTATCAATTTAATAATTAATATTAATCTCAAATGCAATTACCAATTAGTTAAAATTAATTAACTTTGAACACCATACCCCTACAAAACTCACAACCCACATCTAAAATCCTAAAAAAAATAGTTGCACAATTAACATAATTAATCATCAGTTACAGAAATATTCTCAATTAAAAACTATTAGTTCATTAAAATGTATTCACTTCCCATCCGTTACCCCTATAATCCGCACCACCTGCACCTAAAATGAAACTTTAAAAAAAAGTAATTATATATAATTGTCTATTAAATAATTTATAGTATTTTGCAACTAATTAATCTTCAATTTAAAGTAATTTCCTCCCCACCCTTTACCCCTAGTAAAGTAGATTGACAATCAATGCAAAACTGGGTTTACTTATTGCTTATATAATGTCATTGTCTCCATGGTACACTAGCTGTTCTTGGCTTATATTTTACGGCTATAGAGGAAGCACTTCAACATCTACACTGGTACACGTGATTACATTATTTCACCTTTGGCCTTTGATGTCTGCACATCTAGGGTTGGTGTAACCTTAGCGATATGCCTCCTCTCATGATCCATCTATCTCCATAATGTGAGTGGTGGCTCTACTGTCTGAGCATGTTAGGTCTGTCAACCATGAGGGATGGCTGTGCTGTGTACAGGCTGAGATTGTGCAAGCGACATTTATGACTGATATATTTCCCAATATTCCATTTCCAATATGCAAGTATAATATATGAATGAGAATCAGGTTCTGCGGATCAGGGTTAACAAATAAATTAATATAGAAGACTGAAGTGAAAAAGAGGCTAAACAAGCTGAAATCACAGAAGTCCATACAAAATTGCAAACCAAGACTGCATGAACGGCCTGGAAATCCTTTGTTTTAGCCAAAATTTCTTTGGACATTTTGAAGAGAACTATACAATTTAGCTATCAATTTCTCAAAATTGACTTTGGAGTTACCCATGCGGAGTGTTTGGCTTGTTTCACACAAAGTGAAGATATTGAAATATGTCATGCCTAACATTTGGAAACTATCTGTAAAATCAGAGGTTGTATAGCAATCGTATATGAAAATTGTTCTGTAAAATGCATGATTTGGCCATTTTTTCAAAAGTTTTCTGGGCTGAGAACCTCCTGAAGCTCCAAGAGGTAACTATGGTGCAGTTTGTGACAGCTACTTATGTCCCTCCTTTGTAAATGGTTACCAGCCACCACTTCAAAATAGCATTCCTCTGCAATATGTAAAATCGGCCTAAAAAGCACTATGGCCCCTCTAAGCATCACCTGGGAAGTGTATGTAATCTGTTCCATGAGAATCTAGCACTCTTACAGTTACTGCCGGACATTAAAGTATACAGACTTTAATATTCTAATAAAATAGACTGAATATGCCAAATGCATTAAATTATAATTATTTTGACCCTTATGAGAAATTAGAGGGGCTTCATTTAGTAGTTGATCCAAAGGCCTGCTGTTTGTTCTTTTCAGAAAAGGAATTAAATATTCCAATTATAACATTGTCTTCATAACTAGAATAAGATAACCATAAAGGTAATGGATAAAGTGTCCCGCAGGGATAATATTTTCATTTGGCAGGAGAGCCTCAATCTCACAGAACTCATACATATTTACATTTTTGTTCGGCACCTCCTTGGCTACATTGAAAGTGCAGAAAGACGTGATTGACATATGAAAATATATATAGAAATGCTGCAGAAAACCTATATGTGCCCTGTGATCTACCTGTAACCAGTAACATAAAGATATGTCCAGCGGGCATCAGCATCTTATGCAGAAGAAAAGGGATTTCAAACAAAGGAGCACTTGATGTCAAGTGAAATGCCCTCAATGCTCATGTTTTTGATTCGGGTGCAGCATTTCAGATGCATTACCCTTCAGCTGTCTGACAGCTTGGTTGAAGGCCAGAGCATAAACATGCCCCCTGGCACTGACGCTGTGAGTTAAGGTGGGTAACCTTTACACAGCAGTACGTTGTGTTTGTTTAACAGCTGGGAATGCTTAGACATCTGTTTAGCCAATGTTTAGCCAAGCCATTGTAGGTCATAACATGCACAGGAAATCAATACGATTCCTGAAACGAACGCCGCTTCTAATGTTCAACACAATGCAAAAGCAAAGAAAGTTTGTGAATCGTTTTTGGTTTAAGAAAATAAAAACGACTTGCTCGTTATACCGACGTTGTTAAAATATCGTATTTATACTATCTTAAAACGTGGAGTGATTAAATAAAACTCTTTTTTTCTACTCTTTTACAGAGATGGTGCTTAAAACTTTTAGTACATTAAGACTTTGTTATGCTTCCTGGTGTGTTTTTTGTTGTGTGCAGGCCTGGGTGGAATTTTAATTCCGTGAGCGGAATTGGAGAATTTATCAACTCTGCATTACTGTTGTGACGCAGAGTTCCTGCAATTTTTTCCTGTTGAGAAACCCGATGACAACAGGAACACAAGGTTTCAGAATGCGAGCTGGTGGGAGGGAGTGAGTTTGGCATCCCCTAAGAGCGATTTTCGGTCACTAGGAGGACTTCCTGTGAGATTTTGTTACGCAGGCGGTCACGAGCTGTTGGTGTCAGATGGATGGATGCTTCCGGAGTAGATTTTCGGTATTCTACCCAACTGGATGGTTCCAGTAGTTTTTTGGTTATTTTTTTAGCTTGAAATGCATATGTTTTCTTTTACTTAGTTTTTCAACAAGAAGCAAGTGCCCGAGAGACTCCAACTTCCTCCTCCTGTCCAGAAGGCTCCTCCCACTGCTTTGTCTATGCCTTGGTCACTTTCCATTTGGATTTGGAGGGAGAGGAACACTCTCTTTTTCTGCAATTCCTGCTACATATATACATATATCCCAAACAAAGTAGTTGAAAAAAATGGCACCCTCTTGCTCTGCTGGTGCCAGCATTAGGGATGTTGTGGCATTATCCCCCAAGCACATAACTACGAACAACACAATATAATGCTGCACTTCCAGGGGAATTCAGAATTACGGATTTTATTTGGCATCACAAAATTGCACCAGCATATATCCTGCAAGTTTCAACCAGTACGGTCTTGATCACAGTGGCTGCATATATACACATTTATATACATACCTATATATATTCACTGAAAAAACCATAGGTTTCAGGCACGTTATAGTTAGGAATTAGCATTTAAAAAACCTTTAAAATTCCCTGAAAAAACCATAGGTTTCAGGGGCGTTATAGTTAGCTGGACTTTTCACTCGTACAAAACCATTGAAATTCCCCCGTTATAGTTAGTTCCGCTAACTATAACTCGCGCTCCCACAATGCACTGCTGATGACGTCACATATTACATCCCTCATGACATGGTCAGTGACATCACTCATGACATCACTGATGACATCTCAAATGACATCACTGATGACATCACTGATGACATCATCCAGTGAATGTGTGTTTTTCTGAAAATTACATATGTTTTATATATGTATATCTCAAGGTGATGGAAGAATAAATGGGTATATAAGTGTCTAAATGAATGATTTGTTTTTGAAAAATTGATTGTATAACTGACTGATTAAGTGTATCTTAGTGAATACATGGCTTAGTGAGTAATGTTTAAACATGTAAATATCTGTATCAGTCTCTCCCTTTGTGTATATGTGGCTGCATGGGTTGGTGAGTAGCTACATGAGTGTCTATATAGGTTATTAGTTGGTTTTTTGAGTATCAGTATGAGTGTCTGAGTGCCTGTATGGTTCGGTGGGGGGTATTACGTAGTGCATAGGTGCATGAATGAGTGACTCACTGTTTGTATGTGTTGAAGACAGCATGTGTGCAGGACTGTATGGGTGGATGAGTGTGTGCATGGGTGTGTTAGTGAGTGAATGACTGTCTCAATAGTGTCTTCATGAGTAACTACATATGTTTTAAACTAGTATATGTGACTATTGGTGTATATAAGTGAGTATATGTGAGAGTGAGAGATTGGAAGAGTTCCTGTATGAATAAGTATGTGTTTCTATAAGTGATTGTTTAAAAGACTAAGTATGTGTAGGTTTCTGTAGAAGTAAGTGTGGTGGTGTGTGTATAACTGTATATGCAAGTAAATGGATGTTTGATTCTTTATTAGCATGAGTGACTATGTGTGTGAGTAACTCTATGGATGAGTGGCGTTGTGTAACAGGATGTATAGGTGTATGAGTACATATGAGGAGTGAGTACATGTATGAGTGACTGTATAGGACTGTTGGTGAATGAGTGGATGTGTATGTGGAGCTTAGAATTACTGAATAGGTTGTTGTAACTGGTATTGGTATGTCCATTGTTTTGAAAATTTTAGTTTCTATTTTTGAATGTGTGTATCAAAGGTTATATTAGGGGGATAGGAGGTCTGCCACTCTATCACAAGGATGATGTCATCAGTGATGTCATCAGTGATGTCATCAGTGATGTCACTGACCATGTCATGAGTGATGTAATATGTGACATCATCAGCAGTGCATTGCGGGTGCGCAAGTTATAGTTAGCTGAACTAACTATAACGGGGGAATTTCAATGATTTTGTACGAGTGAAAAGTCCAGCTAACTATAACGCCCCTGAAAACTATGGTTTTTTCAGTGAATTTTTAAGGTTTTTTAAATGCTAATTCCTAACTATAACGTGCCTGAAACTTATGGTTTTTTCAGTGAATTTCAAAGGTTTTTTAAATGCTAATTTCTAACTATCCCTACAGAGATAGGACATGTGAAGAAAGAAGAAAAAACGCACAGAAAAAAAAAAGAAATGCAGAAAGAAGCAGCAGAAGTCCTCAAAGACGAAGAAAAGTGCAGGAAGAAGGATAATGTGCAGAAAGAACAAACAGAAGAGCAGAAAGAAGCCTTGTTGCAAAATCATCCTGTACCCTCAACCTTTTCAGACGGATACTGGTGGCAACTGAGTCTGACTAACCAGTCCTAGAGCCAGTGCTATGTTAAAAGACACTCAGAATACAGTGAAAACACCAACATACACTAGGGAACACTGTGTGTTGGGGTCCCCCTGTGATTAGCATGACCTCCTCTGTAAGCCCCTAGTATATAATAGGGCAGGGGGATTAAAACTACCTCTTAAAACGTGCCACAGGGCGTGGTTGCACACGTCACCTCAGGCCCCGTTCCCTTCCTTCCCCACTGTGTAAACACGCCCTGTGGCTATTTTAAGTTGGGAGATTAAGTCCCCTTGAAACCTGAGGGTCCCTAGGGTCCAACTAGATTACTAGGTACCTCCAGTAAGCGCCACAGAGCTGCATTGCAGAGAGATGTAAAAAGGGGCACGGCCTAGACTGCCTCCCTGCAGCGCAGCGCAGTGGCGCTTACTGGAAGCACCTGGTGGGCTAGTTGGCCCCCAGGGTCCCTCAGGATTGAAGGGGAATTATTTCCCCAACTTAAAACGCGCCACAGGGCGTGTTTGAACATGTTAACTCAGGCCCCGTCCCCTCCCTTCACCACTGTGTAAACACGCCCTGTGGCCGTTTTTAGTTGGGAGATTAAGTTTATGTGAATCTGAGGGTCCCTAGGGGCAAAATAGCCCACTAGGTACGTCCAGTAAGTGCCATTGCAGAGAGGTGTAAAAAGGGGCACGACCTGCACCACCTCTCTGCAACCCAGAGCAGTGGCTTTTACTGGAAGCACCTGGTGGGCTAGTTGACCCCCAGGGTCCCTCAGGTTTGAAAGGGAATTATTTCCCCAACTTAAAACGCGCCACAGGGCGTGTTTGCACACGTCACCTCAGGCCCCGTCCCCTCCCTTCACCACGGTGTAAACGCGCCTTGTGGCCGTTCTAAGTTGAGAGATTAAGTCCCCTTAAATCCTAAGGGTCCCTAGGGTCAAACTAGCCCACTAGGTACCTCCAGTAAGCGCCACAGAGCTGCGTTGCATAGAGGTGTAAAAAGGGGCGTGGCCTCAGAACACCTGTCTGCAACACAGCTCCCTGGCGCATACTGGAGATACCTGTTGGGCTAGTTGGCCCTCAAGGACCCTCAGTATTGAAGGGGAATTAATTCCCCAACTTACAACTGGCCAGGGGGCGCGTTTGCAGAGTGCTGCAAGGAGGGGGTGTGGCCTCCGGGGCGATGCCGGTCTTTTATTTATTTTATTTTTTTAAGAAGGAGGGCTGTGTGGCCCCCCTTCTTTTTCTAATTTATTGGCCCTGGGGACCCCATCCCCCAGGGCCTGCACCCTAATTTTTTTTGTTGAAAAAAATTAATTTGGAATGGGGCTGCGTGCCCCCCCCAAGGCCTTAATCGGCCCCGGGGACCCCGACCCCCGGGTCATGGCCTTTTTTTTTTTATTCTTTAGGAGCGGGCTGCATTGCCCCCCTCCTCAGGCCACTTATGGCCCTGGGGACCCCATCCCCCGGGGCCAGCCTTTGTTTTTTATTATTTTAAAAAAATATATATTTATCGAAACACCTAGGACATGCTGGACAAACCGCATGTACCTATCACCATGACGATTTGCGTGATATTCATTAAAAGGTGACTATGCATACAATGAATCCACGTAGAATGTATTTACACCGCTAGTGAAGCTGTGACATGTCTGACGCCCTACCGTGCCTAATCCCGACGCCCCCGCCGGTGGGTACTCTCCAAATAGATACCCTTGTTGTTTATTTATACAAACATGGGTAGCTATTGATGGGCACATTTAATACACACGCACACCAAGCCATTCAAAGGGGATTCGACAAAAATTCGACCAAACTATGCAAGAAACCCCCCTCACGGTTAATAAAACACACATCCACCGCCGGATGTGTAATACTTTTTATTTTACTCTCTGGAAAGGAGACAAATCTCACTTGAGAGTCACAGCGTTCTCCTGGCTGAGCCCAATGGTGTGTTACACCCACCAGTACCCACTGAGTGCCACACACCTCTGTGTTGTATTCCACCAGCTAGTGCGTATGCTATGACACTCTCTAGCCCATGTGCACTGTAACACCACCCCGTGAATATGTCATGCAACACTTACCTTCGCAAGGGTTATATTGCCCCATCTAACGGGCCTTCCTCGATGTCTATGTTATAACGCACAGCGCTATGCCATACATAATACATTCTGGGATCCATATCTTTGTCACAGTGCATATGCAACGTTACACTCCCCAGCACATATTTAATATTACAACTATAGAGACTAGTTAGGTTACACAGCACTGCCCTGTGCATACTACACTCCAAGGTGCATATCGCATAGCACACGCTAGTGCCTGTGCTATCTCGCGCTCTCCAATGAATCACACACAATGTATTGCATATTATATTTCACTCCCCGGTTCATCTTATATCACACTTTTTGGTGCATAGTTTATACCATATGCTATATCTAGTTTTCATTTTCAATCGTGCTCTCAGGACTATGTTCTATATAACACTGCATCCACCTACCCTTTTCATGGGCATTACATTTTGCGATGGGGGTGGAAGGTCTGGGGGTGTTTCTGCCAAGTGAGCCCAGAGTCACAGTCACAAACGTCCTCTTCTTCCTGAATAAATGTGAGATTATGCTGCATACTTGTTCATATTTTTTAAGTTGTTCACACAGACACACATGTTAAACACAATAAAGTTCCTAATACCCACCTTGTCTGAACAGTTAGCTTGTTGCCCCATCCACCTCCTCCCTATCCTCTGGTGTCTGAATCCATGGACTAGCCTCCTCCCTCCTGCCATGCATGGTCTGATGTGCTGCCACTGCCCTCCATTTAGCATGATGTACCAGTCCACTCCTCCTGCCCTCCGTTACCCAATTATATGGCCCATCATTGACCTCCTGCTTAGCCTCTGTGCTTAGCTTGCTGCCCCTATTCTCCTTCCCCCTGCTCTCCGATGTCTTTGTGCATGCCCCTGCTCCATCCTTTTTGCCCACCTAGTTCCATGGACCTGCCACTCCTATCTACTCTGAGTGTTCTGTTGAGCTGCCACTCCCCTCCCACCTGCCTAGCATTGTCAGATGACTGTAACCTGTCCCTGCCACCTCCACCCTGCCTGTCCACATGCCATGCCCCTATCTCCTTCCTCCTGTGCTCCATGGTCCATTTTACTGCCACACCCTTCTGCCCTCCCTGGTCTGTTGTGCTGCAACTGCTCCTCCTGCCTGCCCCGCGCGGTCTATTGTGAGGCCCCTTCCCCTGAACTCTCTTGTCTGTGCCCAGCTCCTGACCCTCCCTTCTATCCTCCATGGTCCTTTGTGCATGCCCCTGCACCCTCCTTCTTGCCCATCATAGCCATTGTGCTGCCACTAACCCTCCCGCTTGCCATGCATGGTCTTCTGTGCTGCCATGGCCCCTCCCACCTTCCCTGTGTGGTCAGCTAGCTGCCTCTGACCCCCTCCCACCTTCCCTCCATGGTCTGTGTGTATGCCATCATAGTCTCACTGTTGCTCTCCATGGTGTGTCTTGTTTCTAGTGCCCACCCTACCTGACCTCCATGATCATCTTGCTGCTCCTGCCCTGCCCCCTTGCCCCCAGCCCTCTGTTTCCATGTGCAGACCCCTATTCCCTCCCTCCTGGCTTGTCTGTTCCATTGTAATGCCCCTGATCCGTCCCTCCTGGCCTTTATGGTCTGTTATGCTGCAGCTTTCTCTCCTGTCTGTCCATTATGGTCAGCTAGCTACCATTGCCTCTTTCCTCTCTGTTCTCTGTTGTCCATGTGCATGGTCCTGTCCCCTCCCTATTGCTTTCTATGGATTATTGTGCTGCACTCCCGTCCCGCATGCCCTGTGTGATGTATTGTGCTGCTGCAAACCCTGATGCCTGCCCTGTAGGGTCAGTTTGGTGCACCTCTCCATGTCCCTCCTGTCCTCTGTTATCCGAGTCCATGTCCCTACCCCAATTCCTCCTGCCTACCATGATCCAATGTACCATACTTACTAACATTTTGAACTTGGTAAGAGGGAGATTTTGAAAAAAAACTGGGGTATTGATTTTCCCCTTTGAGCTACATTGAAAAAGAGGAGATTGTAGACAGGAGACAGATCAAATAAAGCCCATTTGAGCTTAAAAACATTGGTTATTTCCTGGCTGAAACGGGTCTGTTGGCATGTATGGTTGTACTATCACTGCCTCTTTCTTCTGCCCACAATGGTCTATTATATTGCCACAGCCTCTCTTGCCAGTCCTGTATTGTTGGTTTGTTGCCCCTGCCCCCCTTTCCACTGCCCTCCATAGTCTGTTGTGCTGCCACTGCCCTTCCGGCCTGCCCAGTGTGGTCAAATTAATGCCTCTGCACTCTCTTACCTACCATCAATTTTCAGAGTCCGTGCCCCTGGCCTCTGCCTCTCAACAGTATCCCAATGAACAACTAGATTGCTAACATTCTATATTTATTACAAAAGTGCGGAACGCCTGACGTCATATTGATGTAATCAAAACTGTAATACCTAGAGCATTTCCTTTAGAAATTACATATATGAGAGGGTCTTATTTGCATCAAAATTATGGTTAGTGCTCTAAAAACTAAAATGAGGACATATTTTCTGAGTTTTCAAATAGCGACAAAGAACTTTTAAATTATTTGTAATCTTTATGTTTTTTTATCCAGTTGACCACTTGATTAAATGTTGCACTTAGAGGAGAGGATATGGTGTTACTTCCAGAGCTGCAGACTTTGCAACTGGGGAACCAGGATGGAGTTTCTGCTTCAGCTCAACATTCTGTGATTCTGGTCAAATCACTTAATCTCCCCATGTCTACAACCAAAATGAATTTGATCTTGTGTGATGTAACCAATGCTCATGTAAAGCTCTCCAATACCTGACAAGTCTGCACTACTGCAAATACACAAAAAATAAGTGTTTTGCACATATCTGTCATTGGGCTACATGTGGGCTACATCTGGGTGATATTTGTGCTGCATTTGGGCTCTCTTGTCTCTGGTGGCCATCTTGGGAGAATTATTTGTTATGAAGTTTCCTAATTTCCTCATTTACTGCAGTCTCCTCAGTAGGAAATGCTTTCAGTTTTTTACTTTGATTCCATCAAGAAGGTATTTAGATATGTCACACATTTGCCATCAATTCTGAATGTTAGCACTCTAGTTGCTCATTAGATCACTGTAGTAAAGCTACTGCTCACCACGGAAGTCTGCTGCTGGTATTAAAAGTGCATGTTTCAGTCTGCATATCAGAATTTTTTAATGAAATAGAAGAGGATTTGAGAAGTCACTCAAAATGTGCCCTAATTTTTCTTTCTGCAGCACTAATCATACTTTCTATGGCAAAATGAACCCCCTCATTTTGTTCCTTTTTAAATTAAATGTTTTAAGAGTTACCACTTTTTTCCAATCAAGATGGCTGCAGGTGTGCAATACGTTTGTTATAAGTAGGACTGTTAGTGCTCTAGTTGTTCTTTAGAACACTCTGGGAAGCTGCAGTAGAACACAAACGAATCAACTGACAGTCTCTGCCCTTGTTGGATGTACATGTTTTACAGAGAATGTCAGACTTCTCATTCTCACATGACTTAGAAAGTTAAAGTGAATTTACAGAAAATATGCTCTCAGTTTAGCTTATAGACCACCTTCCAAACCTCTGTGGGAAAAGCATGAGAAAAAGATTTCTCTCAAACATGATTCATGATATCACAGCAGAAGGCTTTTTCACATGGTAAAATCACCTTAGAACACACCACAATTCCTAAAATGAGTATGGTACCATCAACAAATGATTTATAATGTAACTAAAGTCTTAAAACCTATTAACTGCAATGCTTTTTAATGAGGTGCTATCATGTATATTGGTCCCAAGATGGCTGCCAACACTTCTTGGATGAAGTACTGACAGCCAATCAGATCTCACGATGAGATGTATGGTTAGGCTCCGCCTAGATATATCTATCTTTCTAACTCTAATTTTCTCATGAACTACTGAATGGATTTACACCATTTAAGCAAAAGGCACAAGTCTGAACTGAGGACTACCTCTTTGCCAAATTTGGTGTAATTCCGTTCAGCAGTTCGGGCTGTAGCTGCGTCAACAGGTCCTATGGGAAAATGCAGGGGGAAAACGCGTTTTGGGACCCCCCTTTTTTCTCGGCCCCCGCTTGACGAATCACCGTGAAATTTTCAGGATAGGAGCGAACCGGAGCTGGCCAAAAGTTTGGAAAATTTCGCCAAGATTCGTCAATCGGCGCCAACGTTATTTCAAATAGAATGTTGCGGATTTCCTATGGAAAATAGGTCCTAACTATAACTACCTACTGGTGACTGCCAGTAGGTAATATATACATACATACTTATATATACATACATACTTATATATACATACATACTTATATATACATACATACATTTCTAATATATATTATATATATATATATACAAACACACACACACACACAGCACGGATTGCAGACAAGTGCTCGAAATCCAAATGAAAACTGACCAAGGGATAGCCTGCAAACCCATCTATCTATCTATCTATCTATCTATCTATCTATCTATCTATCTATCTATCTATCTATCTATCTATCTATCTATCTATCTATCTATCTATCTATCTATCTATCTATCTATCTATCTATCTATCTATCTATCTATCTATCTATCTATCTATCTATCTATCTATCTATCTATCTATCTATCTATCTATCTATCTATCTATCTATCTATCTATCTATCTATCTATCTATCTATCTATCTATCTATCTATCTATCGATCGATCGATCGATATGTCTGTCTATCTATCTATCTATCTATCTATCTATCTATCTATCTATCTATCTATCTATCTATCTATCTATCTATCTATCTATCTATCTATCTATCTATCTATCTCCCTCTATGTCTGTCTGTCTGTCGGTTTGTCTGTCTATCTGTCTATCTATCTACACACACACACACATATATATATATATATATTATTTTTTCACTGAAAAAAACATAGGTTTAAGGGACGTTATAGTTAGCTAGACATTTCACTCTTACAAAACCATAGAAATTCCACCGTTATAGTTAGATCAGCTAACTATAACTCGCGCACCCACAATGCACTGCTCATGACGTCACATATTACATCATTCATGACATGGTCAGTGACATCACTGATGACATCTCAAATGACATCACTGATGACATCATCCAGTGACTGTGTGTTTCTGCAAAGTTTAAATATGTTTTATATATATTCCAAGGTCTATTGAAGAATGAGTAGTTGTATAAGTGTCTGGATGGAGGATTTAGTAGGCGCGTGACTGACTGTATAAGTGAGTGATTAAATGTGTCTTACTGACTGCATGGGTTAGTGACTAAACTGTGTGAATCTCTGTATCAGTCTGTCTGTTGTTGGGCAAGCTGCTGCATGGGTTGGTGACTAAACTGTGTGAATCTCTGTATCAGTCTGTCTGTTGTTGTGCAAGCTGCTGCATGGGTTGGTCAGTAGCTACATGAGTGTCTATATAGGTTATGGATTGGTTGAGTGTTTTTTCTGGAGATTGAGTGTGTGTGGGTGGGTGGGAGGTGTGTGACTGTGCATAGATGTGTGAGTGGTTGATTTACTGGGTGTATGAGTTCAAGAGTGCATGTGGAAACAGTTGTATGGGTGCGTGAGTGTGTGTATGGGTGTGTTGGTGAGTGAATAGATGTCTCAGTGGTACATGTCCAAGTAACTACACATGTAAAAGGCAGTGTATGTGAGAGTAGGAATATATAAATGACTATACATGATAGTCAGTGATTGTGAGACTGGTTGTATGTAATTCTTTTTATTTATTTATTTATTTACCTAACTCCGGTTAGCTGTATGCCGAAGTTTACTACCTCCCACCCTGCCCCTCCCCCGCCCCACCCCACCACCCCACAGCACTCCTACTAGCAGCTGTGACTGCCCAGATGGAGAGGTAGGGGGAGAGCCTCGGCCGTGACCTTTGGTCAGCCTGAGGGTACAGACCCTGGGCTGGCAGGCCAGTGTCAGGATGTCATACCTGACTTGGCAGGATGGAGAGTGGAGAAAAGGTGCCAGGCACCTGGGGCTACTGCCCCCCACTTTCTGATGCCACAGAGGTTTGAGAGGCCTGACAGGCATGAGGCCTGGCTCTCATCACTGACAGTTGTCAGTGGACACTGTGGCTGGTTGTCCTGGTGGACAGAGTTGCCCCTTGGAGGTGGACTGGAGTCACACCCTGAGGTTGGACTGGGCCACACCGCTGTATTGGCCCAGTGGGTACTGTCTACTAGTGCGGACATATCTGTGAGCAAAGTAAGTTTAGGTGCTGCAAAGATGGGGTCCCCAAATGAGGAAAAGGGTCCCCCTTGGGTTAGCCTAGTGGGCTCTGAGATAGAGGGATCAACTGGGTTCAGGAAAGCGTAGAACAGGAATAGTCCCCTGCTGTTCTGGCTAGTTTCCGTGTTCTATCTCCCCAAACAGGGAAGCACAGCGAGGTATCGATTGGTCTACCCTGGCTTTAGGCTGGAAGGGGTTTGTGTTGGAAATGGCCTTTTTTGCAGGGCTATCTCCAAACCTTTTGCTTCTTCCTCCTTTGTTTTTCCTGACCTGTGGTTGTTGGCTATAGGACTTTGGGCACTTTACCACTGCTGATCAGTGCTAAAGTGCATATGCTCTCTCTTTAAATTGTTATTGTGATTGGGTATCCATGATTGGCATATTTGTTTTACCAGTTGGTCCCTAGTAAAGTGCACTAAGTGTGCCAGGCTGGTATTCAAATGCTACTAGTGGGCTTGCAGCACTGATTGTGCCACCCACATAAGTAGCCCTGAAAAGAGGTCTCAGGCCTGCCACTGCAGTGCCTGTGCACAGTTTGTTAACTGCCATGTTGACCTTGCCAGGCCTTACCCTTCTCTTTTCTTACACATTGGACACCCCTATGGTAGGCCCATGGTGACCCCATGGGCAGGGTGCAGTGTATGTGGAAGGTAGGACATGTACTAGCGTGGGTAACATGTCCTGATAGTGAAATACTGCCAATTTAGTTTTTCACTATTGAAAGGCTGTCTTGCCCATAGGACAGAATGGGGAATGCTGTGTAACATGTTTACCTGCATATCGTCCCATAGGAGTGAGATAGAAATTTGGAATCTGGTATCCCTGAACTCAGAATTTAATAGCACATCTTTTAGGGAGGATGGTTTTTAAATTCTGTGTTTGAAAATAGCACTTTTAGAAAGTGGCTATTTTCTTGTTTAACCTTTCTGTGTGTCTCTGCCTGTTTGTGGATTGACTGTCTGGTTTGAGAGAGACAGGGGCTGGGATGGTTCCAGGAGGCTGGGGGAGTCAGCACTAAGTTGGATAGGCCGATCTGCATTTGGAGTGGTGGGAGGAGTAGCACTTGGGCCTGAATAGGGCTGTGCCTGCCTTCCACAATGCTGGCTCCACCTCCTGTGGTGTGTCTGATGGCCCTGGCCCACACTCACAAAGGAAGAAGATGTGCACTGGCAGAATGCAACAAGAACTGGTTTGGACTGGGTCCAGGACCCCTCACACATAGAGAACAAAGACTTTTGAGGTATAAATATGAGAGCTGAAACCCCTGAAAGCTAGACTACTTTTGGAATCAAGGAGGAACCTTTGCTGAGGAGAAAAGCTGAATAGCTGAAGGAGAAGTACTGCCTGTGCTTGTGTCTGGGGTTGGCCTGCAGTTGCTACTTCTGCAAAAGGAAGGAGAAGGACTTTGCTGTGTTCTGTGTCCCCTGCTTGAAGAAAGGACTTTGCTTTGTGCTGTGTCCTGAAAAGAAAGTTTCCAAGGCCCTGAGAAGAGCTGGCCTCCTGTTGCGGAAACACAGGGATATACAAGTTTCCAAGACTACTTCATGATCAAGAGGAATCCCTGCCAAAGAAGGTCACCAGAAGAGACTGAGGAGAAGTACTGCCCTTGCTGTGTGCCTGGGGTTGGCCTGCAGTTTGCTGTTTCTACTAAGGAGAGGACCAAGGGACTTTGCTGTGTGCTGTGTCCCCTGCTTGAAGAAGGACTTTACTGTGTGCTGTGTCCATCTGAAGAAAAGTCTCCAAGGGCCTCAGAAGAGCTGGCCTCCTGTTCCTGAATCCCAGGCACAAAAGGACTTCACCCCTAGCTTCCCTGAACTTCCTTGTTGGAAGTTCCAGTCTGCCAGGAGGGCCTGTAACTGTGTGTGAGGTGTTTTTGCTGTTGGGAACTGGAAGCGCGACGCAACGAGAGAGACAAAGGGCCAAGACTGATTTGCATATGGCTGGGTGCAAACTGGAATGGCATGGTGAGCATAAAAATTATGGATTTAGGCCCAGATCTCTGTACTGGGGTGAATGTATGACACTGTCTTGCATTTTGTCCATCAACTGTTGGTTTTGCATTTGTCACCCCGAGTGGGACGGGTATGCCCAGATGTGGGTCCCGTGCTCTCCATGCCACTGGAATCCAGCTATCTTGGCTGATGAAGGGTGAAACCCCAAAACCGGTCCTAGGATACTTGTATCCAGTCCAGGGAGGACCGGGTTTCGCAGTTCGGGCTGGACTGTTCCCATGAGGCACAGGGTCAAGACTGATTTTCACATGGCTGGGTTCTAACTGAAATGGCATGGAGAGCAAAAAACGATGGATTTAGGCCCAGATCTCTGTACTGGGGTGAATGTATGACACTGTTCTGCATTCTTTCCATCAACTGTTGTTTTTGCATTTGTCATCTCGAGTGGGACGGGTATGCCCAGACATGGGTCCCGTGCTCTCCATGCCACTGGAATCAAGCTATCCTGGCTGATGAGGGGTGAAACCCCAAAACCGGTCCTAGGATACTTGTTTCCAGTCCAGGGAGGACCTGGCTTTGCAGTTCGGGCTGGAATGTTCCCATGAGGCACAGGGTCAAGACTGATTTGCATATGGCTGGGGTTTAACTGAAATGACATGGTGAGCAAAAAACAATGGATTTAGGCCCAGATCTCTGTACTGGGGTGAATGTATGACACTGTTCTGCATTCTTTCCATCAACTGTTGTTTTTGCATTTGTCACCCCGAGTGGGACGGGTATGCCCAGACGTGGGTCCCATGCTCTCCATGCCACTGGAATCAAGCTATCCTGGCTGATGAGGGGTGAAACCCCGAAACCGGTCCTAGGATGCTTGTTTCCAGTCCAGGGAGGGTCTGGCTTGGCAGTTCGGGCTGGAGTGTTCCCATGAGGCACAGGGGCAAGATTGATTTGCATATGGCTGGGTTCAAACTGGAATGGCATGGTGAGCAAAAAAACGATGGATTTAGGCCCAGATCTCTGTACTGGGGCGAATGTATGATACTGTTCTGCATTCTGTTCATCAACTGTTGTTTTTGCAAGGGTTCTAAAAAAAACGTGTGTACCTTTTTTATACTTACCGACTTGGTCTGGGTTCTGTCTCTGAGTGTGTGCCATCAGTCTTGATTGAGTGAATACATTTAATGCGTAATACACCCTCTAGATAAGCCTAACTACTCGCCCACACTACTACAAAGAGAGATGTTAGTACTTACCTAATATAGCCCTGCTATACCTATGGGGACTCCCTGGACTCTGTGCACACGATACCTTTCTTTGGTATAGTATATACAGAGCCAGCTTTCTACACCTGTCAATGTTCTTACTTGAGGCATTGCAACATATGCCAGTCCTTCTTTAAACACACTAATACCAATGTTCACAAACGTTCTGTCTATACTTAAACCTTTAGATTTGTGAATAATTACAGCATATGCTAGGGAAACTGGGAACTGCTGTAATCGCACATACAAGCAAAAATGTACAACACATCACCCAATCTGCTTTATGCCATTAATCTAATCAAATTTTACAGCCAATAATTCTATCTGATCCCTGTTTGGAAAACTGAAAAAATCAATAACTTCACCATAACACCATTTACAAATCATTTCTCCACATCCAAATTATGCCCCAAAATAACTTGGTGCTGGTTTATTTTGAGATGGAAACCGTTTCTTAACTAGTTGACTTTCCAAAGTGCATTTACCATCTTTTTTCAAATCTCCTATTCTAATGTCCTTTGAAATATATCCATATCCCACATTAGATGCTTGACACATATACATCCCTAATTCCTTATTTTTGAAGTTTAACCAAATATTTACATTGCCAATGCTTCCCAAATAATTTCTTGTTTCATTATGTAGAAGTGTATAGAAAGCAGGTTGGGATTTCTTTGGGTTAAGTTGCAGTAGGTTACCGAAGACAATTAAATGCCATATTATCAAGAAACGGGCGTAACATTATTGCTGCTTTAGCAGCAGGAAACTGCAGCTAAAGCGGCGATATCAGGCTTGATAATATGCCTTAGAGAATTCCAATAGAAGCCCAGGTATGATGTCCTTCCCACCAGAACCTGGGCTTCAATTGGAATTCTCTAAGGCATATTATCAACCCACTTATTGCCACTTTAGCGGCAGTCTCCTGCCGCTAAAGCGGCGATAATGTTATCGCCCGTTCTTGGTAATATGGCCCTCTGTTTTTAAAATTTGTTGCAATCTTAAGTGTACAAAGGCAAGCATTGAGCTTGAGACCTTGCTCGCCTCCTCAATGGTTAAAAGCTTCAGTTTCTTCAGTACTCTTGAGACTTCATGACAAGCTTCTCCAGAGAACGTTTGGTATTCTAGTTTATTATCATGTTCAACAGGTAGCATAAGTAGTCGATGTAAAGTAATTTCTTTAATATTGTGAGCTGCTAATTCAGTTGGTGCTGTTACTACACAGGATAACTTTGATTCTGTAGTTCTTTATAGATAACTGGAGAGAACTTTAATTAAGAACCGTTTTCCTGTTTCAGCTTGACCACTGATGTATAATAGAATAGGTTTAAATGATGAGCATTCACATTGTTTGTTCTCATGTAGGACTCAATGCTGTATTTTGTCTTTTATTTCTAAATAGGTTTGTTTCTGTTCAGTGTTTAGTTGTCCTTCTAACTGTTCAAAATCAATAGTAAATTGTATCGCTTGTTCCATTGCAGTTTCCTCTTCATTCATGGCTAATGCTGCTTCATTTTGAATAACTGATTGTCTAAGAAGATCTTGACTTAAGGGTCCTGAACTTTGACTGTTTTGTGAACTTTCTTCAGCTATTTCACCTGTAATGTTTTCTTCTTGTTCAATCTCTTTTTCAAATAGGGGAGGGGATGTAGCCTTACGGCTAGAGCGGTCGACCTCGAAGCTCGGTAACCGGGTTTGAGTCTCTGCAACAACGCTCAACATCCTGTGATTCTGGGCAAATCACTTCATCTCCCCGTGCCTAACAAAAAATGAATGTGTCCTTGTGTAACGAAGCTGGTGCTCATGTAAAGCTCTCTGATACCCGATGTCTCGGGTCTAGTTTGTGCTATATAAAACTCTCTAAGAAAAAAAATAGATAGAAATGACTGAACACTCAATACTGTCTTTTATCGCATTGAAAGAATCTTTGTTGCAGTCATAGAGCCTGATTATGACTTTGGCGCAGTTGCACCAGCTCTCTGCCAACAAAGCTGCATCAAAGTCACACAAGGACCGCTCGCCTTATTACGAGTTGAACTAGTGTAAGGCAGATGATCCTTTGCCCTTCTCATGGCGGTGCCTGGAAAACAGGCACAGCAATCGGAATGGCAAAAAAGGTTCCAGCACAGCATGGACGGTGACGTCCATTCCGTGCTGGAACTTTGGGGGAATACTGACGGGGGCACATGTTGTGCACCCCTGAATGTATCCCAATGGTGGGCAGGGCTATTGGGTCTCTATAGGGCCCCCTTTTGTGTCTGTACTGCAAGCGGTTGCATGGCAAAGCTGCTGCCATGAAATGGCTGGGGATGCAGGAACTCAGAATATGTTCAGGGGGACTGGCGCAGTCACGCTGAGCATTTTGCATTGTGGTGCAGCTCTGCCACTGCCAGACAATGACTGTTTCCTGGCACAGCTGGTGGTCTGCCACCAGTACGACTTTGAAATCGTAATCTGCCAGACGGTAGACTGCCACCGCTATGCCACCACATCTAACCGCCACACTCATAATCAGGCCCCTAGTCTCCAAGTAATTCTGTTTCAGCTCACCAGGGCTTGAAGTGTTGCATTAGTGCTGAATAGAAAACATTTCTCTTGTCTGGAGTTTGGTAAATGAGTTTTCTATGGTCAATAACAATTCCTTATGCATGTTTGACCAAACATCCATCACATCCGACTATTGAGAACTTTTCTTCTTGCATGTTTTCTGGTACGTTCCTTTTATATCACTAGGGTTGAAGTACTTTATTGAGGCACATATTTTCCAGATGTAGACTCTTTCTTGAATGGTATGTATCCAGCATATTTGTTTTGAAAATATCAGTACTTTCTGGCTCCAAGTTTGCTAAGTTTTGAATTTCTGGAAAAGACTTCAACACTCTGGTGCACGTGCTGGCTAGGTCTAGACTTAACCAAACAGTTCCTCTTGACTTAGAAAACAAACTGGGTGAGTCCAACCAATTCAAACACTCATACGATCCTATCTCTCTACGGGAAAGCATCTTTAAGCTTAAGCTGTACAATTTCTTGATAATACTCTTTTCTTAAGAAATCTCCTTCCACATCTCTTTCATCTCTGACTTCTCTGATTTTGTAATACATGATGTGATGTAACGAGCAACAGCAAGTGAGATGTCTGCAATGAACTGTGGGGATTATTTACAAGTCCCTTGCGCCACTTTTGCGTCACTTTTTCCACGTTAAAAATGACGCAAAAGTGGCGCAAGGGGCTTGTAAATTTGCCCCTGTATATCCATGTGCACATTCCACATTTTCAAAATGACTGGAATACAGTCAATAATATACTTTAAAGCTTCTGTTCTTAGGTTGTAAGTGTTTTTTGGGTGATTTCTGAGTTAGTGTACGTCTTACTGCTGACAAAAAGCTGTTAACTCATCCTTGTGAGATGACAGGTCATTGGAATTCAAATTGACATCTTATATAAAATTTGCCTTTGCATCTGTAGTTTTAATGGCAGTATTTTCCACATCTATGGCTTTGAAACTGTAAAACTTTTTTTCTCAAAGTTTTTTCACCATCATCTTTTGGGATGGCAAAAGGACATAGGGTCTGATTACGATGCAGGTAGGACGTGCGTCCGACTGGCATCGTTGCGGAAAAGGGACCGGCCGAATGGTAGTCAGCGGTCCCGACCGCCATGGAGGCAGTCGGAAACATGTTTGATTGCCTTAAGGCTTGTGCTGCAGCCCGGAAAAGCGCTGCAGCATAAGCCTTATTGCCAAAATGTATATATTTTTAACAGCCCTGCACCCTGTGGCAGACGCCATGCAGGGCCTGCCACAGGATGCAATGATGTTTAGGGTGAACCACGGGTGCTCCGCTAGGCCCCACAGCAGAGGGCCACAGGGGTTAGGGGCCCTGCTAGGGGTCCCATTAAAAAAAGCATTTCCGTCTGCCTTATCACATCAGAAGAACCAACATGAAATGCCTGGCTGAGAGGTGGATTGTAATCTCCAGGGCAGTGCCTGAGAAATCACTGCCTCCATTGTGGGGAATGAGCCCGTTGAAAGCTGTCGGTCAGTCCCTCGAGCAACGTGGTCCAACCGACTGCATCATAACGTGGCAGTCTGACCATGGACGTAGATGTCGATAGAACCGACAGCACATCGGTTTTGGTCCCACCAACTTTGTCATGAGGACAATACTGTTCCATTACACACAGCCTCATCACTATATGTTCCAAATTTTGGTGTATCGTCTATCGAGGTTTGCTGACAAAATATTGACTACCAAAATATCTACATACAAAAATATCAAGTCAAAAATATTGATTTTAAAAATGTCGACTACCTATGCTTATAATTAAAATTACAAAAATATCGTTTTCACTAATACAAAATATCAATTTTTAAATTGATATACATTTAAATATTAGACATTAAATACAGTGAATAATAATACCTATATAATCAAAATAAAAATATTTAATAATTTAAAAAACAAATCAATATGTTTTCAATTAACAAACTAAGCATTTATTACAATGTTTAATACATATTATATAGCCACCAGCTAAGGCAGCATGAGCTGCCTTAGCTGGTGGCTTTGATCCTGGCCGTCTGGGGGTGTCCAGCATGCGTGGCTGATGTCTGGGATCTGTAGTCTCCCTTGTCCCGTGATGGGATGCTTCCCCTGCAGCCTGAGGGTTGCCTCCTCCTGCTAGACAAGCCCCTCGATTCACACCTCTGGACAGTGACTTCTCCATTGTGGCCAGCGTACTTGTGCGCTGGTCACAGCAGGTCTTGAATGGAGTTGTGAGGCCCCATTCTCCTGCTTTAGTTTACTGTTCTCTTGTAAAACATTTTGTTATAGGTCGACTACTCAGGAAGGGAGTGCCCCTTCCCTGCCTCTGTCTGCACTTAACAGATACCTGCTTGCACACAACAGTCTCTTCCCCTCTCAGGTCCCATCTTCTCCCCAGGTTCTTGAGATCAAATTGCTCTGCCTGCCCTGCTCTGAGATCTGCACTTCTGAGGACGATGCCTTCCTACTGGGACATAAGGATGCCATCCTCAGGCATGCACTTTGGTCTACACTCGATGACACAACCACCAACCCTCCTACCCCTCGCAATGGCCGCCCTGGGAATTGTTTTCCCTTAATGTGAAGGGTCTGAACTCCCCAAATAAGAGGAAGCAAACATGACGCTATCTCCATTAACACAACCCGGACATCATCTTTCTCCAGGAAACTCATCTCCTAAATGCCGACAGCCCAAGTATGCCTCACCCGAAATACCCCTATCATTTTAATGCACAAGGACCCACTAGAACAGCAGGAGTGTAAGGCAGGCTTCTGCACACATTTAATTAAGACAGTGCATGACACCAGTGGTTGTTTTGTGAAACTTAACATACAATGCATCACCAATTTGGACAAGTTTAAGGAAGATCTTCTGGCTATCTCCGATTGGATGGCAGCTAATTGTTTACAGCTGAATACCGGTAAATCGGAGATTTTGTTGTTTGGGAAGGACCTGGAGCTGTGGTCTGAGCAATGTTGGCCGGACCGCCTCAAACCCGCCCCATTCCCTGAGGGAACTGTAAAAAATCTGGGTGTCTGGTTTGAAAATGGCTTGACTTTCGCTAAACAAATGAAAGCCGTTGCGGGGGTCTGTTTCGGGCTCCTGCATGGCCTAAAACCTCTGCTCGGGTTCTTCCCTCCCAAGGTGCGCCAGACTATTGTCCAGGCGTCTGTTTTGTCAAGATTGGACTACGGCAATTCCCTCTACTTGGGAGCTAACAAGGCTAGCATTAAGCGCCTGCAGAGGGTTCAGAACGCGGCAGCATGGATTTTGGTTGCTTTGCCTAGATCTTGCTCAGTAGTGCATATCCTCCCCAAGCTCCACTGGCTGCTGGTTGACAAGCGGATTAAATTTAAGGCATTGTGCATCTCACATAAGATCTTGTCACGACAGGCTCCGTCTGGGCTATTGCATCTGTTGGAGGCTTATGTGTCTAAGCGCTCGTTGCGATCTACCGACCTTGCTCTGGTCTGTACCCCCCGAGTCTGGAAAGCGAGGGCCGGGGGGCGTTCCTTTCGCTGGTTGGCAGCGAAACTTTGGAACGCGCTCCCGACCCCTATCAGAACTATCCCGAATCATTTGAAATTTCGCAAAGCCTTAAAGACATGGCTTTTCCGTACTTCTACTGTCTAAACACTTTGTCTTTCTCCTAGGCTCTTGTTTCGGGTCCTTGGTCTGTGCTGGGACGCCTCGTCGCTGAGGCAGCCATGCGCACTATAAATCTGAAATAAATAAATAAATAAAAATGCAACTCACACCTCCTCACACTCTTGATGTTTGTGCCCCCAAGCATGCGCAGGATCTTTTCCTTAGAAACTTACTACATGACCAGCTGTCATCTGTGGAGTGTGATATTGTCATGGGTGGGGATTTAAACCTTCTCTGGGGCTGTACTGTACCGTTTCCACCTTTCAGGGTTCGGGGTCAATGTCTGCAGCACTCAAGAGAGACCTCGCGGACAACGGCTTAGATGATTCGTGGAAGTACAGATACCCTGACATTGTTGATTTCTCTTATTATTCACATGTCCACATCTCTTATTCCTGAATAGACTATTTATTTCTCACTCACTCTCTCCTTAGAGATTTAAAGACTGTCACCAAATTGGACATCTCCATATTGGACCATGTGCATGTGGAAGTTGTATGTAGTTGGCCCGGACATTTGCGCTAGACTTAACCTTGCTGGCGATACCCGCATACTTCCTCCAGGATCCAGTAGATTCAAAAGGGGATTACCAACTATTTTGAGCTTAATGACCTTCCTGAAACTTCGGCTTACACCCTTTGGGATGGTTTTAAGGCTGCCATCGGGGGTGTCTCCTCCATTGCCGTTGCCCATCCACAGGAATCTTGTCTGGTAGAGGTTGTTTTAAGCACCGAAATCAAATCTCTTGAGCGTCTTGACCAGACTGCCCCCTCCCGTCATAACAGGAGACAGTTGGCCCTGCTGCATGGCAAACTTCACACCCACAGAACGAATAAAGCGGGAAGGGCCTTGTTTGCTTTGAAACAGTGATACTACAAGGGGGGAGATAAAGTGGGAGCACTCTTAGCATGCAAAATATGACAGCACCATGCTCATACACAAAGAGCCAAGATCAGGACCAACACCGGTGACTGGTTTACCACTGAACAGGCAAAAGAACAGGCCTGTTATGATTTTTATCAGGCCCTTTACTTGGAGGACGGGGCCTCTCGCACACTCATAGATTCCTACATTGGTTCCTGCACTTGGGATCCTATTGACCCGGCCCACGTGGAACTTTTGGAGGCCTCTATTACCCTTGCTGAACTACAACAGGTCCTAAAAGATCTGCAGATAGGTAAAACTCCTGGGCATGATGTGCTCCTGGTAGCCTTTTATGGAGCCTTTCTCCCTCTCCTCCAGGACCACCTCCAAAGGCTCTTTAATATATTCTCTTCTGAATTCAGCCTCACCCTGACGATGATGGTAGCAGTAATTGCTCTCATCCCTAAGCCTAGCAAGGACCCCTTCCTGTGAACCTCTTACCATCCCATTACACTCTTAAACACTGATGATAAACTCTATACCAAGATCTGGGCAAATCGCCTGGAGCCACATCTTCCTCGCCTGATTGATCCTGACCAGGTTGGCTTCATCCATAACCAGCAAGTGGAAAAATCCCATAGTCGTTTCTATACCCACCTGCCTACTCTTGCCCAATGCAGAGAAGGTCTTTGACCTGGTCAGCTGGCCATTTCTTACAGCAGTGCTGAACCAAAATGGGTTTGGGCCTGAGCATGATATCTCGTATAATGGCTTCCTATCACAGGCCCACTGCTGTCGTACGGGTTAATGGCTTTCACACAAAGCCAATATGCTTAATGAGGGGTACTAGGCAGGGATGCCCCCAGTCGCCTTTATTGTTTGCCCTAGCGGTGAAACCCCTGGCTATCACCATTCGGCAGACAGATTCCATGTCCACACCTTTTATTCCAGAATAGACTATTTATTTCTCACTCACTCCCTTGAGATTTGAAAACTGTACATAAATTGAGCATGCTCGCAGACGATCTTCTGCTCATGCTCACTCAGCCCATGCCTGCTTTTCCAGCGGTGGTCCTAGCTTTGTCGGCATCTGAACAGGCCTCTGGGTTCTGGTCAATATGTCAAAAATTCAAGCCTTAAATCCCACAATACCCAGGGAGGATCTCCCCGCTATCCAGGCTCTCACTCCCTTCCAATGGGTCCCACATGACATTTGCTACTTAGGCCTCAAGCTGACCGCTACCCTATCGACCTGGACAAGAGCTAACTGGGCCCCATATCGAAAATCTGTCCTAGACATCCTTAGTCATTGATGGCCCCTACACGTGTCCTGGCTAGGGCGGCTCAACGCTGTTAAGATGTCCATCCTTCCCAGGGTCCTGTACTTGTTCCAAACACTCCCCACGCCCATTTCCCACAAGGATATCATACATCTACAGCAAGTTATTCATGCATTCATATGGGGAGGGATATGACCTAGATTCTCCAACTCTATTCTAATGTTCCCTAGAGACCAAGGAGCTGGTGTGTCCTAATCTCTTGGAATACCACTGGGAAGTGCACCTTTGCTTTATATATGAGTGGGTGGTGCTGGAGAGCATGAATCATTGGTTTCACAGGTACTGGGCGGTCGCTTGCAGACCCCGCTGGGATCTTGCCTGGCTCCCCAAACATGCACTGCAGTGGAGTGCTTATCTTGCAAACCCTACCAGGACTGTCCTCGAAATTTGAATACATCCACTCACACACCCATACAACCACTTATTCAGCCAGTCACAGAACTACTCACACACTCTCAGACCCCCACATAACCACTGACACATCCATTCCCATTCCCATATAATCAGTGAAATATACAACTCATACACTCATTCACATACCCACATAGTCAGTAAAATAACCAATCACACGCCCATTCACACACTGAAACAGCTAGTCAGAGACACACACAGCCCCTAATACATGCGGTCACAGACCCATAGAGCCATGTTCATTGCAACTGTATTAAATGTGTTGTCGTTTTAATTCAGTGCTTTTGTTGGGAACAGGTCCGCAGATCCGTTGTAAATTCTAACTATACTGCTTTGTATTGAATCTTTTTATTAATTTGATGATTGAGAACAACAGCAACCACCTGCATCCAAAGGCAGGTGGGGAATAATAATAAACCATTATTAAAAAAATAGAAAAGAGAAAAGACATTGGAAGCAGATAGGGAAATAATAAGAAAAGATAGAGATAGGCTCTCAACAACTTAGGGAGACAGCATCTCTAAATGTTAGGTCGGTTCACATATAGGAATCATATACGTCATCAGCAGACATATTATGCATTTACCTGGACTGACCCAGTGAGACGAAGAACCTGCAAGTACATTGGGCAAGTTAGTTCGATAAATTCAATCACTAAAACTTTTATAGTGGAGTTCCATGTCTTGTCAAAGTGGGGAAGTGTACGTGTAACACTTGCCGCCAGTTTCTCCGTGCCAACAACCTCCAATAACATTATGCAGCCAATCTAGTCTAGATGGGACGTTTTCAGTACCCCAGCATGATAGTCGGACCTGTTCAGCAGCCCTCAGGGCTAAAGTGATAGCTCTCCCTCGCGATGGTCACTAATACATCACAAAATCACAAAACAAAATCAGACATTCAACGCACAACAGCATATCCAAAAATAGTAACAAAAAAAATCCATTCTAAACATTGCGCTCAACAAATTACTATATACATGCTTCTATAAAAACATGTTTAAACTCATGTTTTTGTACCAAGTTTCTTTAAAATCCATCTTAAAGACATATTTTCGCGGTTATTCGGGGCATCGCAGTGACGTTGTTAACCCCGACGATCGTGCCTTTTCTATAAAGTGAAAAACACATATATGTACACATATTACAGTATTTTACACATTAGGAGTTTATTACTGTACACTTCAAACTCATGTTTTTTTAGGGTATTTCTAGAATAACTATCTCTAAAACCTATTTTCAGTTTTCACCGGGAAGCCAGAGTTCACGATGACGTCGGTAATAGCGATCCACGCGGACACGGCACAAAAACAGAAAGCAAAAGCAGAAGTTCAATAGCCACCGCCAAATATAAAATTATAACTTTATAATTAATTCTAACCATCACACTAGATAAGTCACTATCTAAATCACTCTATAAAAACATTTATCAGAATCTCAATATAATACATTGTGTATTCATGATTCACAGATTTTTTTATATTTCCACCAATATTCACAGTGTCTCTGATATAGTTGTGATGTCCCTGCAACAGTACGCGGGGCCATGCTGGCGATCACTGCATTGTCATGAATATCGCACACGATTAAAAAAATCAATTTTGGACACATAACTTGTGTCACTAACGCTTACATTTCTGAAACATGGAGTCTGAGTACCTCGATCCAGACTCCTTATGTTTGCTTTCATAGAAAGTTTAGACCTGGGAACCATTCCCGATAGACAAAATGGCAGCTGCAACTTTCTGTTCAGGCTGCATCCAGCCAATCAGAGCATTCCTGGTAGCGTGCATAGTCGCAATTAATCACGAAATCGTTGCTAAAAATATCCGTGACCACAGATATATATATAAATTTTGGCTTACATTTTGCAAACAATACGGAACGGACTTGCACCAAATAGCAAAAGCTCAATCTGCATAACAACATCTACCTTTCTGACAAATTTTGCGTGATTCTGTCCAGCGGTTTGAGCTGTAGGTTCTACAAGGCTTTCCTATGGGAATTCACATGACAAACATACCCTTATTTTGTGCCCCCATCTCTCGGTCCCCACTGCACGGATCATTCCTAAACATTCCTTGACATACAAAACCTACTTTGACACTTCCTTTGGGAAAATTTTGTGAAATCAAAAAACACATTTCTTATGGAAAGCATGTCCTAACTATATCTACCTACTGGCGGCAGCCAAGAGGAATAATTAGGACTTGCTTTCAATAGGAAATGCATTTTTTGACTTGCCTATATCTATGGAGACAATTGATGAATCATCATGATATTTTCCCAAAAAAGTGTGATAGTAAGTCTTGTTGGGGATGGGAAGTTTTGGGGCTGAGAAAAAAGGGGCAAAAAAAGTGTAGTTTTCCATTTTATCTCCCATAGGGTGCATAGTCGTACCTACAGCCTGAACCGCTGGATGGAATTACTCGAAGTGGATCACAATTGCTTTGACAGAGAGGGATCTTCATGTTAGCAGCTCCCTCTCTGCCAAAGCAATGCTAGCTCCCACAGGAGGCAGGGAGCCAGCAGGGACTGTGGGGGCCTTGAGGCTCCCCCAGCAGTTCCCAACTGTACAAAGTGGGTGCCCTGGGTGGGACCAGGGTGCCCACACTACAGGATTGGCCCAAGGGCCGATATTGGTCTGGGAGGGGGACGCTCAGCCTCCCTCCCGTTATTTTAAAAAATAAACAAAAAGGCTGGGCTCCCTTTGGCCAAAATTGGGCCGCTCCCTTTTAATTACTAAAAATTCAAAAGAACAGGCTGGGCCGTGGGGGTGGGATCCCCGGGGGCCCAATTCAGGCCAGGGAAAGCCCTCCTAACATACATTTTATTTTTTATAAATATGGGACCAGCACCTCGCTGGAGACCCCGCCCCCTTTCTCCACTACTCTGCAAAGGCACCTCCTGGGAAACTGGTGATTAGGGGATGAAGTCCCCTTGGATGCTGATGGTCCTTGAGGGCCAGAAACCTCTTCTGTTTCTTACAGTAAGTCCCAGACAGTGGTATGCCGAGAGATCTTTGGAGACCACGCCCCCATTCCCCACCACTCTGCAAACACATCTCCTGGTGCACTACTGGTTGGGGAATGAAGTACACATTACTCCTGAGGATCCTTGGGGGCAACTATCTCTCCTGTTATCTCCAGTAAGTCACACAAAGCAGGATTGCTGAGAGGTTGTCAGTGGCCATGCCCTCTTTATCCACCACTCTTCAAACGTGCCTCCTGCTGCACAACTAATATGGGTGATGAAGTTATTCCCCTTAGCTGCTGAGGGTTGTTGGGGGTGAACAACTCTTCCTGTTGCCTCCAGTAAGTCCCACACAGAGGGATTACTAGGAGGTCTTCAGAGGTGACCTCCCCTTTCTCTACCACTCTGCAAACTCGCATCCTGGTGCACTACCAAAAGAAGATGAAGTCCTCTTTTCTAAGGGACCTCGAAGCCAAGAAGACCTTCGGATACCTCCAGTAAGTCCTACACAGCGGGATTCCTTTGAGCTTGTCGTATGCCTCGCTCCCTTTCTCCACCACTCTGCGAATGTGACTACTGCTTAAAAAAACATAGAAAGTCACTGAAAAATCCAGAGGTTATAGGGGTGTTATAGTTAGGCAATAGAATTTTAAAAACCCCATAGAACTTCACTGAAAAAATAAAGAATACAGGGACTTTATAGTAAGGAAATAACATTTTAACAACCTTAGAAATCAGTGATGTCATTTGGGACGTCATCAGTGATGTCATTTAAAGTAATGAGTGATGTCATGAGTGATGTCAGTGACCATGTCATGAGTGATATAATTAGTGAGGTCATAAGCAATGTATTGCAGGGGTGTGAGTTATAGTTAGCTGAGGTAACTATAACTGCTGAATATCTGTAGTTTCTTTAAAAGAGAAATGTCAGCCTAACTTATTAAACAAATTATCTTTTCGGGCCTGGGGGTCCCTGTGCGAGCCCCTGAGCAGGCCTAGGGGGTCAGGGTGTTTCTATCCTGCCCACTTTTCTTGTTTTTTTAACATATATTTTAACTGTTTTCTTGTGACTCGGTTACCGAGTCACAAGATGGCTGCCAACACATTCTGGTTTGGAGTGTTGGCAGCCAATCAGAATGAAGCGCGTGCCCAGGAGGGTTTGCGAATCCTCCTGAGTGCTCAGATATATAAATGTTTATTTTTGGAAATTCTCAAAAACTACTGAACGGATTTACACAATTTAAAAAAAGGGCGCTTTATGGTCCAAGAGCTACCCTTTTGCCAGATTTGGTGTAATTCCGTTCAGCAGTTCGGACTGCAGCCTGTTCCAAAATTTCCTATGGAAATTAACACAGAGAAAGCGAGTTTTGGGCCCCCCTTTTTTCTTGGCCCTTGCTTGACGAAACACCCCCAAACTTCCCAGAAAGGCGCTGACCTTAGTTTTGAACATTTTGCAAAGATTCGTCAAACCGCGCCAAAGATATTGGCAAAAGAAAAAACTATTTTTGAATAGAAACAAGGTCCTAACTATAACTACCTACTGGTGACTGTGTGTGTATATATGTATATGTGTGTGTGTGTGTATATATATATATATATATATATTCACTGAAAAAAACATAGGTTTCAGGGGCGTTATAGTTAGCTGGACATTTCACTCGTACAAAACCATTGTAATTCCCCCGTTATAGTTAGTTCAGCTAACTATAACTCGCACGCCCGCAATGCACTGCTGATGATGTCACATATTACATCACTCATGACGTGGTCAGTGACATCACTCATGACATCACTGATGACATCTCAAATGACAACTTTTTCAGACGGATACTGGTGGTAACTGAGTCTGACTAACCAGTCCTAGAGCCAGTGCTATGTTAAAAGACACTCAGAATACAGTGAAAACACCTACATACACTAGGGAACACTATGCATTGGGGTCCCCCTGTGATTAGAATGACCTCCTCTGTAAGCCCCTAGTATATAATAGGGCAGGGGATTAAAACGACCTCTTAAAACGCGCCACAGGGTGTGTTTGCACACGTCACCTCATGCCCCGTCCCCTCCCTTCCCCACTGTGTAAACACGCCCTGTGGCCGTTTTAAGTTGGGAGATTAAGTCCCCTTGAATCCTGAGGGTCCCTAGGGTCCAACTAGACCACTAGGTACCTCCAGTAAGCGCCACAGAGCTGCATTGCAGAGAGATGTAAAAAGGGGCACGGCCTAGACCACCTCTCTGCAACGCAGCGCAGTGGCGCTTACTGGAAGCACCTGGTGGGCTAGTTGGCCCCCAGGGTCCCTCAGGATTGAAGGGGAATTATTTCCCCAACTTAAAACGCGCCACAGGGCTTGTTTGCACATGTTAACTCAGGCCCCGTCCCCTCCCTTCACCACTGTAAACACGCCCTGTGGCCATTTTTAGTTGGGAGATTAAGTTCATTTGAATCCTGAGGGTCCCTAGGGGCAAAATAGCCCACTAGGTACCTCCAGTAAGCGCCACAGAGCTGCGTTGCATAGAGGTAAGTAAGTAAGTAAAAATGTTTATTGTTTCTGATTAATTAAAACCATTACAAAGATTCATAATAAGTGCACGTTTCAACAGTTTCTAGATTTAAGAACAATAAAATAAATGTTTTATAGTAAAAATTTAACGAGTATTCATAATTCCTTGTCTCTCAGAAACACCATCATCTATTTTGGATTGTTTACATTTGACTAATTTCAGGAATTTAACCAGCAGTCCATTCAGATGTAACAGTCTTGGGTCAAAGCATGCAATGACTGCTTGTCTCCGTGTGCGTATGTTAAGTTGATTGAAGGTGGTTTTCAGGAGGACTACTCTTTCCTCTTTTAACTTTTTGCAGGAGCATATCAGATGTTCCATGTCTTCTTTCCCTGAGCCACACAGCCTACATATGGAGCCACACTTCTTTCTCAGCCAGGGTTGTATGTGGGGTATGGCTGGTAGGATTCCAAACCTATGTTTTAAAAAGGCTTCTTTTGATTGCCTACAGTATCCCAGTCCGAAATAGGCCTGTAACCCATGCGATTTGTAAGTGCTCAGTATCATCCATGCATGGCATCTTTGGGCAAAGGTAGCTTTATCCTCTATGAAGGAGAGTCGCTTCATGTTCTTATTTACGACACGTTTGAATTGTGCGTTCGGAAGTGAAGATTCCCATAGATCTTTTAGGCCTGTAGTTACTAGCGACTCCTATAAGTATTTTTTTGCAAGTTCAGTGGAACTGCCACACAGGTTTTCCCAAAGCTGGTGATTCAGTGCATTTTCAGGTGAGTTCTTTATTTTGTACCAGCATTTGATGTTTGATCCTCGTCTTGCGAACAGTTGCTTGGTTAATCCGAATTCTAGCCAGATTTGAGCCTGAGAGGTATATGATGGTAAATTTAGGAGGACTCTATAAGCTTTTGAGATAGTTGTGTCCAGCAGTTTTGCATCTGTACCTCTTAATGCCTCGCTACCATAGGTGACTGATGACTGAATTTTGGCTTGGGCAACACGCAATAGTGGCAGAAGAGTGGCCCAGATAGTTTAGATTTAAGTTGTCTGAGTGTTGTTGCAATCAACATACCTTTCCTTTTGGTGGCTGATTTGAAAAATGGCCACCCCTATCGACAATGACGCCAAGATACTTATATTCGGAACAGTCTGCAATTGCCCTTGTCCCAAGAAACCACGTGAAGGACCTTTTTTTTCCCCGTTATTGTCAGCGTTTTGGTTTTTTCAATATTGACTTCCAGCAGATTGTCCTCAGCATATCCGTACAGTGTGTTAATGAGATGTTGTAGGCCTACTTTAGTATGACTAATCAAAACCACGTCATCTGCATAGGAAATGCTGGGCAGGGATCGACCCGGGCGTGTGCGTTACAGGCATCCAGAGCTGGTGGCAGATCAGCTGTGTATAGGTTAAAAAGAGTTGGTGCTAAAACACACCCCTGCTTGAGGCCTTTTGTTGTTGTTATGCGCCTCGATAGGTGGGTGTCGTTCCCGAGCTTCACTTGGACCCATGCGTTGGAATGCAATTCGCTCAAAAGATTTAAATGGGGTGCAGGAATCCCCCAAAGGGCAAGTTTCCTCCAAAGATTGGCTCGATTGACATTATTGAAGGCCGCTTTGAAGTCCACAAAGCAAAAGTGGAGACTTTGTTTGGTCAGTTTTGCTTTATCTATAAGTAGTGATATGGCTAAAAGGTTTGTAGTGGTTCCAGCGTCTCTGCAGAATCCTGTTTGGCTGGGCGGAATTATGTTGTTCTTAGTAGCCCATTCGCGCAGCTGTATCACTAGGAGCCCTGCAAAATATTTCGCCTCAATATCCAATAGAGCGATCAGGCGATAGTTTTTGGGAAGAGTTCTGTCGCCTGCTTTGTATATCGGTGAGATGACAGAGCCCTTCCATGAGGCTGGAAGGCCCCGGACAAACTGGCCGAGATGAACAGTGGGGTAAGAGATTCTGTCCAGTATTCCGGGTCATGTTTGAAGAGAGCTGGTGGAATTCCATTTGGCCCTGGCGCTCTGTCTTTCCTCCCTTTTGAAATTAATTCCCTGATCGTTACGGCGCTAATTTCGAGTGGTGATGCGTCTTCATGTGATTTTATTGTTTGCTGTAAGTTGACCTCCTGAGCGTCCTGGCATCTTTTTGTTCCTTCCACCTGTTGGTTAAAGTGGGTTACTAAAAAGAGTTCCCAGGAGTTATCTGTTACATATGATGTTATACCTCCATGTTTGGCATTCAGAAATGTATTCAGGGTGGACCAGAAAGTGCGCAGTTGCTTACTTAGATTTCATAATGGAGTTTGGCCCAAAAGTCATCTTCTTTGGATTTTTTAATCTCCCATTTAAGTTTTTTTAAGTCGGCCTTTTGTCTGCGAAGCTGTTGGAGATGGCCAGTATCCCCCGGATTCGTCATCAGCAGCCTTAGCAGTCTATTTATTGCATTTTTATGATGTTTCACTGCTGATTTCTGAGCACTAGAGATCTTTCCTGTACCCGTTGGGCCGTAAGGCGAATAGTGCCGAACTGTGGTTGAATAGAGGTTCGCAAAAACGGCCGTGAAGGTTTCCCACAGGGCTATTGGGTTGCCTATGGGATAATTCAGACTGTTTAGTTGAGATTTTGCTGCTGAGAGTACCTCCTTTGCATTCACAACCGAGGTCTTAATTCTTTTAAGGTTTATTGTATGTCAAGCTTGGGATCCTATTGGGTTGGGCAGGGTGAGGTCTGGAGAAGCGAGAATGGAGACTACCTGGGGTCGATGGTCGCTATCCCCTTTGTCTCCTAGGCTGAAGTTTAGTATGTAATGAAAAAATGGAAGAGATACTAATGTGTAGTCTATTGTAGAGGTCACGTTACCTGAGTAAAATGAAGCTGCGGGTGGTAAGTCACCTGCAAATCTTCCGTTTAAGACTCTCAGCCCTAAATGCTCCATCTCTTCTAACAGCTCCTTTCCCAGTATAATGATTTTTCCCTGACCATTGACGGATTGAGTTGGAATATTCCAATAAAAAGACTGAGCTTGAATGTCATTATTTGTGGACGAGCCTAGGATATATTGGTTAAAATCCCGTGACAAAATGAATTTGGAGGCAGTTTGCGTAGACATTAATTGATGCAAATAATCCAGTAGAGATTTCGACTCCTGTTTTTTCTTTTTCGGATTTATATAAGTATTAATCACCAGCACCTCTTCTTTTTTCCCTTTGAGGTATAATTTGATCTTAACTGTGTTTATAGCTGGGGATTGAGAAGACAGTTCCAGGGCACTGTGGATTTTTGTGATTTTAATGTAAGAAGCTAAACCGCCCGCTGGCCGACCATATTTGCTTTTCCTTGTTGCTGAAGAATGAAAGCAGGTGTAGCCCTCTATTTGCACAGGGTTTTTCAACCATGTTTCCTGTAATAGGATAATGTCAAAAGCTTTTACATATTGGAGGAATTCGGCATCTACAGCCTTGTTGTTTTGCCCATTTATATTCCACGAACACAGTTTCAGTAAAGTGGTGTCTAGGTTAGGATCTATCCTTATAGGATGGCCTTGTCATTGTGAGTGGTTCGTGGCGTTGATCGTCCTAAAAATCCGGAAGTTTTCTGAGGTGTCTAAGTGGGGAGCCATTATGCTCTCTTGATGGTTCAGCACCTGCTTTTTTAACGGTGAACGACCCGGAGCACCCCTTAGTACTGACGTGGTCTTTGTAATTTTAGGAAATGATCCTTCGCGGGGTCTCTCTAGCAGGGGAAACAGATGTCCTGTGTTGTAGTGTGGGGCAGATTGAATCCCCCATGCTTTAAGAATTGTTTGCGCCTCCAGAATTTTAGTTGCTATTTCGGGCGACCTCCAAGTTGTTTTTGTAGCTTCCGAGTTCTGTGTTTTGTCGACTTTTATAAATTCTACGGAAAGTAGGTCAGCTGAACATATGTCGTTTAAGGTTGGCATAGTGCTGAAGAGTCGAAGTAAGTTCCCCCTGTTCAGGATGTCAAATGAACCCTTTGATTCGTATTCTGGAGTAAAAACAATAATAGTGAGCTATTAGGTAGTCTCCGCCCAGGTAAATTCTTCTTTTGTTTGGTGTAAATTGTTGTGGGGTCTCGATTTGGCGTCAAAAATTGGAGGGTCTTGAGGCTTGAAAACTGAGGGGGCTTTAGGAACTCCATCTGAGTGAGGAGGCAGTTGAGCCCAAGGACCCAAAGGTCCTGATGTTATGAGCTCCTTGCCTAATGGTTGGGGCGAGTGAAGAATGAGCGTGGATTCCAGTACCCAATCGGTGCCATGTGTGAATGGCCCCTCCTTTGGCATAATTAGTGGTGGTTGTCTGAGAAGATTGGCCGCTTCCCCGTTGCTTGTCCCACAAAGAGCCGTGATACATTGAGTGCCAATGTGGCTGCCGGGCTGGGCCCAGCCTGCCACCAGTATTGGAACCTCTTTGTGAGTTACCGGGTGCCCCCCTATTATAGGTGCACCAAGTCCAGTGGGGATTTGTTCTGCACTTGTAGAAAGTGCTGTAAAAGATTCAAGTTCAGGTTGCTACGGTCCAGATTCTGTCTTAAAAAGAGGATAAACCTAAGATTAGCTTTCTGTTACGGCCTTTCCTTCTTTGATGTCAACGCTGCTTGGCATTCTGAGTTGGGCTTTGATGATCAGAGAGTCGAGGGGAGCCTTTGGGCGAATTGCATTTTGAAGATGACAGTGCAGATTTAACAGAAGTTTTGGCTACAGAGGGATAATTTTTCAGGTTTTCGATGCTAGATTTATTGCTGTTTTTTTTGCTGGTGTTTGTGTCCGGTGCCACTTTATGGTGTCCCTTTGGCAGACCTTCTATCAGAGTGGATACTACATCCGGAAGTGACGATAATTTGTCAATAATTGGGCCACAACTGCAGATCAACTTTGCTTCCTGCTGAGCTCTGCTAATTAAAAGATTTAATTGGCCTAGTTTTTCATCAATCCGCCCCACAAAGAGGGCTAGGGTGTCAAGTATGGTTAGTTGTAGATCCATTTTATCAGACTGATAATGTAGGGTGTTGACCGTTCGTTGCATTGTGCTTAAGAGAATGTCCCATGTTTTCGATGTTTGGGTCCCTAGTTCAGTCCCTGATAGGCTTAGGAGGCCAGAGGATTCCAAGGGAGCCGAAGAACTTTGTTGGTTTGTTGAAGTTGAAGGAGTTACCTCCTGATTAAAAGCCTGATTAACATGCTGATCTTCTTTGGTTTTGGCTGTGGACTGGGGTTGTTTAGCAGGAGTGATCTGAATTTCCGGGGATGTTATGTCCCCCCATTCCTGTAGTCCTAAGTGAGAAAGATTGATTGGGCCGTCACACCCTGAGTCCTGTATAATTTCAGTGTCCTCCTTCGACTGCTCATGGTGGCCTTTTTCGTATACAATTACAGGTGCTTCAGTAGGCTGTTGAATGGTCTTGGTGGCCTCGAAGGGTGAAGGGAGACATTGGTAGTTTTTAGGAGGTCTTTTAAATTGGAGCTGTTGAGCGCCTCATTCTCTTGATTAGAATCCTTGCCTGGACTTAGCATGTAACTAAGCAGGGATTGCCTCCCCCTCTGATTTTTTGGAGTAGTTGAGATGGTAATGGTCTTTTGAGAAGACGATGGACTGGAGGGGGACTGCCCTCCCTTGCCTTCCCTTTGCTGGGCAAATAAAAAACTACTGGTACCACTTTTGTCGACGCCTTTTTGTCGTTTATTCCATTGATTGGCAGAGGAGCCGTGGAGAGAGACATGTTAGTGGCGTGAGTGGGGACCAATCCATGCAACGCTGGTGCTGTAGATTCCTTGCAGGGTAGGGGAAGTAGAGGGTCCTGGAGGCCCAAAATGTTGTCGCTGGATGAAAAGATGGATGCAGGCGGATCATTTAAATGATAACATTTTAATGTGATTTTTGGTTGGCAGAGATGAAGGTGGTGAGCTCCAGCCTGGTTTGCTGGGCCACTTGAAGACCCGGTCCCTTCTAGGGATGTGTCCAAGCACCCACTGGCTGATTTATTATTTTCAGATTGTTTAACCTTGAGCTTGGACTTGGAATTAGTCACAGGCTGACCTCTTTTCTTGCCCGACCTCATTACCGTGGCTGTGTCGGAGTGCTCCGTATGGGGACCAGGAGTTAGAAAATGGCTGTAGGTATAAATGGGGGAGAGTGGATGACAGAGAGTAACTGGGTGCTCTTTGTTGCCTTTGTTGCCTTTATTTACCTACTGCATTGGGGAAGATCCCTGCGGATGCACTAACGCGGCTCCCGTCACTGAAATGGGCACTGCCACACCTCCAGTATGGCTCCGGTATAGCAGATGTGGCCGATGGTTCCTGCCGTTAAAGGGGCGCAGCTGCCTTTGCCTCTGCAGGAGCACTAGTATGCTCCCTGCCGTAGTTCCTGCCTCTTGGCACGGCTCCTGCTGCTGCTGCGAGAGGGCACTTGCGCCAGGCCTCCTGCTCTTGCGCAGCACCGATGCACAGCGCTCCCTGCTCCTCCTACTGTGAGGATAGGAACTTAGGAGCTTGTGAGCTGACTGACTTTGCCACTGCAAAGGGGGTCTGGCACGGCCCAACACCACTCGAGCACTGCTTCCCTCTGTTGTGTGGGGGTATTTTAAGGACCTGCTGTGTGCCTACTCCTCACAGTGGTTCCCGCGCCCCCTAATGTAGGGAGGCTCTGTGTTCTTCTGTGGCTACCTTCTGTGGCTCTCTAGGCCCCCCCTGCCCTCTGCCGCTGAAACACTCACGGGAACTTTCAAGCTGTCAAAGGGTGCAGGCAGGACCCAGCGGCTCTTTCCGCGCAGCTCTTCCACAGCCGCGACCTCCGCTCTGCACCGCCGCCGCCGCTCCACCGCTACCTCACGTCACTTCTCTTGATTTATGCAGAGAACCGGTAGCTGGTGGTGCCGGGCTGATAATAATGGCAGCGGTAGTAGCAGGGGAATCGCGCCTGTATCGGTAGCCCGGGAGTCCGACGATCTCACTGACTCGCAACTCGTAAAAAGGGGCGTGGCCTCAGAACACCTGTCTGCAACGCAGCTCCCTGGCGCATACTGGAGATACCTGTTGGGCTAGTTGGCCCTCAGGGACCCTCAGTATTGAAGGGGAATTAATTCACTTACAACTGGACAGGGGGCAGGTTTGCAGAGTGCTGCAAGGAGGGGGCGTGGCCTCCGGCACGATGCCGGTCTTTTATTTATTTGATTTTTTTAAGAAGCTGTGTGGCCCCCCTCCTTTTTCTAATTTATTGGCCCTGGGGAACCCATCCCCCAGGGCCTGCACCCTAATTTTTTTTGTTGAAAAAAATTAATTTGGCCCTCCCAAGGCCTTAATCGGCCCCGGGGACCCCAACCCCTGGGTCATGGCCTTATTTATTATTTTTCAAGACTGATTTTAACCGTAACTGTACAGCGCTGGGTCACTGACTGTTGTGGGTGGCACGTGAGCGCTCTGCTATCTTTTGTATCTGTGTGTATTGTATTGTCTTGGGGAGCGGGGGAGCCGAAGGAGGGAAGGAGGGAATTTAGGAGAACTGAATCATATCATTTTAAAAATTGCACTGAACTGAACTGAATCATATCGTTTTAAAAACTGCACTGAACCGAACTGAATCATATCGTTTTAAAAATTGCACTTACCCGCACTGTAAAATACTTCATTCACTCTCGCATTTTGTGAGGGATAGAGCATTGGGTCCTTCCTTACGGAGAAGTCGAGAAGCATTTCCCCTCACTTCCGGTCGACACCTGAGCACCGCCATTTTGGTCGACGCTCTAGTGGTTGAACCACTACAGCCGGGCCTCTATTTAGGAGGAGACATGCAAGCGCGCAGCGCGTGCACGCAGCGGGCGCGCTGATGGTGCGCCGGAGGCGCACCAGAGGCAAGCCCGTCTGCGCCCGTGTGCGCCTCGACCGCTCCTAGCGCCAGCCACGCTGTGCGGCCTTCCCAAAGTCCTTTTAAATATACAAAGGAACAACTATTGGACATCAGGAACAAGGTCAGTGGGGGAGAGAAGGCTACTAGGGCGCTGCAACCCAGCCCGGTCCTTGAGTGTGGCTTGCTCAACTGTCGCTCCCTGGCCAAACACCACCAGGAGGTGTCAAGTCTGGTGGAAGATCTGCAACTGGATGTGTTATTTCTGACGGAGACATGGTGTAGTAATGACTCCCTGGTGGAACAGGGGCTCGCCTGCCCGGAGGGCTATAAGATTTTTCATAAGCCCAGAGCAACGGGGAGAGGCGGAGGGGTCGGGTGATGTTCAGGGATACCTGGGATTTTGCCCCATTTAAGGTTGATGAGGTGGTGGGTATTGAGCTATTAGGATTCACCCTACAAGAACAGAGGGGGAGGCTCCTTACTGGGATGGTCGGATACAGACCCCCAAGCTCTAATACTCAGTACCAGGCGCTCCTGGATGTCATCGCGGCCCAGTCACTGACACACTCCAGAATGCTGCTCCTGGGCGATTTCAATCTGTGGGAGAATGGCATTTTAGACGGCCACTTAAGAGATCTCAGGGAAACCTGTGAGAGTTGCAACCTGCATCAGTTGGTCCAACAACCCACCCATCAAGGGGGGCACATTCTGGATCTTCTGTTCGCAGACTGTAATGAATTTGAGGTGATTAACATTCTACCTCAGACTTGGACTGACCACTCGCTGATCCAGTTTCGGATTCGAATACCTGGTGGAGAAGCAACTAGGCTACCTCCTGTAACATATCGTATGGGGACAGACTGGGCTAAACTTATGAAAAGTCGGACGGAGCCCCTTTTTCAAAATCTGCCTCCTTTTGACCCCTATGAGTCAGTGGGTACAAACTATCGTCTGTACCATAATTACATCCATGAAGTACTGGATCAGCACATGCCTCTGAAGCGCCTGAAGGCCAAAATTAAACATTCATCACCGTGGTTTACTGAAGAGCTGAGTATTACACGCAGGTCCTGTCGGCTGGCAGAGAGGAAATGGCGCAGGCACTATGCTGAGCATGACAAAGTGGCTTTCAAAGGGGTGCTAGCTCAGTACAAGGAGCTGATTGTTAAAGCCAAGGCAGACTTTTTTGCCAATACCATCTTGTCTTCATCGAATAGCGCCAGAGCTCTCTTTAAGATCGTCAGAGACCTCTCCACCCCCACTAGTCTGGGAAACAACGTGGTGGACTCGCAGGCACTATGTGACAAAATTGCCTCCCATTTTGAGGAGAACATTTCTAAAATTGTTGGGGGGCTTTCTTTGTGTGACGCCTCCCCCAAAACATTTATGGTCAGAGACCTGCGGAAAAACCAGGGGTGATAACCTCTTTGGAACACTTTACACCGCTTACTGACGAGCTGTTTAACAGCTGTGTACAGAATGTGAGGTCAGGGTCTCCGCTAGACCCCTTACCGAATAAGATCTGGAAAGAGCATGCACAAGCACTGCTTCCCCGGATATGGCAGATATGCTGCCAATCCTTGGAGGAAGGGGTGGTGCCAGAAGCATGGAAGCTGGAAGTGGTTACTCCCTTACTAAAGAAGCCATCTCTGGACCCAGGAGATCCCACTAGTTTTAGACCTATCTCCTTGCTGCCTTTTCCTATAAAAATACTTGAAAAGAATGGGGCATATCAACAAGGGCTTTATCTCTGCTTTTTTGGCTTTAAAAGCCAAAAAAGCAGAGATAAAAATAGCACCCTATCAACAACAGGGTGCTAACAAGCATATTTGCATGTTAGCACCCTTTTACTCTACGCTTCCCCTTGCATCTCTAATGAGATGCAAAGGGGGCGTTCCAGAGTAAAATAATAGGAGAAATGTCGCTAAGCGACATTTCTCCTATTATCAAGAATGTCGCTAACCCTGTTGGAGACAAAAAAAGCAGCGCTAACCGCGGTTAACGCTGCTTTTTTACGTCTGCTAATTTTCAGACTTAGCCATGATATCCTATGGAAGGAGGACATCATGGCTAAGTTTGCCTGTCCCTATCAACAAGGTAACGTGTGATTATCGCTGGGTTTCCAGCGATAATCTTACGTTAGCCTGTTAGCGTGTAGATTTTTATCGCTATTGAGATAAGCGTTGCTAATAGCACGCTATCTCAGTGATAAAAATTCACGCTAGCCGGCGATAATTACCCTCACGCTAAGAGCGCTGAGCGATAATTATCGCCGGTTGTTGTTGGTATGCCCCGTAGTGAGTAGGTCTCTCTCAGGGTATCTTGAAGAGTTCCATCTCCTGGATACGAGCCAGTTTGGCTTCCGGCCAGGTCATGGAACGGAGACAGCTCTGGTCACCGTGCTAGACAATCTGCGGATGCGGGCTGACAGAGGCCTTTCATCTGTACTGGTCCTCTTAGATATGTCTGCCGCTTTCGACACGGTTAACCATCGAATTCTGTTGAATAGATTGGAGCTTCTGGGAGTTAAGGGACGTGCCATGAGGTGGATACAATCCTATCTTACAGGGAGACTACAGGTGATCACCTTGTCCCCTTTCACCTCCAGCAGGACCTTGGTGGAGCATGGGGTCCCTCAGGGGTCGGCTATTAGCCCCATCCTCTTTAATATTTACCTGCAGCCACTAATCTCTATAATCAAGTCGCATGGGGTCGACTTGGTCAACTATGCAGACGACACCCAATTGGTGTTCTCATTGGAGAGGAAGGGTGCTTTAACTATGGATGACTTCCAGATATGTATGCGACAGACTTCGGACTGGCTTAGGGCCAACTCCCTGAAGTTCAATGGAGGAAAGACAGAGGTGATCTACTGTTCCTCTGCAGGAGTACGTGATATGCCTTTTGACCTCAGACTGGCCCCAGAGGTGGAACCCATTGTCCCTGTGACAACAGTGCGGAATCTGGGGGTTATGTTTGACGATAATCTTCAAATGGCCTCTCAAGCTAAAAAAACAGTGGGGGTTTGCTTTGCTCTCCTGAAAGCCCTACGACAGATTCTACCTCTTCTGCCTGCGGAGAAAAGACCTCTGGTGGTACGCAGTATCATCCTGAGCAGGCTGGACTACTGCAGTTCTCTGTACCTAGGAGCTCCTCTTTACATCTTCCAGAGCTTGCAGAGGGTCCAGTCTATGGCAGCCAAATTGGCGCTGAATAAGAAACGCAGATCTTCAACCACGCTGGCGTTACAAGAGCTCCATTGGCTTCCTATAAGGGAAAGGGTTAGGTTTAAAGCCCTATGCATTGTTTATAGAGCGGCACACGGTCTCGGCCCAACCTCCCTGCAGGAGAAATTGTCCTGGTATAAGCCTCAAAGGACTCTACGCTCTTCAAATGCTTCTCTGTTAACCACTGGCAGGGTTAAGAAGGCCAGGATGGGGGGCAGGGCCTTTAGTACAGTGGCATCACGGTGCTGGAATGATCTTCCTCTGAATATTAGACAGGCTCACTCTCTGATGGATTTTAGGCACAGCCTGAAAACTTGGCTTTTCCCTAGGGAGAAGCCCTTGATTTCCTGATCTCCTAATTCTGCACCTCCGGCCGGCCTCGGCATTTCTCTTGGTTTGTCTGTGGTTACTTGGCTGGTTAAAAGTCTCTTTACCATCTCAGTCTAGCGCCAGGATACCCGTTGGGTGACAGTAGCGCTCTATAAGAACAGAATACAAATACAAATATATTTATAGAAACACCTAGGACATGCTGGACAAACCGTATGTACCTATCACCATGACGATATGCGTGATATTCATTAAAAGGCGACAATGCATACATTGAATCCACGTGGAATGTATTTACACTGCTAGTGAAGCTCTGACGTGTCTGACGCCCTACCGTGCCTAATCCCGGCGCCCCCGCCGTTGGGTACTCTCCAAGTGGCCACCCTTGCCGTTTATTTATACAAACATGGGTAGCTATTGATGGGCACATTTAATACACATGCACACCAAGCCATTTAAATGGGATTCGACAAAAGTTCAACCAAACTATGCAAGAAACCCCCCTCACGGTTGATAAAACACACATCCACCGCCGGATGTGTAATACTTTTTATTTTACTCTCTGGAAAGGAGACAAACCTCACTTGAGAGTCACAGCGTGCTCCTGGCTGAGCCCAATGCTGTGTTACACCCACCAGTGCCCGCCGAGTGCCACACACCTCTGTGTTGTATTCCACCAGCTAGTGCGTATGCTATGACACTCTATAGCCCATGTGCACTGTAACACCACCCCGTGAATATGTCATGCCACACTTGCCTTCGCATGGGTTATATTGCCCCATCTAACGTGCCTTCCTCGATGCCTATGTTATAACGCACAGCACTATGCCATACATATTACAATCTGGGATCCATATCTTTGTCACAGTGCATATGCAACGTTACACTCTCCAGCACATATTTTATATTACAACTTTAGAGACTAGTTAGGTTACACAACACTGCCCTGTGCATATTACACTCCAAGGGGCATATCGCATAGCACGCGCTAGTGCCTGTGCTATCTCGCGCTCTCCAATTAATCTGTCATTGCGCACAATGTATTGCATATTATATTTCACGCCCCGGTTCATCTTATATCACACTTTTTGGTGCATAGTTTATACCATACACTATATCTAGTTTTCATTTTCATTCATGCTCTCAGGACTATGTTCTATATAACACTGCGTCCACCTACCCTTTTCACGGGCATTACATTTTGCGATGGGGGTGGAGGGTCAGGGGGTGTTTCTGCCAAGTGAGCCCGGAGTCATAGTCACAAACGTCCTCTTCTTCCTGAATAAAAGTGAGATTATGCTGCATACTTGTTCATATTTTAAGTAGTTCGCACAGACACACATTTTAAAAACAATAAAGTTCCTAATACCCACCTTCTCTGACAGTTAGCTTGCTGCCCCATCCACCTCCTCCCTATCCTCTGTTGTCTGAATCCATGGACTAGCCTTCTCCCTCCTGCCATGCATGGTCTGATGTGCTGCCACTGCCCTCCATTTAGCATGATGTACCAGTCCACTCCTCCTGCCCTCCATTGCCCAATTCTATGGCCCATCATTGACCTCCTGCTTAGCCTCTGTGCTTAGCTTGCTGCCCCTATTCTCCTTCCCCCTGCCCTCCGATGTCTTTGTGCATGCCCCTGCTCCATCCTTTTTGCCCACCATGTTCCATGGACCTGCCACTCCTATCTACTCTGAGTGTTCTGTTGAGCTGCCACTCCCCTCCCACCTGCCTAGCATTGTCAGATGACTGTAACCTGTCCCTGCCACCTCCACCCTGCCTGTCCACATACCATGCCCCTATCCCCTTCCTCCTGTCCTCCATGGTCCATTTTACTGCCACACCCTTCTGCCCTCCCTAGTCTGTTGTGCTGCAACTGCTCCTCCTGCCTGCCCCGCGCGGTCTGTTGTGAGGCCCCTTCCCCTGAACTCTCTTGTCTGTGCCCAGGTCCTGACCCTCCCTTCTATCCTCCATGGTCCTTTGTGCATGCCCCTGCACCCTCCTTCTTGCCCATCATTGCCATTGTGCTGCCACTAACCCTCCCGATTGCCATGCATGGTCTTCTGTGCTGCCATGGCCCCTCCCACCTTCCCTGTGTGGTCAGCTAGCTGCCCCTGACCCCCTCCCACCTTCCCTCCATGGTCTGTGTGTATGCCATCATAGTCTCATTGTGGCTCTCCATGGTGTGTCTTGTTTCTAGTGCCCATCCTCCCTGACCTCCATGGTCATCTTGCTGCTCCTGCCCTGCCCCCTTGCCCCCAGCCCTCTGTTTCCATGTGCAGACCCCTATTCCCTCCCACCTGGCTTGTCTGTTGCATTGTAATACCCCTGATCCGTCCCTCCTGCCCTTTATGGTCTGTTATGCTGCAGCTTTCTCTCCTGTCTGTCCATTATGGTCAGCTAGCTACCATTGCCTCTTTCCCGTCTGTTCTCTGTGGTCCATGTGCATGGTCTTGTCCCCTCTCTATTGCTTTCTATGGATTGTTGTGCTGCACTCCCGTCCCGCATGCCCTGTGTGGTGTATTGTGCTGCTGCAAACCCTGATGCCTGCCCTGCAGGGTCAGTTTGGTGCACCTCTCCATGTCCCTCCTGTCCTCTGTTATCCATGTCTCTACCCCAATTCCTCCTGCCTACCATGATCCAATGTACCATACTTCCGAACATTTTGAACTTGGTAAGAGGGAGATATTGAAATAAAACTGGGGTATTGATTTTCCCCTTTGAGTTACATTGGAAAAGAGGAGATTGTAGACAGATCAAATAAAGCCCATTTGAGCTTAAAACATTGGACGTTTCCTGGCTGAAACGGGTCTGTTGGCATGTATGGTTGTACTACCACTGCCTCTTCGTTCTGCCCACAATGGTCTATTATATTGCCACAGCCTCTCTTGCCAGTCCTGTATTGTTGGTTTGTTGCCCCTGCGCCCCTTTCCACTGCCCTCCATAGTCTGTTGTGCTGCCACTGCCCTTCCTGCCTGCCCAGTGTGGTCAAATTGTTGCCTCTGCACTCTCCTACCTGCCTTCAATTTTCAGAGTCCGTGCCCCTGGCCTCTGCCTTTCAACAGTATCCCAATGAACAACTAGATTGCTAACATTCTATATTTATTACAAAAGTGTGGAACGCCTGACGTCATCATGATGTAATCAAAACTGTAATACCTAGAGCATTTCCTTTAGAAATTACATATATGAGAGGGTCTTATTTGCATCAAAAGTGCTCTAAAAAACTAAAATGAGGACATATTTTCTGAGTTTTCAAATAGCGACAAAGAACTTTTAAATTATTTGTAATCTTTATGTTTTTTTATCCAGTTCACCACTTGATTAAATGTTGCACCTATGTGAGAGGATGTGGTGTTACTTCCAGAGCTGTAGACTTTGCAACTGGGGAACCAGGTTGGAGTTTCTGCTTCAGCTCAACATTCTGTGATTCTGGTCAAATCACTTAATCTCCCCATGTCTACAACCAAAATGAATTTATTCTTGTGTGATGTAACCAATGCTCATGTAAAGCACTCCAATACCTGACAAGTCTGCACTATATAAAACTGCAAATACAAAAAAATAAGTGTTTGGCACACTTCTGTCATTGGGCTATATGTGGGCTACATCTGGGTGATATTTGTGCTGCATTTGGGCTCTTTTGTCTCTGGTGGCCATCTTGGGAGATTTATTTGTTATGAAGTTTCCTAATTTCCTCATTTACTGCAGTATCCTCAGTAGGAAATGCTTTCAGTTTTTTACTTTGATTCCATCAAGAAGGTATTCAGATATGTCACACATTTGCCAAAAATTCTGAATGTTAGCACTCTAGTTGCTCATTAGATCACTGTAGTAAAGCTACTGCTCACCACGGAAGTCTGCTACTGGTATTAAAAGTGCATGTTTCAGTCTGCATATCAGAATTTTTTAATGAAATAGAAGAGGATTTGAGAAGTCACTCAAAATGTGCCCTAATTTTTCTTTCTTCAGCACTAATCATAATTTCTATGGCAAAATGAACCCCCTCATTGTGTTCCTTTTTAAATTAAATGTTTTAAGTGTTGCCAGTTTATTCCAATCAAGATGGCTTCAGGTGTGCCATACTTTTGTCATAAGTAAGACAGTAAGCGCTCTTGTTGTTCTTAAGAACACTCTGGGACATTCTGTCATTGGGCTATACTTGGGCTACATCTGGGTGAAATTTGGGCTACATTTGGGCTCTTTTGTCTCTGGTGGCCATCTTGGGAGATTTATTTGTTATGAAGTTTCCTAATTTCCACATTTACTGCAGTCTCCTCAGTAGGAAATACTTTCAGTTTTTTATTTTGGTTCCATCAAGAAGGCATTCAGATGTGTCACACATTTGCCATAAATTCTGAATGTTAGCACTCTAGTTGCACATTAGATCACTGTAGTAAAGCTACTGCTCACCAGGGAAGTCTGCTGCTGGTATTCAAAGTGCATGTTTCAGTCTGCATGTCCGAATTTTTTTATGATATAGAAGAGGATTTGAGAAGTCAAAATGTGCCCTAATTTTTCTTTCTGCAGCACTAATCATAATTTCTATGGCAAAATAAACCCCTCATTTTGTTCCTTTGTAAAATAAATGTTTTAAGTGTTACCACTTTATTCCAATCAAGATGGCATCAGGTGTGCTATACTTTTGTCATAAGTAAGACTGTTAGCGCTCTAGTTGTTCGTTAGAACACTCTGGGACATTCTGTCATTGGGCTATACTTGGGCTACATCTGGGTGATATTTGGAATACATTTGAGCTCTTTTGTCTCTGGTGGCCATTTTGGGAGACTTATTTGTTATGAAGTTTCCTAATTTCCTCATTTACTACAGTCTTCTCAGTAGGAAATACTTTCAGTTTTTTACTTTGATTCCATCAAGAAGGCATTCCGATGTGTCACACCTTTGCCATAAATTCAGAATGTTAGCACTCTAGTTGCTTATTAGATCACTGTAGTAAAGCTACTGCTCACCAGGGAAGTCTGCTGCTGGTATTGAAAGTGCATGTTTCAGTCTGCATGTCAGAATTTTTTAATGAAATAGAAGAGGATTTGAGAAGTCACTCAAAATGTGCCCTAATTTTTCTTTCTTCAGCACTAATCATAATTTCTATGGCAAAATGAACCCCCTCATTGTGTTCCTTTTTAAATTAAATGTTTTAAGTGTTGCCAGTTTATTCCAATCAAGATGGCTTCAGGTGTGCCATACTTTTGTCATAAGTAAGACAGTAAGCGCTCTTGTTGTTCTTAAGAACACTCTGGGACATTCTGTCATTGGGCTATACTTGGGCTACATCTGGGTGAAATTTGGGCTACATTTGGGCTCTTTTGTCTCTGGTGGCCATCTTGGGAGATTTATTTGTTATGAAGTTTCCTAATTTCCACATTTACTGCAGTCTCCTCAGTAGGAAATACTTTCAGTTTTTTATTTTGGTTCCATCAAGAAGGCATTCAGATGTGTCACACATTTGCCATAAATTCTGAATGTTAGCACTCTAGTTGCGCATTAGATCACTGTAGTAAAGCTACTGCTCACCAGGGAAGTCTGCTGCTGGTATTCAAAGTGCATGTTTCAGTCTGCATGTCCGAATTTTTTTATGAAATAGAAGAGGATTTGAGAAGTCAAAATGTGCCCTAATTTTTCTTTCTGCAGCACTAATCATAATTTATATGGCAAAATGAACCCCCTCATTTTGTTCCTTTGTAAAATAAATGTTTTAAGTGTTACCACTTTATTCCAATCAAGATGGCTTCAGGCGTGCTATACTTTTGTCATAAGTAAGACTGTTAGCGCTCTAGTTGTTCGTTAGAACACTCTGGGACATTCTGTCATTGGGCTATACTTGGGCTACATCTGGGTGATATTTGGGCTACATTTGAGCTCTTTTGTCTCTGGTGGCCATTTTGGGAGACTTATTTGTTATGAAGTTTCCTAATTTCCTCATTTACTACAGTCTCCTCAGTAGGAAATACTTTCAGTTTTTTACTTTGATTCCATCAAGAAGGCATTCCGATGTGTCACACCTTTGCCATAAATTCAGAATGTTAGCACTCTAGTTGCTTATTAGATCACTGTAGTAAAGCTACTGCTCACCAGGGAAGTCTGCTGCTGGTATTGAAAGTGCATGTTTCAGTCTGCATGTCAGAATTTTTTAATGAAATAGAAGAGGATTTGAGAAGTCACTCAAAATGTGCCCTAATTTTTCTTTCTGCAGCACTAATCATACTTTCTATGGCAAAATGAACCCCCTCATTTTGTTCCTTTTTAAATTAAATGTTTTAAGAGTTACCACTTTATTCCAATCAAGATGGCTTCAGGTGTGCAATACGTTTGTCATAAGTAGGACTGTTAGCGCTCTAGTTGTTTTTTAGAACACTGTGGGAAGCTGCAGTAGAACACAGAGGAATCAACTGACAGTCTCTGCCCTTGTTGGATGTACATGTATTACTGAGAATGTCAGACTTCATTCTCACATGACTGAGAAAGATAATGTAAATTTACAGAAAATATGCTCTCAGTTTAGCTTATAGATCACCTTCCAAACCTCTGTGGGAAAAGCATGAGAAAATAGTTTTCTCTCAAACATGATTCATGATATCACAGTAGAAGGCTTTTTCACATGGTAAAATCACCTTAGAACACACCACAATTCCTAAAACGAGTATGGTACCATCAACAAATGATTTATAATGTAACTCAAGTTTTAAAACCTTCTATTAACTGCAATGCTTTTTAACGAGGTGCTATCATGTATATTGGTCCCAAGATGGCTGCCAACACTTCTTGGATGAAGTACTGACAGCCAATCAGATCTCACGATGAGATGTGTGGTTAGGCTCCGCCCAGATATATCAATCTTTTTAACTCTAATTTTCTCAGGAACTACTGAACAGATTTACACCATTTAAGCAAAAGGCATGAGTCTGAACTGAGGACTACCTCTTTGCCAAATTTGGTGTAATTCCGTTCAGCAGTTCGGGCTGTAGCTGCGTCAACAGGTCCTATGGGAAAATGCATGGGAAAACGTGTTTTGGGACCCCCCTTTTTTCTCAGCTCCCGCTTGACGAATGACTATGAAATTTTCAGGATAGGAGCGGACCGGAGCTGGCCAAAAGTTTGGGAAATTTCACGAAGATTCGTCAATTGGCGCCAACATTATTCCAAATAGAATGTTGCGGATCTCCTACGGAAAATAGTTCCTAATTATAACTACCTAATATATATATATATATATATATATATATATATATATATATATATATATATATATATATATATATATATATATATATATATATATATATATATATATATATATATATTATTTCCAGATTGCTCCTTCTGTCTCCCCTCGCCCAAGGCAGGCAGGTCGTTCGGTGTCGACAGAGCGGTAGAAAAAGTGAAGAACATCTTGAGAGAAACAACTCTGCTAGAAAAACCCGAGGAAGAAAAAGAAGGGGCAAACCAACCTAGGGTTATCCTCACATTCAATGCAGAATCCAACAACATTGCCAAAATTCTGAATAAGAACTGGAATACGCTAAAAACTGAACCTAGCCTGGTAAAGGATTTACCTACACGTCCATTAATCACCTATAGAAAAAGCAGAAATCTGAAAGATATTCTGATGAAAGGTGATATTTCTAAACCCCAAAAAAGCACACGCCTTAATTTGAAAGGATTTTTTCCGTGTGGTCACTGTAGAGCGTGCCGCAGCAGTCACATGCGGAAAAAATACAGTACACCTGTAGGTGAAAAGAATATCGAACAATTCCTTACATGTGGAACCACATTTGTCATTTATGTTCTCGAATGTCCTTGCCACCTAAGATATGTGGGTAGTACCACTCTGGCAGTAAAAAAGAGAGTGTTGGAACATATGCGAGCTATCAAGAACAAAGATCCACACTACCCTGTGGCAAGACACTTTGCCAAGTACCACCTATCTAACAACTCACTCTTATCTTTCTTTGCAATAGAACAGATAGAGTACAATAGAAGGGGTGGTAACAGAGAACTACAACTAAGACAGAGGGAGTCTTGGCACATCATTAACTTACAAAGTAAATATCCAGGAGGATTAAATCAGGACGAAGAATTGAGTGTACATTTACGAGAATAACATACTTTTGATGGTGTATTCTGTATATCTAATTGATCTGTATGTTTGTGTATTAAGAGGTAATTTAGTACAATTTTAATTTGCAATAGTGTATCTAATAACTTTGTAATTTGTTTTAATTTTAGGAGGAAAGGAAGGGGCCGACTCCGGAAGGGAATCGTATCATACCCCTACCCTTTTCTTCCTGAACATGAAAATTGAATCACATGACAGATAAGAGAACTTTCATATTCCTAATGATATGTTTTAGTTCTTTTCTGTAATTTATAGACTGTATAGGGTAAAGGTGGCACAGAATTCTAATTTTGTTGATTTGGGTGTGGATCTTTTGGTTGAGTGGGGATAAAATTATGTCACGTACTTAAGGAGAATGATCCTACAGCGGACAATAATACTGACACTGTGTCATGAACTTGCATAGCTTAACTAACTATTATGTGTATAACAGTATATTGCTTCATGTGTATGTTTATCCCAGAGCACTATGCTTAATGAATAATGAACTAATATGTGTAGTATTTATTGAGGATCAAAAATAGGTTGTAATGAATCTAACAGTTCAGAGAATAATATGTAGAAGGACCTATATAGCACTAGACTGAATACAGGTTGTCGTTTTTGTTACTATGCATAATGAATATGAATTAACATGTGTAACATTGAGGACCAACAACAGGTCTGACTGGAACTATGAATTTAATAGTTCAGATATTAAGAATAACATGTATAAGGACCTATACAGCACTAGACTGAACATATACTGTTGTTACTATCTTTGACTAGCTTAAAATGGCCGCCAAAGTAACATATACGGTCGATACCAGTTTGTATGTAGTCCGTTTTTTGTTTTGATTCCCTGAAAGTATATACGTGTATACATCCCACAACTCTTTGTGTGATCAAGCCTGCTGTGTCAGGCGAAACGCGTTACCAAAATAAAAAGACTTGGTGAATGAAAAGCTCTGTGGTGGTCGTTACACTTTATAAATTTGGGAATATATATATATATATATATATGTATGTATATATATGTATATATGTATATATATATATATATATATATATATGTTGTCAATCTGCTGTTGTCCTCGTAAATAGACAGCATGCCACGGACTTCAAGCATTTGTGATGCTGTTTTATTTGGCCTTTGACAACAACTTTACGTGTTTCAGTGCTGGTGCCCCTTGCTCACGTGTAACTTTAGTTGTATTAGGACAGTGATCTAAATACATTCACACGTGATAAAAAAGTGATAAATAGCAGACAGACTTTCAATATTTGTTGCTAAGAAAGCCATGGATTTTTGTGTCTGCTTAACGGATTTTAATGAGATTTGGCCGGAATATAGATTATAGTGTGTAGATGATACTTTTGATTTGGGTAAGTATTTTTAAGATATATGGCATTTTAACTTAGTGATATCTATTGCTACTGCATTTTCAGGAAATTCTGCGAAAGTACTGCGTTCCATGTTGATGAGAGGCATAAGACGGCTAATGACTGCCTTTGCAAAAGTTAAAAGCAGCTATGTTAATTTAAGTACACTTTAGCTGTGTTCTGGGTTAGGAACTTAGAAACAGGTAAGTATTAACTTTCATATATTTCCCTACCTGTTATTAGCGTGCTAATAGGAAGGGGAAATTATTCATAAGTTTTGATATATTTAAAAGAAATACGCAGTGAACTGCTGTACTACGTAGTAAGTACCACAGTGTTAAAAAAAATTAAATATGGGAAAAAAATGGATCACTGACAAAATATCGACGGACAGAATATGGAGGTACCAAAATATCGAGGGAAACATATCGAAGTCAAGAATATCAACATCCTATCTACATCATGGTAAGTACAAAAATATCGAGAAAGAAATATCAATGTCAAAAATACAGTTGTAAAAAATATCGTTTTTTTTAAATGTTAAAAAAATGATGTAAAATAAAGTGAATAATACATATAATAAAAAGAAACATATTTAAAAATATTAAAACATGTTTAAAAATTAATAACTAATACATATAATGGTAAAATAAATTAAACATATACATATATAACATAATATATATACTTACTCCACAGAGTGTAACAGTAGAGAAAGTGTTGGATAGCGTAGGGTTAAAGATTACTATTCCAACTCCAGAGAGTGCAACAGTAGGGAAAATGTTGGATAGCGTAGAAGTAAAAATTACTATTCCCACTCGAAAGAATGCAACAATAGAGAAATTGTTGGATAGCATAGGGGTAAAAATTACTATTTCCACTCCAAAGAGTGCAACAGTAGGGAAATTGTTGGATAGCGTAGGGGTAAAAATGACTATTCCCACTCCAGAGAGTGCAACAGTAGGGAAAGTGTTGGATAGCGTAGGGGTAAAAATGGCTATTCCCACTCCAGAGAGTGCAACAGTAGGGAAAGTGTTGGATAGCGTAGGGGTAACAATTACTGTTCCCACTCCAGTGAGTGCAACAGTAGGGAAAGTGTTGGATAGCGTAGGGGTAAAAATTACTATTCCCACTCCAAAGAGTGCAACAGTAGGGAATGCGTTGGATAGCGTAGGGGTTAAAAATAACATACTCATAAATTAAATATTTTTTTAATTAAATAATGATTTATTAATAAATTATTAATACATTATAAAAATACCAATAAATTAAAATTAATAATTACTTCAATAACATGAAATTACTTCCCACCCTATTTCCCAATAAACACACAACCCACTCCACATAACATTTCACACAATTAATGTAATTATCAATTAATTAATTAATACAAATTAATTACCAATTAATAATTAACAATAATTTAATTACCAATACCCAAAAATAATAATTAATACACATTATTTACCAATTAATAATTAATTAACAATACATTAACTATCAATACCAAGAAATAATAATTAGTAAAAATTAATTATCAATTAATAATTAACAATAAATTAATTATCAATACCCAAAAATAAAAATGTATAATTACTTAATTGCAATTAAATTACTTACCACCCTATTCCACTATAATTATTAATTAATTAACAATATATTATCAATACCAATAAATAAAAAATAATATTTACTTAATTAAAATTAAATTACTTCCCACCCTATTCCCCTATAAACCCACAACCCGCTACAGAACTAAAACGCAAAATGTTATGAAAAATAATTAATAATTCCTAAAAATTATTATTTAATTTACTATAATTAAATTATTTCCCACCCGATTTCCCCATAAAGCCACAACCTGCTACGGTACTAAAACGCATAATTTACTTTAAAAAAAATGACTAACTTCTAAAATGTTATAAATATATTTTTAAAAACAGTACAATACTTAACAAAAATATAGAGCACATACATATAAAATACATACTAAAATACATAACACTAATATAAACATCGATATTATTAACATCGATATTTTTGCTGTCGATATTACTGACTTCGATATTAACAAACACAATATTTCTTTCCTTCAGGTCAATAGTCTGGTTGTCGATATTCTTGATGTCGATATTCTGTCCCTACGATATTTAAAACTCGATAATAATGTAGGTCAATATTAAAAATTCGATATTAAGTATGTGCACCGAAAAGGATACACTTTGCTACACTATATTTCACAAAGATAGTGTACTACAGAGTAAATTCAGTCTTTTTTACATATTTAATTCTTTTGAAAAAAAGTCTACAGAGTACCGCAGTAATACCTACAAATTATTAAGCTATTTAAATTAAAAAAAACAATCTAGTACACTACATTTCATTAATATAGTGTCATACAGTGTATTTTTAATTTTCTCACTTTTTTTCTATTTTTCCTGTGACTACCATGGTACTTTGTAGGTACTAGTGTGGTTCTTCATAAAATGTTTTGAAAATATATAGAAAATCATAAATAGATTTCACAATTTAATGAAGTGCTAATAGGTAGGGAATAACAATAAAATCTACTACTTACCTATATCTAAAGCCCAAACCTAGAACGCAGCCAAAGGGTGGTAAACACCTCATGGCTGCCTTTTACATTTTGCAACGAAAGACATTATTCAGCCATTTACTGCCTTGTCATCGGCATGTACCACTGTACACAATATATTATAATGTCTTTTTTCGACATATAACTTTAATACTATTTAAACTAGTTACACCTACTACCGAAAATTACAATTTACACTTCATAATCTATTCCTACCACATTCCATCTAAATCCGCACACCAATTTTCACGCTACATCTGTTTAAAGAACCACACTCCACTGCACACCCCTCCACTCACTGCCACTCCACTCTATGTTACTCCACTCTACATTATTGCACTCTACGCCACTCCACCCCACATCACTCCACTATATGCTACTGTATTCTATGCTAATCCAGTGTATGCCACTCAACTCCCCCATTACACGCTATGCCGCTACTCTCTACATCACTCCACTGTACACTGTTACACTCTACACCACTCCATTGTACTACTCCATTCTATACCACTTCCACTCTACCCCACTGCACTCTACAACACTTCACTGTGTGCTATTCTACTCTACATCACTCCATTCTACACTACCCCAGCCTAAACTATTCCACTTTATGCAACTCTACTTTACACCAGTTCTCTCTACCCCACTCCACTATACACCACTCAAGTCTATGCTATTCCACTCCTCACCACTCCACTCTATACTACTCTACTCTGTGCTATTCCACTCTACTCCACCCTATTGTACGCCTCTGCATTCTATGCCACTTCACTCGACCACACTCCACTTTACGCCACACCGCTGTATGCCACCCCACTGTATGCTATTCCACTCTATGCCACTCCAATCTACGCCACTCCACTCTATGTCACTCCACTCTGTGCTGTTCCCCCATACACCACTACACTGTATCTGACTCCACTCCACTCGATTCTACTCTACACCACTACATTTTATGCCACTCAATACTACGCCACTCAAATGTACGCTGTTCCACTGTAGACCACTCCATTCTATGCCACTCCACTCTACCCTGCCCCACTATATGCCAATCCATTCTCCAGCACTCCACTCTATGCCACTCCACTCTATGCTATTCCCCTCTATGCCACTCCACTTAACACCACTCCACTCTATGACGTTCCACTCTATGACATTACACTGTATACCACTCCACTGTACCCCAGAACATTCTGCAACAGTCCACTGCACACTATTCCACCCTAAGCCACTCCACTCAATGCAGTTCTACTCTATGAAACTCCACTGTATGCCACTCCACTCTACACCAGTCCTCTCTACCCCATACCCCTCTACACTATTCCACTCTATGCCACACCACTCAACGCAACTCCATTCAATGCCACTCCACTCTATGCTATTAAACTGTATGCCACTCCTCTCGACCACACTCCACTTTACGCCACTCCACTGTTTGCTATTCCACTCTACACCACTCCACTTAAAGCCACTACACTCTACGCTATTCCACCGTACATCACTACAATGTGTCTGACTCCCCACAATGCCTCTGTACTGTATGCTATTCAACTCTACACCACTCCACTCTATGCCACACAAGGCTGCACCACTCCAGTCTATGCCGCTCCACTCTAATCCACTCTACTCTGCCACAATCCACTGTAGCCCACTCCACTCTACGCAATCCAATTAATGCTATTCCACTCTACTCCACTCCAGTCTGCGCCCCTCTACTGTAGGCTACTCCACTCTATTCACGTACACTCTATGCCACTCCACTATACGCTATTCCACTCTATGTCACTACACTCTACCCTACTTGACTCTACACCACTCCTCTGTATGCTATTGCACTGTACACCACACCACTGTACATCACTCCACTCTATGCCACTCTGCTCTACATCACTCCACTCTACGTTATTTCACTGTACACTATTCCACTGTATGCCACTCCAATCTACACCACTCCCCGGTACACCACTCCACTGTATGCTTTTACACATGCCACTCCACACAACTCCACCCTTACGCTATTCCACTCAATGGGACTCTACTCTATGCCACTCCATTCAACTCCACTCTAGGCCATTCCGGTCTTTGCCACTTTACCCTATGCTATTCCACTATATACAGCTCCAATGTACGCCTCTCCACTCTATGCTATTCTGCTCTATACCACTCCTATCTATGCCACTCCACTGTACACCACTTCACTGTATGCTATTCCACTCTATGCTACTCCACTCTACACCACTCCAGGCTTCGCCACTCCACTCTACACCACTCTACTCTACACTACTCCACTCTATGCTTTTTCACTGTACACCATTCTATAGTATGATCTTCCACTGTGTTCCTCTCTACTCTACACCACTCCCCTGTAAGCTACTCCACTGTAGGCTGTGCCACTGTATGCCACTCGACTCTATCCCACTCCACTCTATGTCACTTCACTCTGCACCACTCCACTCTACGCTATTCCACTCTTCGACACTCCACTCTACGCTGCTTCAGTCAATACCACTCCACTCTACGCCCCTCAACTCTACATCATTCTATCTACGCTATTCCACTGTACATAACTCCATTCTCTGCCACTCCACTCTATGCTACTCCACTTTATGCCACACTACTCTACTGTACACCACTCCACGGTACACTATCCCCCTTTATAGCAGTCCACTCTACGCCACTCCCCTCTATGCTACTCCACTCTACGGCAAACATCCTTTACAACGCGGATGTTACAAAGCGTTGCCATTACAAAGCGGTTGTAACAACGCAACTACCATTACATCGCAATTCCATTACAACGCATGACATTCCAATGTGTATGCTTTTACCATGCATGCCTTTACATCGAATTTCGTTGTAAAGGCATGAATGGTAAAGGCATATGCGTTTTACATGTAAGTATAAGGTAAGTATAGGGATTAGGGTGGGTTTGGGTTTTGGGGTGTAGGGGTATAGATTTTGGGTTGCCAAGGTTAATTTTAGGGTTCAGGGTGGATTTTGGTTTTGGGATGCCAAGGGTAATTTTAAGATTTAGGGTGGGTATGGGTTTTGGGGTAGCAAGGGTAATTTTAGGGTTCAGTGTGCGTTTGGGTTTTGGAGTGCAAGGGTTAATTTTAGGGTTGAGGGTGTGTTTGGGTTTTGGGGTGCAGGGTTAATTTTAGGGTTGAGGGTGTGTTTGGGTTTTGGGGTGCAAGGGTTAATTTTGGGTTTCAGATTGGGTATGGGTTTTGGGGTGGAAGTGGTAATTTTAGGGTGTGTTTGGGGTGGCAGGGTTAATTTTAGGGTTCAGGGTGTGTTTGGGTTTTGGGGTGCACGGTTAATTTTAGGGCTCAGGGTGGGTTTGGGATTTGAGGTGCAAGGGTTAATTTTAGGGTTCAGGGTGTGTTTGGGTTTTGGGGTGCAAGGGGTAATTTGTAGGGTTCAGTGTGGTTTGGGGTTTTTAGGGTGCCAGGGGTAATTTTAGGGTTCAGGGTGTGTTTGGGTTTTGGGGTGCTAGACTTAATTTTAGGGTTCAGGGTGTGTTTGGGTTTTGGGGTGCCAGGGGCAATTTTAGGGTTCAGGGTATGTTTGGATTTTGGGCTCGCAGGTTAATTTGGGGGTTCATGGTGGGTATGGGTTTTTGGGTGTCACGGGTAATTTTAGGGTTCAGGGTGTGTTTGTGTTTTGGGGTGTAAAGGTTAATTTTGGGGTGCAGGGTGGATATGGTTTTGGGGTGTCAGGGGTGATTCTAGGGTTCAGGGTGGGTTTGGGGTGCCGGGGTAAGTTTTAGGGTTCATGGTGTGTTTGGATTTTGGGGGCAAGGGTTAATTTTAGGGTTCAAGGTGGTTTGGGTTTTGGGGTGCAGGGGTTACTTTTGGGTTTCAGGGTGGGTATGGGTTTTGGGGTGCAAGGGTTAATTTTGGGGTTCAGGGTGGTAATGGGTTTTTCGGGTGCCGGGGGTAATTTTAGGGTTTAGGGGTATGGGTTTTGGGGTGGTAAGGGTAAGTTTAGGACCTTAGGGGGATATGGGTATTGGGGTAGTAACGGTAATTTTAGGGTTTTAGGGGGTATGTAATTGTAATTGCAATGGCATGTGTGGTAAAGGCATATGCGTGGTAAACTTTTCCGTTGTAATAGCAACGTGTGTGACAACACTTGCGTTGTAACAGGTGCTGCGTTGTATGTGCATTTATGTAATAGCATGCAATATATCATCATATATTCCATTCTATGCCACTCCACTTTACTCTGCTCAACCACACTGTACTCCACTCAATGAAAGTCTATCCCACTCCACTCTACCGCACTATACTCCACTTTATATAACTCCACTGTTTAACTCCTGTCAATGCAAGTTAAAGCATTCTTTTATAGTCTATGTCACTGCACAACACTCTACTTCAGTCTACAACACTATCCAACTCCCTCAACACTGCTCCACTCCACTCACTTTACTATATTCTACTCTAGGAGACAATACTCCATTTTACTCAACTGTACTCCACTACTGCACTCTACGCTACCCCGGTGTATGCAACTCTATGCCACTCAGCGCTACTACATTCTATGTCACTCCACTCTACCATACTGTACTGCACTCTACTCCATGGCACTCCACTGCACAACACTGTAATCCACTCTACAACACTTTCCAACTCTCTGCAGCATGACACTCCACTCCACTGTAGGACACACCACTCCACCCTACAACACTTTACTCCACTGTATACTATACCAGTCCACTCTACTCCACTCTATGCCACTCTACTCTACAACACACTTCACCCCTCTGCTCTGCGCCACGCCATTGGACTCCACTCCAATCTGCTCCAATGCACACCCACTTTATGCCACTGTGCAACACTCCACTCTACACCAGTTCTCTCTACCACACTCTACTCTATGATACCCTATTGTACAAGACTCTTCTCTGTGCCACTATACCACACTGTACCCCACTCTATGCCCCTACACCACACTGTGCAACCCTCTACTCCACTCTAGTCCTCTACACTCCACTGTGCAACACTTTACTCGACTATACGACACACTAACCACTGAATTGTACAAGGCACCATTCCAGTTTCTGAAAGCTTGCTCGATATTATGCTACTCTTGTCCACTCTACTTCACTGCACACCACTGTATTGTACAACATGCTGCTGTACTCCATGACACTTTACCCCACTATACACTATGCCACTCCACTTTACTCCAATCGACGACACTACACTAGGTGACAGTACACTGTGCGATACTCTCGTCCACTGTTCTGTATGACAGGTCACCTAATGACACTCCAGTTGATGATGCTGAACTCTAATATTTGAAAACAATTTCATTAAAAACAAAAAAAACATTAAAATTCAATGAAAAACAAAGATTGAACCTTGTTTTTAGTTAGGATGACTTTATTTATGGGTTCTTTCTATAGGAACCAAACTTAAACTACACAAATATTAGACATTTTAAAGTTATAATTATTCCTTAAGTTTATTATTTACGCACAACTTTTATATTAATAAAAGTTTTTTTATTCTTTTTATTCAAACCAAACTTAAACTACACAAACATTACAAATTCTAAAGTCATACTTAGATCTTAGCTTTATTATTTAAGCAACACCCTCAAATTATTATAACTCATGCACCTCCATACACAGTGTATTTAACTCTGTAGCCAGAGTACATTAACTATAACTCTAGTCTTTTACATGCACTGCTTATTCCGTTACCTATTACATCACTTATACCATCTGAAATCATAGCGTTTATGCCAACACTTATGACATCACAAATCACCTAATTTGTGAGAACACAGCGTATGGTACAGTGAATGAATGAATGAATGGTAGAGTGGCAAGATACTCTTCTCAGTGAATGTGCCCTTTACCAGTAAATATGCTAGAACTTAACTGTGGCTGTAAACCAAATGCCTAGACTCCTTCCCGAGACAAAAACTGTGTCAATGAAAAAGCTAAATATTGTATGCTTTAACAGATGAACTTTCAACAAAATATTGTATAATTGTCTACTAGTTTTCCACCTGGGTACGCTGCATCAATTACCTTATAAACAAGCATTGGCAACACCAATAGCTATGACCTTGCTTTGACTATGTATTTTATATATTGCAATATTGACTGCCTTATAAATTTAATAAAAGAATGAGAATGTATTTTCTTTAGGTTTCACATTTAATTGTAATTGGACTATTATTTGGTATGGCATGTAATGGTGCTTAACCATTTTAGCAAACATATTGTATTCGATATAAACACTCTATAGGTATACAAAGGGGCTTCAGTTCAACTTTCTTCCACTCTTGGCTTGCGATATTGTTAAACACATATTTGAAAATCTCATAGTACTGCATTATTCTTACATGTTTCTTTCAACTTAAATGTGTCCATTTGCTTTTTGTGGAATACCTTTGGAACTGTTTTAGGTCTACCAACCAAACTCTGTAATCAAACATTTAATTCTTTATCTCACACAAAATTGCCTACATATAAAATTGTGTTTTGTTTTGCACTGCAGCAGGACTTTTTATTTGCTTTTGTCATGCTGAGCACCAAATCAAAATAGTTTTCAGCACCGAAAATGATTAAATATAATGCAATTGTGGCAAAACCAGTGTTTAACACGCCGGCAAATATGTGTTAGTGCTATCATACATGAACAACAATCCTCACGAAGCACTGCACTTTGTCCCTCTATTGCTTTTACCTTCCCTGTTTTGCTTTATACATTAAAAAGATTTGATTAAAAAAAAAACAATCCTCACGAAATACACGACTCACTCCTAATTGCAAAATGTGCTGACTGCCCATACTTCTGTAGACTCTGCTAAGTGACAGCAAAGTGAACTAGTAGACTCCGTGCACCAAACAGTTTTATGCAGATGACAAACCACACGTGTGGACCAGTGCAGAGATGACCACCATGTATATGCATCTACCAATTGAGAACCTATAACCAAGGATGTGTAAAAAAAAAAATGAAGCAAAACTATGTCTAAAAGAACAACAAAGGACATCCAATGCTAGAGGTATATAATATAATGATGAAAAAGTATGCCAAAAAGAAGCTAAGTGCCATCCAAATTTACCGCGTGCCAACAGGGAAAAAACATAGATCTCCATAAGTAAACTGGTACATAACAGTTCCTGCGACAATGTACAGAACGTACCAGGAGCTAATCATGACAAATGAAAAGTAGAACTCAAGAAGTATGCCATAATCAAAAACGCCTGGGGTGAGCCACACTGGATGTACTCATTTCTAACTCTCTTGCATCTAGTATCTAGTCTGGTACAATGTACTAGCAAGCAACTATTTGCTACTAAGACACATGTCAAGGGCTGGATCTTGAACAAACAACATCACTAATTTTTCATGTGTGTTATAGGTAGCATTCCCAGCAGTAGCACGTGCTCAGGTAGGTTAACTACTGTTTTGGTAGGATAACATGATGGACCCTGTATTGAGGATGTTTTTATCCCTCCCACTTATTTGTATATCTTCTAAGAACTAAAAGCAGCCCAACCCTAGCATCCCTACCCTAGGTGTGTCTATCAGCATTAGCATCCTTACCAGTTTATTGCATTTGCACTTTATATGATCCTTCACAATATCTATAGCTTCCTTTCATGCTTCATGCACATTTGACCTCTTTCCCCTCCTAGGTCATCAAGCGCTTTTTTATCAAATGAAGCTATACCATTATGTATCCACTAGAAGCGTCATTTATTATCAATTTTATGTACCTGCAACTATGTAACTTGTGCTTTTAGAATTTGAATTACCAGGCGATGTTTAACTGTTTTTAATGTTATGTATTCCGTTTTGCCTTGTACTTTTATGGCCTTTTGGCCAAAATAAAGTTTTTGAAAGAAAGAACTGGCCTTCTAGCACCATTCATACATATGCTTTAAAAGAGTGGGTTATGCTACCTCTGTATGCATTGATTGTAAAAATGAAACTATAATAGCACCATACAAAACAAAGGCATGAGTGGGCACTGACAACATTTGCATCTTAAGAAAATGCAGACAACATCCATTTAGGTCCTTGTATTCCACAGCTACAGACAATTGCTGGAAAGCTAAAGTATCATTATGCAACCTGCAGATTTCCTCACAGGATAGTACGATGGAGATGGAATGCTTATTGCATTGTACTGAAAACAGTTGTGCTCAGTGGGGACTACAAGGGGCTTGAAAGCTGATGTTACACAATATTGCCAACAGAGGTCCTTAAAGAAAGGTACACTGTAGATAGAGATGGAAAGCTGCAGTTGCGCTATACTACCAGTAGAGTTCCTCACAGAAGAGTACAACATGTTGCACGCTACTACCAACAAAGGTCCTCACAGAAGAGTACAATGGCATCATAGCTCTTGCTGGGTGTGTACTTACACTTTGGACCGGTAAGTTATAGAAAAGACACACAATGTTGACATCTTGAGAACATTTATACGCACAGCTTACTCAAAATAGTTTTTGAGAAAATTTCAAACAAACATATCACGTGTCATACTTCCCCTGTGTACCTCCAATTGCTCTCAGATACTTCTACCCCTTTACAAGTCACAATATTAGCGATGGGCACTATTTAATGTGAAAAACAACATAAGTGCCATCTCCCAAATATTTGTTAGGAGGTCACTACAGATGGTGGCAAGTCTGTCCTAGTCAGCATGGTCAAAATTCAAGGCCTGTGTTGTCTGCTGATTAACCAATTTAAATGTATTTTAATTTAGTCTATATGTCTTTTAACAGGCCCAGTGAGGCAAAGAATGCGTACATGAACTTTTGTGAGCATTTTAATTGGCTGGTCTGAAGTGCCAGCCCAGGGATGCATGCCAGAAAATTAAAAAGCCCATATAGCTGTGTGTGTGATTTTATAACCTCATCTAGCTCATTTCAATATATGAGTGTGAAGAGGTGTTTGTACGGTAGGTGCTTGAACACCAATCTATTTTACTGTCAATGGAAATGTAAGAGCCATAATGGTGGAAATCCAAAAACAGAGCATGTTCTTTGGTGGTCCAGTAGAACCTCAAGGAACCCCACTCATGACAGCTTGAACTGAATGCTAGCAAAGAGAAAGTGAGTGAGGAGAGATGATGGGCTAGCTGGGGTGGCAGGCTAATGTTACTGAAAAATAGTCTGCGTTTTTATTTTTCATCTAAATTACATCACAAGACACTGCACTTTAATGGAACATTTAAGTGCAAAGGCTATTTCTCAAGCGTTCTTTTACAGAATACAGTTAAGGACTGAAGTGAGTCACTTGTGATTTTTTTTAGTTCTGGCTTAGACAGCGAATGTGTTTGTCAGGCTCGGATAATTGCAAACATAATACACCATGTTAATAATAATATTATATATACAAAGGAACTTTGGTCCGCTTTCATTAACTATTTGTTGGTCTGTCAATAAGAAGCCCGCAGCAAAGCAGACATCCAATGTGGGAATGTGCCAGCCTTCTGAAGTTTGGCTTGGTTGTGAGTGAGTCTTCTCTTAGATCAGCCCACAGAATAGACATTTGATCATTACACTGTCAGTTATGTTAACTAATGACGTGTTTCCTGTGCACGGGAGTCCATGGTCTGAATGGGCAGCATGCTGGTAGGTGTGAAAGTGCTGCACTGCAAAAAAGTGTAATATTTTAATGTATCTTTGTTTACTCTTAGTATGTTTGAATGGGTGTGTTGAAGGCAATATACTTTTTATAAGGACAACTCTTATCTGGCAAATATTATAAGCAATGGAACAGCATGCTAAAAGTGCATAAAGTCTCTGTGCATCCGTGATATAAAATAGGAATACTGAACTTGCATTAGTGATGTTGCAATATAAATAATCTTAACGCAGCATAATAATAATGCAAGATATTGTTTGACATACATTCCATACTGATGCAATTTCGAAGTGCTATAGATAAATTATTTTCATAGGCGGTGATATATTTTAACTTTTTAGTTTCATATGTTTCTAATAATACGTTGGGTGCTCAATCAAGGCCGCATTCTTGCTCTTCTTGGAGTATAATTTTTTTAAATATAGATAGTGGAAATAGTCTAGGTAGTCATGGCCAGGCCTATTGGGTTGACAATGGTTTTTTTTATTTGCCTTGGAAAACTAAACATCAGGCAGCATGATACATAGATATTAGGTAGGAAGGATTTGTAATGGTCTGCAGGCAGTCATTAGTATGAGTGGAGGGGCAAGCCTACTTCACAGCGCAATAATGAACCACATGCAACTCTTGCTCCTATGATCTGGGATGGGCCACGTCGCCACCAGCAGTCCCATTCCTGTTTATATATACCCTGTGGCCACGCCTGGCCGAGTATTGCTTGTAACGTCACGAGGGCCAAGGGCTACGCAGGTGGGCTGGGTTGCTCACCGCATAATTGAGTGTCGGGCTCTTTGTCACGTTTCAGTGTTGGTCATGCCTCGCAATTCAGGAGTGTTAGAACTGGCATATTAGAGAGAAGTCCATCTTATCATTAGATTCATTTGACAAATATACTGCATGCTTATCTTGGAAGTTGACCACGCACTCTACTGTCTGCTTTGGTTTTTCTCGCGAACCACCCCATCGCCACTCATCGCTGCATATTAAAATGTATAAAGTGCCCCTAATCTCTTACCTGAATGGCAGTCAGTATGTGGATCATTTATTTATTGATTTTTAAAGCATAGCATTGATCCTTAAGGATTTCACGGTGCTAAGGAGAGCACATCCAAAATGAAGGGGTTCCTAGGTGAAGAGTTAGTCTTTAGGAAAAAGATGCGCTTTTAGATTCTTCCTAAACGTCGTGTAGTTGTCCCTAAGTCAAAGGTCAAGATGAAGTTTGTTCCAATGTGTTGCAGAAAGATGAGAGAAGGAACGACCCCCCACTCTGGACTTCCTGATACGTTTGGTTACTGCCCGCACCTGATGGCGTGACCTCAGGTTTCGAATGGGTGCATAGAATTCAACTCTGCCTTGGAGAATTCTGGGTCCAAGATGATGTCAGACCTTATATGCATGACTCAGCAGCTTAAATTTGTCCCTTTGTCTGACTGGGAGCCAATGGAGTGTCGTCATACACTCAGATGCTGAGCTCTACTTATTCTTGTTGCATACCAATTCAGCAGCCGCATTCTGGACCAGCTGTAGTCGGGAGAAAAGATAGTCCGCCATGCCAACAAAAAGCGTGCTCCCATAGTCCATCCTACTTATGGGCAAGGCTTGGACAAGGGTTCTCCTACACTCTATAGGGATCCATTGGACGAGTCTTTTCAACAACTTAAGTGTCGCAAAGCTCTTCCCCCAGAGTTGACGTACATGATCCTGCATGGTAAGTGCACTGTCAACAAGGATGCCCAGATTTTTTGCAACTTGTTTGGAGGGGGGGCATTGCCCAATGAAGATGGCCACCAGGTTGCCTTCCAAAGTGATTTTGCTCCTCCGAAAAGAAGAATCTCCTACTTGTCTGCATTTAGCTTCAGACAGTGGTCAGACATCCAGGCTGTCATTTCTGAAAGACAGTTAGTAAATCTGATCCTTGTGTCATCGTGTCCATCAAGAGCGATCATCAGTTGGGTATCATCTGCGTAAGAGCAAATACTGATGCCCCGTTGTTCGCTGATTTTAGCTAGTGAGGACAAGTAAACGTTAAAGAGGGTAGGGCTCAAGGAAGCTCCCTGAGGTACGCTATATTTGATTGGTACTGGGGTTGAGGAAAAGGCCCCCAACTGTATGGTTTGTGGTTGGTTGGTTAGAAAGGAACAAAGCCACTGAAGTTGGTACACCTTTCTCATACAAGGTTTTCAGCAGGCGGTTGTGCGGGACGGTATTGAAAGCCACTGACAAGTCCAGCAAGATCAGGGTGGCAGCTCTGCCCTGGTCGACCACACACCTGATGTTGTCTAATACTGCCAGAAGAGTTGTCTCAGTGCTATTATTAGCTCGAAAGCCAGTTTGGGTGATGTCCAGGAGATTGTTAGACTCGAGGTAGTTGATTAGTTGCATATTTACCAGCTTCTCCATCACTTTGGATAGATATGGAAGCTAAGATATGGGTCAAACGTTTGCTGGGTTTTAAACATCAGCGCCCACTTTTTAGTAGGGGAACTACCGTGGCTTTTTTCCAGATCCCTGGAAATACTGCAGTATGTAGAGATTGGTTAAATATTTGTGTGACATAGGTGGGAATAGGGGCATATAGTTGGGGCAATACGGGAAAAGACGAAGTGGGAGCGGGGGTCTAATGGGGACCCTGATTTGACTTCAGCCATTGGTTTTTCCACCTCCTTCTCTGGAAAGGGGTTGAAATTACTGAGATGGACTTGAGCATCAGGATGTGGGTTTAAAGTTCCCCAGTCTAAGTCATCTGATGAATGCTGTTCCTTAAATAAAGAATGATGGCCTTGTATTCCTCAAGTAAGGGTGCCAGGGCTTGGGACAGCCTGGCAGGTTTACAGAGCTCTTAATCTATTTTGTAGAGTTCTTTCGGTGAACTACTGTTGTTATTCACACGTTTTGCAAAATAGATCTTTTTAGCATTTTTAATGGCAGTGTTATAGTGTCTCATCTCCGCCTTCTATAACTGTCTATTCATATCTAGTTTTGATAGTCGCCACTTGTGCTCGAGAGTTTTTCACTTTCTTTTCAGAATTTTGAGATCGATTGAATACCATTTTTCCGATGTAGTTCTTTTTTTTTTTTATTTCAATAACATTTTATTTTTATTTTGTCATATACAAAAGCCATATAACATAAAACATAAAAACAAATACATAAAACGTATAACATAAAACATGCACTTTATATCGCATTATGTTACAGGGCAGCCCCAGTTGGTTGTGCTAGTTGTGGTACAGTTTTTGGGCTGCCCCCCACCCACTGTTCTCGTATGGGTCACAGAAAGCACAGATAGGGACAGGGAAAAGGGAACCAGAGCAGAGAGAGAGAGAAGCCTGCTCGCCATTGCCTAATGAGGTTTGGTATCCGGTTCGTTATACTAGGCATCTTCAAGGTGGGTCATAGGGGTCTAAGTACTTGTCCAGGGACGCCCACATTTTCCTGACGGGCTGTCGCCACGGTGAGTCTTGTAGGGCCACTGTATCCGCTTCTTTAAGGGACGTCACCCAATTGAGCCATCCCTTAAATATTGCCTTGGAGGTGTCTTTCCATTTATTGAGAACCATTTTTACACCTGTTGTTAGTAGGAGATCAAGTAAGTCACTGTCTTGTTGTGAGACTGCCTCTGTCCTAACAAAGGCAGTTACCAGGGTGGCAAACTCAGTTTTAAGGGTACATCCTAACATGTCGTTTAAAAAGGCAAAGATCTTCCCCAGTATGATTTGACTTTGGGACAGTGATATATGAGATGGGCCAGATCCCCCCTTCCGTTATTACAATTCCAGCACTGGTCATTGGTGTTCCAACCTAGATTCGCCAGGCGCTTTGGGGTCCAGTATAGTTTGTGTAGCGTCCAGAACTTTGTCTGCGCTAGCACCGGGGTTATCTTACTTTGTGTGGGGGAGGACCATAGTACCTGGGTTTCTTTCTCGCTAAGTGTATCTCCTAGCTGCGACTCACAGTATTTACGTGTCTTTTCGTTAAGTTTGGTTGTGCTGGGCCGTAGGAGTCTATAGATGTGTGAAACCTGGTGGCCTATTTTATTGAGGTTGGTCATATATTGGATGATTGACGGCTTGGTATTGGAAAGTCTCGCTTTGGACAGTGCTGTTCGGATTTTTAGGAAATTATATAGTTCTATGTCTGGTAAGTTATGCTTAATTTTTAGCATCCTGAAAGTGGTGGGATTCCCTTCCCTCTTCGAGTTGAAAAGGGTGGGAGATCCCTGTTCTTCCCCACGAATCCATAGAGAGTGTTTTGCCTTTATATTTTATCTTATTGTTCGCCCACAATGATTCCCATCTCGAGTTTTTATGCTGTGTTCCATCTTCTGGTCTACCTTCAGTAGGGCGTTTCTGGTGTTTTTGAGTATCGGGTTTGCTACCAGTTTATGTTTATTGGCTGTTAGTAGGGCTAATGGTTCAAGGTTGTTCAGTATAGCTCTCTCTAGTCCAAGCCAAGCTGGTGTGTACTCCTGGTCGGGTACGATCCAATGGCTACCCTGTTTTGCCAAGAAGGCCGTTTGGAAGGTTTTAAAATCCGCCAAGTTTAGCCCCTCCAGTTTTTTAAGGCTTATCCTTGCTTTTTTTTCTCGCCAGATGAAGTTATTCAGCATCTTATCTATTTGGCGATGGAAGTCGTCGGTGAGTATTAGAGGGAGCATATTTGCCAGGTAGTTGACCATTGGGGTAACCATCATTTTTACTGTCTCAATCCTCCCCCACCACGTAATGAATTTGGGGGACCAGCCCTCCAGCAGCGTCTTTATTTTGTCCAGCATTAGTTTTTCATTTTGTTCCAGTGTGTTTTTAAGGTCATTCCCAAAGTATATGCCCAGGTACTTTACGAAACTAGTTTGCCAGGCAAGGCCCGAATCCCCCAATATGTCTATAATGGTGTGTATGTTGAGTGGTTTGCATTCTGACTTGTCTTTGTTAAGTTTATAGCCGGAGAGGGCTGAATACTTATCTATGGATTCCATGAGGGCCGTGATAGAGGATTTAGGACTTTCCGTGACAACGAGGATGTCATCCGCGTATGCGGCTAGTTTGATTGTGACCTCATTGATGGTGACCCCTTTCATTTCTTCATTGGCCTCGGTGTCCTTAATCAGAGGCTCTAGTGCTAGTAGGTATAGCGAGGGGGACAGGGGGCAACCTTGCCTTGCCCCTCTTTGCAGGGTGAAGGGCTCTGAGACAGACCCATTGACTACAATACGAGCCGTGGGTTTTTCGTATAGTGCCATAACTTTCTGTGTGAAAGAGTTTCCCAGTTTGAAGGTCTGCATGCACTGTTCTAGGAAATGCCATGATGCCCTCTCAAACGCCTTCTCCACGTCTAGTGTGATGGTCACCGCTGGTTTGTCCGACTTGGCAGCTCTGTCCAGAATGTGGCATATCGTGTGACATGTGTGTCTTGAGGAAGCCAACTTGTGTGTTGCTTATAAGTTGTGGGAGAACCTTATTAAGCCTTGATGCCAAGATTTTAGCGTATATCTTGCAATCAACGTTAATCAGAGAGATAGGCCTGTAGTTTTGGGGGAACTGAGTGTTCTTTCCTTATTTGGGGTAACTATAATATTAGCTTCGGACATGGTATGTGAGACCATCCCTGCCACCTCACAATCGTTAAAAAAAATGTCATATTTGGTTGTAGTTGAGTTAAGAAAGTCTTATAGAAAGTGGCTGTGTAACCATCTGGCCCGGGTGCCTTGTTAGCTTTAAGGGACTTAACTGCCATCTCAATTTCAGCTGAGGTTATCTCTTTCCCTAGAGTGTGAGCGTCTTCTGGTGTTATCTTTGGGAGGTTTAGTCTGTTTAGGTACTCGGTGCAACCATTTTCGTCCAGTGTTAGGTCCTTTTTATAGAGTTCCTGATAAAATACACTAAATGTACGTAGAATTTCCTTATGTTGTTGTGTGTGTGATATTTTGTGAGTCCGTGATTGATGAGATGGTATGCTGTCTTTGTTTATGTTTTAGGTATGAGGCCAGGAGCTTCCCCGCTTTGTTAGCCTCGCATAGGTTTATTGCTTTGAATTTGTTTATCCACATACCCGCTCTTTCGCTTAGAATTCTGTTGAAGTCGTATGTCTTCTTTGTGAGTTCTGTAAGTGCACCTGTGTTCTTTGGGTCTGAGATATGGGTTGCCTCTAATCTTTGGCTATCCAACTCTAGTTGTCCCAAACGTGCCTTTGCGTTCCTGTTCATCTTGCCTTTAATATCGATAATTGTCCCCCTAATTGTGGCTTTTAATGCATCCCACATGGTTTTAGGGTCTGTGTCTGCAGTGTCATGAAAGGTAATGTACTCCTTAATGGCCTCCTCTTTTTTGATTCTGTTGTTCTGGTCTGACAAGACATCACTGTTCAATCTCCATCTTCGTGGATGATCCTCATTGTGCCGCACGCATAGCAGTAGGCTAATGCAGGAGTGGTCTGAGACAGTTCTCGTGGCTATGTCTATGTGTTCTATTAAGTGGGTGTGTGTTCCTGTGATCAGTATGTAATTTATTCTGCTGTATGAATTGTGTGGGTTTGAGTAGAACGTGTAATCTCTTGTGTGCGGGTGTTGAAGTCGCCACGTGTCCTTAAGATTGAATCTGGTACATACATTTTTTAGTACGTTGTGCGCCCCGGGGGTAGCGAATGGCACTGTGATTGTCTGTCTATGGTGTAATATAACGGCATATTGAAGTCACCTGCCATCACTGTTAGGTCATTTTGTGGGAGTGCCTCCAGCCTTTTCGAGATGCCCTCCCAGAAACCAGAATCGTCCGTGTTTGGCCCGTAGATGTTGAGTACATGGATGTTTTCTTCCCCCTTTTCAAATAAGTCAACAGTGTTCTCCCTTCTTCATCGCATTGTTGATTTTCTATATTTATTTTGGAGTTCTTATTTATCAGAGTGATCACACCCCGTTTCTTTCCTACGGCCAGAGAGCATGCCATCTGTCCAACCCATCTCGCCCTAATCCGTTCTGCATCGTCCAGGGATAGTCTAGTCTCCTGTAGGAGAAAGATATCTGCCTTAGTTTTAGCTAGGTAATCAAGTATTTTTTTCCTTTTAACTGGGTGATTGAGACCTTTAACATTTAGGGAGACTATCTTTAAGTTGGACGTTAAAGTTTTCGCAATGTTTGTTGTCATTTTGTTATACTAGGTATTGGTTATTTGATCAAAGTCCTTTTCCCTCTCTGTTCAGTATTGCTCCTGCTCTTTTTGGGACTTCGAGTGTGCGCTTTCTGTGCTGCCCCCCTCCGGACCCTCGTCGCCGCTCCCTCCGCGACCTGGTGTCATTCTCTCCCTTGAGTGCAGAAGTGTAAATGAAAAGGTTAAAAAAGGATAGGGTACAGTACGTAGAGACAAAGCATGTGTGCCTGACAAACATTACTAACATGGCGTAAGAAACACTAAAACCCCCCCAAACTCCCTTCCCCCCACCCCCCGCATCCTACTCATAGAATTCTGGACGTGCGACAGCAAAGATCCAGCTCCCTGGGACAATTATGGTTCTATATGTCCAAGCATCTGTAAAGTTACTCGCTCTAGTCTAACTGCTTCTGCATATCTTGTCTAACATGCTATGTTTCCCCTCTTGAACAATACGGGCGTACATTCACGGTTAATTCAATCACAATTATACAATACTGTTGTAATGATCTTAGAAAGGATATTAATGGTTATAGTGTTCTCGTGTCAATCTTATTTGTCTCAACAATTGTTTTATTTGTTAGCGCGCTTTGTTAGAGTCGCTTTCTGATGTAGTTCTGCCTTGGGATTTATTCCCTGATTTGGGGGCACAGAGATCGAAGGTGTTGGAAATTTCTGCAAGGAATTTTTCTATGCTAATGTGCAAAGGTAATGACTTTAGAGCATCATGATCTTTCAAAGAAAAATGGTGTTTAAACGTATCAGGGGTTACAAGCCTCCAGGCTCTTTTTGCCACTGCTGATGACATTTGGGGACGGATTAAATTCGCCGGGAGGCTAAGAGTGAATGAAATCAAGAAATGGTCTGTCCACAATAGGGGTCTTATTTCCAATATGTTGGTAGGTTCTATATTAGAAAACACCAGGTCCTGGGTGTAAAGTTCTTAATAATGAGAAACACGTAGGTAAAGGTCGGTATAGAGGTTAATTTCATTATACCTCAGCCATTGGTAACAAGTCGGCAACTGCCGTAAAGAGAATCCCCACAGAAGCAAACAGTGTTCCATGTTCTATGGAACCTTGAACGAGGAAGAAGGAGAATACCACATAGGGTATGCCCGGCAATATGTGTAGGTTCCCCAATACACTGTTTTAGTTGCAAGATCTTCATGTCACTATCAAGATGTTTAGCCGAGTGGTCATTAACATCCTCAAAGTGAACATTAAAATCTCCTATCAATACATAATTCTTGTGTTTCAGACATAAGGGAAATAACTGAGTGCGGAGCTGTGTGCTAAAGTCTGGTTTGTATCCGGGTGGGTTATAGATAATTACGCCCCCAAGTATGTTGTGAGTCCCATTTAGTATTTGAAAAGCAAGGATTTTGTGCTTCCCCAACTGAACCACTGGTTCAGGGAGGCACACGAAACAATCCTTGAAAAGTATGGCTGTACCACCTCCTTTCCTGCCTATTCTATCCTTCAGTATTTCAGTAGTTTATAGCCAGTTGACAGGGTAATAGCGATGTCTGGAGAGTTGTTAGCATCTATCAAGGTCTCCATGATAAAAGCCAAATCGGGCTTTGTTTCTGCTAGCAAATCTCAAATTTCAGTTGAATGTTTAGGTACGGATCTAGCATTAAAATAAATACACTTCAAATGGGGGCCGGTCTGGGCAGTTTGATTGTGTGACCAGTTAAGAGAAATGTTGCCGCACCATTTGCAACATAGACAGGAGAAGGGACCCAACGTGTCCCCTGGGGATGCTTTGATGCACTGTGTTTTGGTGTGAGGGAGACGGTCTGCTAGGTCTAATAGTATCTCCCTTGAGTAGCAGAGCCTAGTATTTAGTTCTGCTTGAAGAGATGCAGGGAATCTGGCCCCTGGCTCCGGTCGGGCGCAGACGGGCGCACACGGGCGCAGACGGGTTTGGCTATCGCGCCAGTGGCTGGCCTGCTGCGCGCATCCACTGCGCATCTGTGTCCCCATGAGGATTAATTAGCGGTCCTGTCTAAACCACTAGACCACTAACTTTGTCCTGCCCCTCCTCCCAGCAACCGGAAGTGAGTAAGAGCTGGCAAAGATGTCTGGCCACCTCCGCATCAAACGAGCAAACAGCTCGCTGTGGAACGAGGGGGCAGCACTTCCACTCACCCCCCCCCCAGCAGGAGCTTCAGTAAGTGCAAATGCGCCGTGAACTAAAAATAACAATAAACAATTAAAATAGACTTGGCTAGAGGTGGCTGGCCCTTTAGTCCCTTGGAAGTAGGGGATTGAAACATATAATTAACTTCCGTCCCAATAGACTCGCTTGGTAAAATCAGCAAAGACTGAGACATTTTGTGGTGCGTTTGATTGCAAGCACACCATTATTTGGCAGTCTATAAGTGGTGGAACCAAACACCGGAAAACATCCGTACAAATGAGTTCTGGTCTGGAAAAATAAATGCAGTTGGTGACCACTGGCACAAATGAAGCAATGCGTGGAGCCAGCCACTGGTAAACATAAGTGTAAATGAGTCCTATCCCTAAAAGTAAGTGTCAGTGGTGTGCACTAGCAAACACTAGCACAAATAAAGATGGAAAGATGTGACTATCCAAAACCTATTTCACACCCCTAGCGCTGGTTCCAGGGTACCACAAAGGCACCTGTCCATGGGTAACGTGTCACGTTTAATATACAGCAAACACTACCAACAGAAAATGCACATCTTTCTTTCAGGCTGCTTTGCAGTTAATCCTGAAAAATCTGTGTTAGAAATGAGGTTTCTGGTTGGCTATGCACCTAAGCCAGGCAAATCCACCACTCTACTTAGGGTACGTTACACGCTGAAGATAACCTGTGCACATCGTCTGGAAGCTTGGTGCAGAGGAGGCAGGCTTATAATCAGAGGCTATGTGTACAGTGTTTGCGCAACACACACACACACACAGAAACAATTAATACACCACAAAAGAGACTTTACCCAGGATTATGTAAAAATATGTATTGTATATTGTACATAAAACATAGACCAAAATGAAATGAATCATAAATACAGTGCATACTATGCTAATCCTGAGATAGTACTCATTAGCCTGAAAATGCAAGAATCAAAACGACATGCATGACAGCATCAGTGTATGAAATGCAGCAGTTAAATTAGTGGCACAACACGTAAATCACCAAATATCAGCATCAAATCATGAATACTTTATACCGGATGCATGAGCCATACTTTATCTACACATGAAAAAATCATGGGTACTTTGTGCACTAGATAAGGGTCAAAAGTACTCCACCTCAATCAATGATATTTCTCTTATGAGGCATGAATCATAAATCTCTTGCGCATGATGCCAGTTGAAGTATGAACACAAACACTTCACAAAAATATAACCAAAAGGGCACAAAGGCACTGGGGCCTCTATTATCCTGGTTACCATAATTTCTGTGGGCACTTATGGAAATAGGCCTCAAAGAACTGGCGCCTCTACTAGAGATAATAAGGCAATTTCAGTTGTTTCACTGAAAGCGGTCAGTCCTGATGGATGGGGAGCCTCCGTAGAGTATTCACCATGAAAGACCACCAACAAAGGAACAGGAAATGGGGGGAGCAGAGGCACACACTACCCAATTATGGAGAAGACCTCATTTGGTCCCCTCCGTGGCAAAACTGACAAATGGAGCTTCCCGCAAGTTCACTGTGCAGCTTCTGAACCCGAACACAGCCCCCTTTCAGTCCCAATGCCCCAGAGGTCATTTCTGACCCAGGCGACTGCGTCCTGAACAAGAGGGGGATGCCAACCAGGTGTAAACCAATAACACACTGCCCCCGGACATACCCCAGGTAGCGAAATAGAGGCTCTGGGGCCTCAAAGGTGAGATGGCCTCCTAACACAACATTTATACACAAAATAAGCTCCCTGAGAGTTTTGCAATTTATAGAGATATGTGATGTATCCCTCCCAACGCTACCCAGTACAAGTGTTGGGCATACAAGAAGATGTAACAGATTATCCTCCAACACCACTGGGTGTTATGCTTCACCATAGGACAATCCTCGCTATCCAAAACCTCAGTTTGATGGAGAGTGGGCCTACACCTGAAGTCAGGGAGTTACTTCTAATTAAGAATGGATCCGTGATATAAGTGTTTTAAAAACCGATGTGGGATCCTAAAACAGTTTATACACTAGACATGACATTTGGTAATTAAAATAAATTGTGAAGATAAGGGTAATTAGTACCCCATCACCACTGTTACTGTCAACTTGTTTCTGCCTTATTTCTCAATTGAGTCTGTGGCTTTCATCAGGAGGGGCATACAGAATCTTGATGAGGCGAAGTGCTTTGCCTACAATCCAGAGTAACCTGTGTCTACCTCTTAACTAACCTTGCTTTCCAATACATGTGGATAGACACAAATATCCTTACCAATCCAAATTCTACATGTAGGGAATGCATCACAATGCTTGTACAGCGGCCGGCACAGGTAAGCACAGTGAACTGGGATAGGGCGTGGCGGGGGGAAGTCAACAAACAACGGAATAGGTATTATTTATTCATTTAATTATACTTATTCTGTCATCTGTCAACTTCGTCCCCCTCCCACCCCGCCCCAGCCATGTCCACCATGTCTACTTGTGCCAGCCGCTCCTGTGCTTGTATATTTGAAAGCATGCAAAACTTGCATGCTTCATGGTTTTGAGGCCCTTCACACATGAGGTAAAATCATGTAATTATTACAGTTGTGATACCAGCTCACGATCTCACATAAATGATGGGTTTTCTACGCCCCATGGAAGAAGGGCACAGAAACCTCTGTAGTCACACTCTAAAGCATAATGAAAAGGAGGGGTGAAGCTTGTAGTGTGCAGCATACATGTTCATCCACATTCATACATATCCGGGGATATTGTGTACCTCTGATGAATCAATCTCTTACTTCGTCATGGCTAGATGCATCTGCTCTTTCCTCCAGATGTGTGTGGAGTGTAGCTGGGAGAGCATTTTTATGCTGGTAGAGACTTGCAATCAGAAGGTAAATGTTAGCACCTGTGAGGGGAGGAGCTGTCATTCCTGAAACCGGAGCTACCTCCATATGGGGCAGACACTGTGTAAATATGTCATGCGAGATACTAAGGACGTCCTATGTCTTATCCAAGACATGAAGCTTACCACCGCTGATGACATGATGATCACGATGGATATCGAATCATTGTATACATGTATTCCTCAAAAATGCACTCTCGAAGTAGTGGAACAAATTCTAGCAGGAAATTAATGGGACCTCCTGAACCTAGACACTTTGTCATGTAATGTGCGGAATTGGCCCTAATAGAGAACTTCTTTGAATTTGAGGGGGTGATATAACACAGAGTACGAGGAACTTCAATGGGGACTACCTTCGCCCCCAGTATGGCTTGCCTGTATATACATCAAGTTGAGTCAGACCATATATTCACCAAAGAAAATCCATATAAAGACCACAAAACTTATTGCAGTAGATACATCAATGATGTAGTAATAATATGGCATGGCAGTGTTCAACTATAATCCCCCTTAGGTACTCGCCTTCTCAGACCAATTGCACCAAGATTTAGCATGATTGTGGATGGCAATTACCCACTCCGACACCCACAACTTCAACTCCCATGCCCTTGAGTCACATGACATATTGACACAGTGACTGCCCCTTATTGGAGGTAGCTCTAGTTTCAGGAACGACAGCTCCGCCCCTTGCAGGTGCTACAATTTCCTGCTTATTGCAAATCTCTGCCAGCATAAAAACACTCTCCCCGCTCCCCTCCACACACATCGAGAGGAAGGAGCAGATACATCTAGGCTTGCTGAAAGGGACGCACCTTGACAAAGTAAGAGATTGATTGATCAGAGGGACACAATTTCCCTGGATATGTATGACTGTGGATGAAGGTGTATGCTGCACAATAAAAGCCTAACCCCTCCTTTTCATTACGCTTTAGAGTGTGAATACAGGGGTCCCTGTGCCCTTCTTCCATGGGGCGTAGAAAACCCATCATTGGGGTAAGATCGTGAGCTGGTCTCACAACTGTAATATTGACATGATTTTACCTCACGTGTGAAGTGTCACAAAACCACTAAGAATGCAAGGTTTGCATGCTTTCAAATATACAAGCATTATGATGCATTCCCTACATGTAGAATATGGAATGATAAGGATATTCTTGTCTATCCACAGGTATTGGTAAGCGAGATTAGTTAAGCGGTAGACACAGGTCACTCTGGTTTTGAGGCAAAGCACATTGCCTCATTAGGATTCCATATGCCTATCCTGATGAAAGACACAGACTCAATTGAGCCACAAGGCAGAAACCTGTTGACGGTAAGAGTGGTGATGGGGTACTAATTCCCCTTATCTCCACAATTGATTTTAATCACTAAGTGTCATGTCTAGTGAATAAACTGTTTTAGGATGTCACATTGGTTTTTAACACACTTATATCACGGATCCATTCTTAATTAGAAGTACCTCCCTGACTCCAGGTGCAGGCCCGCTCTGAGTGTCTGGAAAGTTTCCGCACTCCGTCCATCATCTCCTTGTGTTTGCTTTGTAGGCGCGCTCTCCATCAAACGGAGGTTTTGGAGAGTGAGGATTTTCCTACAATGAAGCATGTCACCTGGTGGTGTGTGAGGACAATCCGTCACATTTTTTTATATGCCCAACACTTGTACTGAGTAGCGTTGGGAGTGATACATCACATAGCTCTATAAATTGCGACATTCTCTGGGAGTTTATCATAGCATGTTTTAGGGGAGAGAGTACATGCACTTTAGCATTGATTAGCAGTGGTCAAGTGCCCGGAGTCCTAAAGCCAAAAACAAGAGAGTCAGGAAAATAGGTGGAGGAAGGCTAAAAGTTAGGGGATAACCCTGCAAAAAGGGCCAGGTCCTACACAATCCTGGTCCAGCCTAAAGCTAGTTAGGGTACACTAATTAATACCTTGATGGGCTTCCCTGCTTAGAGTGATAGAACATGGACCCTGGCCCGCTAATGCATGTTCCAGATCTATGCCTCTCTGAACCCAATTAAATCTCCCTGTCTATACTCTCAGGGCCCACTAAACCAACTCATGGGGAATCCTTCTCCTCACATGCGGACCCCATATGTGAAGCGTCAAACCTTAAGTCCCTCATTATGATGTCAGTCGGAGTTGCCTCTGACTGACACCGTTGCGGTTTGGGAACAAACCGACCTCACGTCAGTGGTTCTGACCGCATTTTTTGGATGCGACCACACATGGCGGAGTTGGAAACATCAATTTTTCAATGGGAGCTTGTGTAGTGGGCTGAAACTGCCCGCAGCACCAGTTCTCATTGAAAAATGGAATTTTTTAAACATCCCTGCACCATGTGGCAGGCACCTCATGGTTCCTGCTGCATGGTCCAGGGATGTTTAGGAAGGCACCAGGGCCAAATGTGGAGGGCCAGGAGGGAAGGGGGCCCTGCGATGTACCCCCAAAGTCAGTTTCCATCAGCCAATCCATGTCAGAAAGGCCGACATGGATGGGCTGTTGGAAACTGACATCATAATCTCGACGGCGGAAACACTGTCCTTAAGGGATTATGAGGCCTTTCCGCTGTCGGAACCACAGCTATCATAATATGGCAGGCAGACTTCAAACCTACAAAGTCGATCAGAAAGCGGCCAACATTGTAATGAGGCGAATGTATGATGTTATATCGCATACATTCACTACGCATGGCTTTACAACGCGGTTGTTACAATGACTGAGTTGTTACCAAGCATGCCATTACATCGCATGTTGTTTCAACGACTTGCTGTAGGGGGAGCGCTGGACTTAGGAATAGTATTAATTACTATTCCTACTCCAGTTTACACAACAGCAGGGAAGGTTTAGGATTTGAAATCCAACACATTCCCTAGTGTTGCACGCCCCCTAAAGCAAGTCGTTGATACGACTTGCGATGTAATGGCATGCGTGGGAACAACTCAGTCGTTGTTAGGACCGCTTTGTTACTACATTGTGTTTAGAGCGTTGCAAACGCTGTTTCTCAATTAGGCCCTTAGTTGTTCACAGATGCATCCCAGTAGGCAAACATTACCACCATGGCCAACAAAGTGAAGTGGCCCTCTCCCCACCTTGGATCTGACTTCTGTTCCCAAATCAAGGAAAACTCTGTCCATAAGGACAGCAACCAAAAGAATCCACTGACAGCTGTCAGTGTCCAGAGCCAGGCTCCAGACCATCCAGGGGTCTTTCTCCTCTGTGCTTTCTCAGAGTGGGGGGGGGGCAGTAGTTCCAGGTGCATCACATAAGTTTTCTACTCCACCTCTTACAAGTTTAGGGGTGGCATCCTGAGATTGGTTCTCCAGTCCAGGGTCTGTACCCTAAGGCTAGACACGAGACAGGGGGTGAGTCCTTCCTCCCTGGCCTCTCCTTCTGGGATTCCGTACCCTCCTTTTGGGAATGGTACCCCCAGAATCGAGAACTGTCAGGGCGCTTGTCACAGCCGTCCTGCACAATTCTCTCACCAGTTCAGGGATTCTACCCTGCAACTGGTCCCCCAGCCCAGGATCTGCAACCTTTGCTGATCATGTGCCTGGCAAGCCAGGACTTCGGGGGAGTATCCCTACCCCTCAAGGGAAACACATTCTTCATGTGTTGTGTAGGAGTCTGCCTGGCAATGGTCTCCCAACCCCTGTCCATCAGACAGAGCACGGAGTCATCCCAGGCCAGAAGTGGCGTCACCAAAGTCAGTCCTGTGGTGCTCTGATTTCAGACCTGGCAACCCCAGGCCCACTGGTCCTCCTACTGGGGACTGTCTCCCCTTTCTACCCCTCCATCTGGACTTCCACACCCTTCTCAGTTGAGTGGTACTGCCAGACACCAGAACTGGTGGGACACTTAGGCCAGCTACCCCACACTGACACTATGGGGTCCCCCTCAGCAAATGGCCTTCAGGTAAAGCCCAGGCTCACTCCCTGGTGTCCTCCTGGTGGTACTATCCAGGCTCTGGGACTGGGACTGGGTTTTGGGCACCCTGGGCCTCTGCCCACCCCCTCCTCTCCTCCTACTCTGAGAAGGGACATGGGGCCCTCTAACCATCCCACTACACTTGGAACTATCTGGGTTACCTTGAACCTCCCCTGTCCTCAGTTGGGTGGAACCTGAGCCAATCCCTTTAGGTTCACTTATAAATGCCTTACCAGTCCCTCTGGCACTCACCGAGAGGTCTGCCTCCCTTGCAATTTCCCTGGGGTCAGAGAACATACACTCAAACAGATGTTGGCATATCCCTGGAAAACAACAGCGGAACATGTGCTCTCTCACAATCAGATTGTACAGGCCCTAAAAATTGTTTACTGTGCTACCATTCACTCAACCATCCAGTGCTTTACAAAAATCCTCCACAAATTCCTCCCAAGACTTGTGAGACAGTTTACTGCTCAATACTATACGCTTCAGGGTTGAAAACATACTTCTTTATCAGGGTCTCCTTCATGGACGTGTACCTCTGCCTGTCACTCGCTTCTATAATCAGTAGGGCATCTATTCCATCCCCAGGAAAATAACTCTTCAGGCCATTTTCCCAATCTTCCTTGGGGATCCTGCACACTGCCAGAGCTCTCTTATACTACTGCGACCACTGATGTGTGTCCTCTCCCTCCTTGAAGCTATGTACCTAGTCTGTGGATATGTGAGTAGACTTTTTCACACTTGACACAAAATTGTTGCCACCGCTGGTCTCTACCTGCAGTGCTGGTAAGTCTAGAACTCTTAAACTACGTGCATGGGCCAGTCTCCTTTTCTCAAGAGCAAGTATTTCCCTGGCGAAGGCCCCTTCAGCCTCTGCCATCCTCTCCTCAACTAAGGCTCTTTCAACCTCAGCCCTTCTATCCTCTACTGCCAGCTGGACCAGCTACAACCATAGGTCCCTCTCAGCCTGTCTATGTCTGTGCTCCTCAGGGGACCGGATGTAGGAGGTGACATTGCTCTTGGAGCTAGAACCAGCAAGGAACTCCCTATCTATTGGGTCCTATCCTTCTACTGGAGTCCCTGCCTAGTCATTTTCTCCCTCCTCCTCAAGCTCTTCAGGGCCACTGCCCTTTAGGGTTGCGGATTGGAAACCCTCCCACTTAGAGTACTCCCTAATCTTGGAAACCTCCTCAGGGTCTTCCATAGAACCACCATCCTCCATGTGTTGATGCTTTCCCGTGGTCCCTTTCAAAATAGTACAGGGCTTTCTGAAGGTCCCACAGGTCGTATTCCTCACTAACAGCAATTCCCTTCTCCCTGCAGAAAACCTTTAACTCCTCCAGATTCTACCACATCAGGTCATCAAAGAGCAACTACAGGATTCACAGGCATAAGAAATGAATGAGGAGTAAACAATAAAAATGACCAATGATAGAACAGAAGAAAAACGTGTAATGGTTTAAGTGCAGAGCTGTAGTGCAACAATGAGTTACTTTGTATCATGAAACATAAGTCCTATTCTCACTGTTGATCCCCAATGTTAGAAATGGGGTTTCTGGTTGGCTGGGGTATGCACCTAAGCCAGGCAGAACCCACCACTCTAGTTAGAGTAGGTAAGCTATGTGCCAAAGATAATGTATGCTATCCTTCTGGTAGCTTGGAACAGAGCAGGCAGGCTTAATAGCAGAGGCAATGTGTAAAGAGTTTGCGCAACACACTCACACAGAAACACATTTAATGTACCAGAAATATGACTCCGCACAGAATTATATAAAAATATATATTGTATATTGTGCATAAAACATAGACCAAAACAGCATGAATCATAAATACTATGCATACTATGCCAATCCTGAGATAGTACTCTTTATCCTGGCAATGCAAGAATCAAAACAGCATACATGATAGCATCAGGTCATGAAATGCAGCAGTTAGATTAGAAGCACAACTCATAAATCACCAAATATCACTATCAAATTATTAATACCCTATGCAGGAACCATAGATTCTCTACATATTGTGAAAAATCATGGGCACTTCTTGTATTAGATAGGGGTCATCAGTACTCCACCTCAATCATGAGTATTTCACTTATGAGATATAAATCATAAATCTCTTGCGATTGATGCCAGTTTGATTAGGAACACAAACACATCACAAAATATAGCCAAAAGGGCACGAAAGCACTGCGGCCCCTATTATCCTGGTTATGGAAATTTCGGTGGGCTCCTATGGAAACAGGCATCATACGTACGACGCAAAAGAACCTGCGCCTCTAGTAGAGATAATACGGCAATTTTAATTGTTTCCCTGCATGCGATCTGTTCCTGATGGGAATGGGGGAACCTCCGTCGAGGACTCACCAGAAAAGACCACTAACAAAGGAGCAAATGCCCCGAGGTATGTCTCACAGAAAATGGGGGGGAGGGCACACACTGCCCAATCATGGCGAAAACCTCTTTCGATCCCTTCGCATCAAAACTGACAAATGCAGCTGCCCTTGACCCCCAGCACAGTCTCTTTTGGGTCTCGGCACCCTAGAGGTCTCTTCTGACCCGGGCGATGGCGTCCTGAACAAGAGGGGGATTCCTTCGACACAGAATTCCTCTGCACTGAAGTAGTGGGCTGACTTCAAACACGGTCCCACCTCAGCAAATGTGTAGCAATCATTAGGAACGAGTCGTAGTGCTACCACGGTGGTGAGAGGCTTTTTGCTGCCTTAGCACCGTGATGGGGGAAAGGACTGTTTGCTGATTCAGCCTGCACTGCCTGGTCAGCGTGAATATGATTAATAAAAGTGATCTTCAGAGTTGTGGTGCCCATTAAATGAACCAGGATACACGGTCCTTAGAAAATCACCAGTACTGCAGTGCTCCTTAGGGAAGTAGTGGTTTTTACAAAAACCACTACGCTATCTGTAAGTGTCACTCACCTATCTGTCGCCGCTTTTGGCCGTCACATTGGGGGCTAAGTGATACTCTGGCAGAGCTCGTGCTTGTCCTGTGGGGTGTCTGGCTCATTGGCGGACATCTTGGGAGGATTCTTGGGGGTTGCGCTCTAGTGCCTGTTTCCCTCTCCCTATATCAGAGCATGCTCACGCGGCCGCGCAGCAGACGAGCGCAGCGGGCGCGCCAAAGGCAAGCCCGTCTGCGACCGTCCGCGCCCTGACGCGGCCAGGGGCCAGGAGTGCTGCTCCGCCCCGGACCCAGGCCCCCGTAGTTAGTTACTCTACGGAGGCTTTAAACCAAATAAATAAGCGTGCCCAAGCACAAAAATATCCCACCAATAACTGTTTGCAGGCCAATTTTTCCTTGTTAGAAGGCCCAGTATCCTGCCTCAATTGTAAATATCAAATGAGTACAGTTGAGGAACCCGATCACAATCACGTCGTGGAAAAACCAGGTACTCTGGCCACCATGCCCCATAGAATCATTTTATGTAATACTAGATCTCTAGCTAAACACCCTTTTGAAATATGGGACATGCTGACATCCCAGGACCCCTCCGTGTGTTTCTTTACCGAAACCTGGTTAAACCCCTCTAACCATGCGATGATTACGCTGGCGATTCCAGAGAATTACAAGTTTATTCACCTGGACCGGGGAAAGAAAAAAGGAGGAGGCATTGCCATGGCTTTTAAAAAAGACCTGGAGGCAAAATGGGTTTCATCAATATGTAATGAACAATTAGAACTAGGCATTTTTAAAATCACTGTCTCTCCATCTGACACCTGGTATGGAGCAATAGTATACCGCCCACCAGGTATCAAAGGAAGTTTTGTGGATGTGCTAGTAGAATATCTTGCACTTCACATACTAGCAGCAAAAACCTTCCTCTTGTTGGGAGATTTTAACTTCCATGGTGAAAAAGTAGATGACCCTGAAGTTATGAAATTACTGGCTTCTCTCAATTTTTTAGACCTTACTCAGCGAATAATTGGTCCTACCCATAATGCTGGGCACTTATTAGACCTAGTTTTCTCCAATTCGGACCGGATTTACTGTGACCCGCCGTACCCCCTCCCATGGACGGATCACTATATGATTACTATCCATATAACTTGCTTGGTCGAATCAAGTGTAATACGGCCCACTAAACAACCCCTAAGGCTACGTAGGAGATGGGATAATCTCTCCCCTGTGGCATTTAATGAGACTTTTTCCTTGCACCAAATAGACAATACTAAAGACATTTGTGAACAACTGAACATTTTTAATACAGCATTGGAAGGAGCATTGGACAAAATCATTCCAAAGAAATTATCGAAATCTAGGCCCCAGAGAGTTTCAACCCCCTGGTTCTCAGGTATACTGAAGCTAGAAAGGTCTAGCTGTCGGCGTCTGGAAAGGAGATGGCGCTCGGACAAATCTGAGGAAAACAGAACACTGTACAAGAGGGCACTGTCCAAATACCACCTGAACCTAAAGATTGCCAGACAGCAATACATAATTGGTCAAATTGACAATGCGAGCAATTCCCAGAAAGCCCTATTTAAGGTTGTCAGGGACTTTGTCTCGCCAAAAACCTGCAGACAGCGGCTCCCAGAATCTCAGGAGCTATGTGACTCCCTGGCCTCCTTTTTTTGGGAATTTTTTTTGAATATTTATGCTAATTTCCCCACCACTAATAATTCCCTGACGGCTCCCTTTCAATCACCCCGGAATCAAAACAATACAAACATATGCTCCCTCAACTGTTTTTCGTTAGTCACAGTTGATGAGGTGACTAAAGCTCTCCTGAGAGCTAAATCGGGATCTCCATGGGATACTTGTCCTCCGAAAATTATGGCAGAGCTGGCCTTAAGCTGTGCCCCTGCAATCCGAGACATATTTAATAGTTCCATCACGTCGGCCACAATTCCAACTGCTTGGAAAGAGGCGGTCGTACGTCCAATATTGAAGAAAGCATCGGCAGACCCCTTGATTTTGGCAAACTACCGCCCCATCTCCTTGCTACCTCTCCTAGGTAAAATCTTGGAAAGCTGCATTAACAGCCAATTAAGCCAGTACTTAGAGGAAAACCATCTTTTAGATCCATCACAATCTGGTTTCCGCCCCGGTTTTAGTACAGAAACGGCTGTGTTGGCCGTCACAGACTCTCTCAGGCTAACTGTTGATAAAGGAGGATCAGTAATTCTGATCCTCCTTGATCTCTCCGCAGCTTTCGATACTATTTCCCACGCGAAGCTGTTGGAGAGACTTCAGGACTGCGGCATCAAAGGTCAAGCTTGGAAATGGCTAGAACAGTACCTATTGGGTCGAACTCAAACTGTTATGCTGGGACCGTATGTCTCTCAAAAAATGCTGCTTGACAGGGGAGTCCCCCAAGGCTCTTGCCTCAGCCCTACTCTCTTTAATCTATATATGGCTCCTTTGGCAAAAGCAGTCGAGCATCTGGGTTTTGAAATTGTGTCATATGCTGATGACACACAGCTTATGTTCACAATCGGTCCGGACCCAGAACTCGACAAACCCCGTTTTGCTTCCGGTATGCTTGCCATCTTTGACTGGATGTCAAGAAACTGCCTCCAGCTCAACCCTGGTAAAACAGAGGTCATGCTTTTAGGTAAAGCCAATAACAGCTGGTCTGATGAGTGGTGGCCCAACCAACTTGGTCCCCCCCCCAATTCCCAAACAGTCGGTAAAGAATCTTGGGATTTACTTGGATCAGACCCTCACTATGAAAGATCAGGTAGCAGCAATAACCAGCTCCTGCTATTATGGACTAAGGTTGCTTAGGAAAATCTTCCCATACCTCCCCATATCTCAGCGTAGAACCTTAGTCCAGGCAATGGTTGTTAGTCGCTTAGATTACGGAAATGCGATGCTGGCTGAAGTGAGTCAAACCCACCTGGCTAAACTCCAGGTTATTCAAAATACGGCAGCTCGGCTTGTTTTGAATCGCCCTCCAGGCTCACCCTCAACACCATTGCTGAGAGAACTGCATTGGCTAAATATCAAAAATCGATCAATCTTTAAGATCTGCTGTTTGACCTACAATGCTCTTTCGGGAAGAGGTCCTCACTATCTTCGAAAGAAATTGGTCAAATACTCTCCTCAGAGAAATCTCAGATCTAATACTTTGGACCTCCTTCAAATTCCCAGAATCCGCCTCACACACACTGGAGGTAGAGCTTTCTCATTCTTAGCCCCGAGCTATTGGAACAAGCTTCCGTTAGCAGTCCGTAAAATTCAGTCACTGACTATCTTCAGGAAGCAATTAAAAACTTTCCTGTTTTAATTTGTTTCCATGCGCCGCAGGTATATTTCTTCTCCCGCATCTCCCAGTCAAGCGCCTAGATGCCCCAGGGTGAGTTGTGCGCTCTATAAGAAACCCCTACCATACCATACCATACCATACCAACGCAAAAACAACAGTTGATGGACAGAATACAGAACAATGTCATACATTCACCCCAGTACAGAGATCTGGGCCTAAATCCATCGTTTTTTTGCTCACCATGCCATTCCAGTTTGAACCCAGCCATGTGCAAATCAGTCTTGACCCTGTGCCCCATGAGAACAGTCCAGCCTGAACTGCCAAGCCAGGTCCTCCCTGGACCGGAAACAAGCATCCTAGGACCAGTTTCGGGGTTTCGCCCCTCTTCCGCCAGGATAGCTTGATTCCAGTGGCATGGAGAGCACGGGACCCACGTCTGGGCATACCCGTCCGACTCGGGGTGACAAATTCCGTCCATCAATTGTGTGTCTTTTCCTTAGGGAAGTAAGGTATCAGCCACGCAGTGATCACAACACAACCTCACTGCTGGACTCACCAGGGTTTTAATCCCTTGGCTGGGGCAGAAAAGGGGGGATCTTTTATGGCCCTGAGATCCAGAGAACAGGGGGCAAGCCAACAAGCTCTTGCAAAGCACTTATGGGGTACCAAAGCAGCTTCAGGGAACAGCAGGCAGCTGGGCAACAAGCAGAAATTCAGTCTAGATGAGTCCTTTAAGCAGCACAGCAGTCCCTCTGGCAATGTGCTGATGTAGAGTCAGCAGCAGCTGGTTACAAGTCCCTCGCAGTGTCTCAAATAATGGGGTCAGAGCTCCTGTACTTATACTCAAAATTGTCCTTTGTTCAAGGGATGACTCAAATGAACTCTTTAGAAATGTGCAACCGTCCCTGTCAACCCAGTACTGGTTCCAGACATCAGTAGGTGGTAAATCAGCCCTTTGTGTGAGCGCAGGACACAGCCTATACAATTTTTAAAGTGTGAACTCCCTCTCCCAGCCCAGGAAGACCATCAGTATGCAGATGAATGCAGATGTAACCCTGTAACACCCAACCCTTCCTGTGTGATGGCTATCTGGAAAGTATACACAAAGTGTAGCTGTCAGCCAGACCAAACATGGATTGGAGTCAGGCAAAGCACAAAGAATCATAGCAGAAAAAAAAGATTTTGATCGTAGTCTGTTAAACAGTTGACAGCACATTAAATAGACAGCTAGGTACTTCTTTTCCTTATATATTTACTTGCCCAATCTAGCTGTGTGGTACAGGGCCCACCCCTTTTGCTTATATTTACTTTCGAAAAGGGGAATTTCTCAAAATAATAATGTAATTCCAACTACACCAGTAAGCAGAATTTATCACTACCATTCGAAACATACCAAACATGGCAACACTACTGCTTTCAGATCAGGAATTTGCACTTAAGAATATATAAAGTTGCCCTTGGAGTGTGTAGCCCATGTCATGTTTGCTTGCCCAGCTTACAACAACGCAAGGTCCAAATGGCTAAAACCAATTTGTAGTAACATGGGCACCCGCCCCAACCGGGTTGCTCTGCGCATCCTAAAATCTGACCTAAGCATCCTGTTCTCTTGTGGGGTGGCTAAGTTTCAAGGCCACGCTTGGCTAAACCCCTGTGTAGGGTGACTTAACCATAGGCTGTGTGTGACACCGGAGGCAGTTAAAAAGCAATGTGATGCTGCATTCATTAAATCATAGATTATATCAGGATGTCACCATAAACAAAGAATGTCTCTTCAGATGGACATAGCACCTGCACTTTATACAAATACTGCTGTGATGAAACACTTTTTAGGTAAATGTTTTTAATGATATCTGTTTATGCTTTGTAATATAACATAACGCCAAAGAAGCTGTGCCAGCACATTTTTAGTGAATTTCTGTACTCAAAGATTTACCACCATTGAGCACATGTTTTTATTTTTATTGTACATCTGTCGAATAATGCTTTTATGATACATGTTATCGAAATAAAGCTATTGATTGATTGATTGATTGATTTAATATATAAGGTAATTCTCAGTGCTAGTCTATGGAAGGAGTAGGCCTCACAGCAGTGAAAAACAAAATAGGCTGTTTGTCACTACCAAGACATGCCACACAATCAGGGCACATGTCCTACCTTTTACTTACACAGCACCCTGCCCTTAGGGCTACCTTGGGACTACCTTAGTGATGCCCTATGTGTAATAAAAGGGGGGTTTAAGGCTTGGCAAGTAGTTTTAAATGGCAAGTTAAAGTGGCACTAAACTGTGCACTCAGGCCCTGCAGTAGCAGGCCTGAGACGAGGTTTGAAAGGCTACGTCAGTGGGCGGCACAAGCAGTGCTGCAGGCTCACTAATAGCATTTAATTTACAGGCCATCGGTGTATGGTACACCACTGTACAAGGGACTTATGTGTAAATCAAATAGGGCAAACAGGTGTAAACCAATCGTACCAAATTGTATGGGAGACAGCACATGCATTATAGCTTTGATTAGCAGTGCTAAAGTGCCCAGAGTCCTAAAGTCAACAAAAAGAAGGTCAGAAAATAGGCGAAGGAAGGCAAAAGGTTTGGTGACAACCCTGCAAAAAGGGCCATGTCCAACAATATGTTTGCTGAAGACTCTTCACCTCAGCCTCAGTACACATTGTTACAAGGCTAGATGTTAACTTGAATGAAGACTGTCTGCAAGAGGCTGTTATGTGCATTTAAAACTTTTCAGAAGGCTTATCGAATCTCCTACCGCTTTTCATGCAGTCATTTGCAAGGCTTTTCCACTTCCATGCTCTGCCTGCTGATTCCACCCACCGGGAAAAGCCAAGCTGGAACACATTTAATTGACTAACCTGACCTCCAAGATCTAATAAAAGAGAAGTTGCGAAAACCTTCCTCTGTGTTGTTTCCCTGCTGATCTAGACAAGCAAGTTTCTTTAGGCTAATGAGCCATTCACTCATACCCAGTTCTTTGCCCCCTACCGTCTCACATCAGCCTAAATATGAAACATTAAAAAAGGAAAATACAAAAAAAATGCTACATCATGAGAAATTACTGTTAAAGGTTACTTGCAATGCATATATTCTGCGAAGACTTCATCATTCTAGCTATTTAAGGGTATGTTATGTTATTCTAATTTTATAGAGCGCAGCTGCAATCCAGAAGTGTGGCTTGGAGCTTAAACAGGCAAAACAGAATTGGCCACCCCCCCCCCCAAAAAAAAGAAACACATGGAGGTACTTTATTAAAAATAAATCAGTATTTTAGAGCTATCCTAAATTGGAGAACATTTTCTTAAAAAAGAAACAATGGTATGCACCAAACGGCCTTTCCTAGTCGTCTGTTATTTTGATGCAGTATGCATTAGACTAGGGCTTCAAAAATAACAAGCATTTGCAATGCAACTGGTCTCGCCTTTGGGACCTTATATGTATTTAGCTATGCAGCACATTAGCCTGGGTGCTGAAACATCTACTGTTCTTTAACATGGAGGGAGAGTAAGCACCGAACTGCGTGACATGCCAGGTATAGGAACACATGGAGAGGAATATTGCCTTTCAGCGGGAAATTGGATAGTCCAAAGCACTGTTTTTAATAAAAAATCAGGGTCTTCGTATGTCATATCACTGAAAATACAAAATGTGAAAAAATATTATTGTCTACTGGTGCTCGTGGAAGACAATTTATATGGACTAGAATGTAGAGAATGCTAAAGTGATTCTGGTATTTTAATGACCTCTGCTGGTCATTTTCTATCAAGAAAGTTAAATAGAGGAAGTTGCCAGAAAAATTAAAAAAAGAAAGTCCCTCAGCAGAAAGCAATTCTGGTATTTTACTGACCTCTACTGGTCCTTTTCAATCAAGACAGTCAAATAGAGGCAATTGAATGGAAAAAAAACTCCCTAAGCGGAAGCAGACAAGTCCTAGGGCTGATCTCCAGAGCCCACAAAGTACATACACATGTAAGTATATACTAAAGTATATACATGAGGTCTCGAATGCTCGACCTAAAAATGAGGATCAAATTGGCACTAATATAGATGGTTCCAAACCAGATACGTTTTAAAGCAAGGACAAAGTGGGCAATCGGCCAGGGCTCCCACCTTCCAAGGGGCTCCTGGGAAAATAAACTTTCTCTCTAGCTCACTTCTGTGTCGGTATGCATCTGAAGCATTTACATGTAATTCAGTACTATTTGGCAACACAGGGCTAGGATTAGCAGAAAATTGGTAATAAAATTCAAAAACCTTCCACATGTTGCCCTGCAAATATTTATTGCACAGGGCCTCTGAAATTCCTAAAATGGCACAGCCAAACTAACCAAATCAAATTTTCATAGTAACAGTTGGGTGTGCTAAATTGCCCGTGAAAGAAGGCGATTAGTTGAAACTGAGATAAGCGTATCAAATTGACCTACACCAGTATTGCGAGGACCTATAGGTGCTAAGAATCCTCGAATTGTAGAACTACACAAAAATATGTGGTATTGTGGGAGGTGGAATTTCCCAACGGCTGCATATTAAAATTTCACAAAGAAATTTACTGCCACTGCGAACCAACAGAGAAGTTTTTAACTATGTTCAGACAGGTTGACGCAAGTAAATGTGCAAAGGAGTTAGTCGCGACAGCTGTCTTCTGTCTGCCCGAAGATTGGAGCTGCACTCATGCTCCACACATTTAGAAATGTTTTTTTAACCTGCTAAAGGGTGGTATATGAACTGGCCTGTGGGATATAGGACACTTGATAGTGTAGAAGACTGTGGAAGACGTTGTCTCCTGAAGCGTGAATAGCTCTGTGTGTGAATTCAGGGGCCAAATAGCTCTTCAGCTAAGTATGGACTTGTGAATGATTTCACACTGGTGTCCAGCTGGCACCCAGAAACTGTTTGGTGAAGTTTTCCTAGAGGGTCTCTCAGCTGCTAGAAGGGGTATTAAGTTATCTTTTTATTTTAGGATGTTGAGTGCTTAACCTCTGCAAATGCACTTTCTTTTATCATATTAATAGTTATCTTACGAATAAATGTTATCAACAATCCTCTTGCTGTGTCTCCTTATTCTACTAGTGGTGTAGCTAGTTTTCCCTGGGCTCTAGTTCAAGCAAAGTAACTGGCACCCCACACAAGGTGACTTATTAGTCTGTCCGGTGCCCTCAAAATTCCTTATTCTCCTTGGACATGGTCTACATCTGCTGTATCAAAACTCACTACCATTCTCATACACACACTGTGTATTTTCACTTCCTGCACTCCATATCTGCAACTCAAAGCCATAACCAACCACATGCACACAAAGACATAACATACAGGGACCTAACAATCACACTGCTGCCCACCTTTTCAAACTGCACTCACACAGGCACAACATCATCTACACTGATTAAAGCACAACTTGAAACTATTCTGCACTAACAAAAGACATTGTTACTTCTGTACTCACACATGCACACCCCTTACAGTACACTCTCAAAAATGGATGACTGCTGTACACTTACACAAGCAGACTGCTCAAACTTAGATACACCACTCACTAGGAAGGAGCATAGTTGGGACAGATGGCGGCACAGGAGGCATAGGTTGAGTCAGGGCCAGCTTTAGGGAGTTGCAAATAGTGTGGCCTCAATGGGTATTGACCTGGGGCAGGGGCACTGACCTCGGGGGGGAGCGCGAGAGAGATAGGAGTTTTGTCTAGAGGCATAAAGTAGCACAGAGGGTTAATATGCCTGCTGCGAAGAACACGTAGCGGGCAGATCACAAATATGTATTTTGTATGGATAGCTGAGTGGATTAATGATTTTGACACAGAGATCCTTTTCTTACTGCAGTACATAAGATACATCCTTAATATAGAACAGTGACTGTTACAAACTGTCATCAAAGAACTCATGCAACCTGCATAAAATAGTTTGGACGGTATGGTTTTTCCCCAGTATTTCACTATCTATTCCTGATGTTGCTAAAAAGGTTTTTTTGGGGTAGATACACATTCTTATTAGTAAAGCCAGCCTTTACTAGTGCTTTAAAACAAATGAAATGTACGTGAGAGAGGGGCTATGGATAGATAAGGGGCACTTTTGCATGGTGAAAGTCAAGAAATCAGAGAAGGAGGCCATTTACCAAAAATGATTGTCACACTCAACGTCACCAGCACTAAAGCCAGTCCTGGGTTGACTATCTGATGCATCGGTCCACAAGTGCAATTCGCAGCTTTTGAGGTAAGCTACACTGAAGCATGAATGTCTGCGGTATCCAATCTCTCATTAGCCTCACTAAAGATGTATAGTTTTAAAATACTTTGAAGGCACTGTGTCATGTTTTTACATAATATCTGTTGCACAATTTTTATTCCAAATGTTCAGTTACTTTTAGGGCACTTAGAGTCAAGATAAGCTCCTGGAGGCAAGAGAGGACCTTGGGTCGCCTCTCCCTGTTAATTTGTTGGCTCACCCACCTCTACCTCAGTACTGTGCATAACAGTTACTCGAGTGCCTCCTCTCTCAGGGGCAGATTTACATGCCCCTTGCGTCGCCTTTGCACCGTCGTTGCGCCACTTTTGTGACGCAGCGGCAGCGTAAAAGTTGCTGCCCATTTACAACGTGACGCATCTAGGGAGATGCGTCACGTTGTGAAGCCCTGCGCCACATTAAACCTGCGTCAGGTTTAATGTATGCAGGGTGGGCGTCCCGTCGCAGGAAGCCCCGTAAAAGTGATGCAGTGAAATCTACTAGATTTCACTGAGTCACTTTTACGTCCATGCTGCGTCAAAACCCTGCGCCTGCTTGAAGCAGGCGTAAGAATTGAGGCAGCATGTTAGGCATAGGGCAGCCCTGAGCATTGCTGGAGTTGTGTCGTGCTTGCGACATGACTCCAGCAATGCGTGACTTTTCCGTCAACAGATGCGTCAGAATTTCTGACGCATCTGTCAATCCTTGCGCCATGGTGTAAATACAGCGCATCCATGGTGACGCAAGGATTTTGCATGTTGGCTCAGGGAAAGTGACGCATCTCTACAGATGCGTCACTTTCTTGTAAATCTGCCCCTCAGTATCTTGCTCTAAGAAGCAGCATTTTGTTTTCCATGAATGTGGCTGGTTTCCAAGATTGTGAGAAGGAGAACTATTACTACTTCTTGTTTCAATAAGGAAGAAGGGTGCATTAGCGACACCAAGACGTTGTTTTAACATTACTTGTGCATTGTTTAGCATAATGGAAACACACTATTCAAATAATCAATTTTCCCAGTTCCGGCAGTCTGTCCTAAGTAAGTCTATTCTTTCACAAAATCCTATCACCCCCCCTCAATCTATCAGGCTGAACGCAGTGATTACTGTTTCTGTTTTGTCTTTCGAAGCACACAGCAGCATAGGAATAACTTTTTGTTTGGCCTCTGCTGGCGGCAGGCAGTAATGGCCAAATGTTGCATTTACAAAAGTGAGCATGCGCAGTGCTCGACCATTCAGTGCACTCGCAATGAGGCCTTCAGTGGATTCTGCTGCTTGGAGTCTGACTTCTGCAACTGAGGGAATCAGACACAGCTAACAGAAGTTCCTAGAGCTGGAAGTGCTCTGATGGCTCTATTAGGCAGTGGCTCTGGAGCAATTTTTGGACGGGGGTGCTGCCATCAATGTTACATCACTAAACTCATAGGGATTCTGAAAACCCCAAGCAACACACAAAAAATAAATGTGACAAATGAGCCACGTACATTCTGCAGAAGAGAGGTAAGGGTGTAGTATGTAGCTGGTGCTGGATTTCAGTGCACACTGGCACAAATAAATTATTGAAGCATGGAGTGGTAGCACACTGTCATTTATGGACAATTCATTCTTCATTGAAATTAGCAATCATTTTGCATATCCAATTTTTCATTAACACATCAGCAAGTGTCTTAATTTGCTTTGATCCTATTAAAATGTTTGTTTCCATCATACTTCAGAATTAGTGCTTCATTAGTGCTTTCTTAACTGTTTATTTTGAAATATTTGTGCAGATTATTTATAGCTATTTAAATGTTGAAGTGTGTTAGAAGAAAACTACATCTTAGAGCCTTTCTTTTCACAGCAGCTAGATTGTAACATAGTTCACTTTAGAAAATCCTCACTCATGCACTGAGAGCAAGAAGAGTAAACACTCTTTTTGCTAAAAGAACAAGCAGCAATTTGTCAGAAGTCTAGACTGACATTTGACATCTCTCTTTGAATGCACAGCAGAGGTGACAAAATAAAAGCAAAATGTAAAGTGATCTTTAAAGCTCATTCACCTACAGCATAGTTATTTTGCGGTTGCAACAGCACTCCCAGCACTCCTACGTTCTAGTAGGTGCCCTCTCGGTGTTCAATGGACCATAGCATTGCACCGTCTGTACCACCGGTACCTACACCCCTGCCAGCACTACCACTGGACACCGCAGACACCTTGCTTTTTAAGACATTTCACCATTTCAATGCCTACTATGAACTGGCTTTTTTCCCAGTCTATGCTGCCTTATTTTGATTGGCGTTTTGCGTATTTTTGATCTGACAATGGCCTACTTGATTTATTTTGCCACGCGTATACTGGCTACCAATACAGTTATGTTCATTTTAGGATTTCCAATGAGTAACAATTACATTTGCCATCTTTTTAACTAATCTCACATTTTCTTCTAAAATTAAGTGTAGAGCTTCGCTACATTTTCAATGATGTGTGCAAGTGATGCCTTATGGGAAAGAATCTAATTTACTTTCTGTTTCCAAATTTGGTCATTTTTTGTTGTACCGTGGGCATGTGTATAGCACATTATGCCTTTGCACCACGTCTCCTGTATGTCATCAAAACATTACGATGTTGGTCGGCGGCTCCACCCACAATATTATGATGTGACCGCTGTGTTGTGGTCGGAAACTTGCCTTTTACTATTGTAGCTTGTGCTACAGCTCAGAAAAGGGCCGCAGCACAAGCTGCAGTAGTAAAAGACGTATTTTTGAACATCAATGCACTGTGCGCAAGGGACCGTGTGGTGCCTGGCACACATTGCATGGTTGTTAGGGGGCGCACCGAATGCGCCCCCATCGCCACATGACGGAGGCCCTTGGGGGCCCTGCTAGGAGCCCTCAAAGTCCCTTTACAGCAGCCTTTGGCTGTGGGAAATGGACATCGTAATCCCTATGGCGGTGCCTGTGCAGGCACTACCTTCACTGTGGAATTACAGTCTGACTGCGGCCCCAATGGGCTCTTTGAGCCTGTAGGAGGCGGCGGTCTTTCCCCCGTCTGCTGCACTCCAACCACTGGTATCATAATCCGGCAGTTAGACCATTTCTCTGGATGTCGGGCGGACCTCCACCGTCAGCCTGTAGGTGGCGGTCTGCACCACATGCTAATGAGGCTCTAGTCAGGACACCGCTGCTATTACTGTGAGCACAATTTCTCTGTCTGTGACACTCAAATACTCTCAATGCATAAGCCAACTTTTAAGTAAGAGTCAAAACACACTGAAATCCAGAGTAATGGAGGTGTTACCCCAAAACAGTCATTGCTTTTAGTAGAGGACTGAGTAATAGTCATACTAAAATAAGTTGGGAGCCATTGCATGTTTGAATACAAACAGGGAATGTGGGAATGATCGTTGTTGAGGTCTTTGTTTCTTGAATTTGCACAAGGCTGGTTAGCCATTCTTCCACTGTGGCACTGTTTTCGGATATGGGAGGAAGGGTGGGATGACCAAACCATGAAAGGCCCCATTGCTCCACTGTAGTCGTGGCCTCATGCAGTGTGAGGCTGGCTTAAAATACTTGTCAGGGTTGATTTTGGTTTTTTGTCCGCAAAAAGTTGCAACTTGACAGGGTCGGTGTTTTCTGCAACAGTATGACGATACGGAATCGGGTATCTTGGAGAGTGATATAACTGCTCTCATTACTGGATGAGTTCCTGAACAGGACCACCCTTATACTTACACGATTTACTTGAGCTATTCAGCAGACAACCTTTCCTCATTGGATTTTAATTCTTTAAATGACACTGTTTTTCATTTTCCGCAACACTACAAATCAAAGTAGTGAGGGAGAAGAAAGTACGAAAGACCATAAAGATTGTGACATCCTTTTGTTGCCCTGAAGAAGTCCAGAGGTGGACGAAACGCGTCGGCTGCTTTGGCTGTTTTGGATGTTTTAATATTTACATGACAAACTGAACAATAAAGAAGAATACATTAAAAAGAAAAAATTCTAAGGATATGGACTCATTTAAATCATATTGTATAAGTTGAGTGGTGCATTTGGTGCTGTTTTTTTGCATTTATAATACCAGTAAATACTGCACCCTGTGGGATCGGTATTTAACAGGCGTGGTAAAGGCCTCACATATTCAGAGCATTAATGTCACTGTCCAAAGTGAGTTTCAATAGTTATTGGGAAGCTTTGTGACTAGCCACAACGTTAGGTTATTGTGGTTGTTTCCATTCATTAATTAGCCACCTGGCTCGAACGTGTGGACCCTTTGACGGCACGCAACCTGATGGCTGAGCAGGGTCAGAGGTTATAAATAAAAGGGACTAAACCACTCAGGGTTCACTACCAGCACTGCACTTACCTGCATGCTGTCTCTTTTTTGTCCACATGCAGAGTGAGCAGAGTGGGCCTTGTTCAGGAGCCGGCCCGCTCCACACTGGTGACGAGGTGGTGATGGCCTTCTATGACTGCCCCTCATCCTGTCCCCCAGTGACTCGCCACTCCTACCTACCTGCAGCAGCAATGTGTCAGATCTTGCTTGCCCCAGTTGCATACCCCGCCCCAAGTGTTGTCTGAGTGACAGGCTTTGGCAGTGTCAGCTACCCCCTGTAAAGACGAAAAAGAAAAGAAAACGAAGTAAGGAAAGGATATTAAACAAATTAACATCCTGCAAGAATAAATCATCAAGGAAAACAAAAAAGAGAAAAAAACAACAAAAATACAGCTAAACCCCATCCCTGCTGCTGTTGAGGATCAGCCAACACCTATGGAAGCTCCACTGACTCCCCCTCGAGAAGAGAGTCCCTTTCAAGATACTCACCCACGCCTACAAATGCCTACACAACATCGGACCCAAATACCTCAACAACAGAATCACCCTCCACGTTCCCAAAAGGAACCTCCGAGCCACCAACCTCGTCCTTGTCAAAACCCCATGCATCCACAGAGCTAAAGCAGGGGGGAGATCCTTCTCCTACATCGCAGCCAAGACCTGGAACAAGCTCCCGATTGACATCAAACGCGCCCCCTCCCTGAACACCTTTAAGAAGACTCTCAAGACCTGGCTCTTCGGCTAAACAGAACAGCTGACACCCCCACCCCAGGGCTCTGAGACCCTCAGGGGTGAGTAGCGTGTTTACAATTCCCTGATTGATTGTTTGATTGTAGCTGCTGATAAGGTGCCCTTCTTTCTTCCAAGCAACTAGCAAGTGAAGAGCTGCCCCAACCGCTTCGCTCACCCCATCTCCCCAGGCCAGACCTGAGGTGCCTCCAACATGACTGATGAGACACTGTGTCAGATAAAGCTTCCACATAAATGAATGGCAGATGATGCCCCTAATGCACCTGCTGGGACAGGTGACCCAGCACCTGGTGCATGGCCAGCCGAGGCAAAGGGCATCCATAGCTCCCTCACTGCCACCAGCCATTCAGTGAACTAGTAGACCCGACCACTGCAGCCTGAGGTGGAAGACCTGGATAAGGTGCTTGACCAATTATTTTAGGGCCAGCAGGGACACGGATGGCACATCAAGAGATCCCTACTGCTCCACTTCATTGGCAAGGAAATTTACAAGGTCTTAGAGTACCTTCCAGGGACTGGTGTAGAGGAAGACTATGATTCCACTGTCAGAGTGCTGATCACAAATAATGGATCCCACCTAAATCTCAACTTTAAACAGTTCAAGATCCGAAAAGTCCACCAGTGCAAGGTTGAAATTATCAACGTATTCTATGCACGTCTTTGTAAAATTGCGAGCACATGCACTGATGATTCCAGGCTAAAGAAGTCCAGGCCTAAATCATACAGGGAGGCAGCTCCACGGCATTCATATGGTTTATCCTGTGCCAGCCAAGCATCACCTTGGAGAACATTTTAGTGCTGGTGTGCTCTCATGACTTGCCAAATCCAAAGTTGAGGTAATTGGAAGCTGAGCTCACGAAGACCTTAGTGCCCTTTCACTCAGGGAATCCAACACCTGTCAAGAGAGATTCAGTGAATACTCTGTGAACCTCTCAGAGCCCATGACATGTTAATACAGCCAACTGTCTCATCTCCTACACATCACCAGCAGGCAGTGGCAGGCGATCGCAGCCGGTTTGAAAGATTTTAATTGTTGGTACATCTGTAAAAGCCCTTATTGACAATCCATAAACGTCATGAGAATAAGAAAACACAACAACATGAAGCTACTGCCCATGCTGACAATTGCTAAAACTAAAATGTACACCTCCTGAAGCCAACTATCACTCCCACAGGCAAGATTGCTCAAAGTAGTGGTGCAACATGATCAGAAAGAAAATCTGGCAAAGTTTCATGTCACTAAAGAAAGTGAAAAGACGCTGCTAGGATGTCACATAGCAGAAGACCTTGAGCTAATTTTCTTTGGCACGCTCCATCCACACCCATCAGCTAGACTAGTTCCTTGAGTGCTTCCCACACTATTCCAGGGGTTAGGATGTCTAAAGTGTGTTTTGGTCAGTAAAGCCACTTGTGCTTCGACACTGGACAATACCGTTTCACCTCCGTTGGTGGAGAAGAAGCTGGAATTGCTCGAAAGCCTGGATGTGATTGAGAAAGTCTTCTATCTACCAGTCACAGATCAAACTTTGGCTTCATTTTCATGTAAGACGGACTGAAGGTTGACCCCGGCATCTAGCAAAGTCGACCTGTAACCCTACAAAGTTGTGTATTTTTTTAGGAACAACCACCTACTGCGGCCGACTCCTGCCAAACATGGTGACTCTTTTGGGGCCATTGAAGTCCCTCATGAAGATGGTGGCCAGGTGAGATTGGGGCCCTAAGGAAGAAATGGTCTTTGCCAATGTTGAACAATCATTGTTGAGCAATGCTACAGTGGTTTATTTTGACGACAGGAAAGCCACAGGACTGATTGTCAATGCTAGCCCCATCTACTTACAAGGGGTGCTCATGCAAGAACAAGAACCAAGAGTGTGGATCCCCCTTTCTTTTGTGAGCTCTGCGCTCACTACCATCCATTGAAGCCCAGTAAACCCAAATTGAATAGGAGGGCTTTTCCATCAAATGGAGGTGCAAACCATTTTTCACATGTATCCAAAGAAAGCTGCCACCTACCTAAATGGGTAGGGCAGCCGCGGGTGGAGAGGATGGTGCATTGGGGAGGGGGGAGAAATAAAATATAAGAATAAAAAAAAAGACTTACCTGCTGCCCCCTCCTCTCCAACTGACGCCTGCATCGATGCTCCTCTTGGCGGCCGACCGCCGTAAGGGTATGTGCCCTCATGGCACAGGCTCTGCACCCAATCCAGGTGCTGCTCTCACAAGCGAGCAGCACCAGGATTGGTCCAAGCGGCCTCGTTTGCCGCTCAGACAGTGCGTTGAAGTCTGTGCTGTTTCTCCAGCCTGGCTGTGTAACACAGCCAGGTTGGAGAAACATAAGTACACATATGTGTTTGTCAGGCCTCAGACAGCAATCTGTATTGGGGTCAGACAGCATAAATAAAATCATATTCACATTGCGTTTGCTGACACAGGCTGTGGGGTGCCGCTCCTCCGCCATTACGGAGGAGCTGCCCCTGCCTGTACCTCTGCAGCAGGGAGTTCAAGGTAATCACTGATAACAAGCCTCCAGTCACTCTGTTCAGTGGGACTGCACCTCACCCACCCCCTTGCATCAAAAGGTGGGCTGGACAGCTGCAACAGTACTGGTTCAAAATCATGCACTGTCATGGGGTGAAGAACCCAGGCAACTTCCTATCACATCACCCCATTTGTCAACAGGATGGCCAACCTTCACGCGAGCCGGCTGCCAGGGAATATATGCAGATGATAACCTGCAGCGTATGCCCAAAGACACTTACCACCAAGGAGATAAGCAGAGCCATGCAGGACAAGGACAGCTTGCAGAAGGTTGTCACCAGCAACCGCAGTGGGGCATGAAAGACATTCCTCCAAGATGTCAGACAGTCAACGGTTGCAGACAAAGGCCGGCTGTCCCAGCTATGGAGAGTGCGGAATGAGCTGAGCATGTTGTCAGACAGCTTGCTCTTGAGAGGTCATCGCATTGTGATGCCTGTAGTGCTGTACCAAAGAGTAGTTAATCTGAACCACGAGGGACATGGCTGGGCAACAAGGGCCGGTGAAAAACAAAGCATGATGAAGAGGTGTGGTTTCCAAGACTTGATGTCAGTGTCAACAACGCAGTGGCATGCTGCCCGACATTCTAGCTGACCAAATGGATATGCGCACCTGCCATGGTGGCCACAGAACACTTCTATATGGCCCCATGATTTAAAGGCAGCTTAGATTCCGGAAGCTTTCCCGATGGATATCCATCACTGGTGATGGTTGATGGATCCTCCAAGAACCCAGTTGTAGAGTTGATAGAGTCCACAGTATTTAGAACGGTGGGGAGCCTGCTAGAGAAAATCTGTGTAGCCTTTAATCTTCTCGAGGACGTGAGTAGTATGTACTGATAATGGACCTTAATTCCAGGGAGTAGAGTTCAGGGGGTTCCTGGAGAATCTGGGCATCCACCACATGGAGATCACATCCCAATGGTCTCAGGCCAATGGAGATTTAGAACATTTTATGAGAACACCTAACAAGACCATCTGCATTGCCGTGAATGGGAGAACAAATCCAGAGGTCAGGCTCCACCAATTCCTGAGGGCATACAGGAACACGCCACTCTCTGCGACAAGATACTAGGACAGCATGGGTGTGACATAATCCCAACGAGCCCTCAGTGGCGGGCCATGGCATTCCATCCTGCTGGCACTCATGAGAGGCGGGGGGACACCAACAATCGAGCCAGCCACCGCTGGCGAGCCAAAGTGTCTGATTTAGTCCCAGGAGACTACGTCCAGAGGTTGTGGCCAGAAATGTGTCCTGGTTCAACAAAATCAACATCATGACTGAGCTGCAGGAAAGTGAACTAAGCAAAAAATGACTAAGATAACTAGAGAGAGGTAGATCATAAAGGTTGAGAAAGGCCACTAAGTTTGACACTCATGTCGCCACCGCATATCTCCCAATGACAAAAACACCTGCCAGAACCAAGTAAGTGGTGCTGGTGGAGATGCCACCAAGGGTGTACTCTGGGGGTCCTGGGAAAATTCCTGGAACAGCTTGAAGGCAGCGGTTTGACATGCACCCCAATCCTGTCCCCAGCCAGAGACTAATAGATTTTGAGTGTGTCACTGGGACGGTGCAGAGGGTGTCTGGAATTGATGCTGGGGGGATGTTAGGAGCCACCCGGCTCAAAAGTGTGGACCCTCTGACCTCACTCACCCTGACAGCCAGTTGCAGCCTGAAGGTATAAATAAAAGGGACGCGAACCGCTTGAGGTTTAGTACCAACGCCATACTTACCTGTGCTGTCCCTTGTTTGCACACACAGAGCAGGCCTTACACGCAAGCAGGCCCGCTTACATATATTACCTTCCCAATAACGCCCCACCCCCAGGAAATCTCCTCTAGTTGATCTTTTCAAGACTCAGACATTCCATATGCTGGCTTTTGCAGAACTTGATTGTCTGAATCTAGGCCTAACATCCTTAACGTGCTTTATGAATCATTTCCAAATAATTCATCATTCCTAAATAGTAAATTTTACTCCAAAATCATTTGGGCATTTCACTTCAATAGCCTAAATGTAACAAAACCGAGTTTTATAATTTACCGAAAGATCTGCACTTTGTGAAAATTATTAAAAGCACTTCTGGCCCTTTAACAGACACGCACAATTTTAGAAGAGAAATTGGAGGGCCAGTGTTTTTCCGATGTACACAGAGAAAATGTACATAAAATATAATTATTCGCCTGGTACGATCTGCCAACATTATACGAACTGACAACATTATCTGTAAAAAAATCACATTGAGGCACTCAACGTCAAACTGTAACCTCCACAAATGACAAGAATTAATTAACAGAGATTTTTTTAGTTGACGCCCAAGCGCGCACATAGTCATTTTTGAAGAGTTTGCCCTGATGTTCATTAGCTTTCCCCATGAATGAAAGGGTCACAAATTACTTACCCCTGCCGCATCTAATAAAAATAAAGACATCACTTCTATTCCCACTGGAGAGTGTTTCGTCATTTTGACAGTAAAGTTGACAATGGTATGAAGTCAAGGTAACAAGGGAACAAAGCTGATGTCTCCATTCAGAAATGCCCTTGAGGGAAATATACAGTTTGCTTTTCTATGCCCTGTCAGCCACTCGAAAGATTGAGTAAATTAAATATATATTTCAGAGGCAAAGAAAAGAAATAGGAATGCTTGATTTTACAATTAATGAACGTGGAATATAGTTTGATTTCATTGACCAATCAACTATCACTTGATGACATTTTCACAAATAATTCCGATACAGAGATCGATAAAATGTTACCCCTAATTTGGGCAGATCACAAGGCTATCCCACGGCTTTAAGTGGGATGGAAATACTGGGGGCGTCTCTCAAAGGGGCGTGGCCTGTGTAATTAAGGGCGTGGCTTAAAACACGAACGCTAGAAATCTGTGGTTAGCATAGTGTGCCGCCCAACTAGCATTTTGCTGCTTCTGTCATTGCATCCAGAAATATGATACAACAAGTAACATCATACCTACAAGTCAGGACTATTGGCTTTGCCAATGGTAGTTAGTTGCATAAGATACATAAGCAACAACTATGACTTGTATATAATATTGAAAAAGCTTCAACTTAAAGCCCCGGTGACACCACAATGTTGCTGCTCCTGAGTTTCAACAAGAGAATGGAAATCCAGAGAGAAAATGACTCTCTTGAAAGGATTTCCCTTCCCCTTCAACACTCATCTGGCATGACCTCATGCCGTAACTTCTCCACTAGTGAGATGTGAGCAGTGTGAGCAGACGCACATCGATGTGCCTGCTGTCACTGCAGTCCCGAAAAATAAAGTGGACCGCCTGTGCCAGGGCACAAAACAGAGCCCGATAGAGACCCGTTTCGAGGCCCTCTATAAAAAACTGCCGGTGCTCAGACCCGGTGAGACCCGGCCCACTTAAAGCCCTGGGCTATCCTCTTTAAACTTAATACCGCCATTCTCAATTGTGATCACCCAAAAGTACCATCAGTGAGTGCGCAATAACCAGGCTTGGAAAACATTGAGAATTTCAAGCTAGACATTCTGCTGTGCGAATCTAAACCTTTAATTAAAGATAATTTGGTGCAAAACTCAGATTCCTTTGACGCTTATATAGATGCAGCTGTTTCCCAGCTAGCACCTTTAAAAACAAGAATTAGCCATCAGAAAACGCCCTCTTTCCATGGTTTTCTCAAGACCATAAGGAACTAAAAAAAAAATGTAGACATCAAGAACAGCGCTGGAAGATGCAATATTGCCCAGAATTAAAACCCAAACATAAAAACCTACTGATGGAATTGAAAACACAAATCAAGGTTAACAAAACAAAGATTTTTTTACAGCTAATATTAGAGCAGTCAAGAACTCTTCTAGGGAGCTATTTAATTCAGTAAAAACATTATATACCTATGTAAATAGGAAAATGGTTACTCCTAGCCAAGAATTCTGCAATCAACTAGCCATCTTTGGGGCAGATTTACAAGCCCCTTGCACCACTTTTGCGTCACTTTTCCCATGTTAAAAATGACGCAAAAGTGGCGCAAGGGGCTTATAAATCTGCCCCTTTGTCTTTACTAAAGTAAACATAATATTTCAAGATTTAAAAAAAATACCAAAAAACCTCACTTTTGTCCCTAAGACAGTAACAGGTGAGGAATGTTTATGTAAAAAGTTCTCAGATTCCCCTCTGACTTTGAGCTCATTACACATCTTACTATAAAGAAGGTTGCTTTTCTTATAAAAAACGCTAACTCTGGATCTCCTACAGATCCGTGTCCTCCTGAGGTACTTCATTTGGTCTCTGAAACCATTCCTTTCCATCTAACTTTGATCATGAACAAGGTTCTGGGTTCAGGCTGTTATGCAGCAGCCTGGAAAACGCTTTTATCCTGTCTCTTGTTAAGAAACCCCCACTTGACCCTTAAGACATGACAAAATATATAGGCTCATTTTGCACCTACCACTTCTTGCTAAAATATTAGAGAAACCAGGAGATTACCTCGTTCCTGGAATCAACCAATTGTATTGATTCAGCACAACACAGGTTTAGACCCATACACTGTACAGAATTTGCCCATCTGGCAGCAACCGAAGAGATCAGGACTATTGTTGACAGAGGTGACAGTGCGGCCTTAGTCCTGCTGGGCTTATCAGCCACATTTGACACGGTTGACCATCTATCCCTAGTCAACCATCTCAAAAGGATAGGTATAAAAGGGACGGCTCTCAAATAGATCAGGTCTTTTCTTTCCAAAAGTGAGGAAGCAGTGGCATTGCAGGGTTATACACCCTTTAAGCTTCCCTGTAGGGTTCCTCAGGGATCCTCGTAAGTACAACTGCCGTTTTTCGGTTCACACAGCGAAGCAATGGAACGCGCTCCCTCTGAAACTAAGAACAGAACCGAATCTCCTCCGCTTTAGGAAATCGCTCAAAACCCTCCTCTTTCCATAAATCATTCTTATTTTCCGCACCCCCTCCCATCAGGATTACGAGGTATAGCGCTGGGATACTCATGGGTGACTACGCGCTCTATAAAAACCTTAAATTAAATTACAACTCTATTTAATGCCTACATTGCTCCTCAAATCCAACGTATCCAATCCTGTGGTTTCTCAGTGTGTTCTTGTGCCGACGACACCCAATAAGTGGTATCTGTCTCCGCAAACCCAGAAAGAGTGGCCATGCAGTTTAGTGCATGCATGGGCAGTATTGCTCATTGGATGCAGTTGAACTGTTAAAAGCTCAATTCAGAGAAAAAAGAGGTGTTTTTATTTGGTAATAACACCACCTTCTGCAACAACACCTGGAGGCCACCAAATGTGGGTCTCCTTCCAGCTCCTGTGCAGAAGGCAAGACATTTGGAGGGCAATTTTTACAACAAATAAGCCTTCATTGAGCATGCAAAACAGGTTACATCTTCCTGCTTTCTTATGCAGAAAATCCTAAAAATAATTCCATCTTTTCTTCTACTAGAGCTAAGAAAATCAGTTATGCTAGCTCTAGTTATTTCTAAAATAGATTACTGTAATCCTCTATATGTAGGATCTCAAAGTCGTCTTCTTAACAAACTAGACTCTTCAAAATGCAGCAGCCATAGTGCTGTTCAATCTTCCAAAGTTCTGCTCAGTCTCCAGTGCCATCAGGGACCTTCACTGGCTCCCCATCGGGGCACAAATACAGTTCAAGGCCCTTTTTTGGGTTCAAACTGGACTACATCAGGATAGTCCATCTTTTTTGCAGCCCATCTTTAAATGCTATTGTATTGTTTATTGATATTTCAAAACATTGTTTCATAATCAAAATTGTATACATCAGTTAAGAACATCTTAAAAGACACATAAAAACACAGCTAGAAACAACATTAAATATCCATAAAATCAATCAAGGGGGTGTAAAACCACAAAAGGGCATTCACAGCCTGGCTTTGTGTGCCTTTTAACACAATTTCTAATTATCCAAGCTGCATCCTAGAATTTAGAGATGGCCACCACCACAATCGAGGTTGTGCCACTTTTCCATATTCTATATGCCTCTTCTCTCGACAACAGACAGAGAGATCTACACATTTGGGCAATCCATTTGGACCTCGGTTTTGCGTAGAGGGGGCAAATAAACCACATATGTTCCTCACTTTGCCTGGGGTTTTAGCAGCATGGACAACACTCAGATTCCTGGTTCACCTCCCTTCATTTTGCCATAATGGCTGGCACAGGTAAACACCCATATCTAAATTGGAGGTATAGAGCTCAGGCCTCTGGGGGGCATATAAAGTCCAGGAACACCTCACACTCACACACAGACTTGTGGCAGAGAAATGCACTTTTCATACTCCCTAGCGATGCATTGTAATCTCTAAAATGGATGGCTTTCTCCAGCAACATCTTCTTTACTGCAACAACATCCCCTCCCCGAATGACCTGTGGCTTGCTCCAGATTTTCCCAAAGCCTGCATTGACAAGGATTTTTTGAGCACCCTTTAACCAGCCCAGTCTGTCTACCCCATTGGCTGCAATCACATCCTTCAAGCCCTCCTTTAGGTGACACAGTTCTTCAGTACTCTACACTTGAATCGAATTCAACAAGGGTTTTAACAGAAGCACTGTCTCTAACTCTTGCAATCCCAGGTCTAAAAGAAGGGGAACCAATGGCATGCCCCTCCCTAGACCCAGCAGCCCCCTAATGAAATTGTTTTATGCAGTGCAGAAGGGGCTAGTTTTAAAGTACCCCGATAATTCCGCCCCATACAATGCAGGCCTCCTCGCCTGTGCCTTATAAATTTCCACCACTGAGCGGGGAGGTACCAGGCCAACTGTTTTGCGAATTTTTGTACAGCGGCTGCTAGATGTTGCACAATAAGAATGCTTTTTAAGATCTGTGGGTTCCATGATACAGTCTCTTCCAACCTGATGCTCAGATAGTCGAGCTTCTGCACCCATTCCGGTATCTCTGCCCCAACCTTGATAGTTCCTTTTGACCCACCTCTCTTGGAATACACCATGGGGCAGATTTACAAGCCCCTTGCGTCACTTTTGCACCGTCGTTGTGTCACTTTTGTGACGCAGGGGCAGCGTAAAAGTTGTGGCCCATTTACAACGTGACGCATCTAGGGAGATGCGTCACGTTGTGAAGCCCTGCCCCACATTAAACCTGCGTCAGGTTTAATGTATGCAGAGTGGGCGTCCCGTCACAGGAAGCCCCGTAAAAGTGACACAGTGAAATCTACAAGATTTCTCTGAGTCACTTTTACGTCCATGCTGCGTCAAAACCCTGCGCCTGCTTGAAGCAGGTGTAAGGAGTGACGCAGCATGTGAGGCATAGGGCGCCCCTGAGTATTGCAGCAATGTGTGACTTTTCCGTCAACAGATGCGTCAGAATTTCTGACGCATCTGTCAATCCTTGCGCCATGGTGCGCCGTATTGTAAATACGGCGCATCCATGGTAACGCAAGGATTTGGCATGTTGGCGCAGGGAAAGTGACGCATCTCTACAGATGCGTCACTTTCTCGTAAATCTGCCCCCATGTGTTTTGTCTTGTTGGTCCTGATTTCAAGGCCGAAATCTCGGCAAAATTGAAAGAGGAGAGCTGCAATTTTTACCCTAACTGAGGAAGCAGAATCATTCACGCAGCCCATTAAATATGTTATACAATTGTTTATTTAAAGGAGAAAAAGAGTTATTGCGAGTATGTATCACTGCCATACACCTTGGTTGACAGAGAAGGCATCAGTCAGCTCTCCTTTCACCCCACATCTCACTTTAACAAAATTCCCCTAGTGCAAAACTCTAATTAGGTGGAGAAGATCTGGCGGGATACCCATTTCATGAAGGACTTCCCAAAGCTTCTCCCTTGGTATCAGGTCGAAGGCAGTGTGCAGGTCAATGAATGCCACATAAAGGTCACCCTTCACCAGCTCTACCACTGCACTAACCTTCTGCCTTAAACCTGCCTGAAGGTAGAAGAGGATTTTGTTATCATAACACTAATCTAATACTCTCTCCAGTACCTGTTTGCAAACTATTTTTGGGACATTGTCCAGGAGGCTAATAGGGCCATAGTTTGCGGGCGCACTAGTGTCCCCCTTTTTGAAAATCGGCACAATTACTGCCCTCTTCTAAGAAGGGGACTCATCCCCTCTGCCACAATGGCATTGGAGATCACATTGATGTAGAGCACCTACACCCTTGAATTAGATTAGGAAACATCAGCCAGGATTTGTCACGGCTTGGGGATGTCCCAAGCTTAAAGGAGGTGATTGCACACTCTGTCTCCCCCAAGGAGAAGGTTACTGGGTATTGTGTCATATTGGGTCTTCTACACAATCCCTCCCTCCTGTTTACTCACCCTCCACACCTAGGGTATACAATCTCCCAAAGTAGGTAACCCACTCACTCGGGAGGATAGAAGTTTCAGCTGGATTGCCTAAATCCCCTTCTCTCCCGATAGTAACTGCAGCATCCAAAAAGTCCACCCACAAGTCTCTGGCCTATTCTAGTTTGGCTGCTCTCACCGTTTCCCTGTACAACACCCTGCATTCCTTTATAACTTTAACATCCCCTCTTTTTACTCCTTGCAAATTGGCTACTTTAGCCCTTTTGCACTGTTCATTAAACCATCCCCTTCGTGCTTTTGGAGCCACCCCATCCTCTTTAGTTAAAACACCCCTCAATTTATCAAAAGCCATAGAATGCTCAGCCAGGATCTGGTTGTTGTTTCAACAGTTCATAAACATTCTTCCATATGGGAAACCATAATTTCATACAGGGCCTTGACTAGCTCTGGTGAAGCACTTCCCATCTCACATTTCTACTTTTGTTTGTAGCCACAAGGTTCTCATAGCCATTGTCCACATCTGCAGCTCATTGTCATTTTTAGTATTAGAGTCAGTGGATTGAGGTCACTCTCTCCTCATTCTACAACAAACCTATCCTCCAGCTTACTCCACATTCTTACATCTAGAAAGATATAGTCAATTGTGCTCTGGTAGGTCCCGCTTCTAAAAGTCGAAGCCAAACATTTATCAGATGAGAAGCGCCAATCACATGCCCTAATTCCATGGGCAGTAACAAGATTCATTAACTGGAGCGCTGCTCTTGAAAAACATTACCTTTTAGAGGGGGCTAGATCTGGAATTCCCCACATCAGGTTCTCATCACTGGTCAAGACACTAAGCAAGCTGCGAGCCTCGAATGTCAAATTAAAATCCCCTGCTATGATCACCTTATAGGTCTTTACATGCTCTTGAAGTATTCTTTTTTTAGTTTAAAGAAAATTTTATTGAATGTCAAATACAACGACAGTACATTAAATCTTATTTAGCAAAAAATAGGACAAAGTGCAATAATTATCCTAAACAAAGGAAAGAGAGAGAGGAAAAGAAAGCAAAAAGAAAGAGGGTGAGAAGAAGAGATCAAATGATATAACAAAGTTTATGTAATTAAATGTAGTAATTGACATATAAGAACTCCTCTAATGAAACTATATAAGGTAACCAAGATAAAAATTACCATATACAAAAAGTAACCTTATTAACATCAATTAACATCAAGGAGGTTTGGGAACTTCTTCAGTGCGAGGAGCATGTAAAAATGAGGCTTGAGCAGACCTATTCAAAAAGTCAGTGATGGGCAACCATAATAGATCATGCTTAATAGCAAGTGAAATGGGGAAAACATAGGCCCTGTCTAGTCTGTGATTATAACAAACTCCATACCACCAAGCTTGGAAAGAAACATCCGAAGCGGTCTTCCAAGACTTAGTGATCTGTTGGAAAGCTACAGCTATAAGTAAATCAACAATGGAGGTATTCACAGTGGAGGAGGACCAAATCTCAGAAAGACTACCTAAGAAAATATGAGAAAGAGTAAAGGGGAAATGAGTAGAAAAAATAATATTGATTTGATTCCACACCTTAGACCAAAAAGTAGAGATCGCTGGACAAGTAAATAACATGTGCTTAAGATCCGCCACTGCACAAGTACAAGACCAGCAGGTGGAAGGGATAGAGGGATCAATTGTATGTAGTTTGGCAGGAGTAATCAGAAGTCTGTTGTATATAAAAAATAAAGTTTGAGTTGTATTCGCTGCTCTAGAGGATTTCCTTATCTTGATCCAAATTTTTTGCCAGGTTGTAATAGAGAACGATTCATCAAAGTCTGATTCCCAATCACTTTCTATTTTAGATTTTTCTCGAGTAAGAGAAGGGTCTCGCAGTTTTTTATAAATTTGAGAGGCAGAGGATGAAGAAAGTAAGAAGGGAAGAGTGATGGGAGAAGAAATGGAATGAATGACAGAAGAATTGAGGGTATCATAGCTACGCTGAGCAGCAATACATAGTGATCGAAATTTGGATTAAAAAGATAATGGTAGAGAAAAGTGAGCCTGAAGTACAGAGAAGGGAAGACAAGTACCATCTTGAAAAAGTTGGTGAGTCCACTTGAGACCGAGATCTCTCCAATCCTTCCAAAAAAGAGTCTTATTGTTAATTTTAATAAGAGGATTGTACCAAATTGGAGAAAGTAGAAAATGTGAGCGTTCATCAATACCACCTGAAAAAAGAGGAGAAAATATTTTACGGGAATTTTTGAGAATAGGGAGCGAAAACTTCTGCGGAATTCGAGGCAATAATACAAACTCTTCAAAAGTGAAAGGGTGAAAAAAGGAGGATTCAATCTCTACCCAAAGAGGTTGAGAGGAGAGATCAGACATATGTTCAGATAACAAAGAAACAGAATGGTTAAGAAAAAATGAAGTATGATAAGAGGAAAAATCAGGAAAATTAACTCCACCCAAATGTTTGGGGCACTTAAGTTTTGCGAAGGACATCCTAGCTCTCTTATTCTGCCACAAGAATTTTGATAAAACCAAATAAATATTTTTTTAACAGGATTTAGGAATATTAACTGGGAGATTCGACAGATAAAACAGAATTATCGGAACTAACATCATTTTAATAGAATCTAGTCTACCCCACCAGGATAAATATAAAGGGTTCCAACGAGTTGTGGAGTTGATTAAAGTTGTTTGTAAGCTTTTGATATTTAACGTTACCGTATCTTTAATAGAGGGAGTAAACCATAAACCCAAATATTTGATCTTAGTTGGGCTCCAATGAAAGGAGGACATTAAGAAATCTGCATGAAAACAACATTTATTTAAGGGAAGAATCTCACATTTATCAACATTAAGTTTGTATCCAGACACCTGTGCAAAATCAGAGACTTCTGATAGAAAAGCTGGGATAGAAGTTTGAGGATGAGAAATGAATAAAAGAATATCATCTGCATAAGCAGAAATTTCTAAATGTTTATCACCATAAGGAAAGCCTGTGATACAATTGTTCATACGAATTTTTGTGAGAAAGGGTTCCAATGCTAAAATAAACAATAAAGGAGAAAGAGGACATCCTTGTCTAACACATTTGAAGAGAGGAAATGAAGGAGAAATAAGGCCATTGGCTAATATAAAGGACCTAGGAAAGGAATATAATAACGAAATATAAGAAAGGAAATTTGGACCGAAGCCAAACCAAACAAGGGTTGAGAAGATAAATTGCCAATTAACCCTGTCAAAGGCTTTTTCAGCGTCTAATGCAACAGCAGCTAATGAGTGTTTATAGGAAAAGGATTTGCTAAGAACATTAAAAAAACAGACGTGTATTATCAGAAAGATGACGACCTTTGATAAAACCGCATTGCTCTCTGCCAATTAACTTAGGTAAAATTTTGTCTAAACGAAGTGCGAGAATTTTGGCAAATATCTTGTAGTCTAAGTTAATTAAAGAAGGCCTATAGTTTTTACATAAAGTGTGATCCTTATTATCCTTGGGAAGAAGACAAATCAAAGCTTCTTGAAAGGTGCCTTCAGATTTTTTGGAAGATATAAAAAAGGAAAAAAGTTGATGAAGCTTAGGAACATGTACCTTGGAGAAATGTAGATACAATTCTATAGTGAAGCCATCCGGCCCAGGGGCCTTCCCTTTTTTAAGGACTTGGATGGATTACAGAATATCGTTAGGACATAAATCAAATTCTAAGGAAGAGAAATCTATATCTGGAATGGAAGGAGAAGGAATGGAGGATAAATATTGATCAATTTCAGAAATTAAAGGAGGGGATTCCGGAGTGTAAAGAGTCTGAAAAAAGGTAGTAAACTCCGTCAAAATATCTTTGTCTCTATGAAGCGTGATATTAGAAGAGTTAACAATAGATTCGATTTTAGTACGCTCCTTTTTAACTTTGAGATAACTAGCAAGGAGGTTACCAGCATTATTTTGAGCGCTATAATATTTAGCACTAGATTTGAGTAAATATAAATTTGCAGATTCCGTAGACAATTTATTAAAAGAGAATTTCGCTTTAAGAAGGGAATCTAAGTCAGATTGAGAATTGGTTAAATAATAAGAATGTTCCAATTGTTTAATTTGTGTATTAAGTGATTGTAAAGACTGAGAAGCTGTACGTCTCTTTTGTGCAACATATGAAATAATGAAATCCCTAGAAGCAGCTTTAAAAGTGTCCCACACCAACTGAGGGGATGTCTGAGAAGATTCATTTTCAATAAAAAACAAGGTTGCAAAATTAAGAAAAGCAGGTGTAAATTTAGGATCTAGTAGGAGAGAGTTATTAAATCTCCATCTCCCGGTACCCTTTGGAGGAAGTAAGTCTAGATGTAAGGAAAATGGAGCGTGGTCAGAGATGAGAATGGAGCCTATGTCAGAGTGGGTAATATGTTGAGTCAGAGCCTTCGAAATAAAGAGATAGTAGATCCGAAATTGGGAGGAGTGAACAGGTGGATAATAAGTAAATTCTTGTAATGTAGGGTGGCAAAGTCTCCATGAATCAACAAGAGATCTTTGTGAAATAGTGGAAGTAAATTGAGTATGCATGGAAGAGGGTGAAAAACGAGAATGAGACCTTCTAACTAAAAGGGGATCCACAATCATGTTACAATCACCTCCCAAAATAAGATAATCATCTGTATATTGCATCAATAGAGAGAGAATCTGTGGCCAAAACAATTTGTCTTGCAAGGTGGGTGCATATAAGTTGAAAATAGTTATAGGAATCTTATCAAGCAACAAAGATACTGCAACCCACCTGCCATCAGAATCATTATCTTGGTTTATAAGTTTGACATTTAACCGTTTATGGCAGAGAATAGCAACACCATTACGTTTCCCTGAACCAGGAGATGCAAAAATATGGCACACCGAATTCCGACGTAGCTTAGCAATTTCAGCCTCTTTTACATGAATTTCCTGTAATAGCACAATATCTCCCTTTAAATTTGCTTGATGAGACAAGACCCGCTGTCGTTTAATGGGAGAGCCCAAACCTTTAACATTCCAAGTTAATATATTTAACGACATTTTAAAAATATAAAGTATAGCAAAACGCTATGAAGGCATCAATTATATACATGAAGTAAAAAGTAAAATATCATAAGATAATTTGAGAAATTAAAAATAGAGGAATAGTGTCGGAATGAAGTAGAAAATGACGTGAAAATAAAAAGTAATAACCTAAGGAGATTGAAAATAAAACGCTTGAAAATGGAAAGGATAAAGCTAAAGATAAAAGGGAAAAGAGAGACAAAAAATAGAAAATAGACCAGAAATTGAAGAATGGAGAAATATGGTAAATCAAGAAGATAGAAAAAATTGAGAGAAAACAAGAGGTCAAGAAGCAAAATAGCAAGAACAATGTACATAATATAATTGTGAAAAAAGAAGGGAGGGTGAGGGGGGACAGGAAAAGGGAAAGATGAAAAAGAGCCAAATATAAAATAAAGAATACAATATATCATCAACAATTGATAAGAAAAACAATAGTCAAAGAGACAGATTACAAAAACACAATGAAAAATATCATGAGGAAAAACCACAGGTAAACATTGAAGACGGGGGGTGAAGCCACATGAGAAAAGGCAGCATACCAGACGGACAACCCCAGAACTGATGAGAGCACGAGGAACAACGACCTCCAGGAATAACAAAGGAATAAGAGATAAAGGATCACACAGTGCGTCTATGAAGGAAACAGAAAAAGAAAAAAAATTTAACCAACAAAATGACATACTGGACACAAAATACCAAAAATGAAATTAAAAACATATAATACCAAACAAATGACAACTCAAACCAAAAATTTATGATCGAGACATGTCCATGGACTCATCCCTACAAGTATTCAAAAAGTGTTGGAGAAGTGCAGGATCTTCATAGTTAGTTGTTCTGTTATTATAAGTCACTTTGAACAAACAAGGATGAAATAAACCATAGCGAGCATTCAAACTACGGAGTGCAGGTCTCATATCCAAAAATTTCTTCCGTCGATCCGCTGTGGCTTTAGAATAGTCTTGTGCAAAGAATAGATTAGAGCCATTCCAAAGAATTTTTCCTTTTTGTTTGGCAGCCTGAAGAACTTTGAGCAAATCGGTGTATTCCAAAAAATATAAAATAACACCCCTAGGTTTCACAGAAGAGGACGCAGCAGAAGAAGAACTTGGACTATGCCCTAAGCGATGAGCTTGTTGGATGTTGAGAGGAGGCAATTCAGGAAAACCGAGAAGCTTTGGAAGAAAGGATCGAAAAAATGACAAGGGATCAGAACCTTCAAGGCCTTCCAAAAGACCATAAATGCGTAGATTATTACGCCTATTTCGATTTTCCAAATTCTCAACTTGCTGTGTAAGATGTGAGATCTCCCTTCGCATACCAGGAACTTGATCCGTGATAGCTTGAATAGATTCCACTTGAATCTCAAGAGCATCAACTTTTTTCTCTGTGTTGGACCAATTATCTTCAAGGTTCTGAAGGCGAAAGTTAGTTTCTGTCATGTATGGCTTGAGAGAACGTATTTCCTCTAGCAGAAGCTCCATTGAGATTGTAGATGAAATATTAGGAGGAGATGGAGGATTAACCTTTGTTCGCTTCCAGAAGAAGAAGGGGAAGCGTAAGGAATTATAGAGACTGGTTTAGAGCTAGAGCTCGGTGTGGTAGATGACAGGAGCTTAGAATTGACGAAGTCAGTACCAGTCTCCTCCATAGTATCCTGTGATATACTGAAAGGATTAGAGTCCTCCAATGACGTATTTTTGGCGTGTTGGACGTTACCACGATTGGTACGAGGCATTGCCATTCAAACCAAAGAAGTGCTCAAAAAGATACCAAAATATAGCTAAAAGTCACAGAGAAATGAAAGATGCGCTGACAAAAAGATAAAAAAGCAATATACTGATTAAAAGACATACGCCGCTGAAAAAATGCTCATATTCAAAACACTAGAGCATTAACCCATGAGCACAAGCGCTTCAAAATATATTCTGAATGAATTCCAAATGAAACGGTGCTTGGCAGGAAGCAATATGCAAAAAACAGGAACAAATGAGGCCATATACGCTCACCTTTAGTCATATGAGCGTCCGGGTATGAGGAGAAACTTCAGCTGAAAAAATGCGGGAAACCTGAACATTCAAAATGGCGGCCGCAACTTTCATGCAGCCGCGCGTAGAACAAAAGCTTAAAGTCCAACGGAGTCAGTCATCCCTGGAGTCCGCGGACAACACGGGCGATGCAGGCGGGATTCCCAAACATGCTCCCACCGCTGAAAGATCCAAAACTAAGAAAGAATGTCCTGGAGATATTCCAACGTGCTACTCCGTCACGGAGCACCGACGGGCAGCGGCCATTTCCCTCGGCGTTCAAGCCACGCCCCGCTCTTGAAGTATTCTCTCCAAAAGATGTAGTACTTGGGATTCCTGCCTATGGCTAATACTCTTGTTGTAGATGTTTATGAGCATGACAGGATCTAGTTTTGGCCCTGTAAATAACAGAGCTTGGGCATCCAGGGAACCCAAGTGAGTACATGTAGCTGAGTAAGAAAGAGTGGCCTGCACCAACACCAAAGGCCCCCCAAGGGATGCCTAGCACTGGATTTGATCCCCGGGATATCATAACTTCGAAAACCACACCTGTTTGCCTGCTCAACCCCCTAAGTTTCCTGGAAGAGGCAAATGTCATTACTATCCACAAAACTGCCCCAAACTGGATCTCTTAACTTGTTCCTGATTCCCACTACATTCCAGTTTAACAACGACATCTGTGGTGCATCAGGGGCAAAATGACATGATGGGGCTATACACTTGTTGCTCGTCGGACTTTCTGCCTGGATCATGGATATTCCTAAACTGGCTGCACCCGGCTCACACATCCCCAATGGTAGCTGGTTTCTCCTCCTGTCCCTGCATAGTGCATATTGAACTACATAGAAAAGGTGACACTTCAACAGCTTGTATACCCTCCCTCACATTTACTATAGAGTCATCCTGGTTTGGGGACAGTCAATCAATCTTGGATAGTGGAGAATGGTGGGATAAAGTTGCTACTTGTGGCAGCAACTATCCACCAAGATCTACTAACCTAATTCCTTTCTCTCGCTCAATCTTTGAATGGTGCTCTTCCTCTTGTACCTTACAGTCTAGCATTGCTAAAAAAGTAATTGTCCCCAGAATAAAAAAATGTCATTGGGGAATAAGACATTTTTTTCTATTTTGCCTCTAAATGGTGGAATTCCTTATCAAATCATCTGGAATTCTAACTCAGTCTCCTGAAATTCAGGAAGGATTAAAAAAATTGGCTTTTTAACTCTGTAGCTAATCCTATTTCGGCTTTTTATAGTTCTTCTTGGTTTTATACTCAAGGTCGAGTTTTGTCTTTCACTGTGTTTCATTTTATGGTTCTAATGACATTAGCGTCAAGACGCGATATAGCATTAGTGTGCTTTACAAGCCCATTAACATTAAACTCGAAAATGAGTTTATGCTCAGGTATTTAAATCTTTTGCACAGGAAAATTATCATATGTGCACTAAACCAATTAAGGACCAAAATTTGCGGTTTAGTTCTATATTGAAGGTAAGTTCTGTGTAGTGTAACATTCAGTCGCTATACACAGACTTAAGATAAACACATACAATGTGAACATCTTTTTCCAAAGTATAAAAAATTATTTTTTCCTTATGAAGTGACATTGCATACATTTCTTCCTGAACATCGCTAAACAAGATGTTGATTGTTCATTCATCTCCCCTTTCATCCAGAGGGGGAGAACATTGATTAACATGAATAATATCCATGCTAGATTTTTAGGATAAAGTGGTACAAAACGGGGTGGTGATGGACGGAGCATCAGAACCAATCAAACACTCACACCCAGTCAACAGATCTAGGTTTGATCCATCACCGTTCTTTAGCCCACTCTGCCACCCCAGTTCAGACATGGCCATATGCAAATCAGTCTGACCCTGTGCCTCATGGGAACAGTCCAGCCCGAACGGCCAAGCCATGCCTTCCCTGGACTGGAAACAAGCTTCCTAGGACCGGTTTCTGGCATTTCAGACGTCTTCAGCCAGGCTTGCTTGAATCCAGTGGCAAAGTGAGCAAGGGACTCACGTCTGAGTATACCCTGCCAACTTGTGGCGAACAAAGTGGTACAAAAGGGGGTGGTGATGGACAGAGCATCAGAACCAATCAAACACTCACACCCAGTCAACAGATCTAGGTTTGATCCATCACCGTTCTTTAGCCCACTCTGCCTCCCCAGTTCAGACATGGCCATATGTAAATCAGTCTGACCCTGTGCCTCATGGGAACAGTCCAGCCCGAACTGCCAAGCCATGCCTTCCCTGGACTGGAAGCAAGCTTCCTAGGACCGGTTTCTGGCATTTCAGACGTCTTCAGCCAGGCTTGCTTGAATCCAGTGGCAAAGTGAGCAAGGGACTCACGTCTGAGCATACCCTGCCAACTTGTGGCGAACAAAGTGGTACAAAAGGGGGTGGTGATGGACGGAGCATTAGAACCAATCAAACACTCACACCCAGTCAACAGATCTAGGTTTGATCCATCACCGTTCTTTAGCCCACTCTGCCACCCCAGCTCAGACATGGCCATATGCAAATCAGTGTGACCCTGTGCCTCATGGGAACAGTCCAGCCCGAACTGCCAAGCCATGCCTTCCCTGGACCGGAAACAAACTTCCTAGCACCGGTTTCTGGCATTTCAGCCGTCTTCAGCCAGGCTTGCTTGAATCCAGTGGCAAAGTGAGCAAGGGACTCACGTATGAGCATACCCTGCCAACTTATGGTGTACAAAGCGGTACAAAAGGGGGTGGTGACGGACGGAGCATCAGAACCAATCAAACACTCACACCCAGTCAACAGATCTAGATTTGATCCATCACCGTTCTTTAGCCCACTCTGACACCCCAGTTTAGACATGGCCATATGCAAATCAGTCTGACCCTGTGCCTCATGGGAACAGTCCAGCCCGAACTGCTAAGCCATGCCTTCCCTGGACCGGAAACAAGCTTCCTAGGACCGGTTTCTGGCATTTCAGCCGTCTTCAGCCAGACTTGCTTGAATCCAGTGGCAAAGTGAGCAAGGGACTCACGTCTGAGCATACCCTGCCAACTTATGGCGAACAAAGCGGTACAAAAGGGGGTGGTGATGGACGGAGCATCAGAACCAATCAAACACTCACACCCAGTCAACAGATCTAGGTTTGATCCATCACCGTTCTTTAGCCCACTCTGCCACCCCAGTTCAGACATGGCCATATGCAAATCAGTCTGACCCTGTGCCTCATGGGAACAGTCCAGCCCGAACTGCCAAGCCATGCCTTCCCTGGACCGGAAACAAGCTTCCTAGGACCGGTTTCTGGCATTTCAGCCGTCTTCAGCTAGGCTTGGTTGAATCCAGTGGCAAAGTGAGCAAGGGACTCACGTCTGAGCATACCCTGCCAACTTATGACGAACAAAGCGGTACAAAAGGGGGTGGTGATGGACGGAGCATCAGAACCAATCAAACACTCACACCCAGTCAACAGATCTAGGTTTGATCCATCACCGTTCTTTAGCCCACTCTGCCACCCCAGTTCAGACATGGCCATATGCAAATCAGTCTGACCCTGTGCCTCATGGGAACAGTCCAGCCCGAACTGCCAAGCCATGCCTTCCCTGGACCGGAAACAAGCTTCCTAGGACCGGTTTCTGGCATTTCAGCCATCTCAGCCAGGCTTGCTTGAATCCAGTGGCAAAGTGAGCAAGGGACTCACGTCTGAGCATACCCTGCCAACTTATGGCGAACAAAGCGGTACAAAAGGGGGTGGTGATGGACGGAGCATCAGAACCAATCAAACACTCACACCCAGTCAACAGATCTAGGTTTGATCCATCACCGCTCTTTAGCCCACTCTGCCACCCCAGTTCAGAAAACACAGTCATTTTGTATATGTAGTGGATCTGGATTCTCAGCAAAACATGGCATAGGTCTTCCTCATCAGCCAAACCTCAGACATCCCCTTCTCAATCATGCTGCCTGCTCTGCAATGTGGTTTCTTACTGAAGGGCCATTAGAAGTTTCAATTACTCAGGCACTGCCATCTTGAGCATGTACTATTCTATCTTTTATCAGTATGCCACATCTCCACCGTAAGATGCTTGTTCCTGTGTAATTAAACATGTATTTATGTTTATAAAATATTTTGTATTGACAATCATACAAAAATATTTGTGTTTTACAATCACCACAGATATGAAAATGGTTACTGGTTAATCGGATATACATATCATCAGTATACCTCATCAACTTCACATAAATGTATTAAAGAGAATCCCAGACACAGACTGAACAACAACAAAATCTCAATCTCTGATGACTCAATTAAATATGTATTTAATATTTTAAGAATCAAGAGTTTTCAATTGTAAGTGTAGTATGCATAGTGTTTTGACAAACTATTGTGGAAAAAATATTGTGTGAAGCACATATTGTCTCTTAAATATCAGTATATCAAATATATTGTGGTCCTGAATAATGCAAGTAAGATTATTGTTTTTATATTTATTGATATCACTGTTAAAATTATTGTGTTGCATCATTATAATTTATAATATTTTTAAGAGCGTTTTCATTGATAATATTAATTAGTTGTATCTTTTGACATAATAGTTTTAGGAGCATGGAAATAGTTTGGGGAGTTAATAAAAAAATTACATTTTAAAAGTTTGTGATTAAAAACATTGTTGTGTTAATTTTACTAAATCATTTTTAAATGTTTTATAACAAATTATGTTTGCACAAAGTTATTTTTAAATGTTTTTCTTTTAAATTTTGTATGAATCAAAAGTTTATGTTATATTGTTATGTTTTTATTTTTGATAATTGAAAGTATTAAAATGTTTGCTATTTAATTTTAGATTATCAAAATTGTTCATGTTTTTGAGATATTTTTCTCTTTAATTTGTTTAAATTTTATAGTGCGTGATCTGATATTTAAAGGAAATAATAGTTATTTTGTTAAATTTTTAGTAGTTATAGCAATTTCATGTTGTTGTTTTGTGTCTTCTTTTGGCAATAATGAAAGTGTATTTCTAAAATGTATTCTTTTCTTTAGAATATTAATTATTGGTATTATTATTATTTTTTTATTTTACATTTTTTTATATAGTCGAACATGACCCTAGTGGGTATCAGGTAGCTTTCCATGCGAGTTGAGGAACATATAGGTAGATACTTGTGGGAGAAGAGCAATGATATATAGCAATACCAGCAAGTAGAAAATGGCATAAAAGAGGCAGGCAATGGAGCCATACAATTGCCAAGTAGTCCTTTAATCAGCAGTACATGATAGGAGACAAGAGGACAAAGGTTTCTAGCCCTGCGCGGTGTTCATCAGTAAAGTTTTCAATTCCTTTTTGAAGGCAAGTGTAGAAGGAATCAGTCTAGTTTCCAGAGGAAGAGAGTTCCAGATTCTCGGGGTAATACCTGAGAATGTACAATTGTAGGTTTTCATTTTTTTATAAATTTCTTCGGCTTGAGAAGCAAGGTACTGGCGCTCCTTGAGGAACGGGCACCACCCGACAGTTCGAGCTTATTTGCCAGGTTCAAAGGATTGTTGAAATGCAGTGCTTCATGAGACATACATGCAAGTTTTAATTGAATCCTTGCCTCAAACGGAAGCCAGTTAAGAGATTTCAGGTCAGGAGAAATGTGGTTGGATTTCTTGGAAGCAGTGATGAGCCTAGCCGCTGCATTCAGAGATGCTCTAAGGAGGGCTAATCTGTATTTCGGTAGCCTGCAGAGTGGGGCACTACCGTATTCCAGCCGTGAGATGACTAACGCTTGCACCCCAGCTTTGAAGTCATCATGGGGAAGGAAGGGTTTCAATTTCCTTCGGATGCTCAATTGGAAATTCGCTCTTTTATTAGATGCGCTGATGTGATCCTGCATGTTTAAGTTCTTATCCAGCGCTATTCCTAACGATTTCATAGAGTCTATGATGTGAGGTGTACAATTGAGAGCGGAGAGGTTTCTAAAATATTTCTCCACAATGGGGGTTTGCTTGGTCGGTGAGACAAGTAGGAATTCCGTTTTGAGGGCGTTTAGTTTGAGGTGGTTGAAGGTTAACCAATTTTGGGTTTGCAGGGTTCCATTGAGTATCTTAATATTTTCAGGGGAAGAGATTTTCATGTACAATTGGGTGTCATCCGCATACATGTGATAATGGATGTTAGATGCTTTGAGGATTACAGTAAGAGGTTCAATGAATAGGTTGAAAAGTGTGGGGAAGAGAGCAGACCCTTTGTGGCACCCCCAGAGTGCAGGGACTTGAATTGGATTGAGTTTGATTGGATTTGACTCTCTGCATTCTGTTATTGAGAAAAGAGGCAAACCATTTGAGTAAAATGCGTGAGAATCCCGTCCTACATTCCAGAAGGCTAAGTAGATTGTCAGGTTTGACAGTGTCAAAAGCAGATGAGAGGTCGAGTAGGATTAGTAGGCAAGATTCGTTCTGGTCAAGCATTGTGAGACCGTCATCAACTATGTGAGTGATGGCTGTTTCGGTGCTGCGGCCGTGACGGAAGGCCGATTGGAGTTGATCAAGAAGTTGGAATTCCTCAATGTGGTTACACAATTATTCATGAACACATTTCTCAAGGAGTTTTGCCAGAGTGGGGATGTTTGTGATTGGTCAAACATTATTCAGATATTCAGGGTCAGCCATCTGTTTTTTAAGAATAGGCTGAACCGGACTCGACTTCAGGCAGTCAGGGATCTCACCTTGAAGGAGAGAAGCATTGATAATTTTGGTCCAGAGTGGCACTAGTGATCTTATAATTTCTTTAAAGAACTTGGGGGGAGGGGATCATTGAAGTGATTTGAAGGTTTCAGGGTTGAGAGAATGATGAAGATGGAAGTGTCACTGAGGGGTGTGAATTGACTCCAAGAGGCATTTTTTTAGGGGAGAGACAGGTCACAATGAGAGGCAGCGAGGGTAAGGATGAGTCCGGAAAGAGTAATAGATCAATCAAGGAGGACCTTAAATCTGATTCAATCTTACTCGACTTATCAAGGAAGAAATTGGCAAAGTCATCGCAGTTTGGCTGAGGGCAGGAGAGGAGAGGTGATTATATAGGAGTGTTATTGGCTTGCAGCTTAATCAGTTCAAACAGCCTTTTGGGTCGATTTTTTGCTATGTCTAGTTGGTATTTGAAGAAGGTTGAAGGAAGTGGCCCTTAGGGTCCACTCGGGTTACTTCCAACCACCTGCAATGCTTTCCCAAGAATGAAGAGTCGGTCAGACAGTGGAGAATACAAACAAGCTTTTATTAGCAATACTCTGCAGAGGAGTCCAATCTGACCTGCACCCTAAGACGTTTGCCGAGGGACTGGCCCCTCCAACGGTCTGCAATGAATAATCACTCCTCCCAAGAAGCCTCCAACCATGCCCATAGTGGAAAGCTACTGGCCTGGGCCGAACATGAACAAAGGAGGCACAGAAGGATGGGCTACAACCTGCCAGATGGGTACATGCTATCTGTAACTCAAGGATTACGAAATACAAAATGGAGTCGCACTCGCTAACTAATGCTTGCACATTACAGGGATAACTCAATGGGTTGCAGAACGTGAATACAAATGGCGTCCATTTAGCCACACACTGCTAACCTAATATAGCATGAAACAAGTGCATAGCAGGAATGGGATTATCAAACCTAACAAGGTCGCTTTCCAGATCTGATGAGTTTGTTGTACTGACTCCTTCTCAGTCTTAAAATCTTAAGAAGATCAATAGATGGAGAAGATCTTCAGGAGCGTTCTTCTAGTCTCAGGTTGCGTCTGTCTGCGTTTCAGCTGTCATTGAACCGTGGTTTGGAGTCTTTGTAGGATTTATTTTTTAGTTGTAAGGGGGTAATTGAAGTCAGGGCAGTCAACATAGAGTTGTTGCAGTGTTCAGTGAGTTCATGAACGTTGGACATGCAAGCAAGTGGCTGTAGGGACAGATTGCAGTGAGCAATGAGCTAATTTACGTTTTTGTTTCGCAGAGTTCTTTTCCAATGTTTTTGTTTTAATGGTTGCCATCTTTTGAAGTTCCATCTTTCTAGGATTCGGAAGGTGATATAGTGATGATTCGACCAGTCACAAGGGTCAATGGATTCAAGCTGAATGGAGTTGGGATTGGAGATGATTAGATCGAGGGTCGAGCCTAAGTTGTGCGTTGGGCTATCACAGAATTGCGTCAGGTTGAGGTCAGCTAGGAACTGTTTGAGACTAATCAACGCCTGATCATGCGGGTTATTCTAGTGAAGATTGAAGACACCAAGGAAGATCCGGTGGCTGTGGAGAACCAGGTTGTACAAGATGGCTTCCGTAGTTTGTTCGATCAGAGTGAGGTTATCTCCAGGAAGTTGGTAAAAGATGTGCAGGTTGCATAAGAGTCTATATTTGCTGATGATGTCTATGCCCATATATTCACAGGATGAGAGAGTTGTAGAGGGGGACTGCTTTGCTGAGAGACTGTTCTGGTAGATACAGGCTATGCCCTCTCCCGTTCTCTTAACTTGATTGCGTCTAATAATATTGTGGCTAGGAGGGATTAGGATGTCAAGGATAGGACTTGAGGAGACATTAAGCCAAGTTTTAGTGAGGATTAGGAAGTCTAATTTCTGATCTAGGATGAGATCAGCAAGGTCCGTGGCATGTTTCACAGCTGATCTACAGTTACGCAACATGCAGTTCAGGTGTGATTTGTGGTCAGTGGGAGAAGGCTGAGTAATGGGATTTGCATAAGGTTAGCAGTGTTTAAGGCATTAGCATTGTGTCTCGAAGCTCTATGTGGATTAGATGGAAGGATTGTATAGTCTCCGCTATGACTTGCTTGTGAATAGTAGCTCCGGGAGGGTTTAGTGGGGCAGTTTGAGTGGTTCCAGTAAAGACTTGTTTGACCTTTAGAGAGGAGTTGTAGTATCAGAAGAGGGAGAGAATGTCCGCTACAGATAAGTGATTCTTGAATCTGGTGGGTCTAGATGGGGCGTTAGGGTAGGGGGAAGTAATCTAGTTATGGACAGGCGCTTTCTGCCCAGAGTCACTCGATAACATAGTGGAAGGAGTTGGTAGTTTGGGGTATTGGTTGGTCATTTGCAGGATCTCCTGTGAGGTCTTGTTAGAAGATAGGTCACCGGCCAGCCCCGAGGTGATGTTTATGAGTTTTTGTATGTCAGTTTTGAGTTTTAGAAGCTCCAGGTTTATTTCCTTAAGCCTATAGGCAGGACCGGATTGGGTATCATATCTCTTGGGGAGGAAAGGAGGAGGAAGGTTCCCTGGGACGGAAATAGGCATGTCTTACAGAAGTGGGCAATGAGGAGGGGGGGCGTCCCCTGAGGAGGATTTTCCACGCTGTTGGTCAGAAGGGAACTGCAAGGGGGAGACAGAATTGGAGTGAGGAAGGAGCTTGGGTGGAAGGGGATAAAGGTTCAAGGGATGGGGATTTAAAAAGGTGTGAGGTCCCTTGCTGTTAATGTGGTTAGGGCTGACTGACATCAGAGTGGAGAGTTGGAGGGCTTGCCGCGGAAAAATAGAATTATCTAGGAGAGTGCCAGGAGGAAGGGGAATGAAGGAAGTGACAGAGAGGTAATCAGGGCTAAGGCTATTGTTAAAATTCAGTCATCCAGGAGTGAAGGTGGTCCAGTCTGGGTGGTCGAGAGATGGTTGGTGAGTCAGTGCAGCCAAGCTGTGGAGGAGCTATGTCCATATGAGTGATGTTCAGTGTAGGAGGGGAAGTCAACATGCGATTGTGGCTCATTAAAGGGAGTTCTTGGAGGTCCTGAGGAATGGTTAGGAGGCTAGCGTCCCTAGAGTAATTTAGAGTGTTACTTTGCTCAAGATATTTTTTGATGGAGGAGAAGCTGTCATCAAAGACACCCAGATTCAGGTCGGAGGCTTGTATGAGGATAGTCCCATTGTTGTAAATGGATTTGTGGGTGATGGCACAACCGTGAGGCTTAGGCCATCTGGAAATTTCTTAGCCGAGTCGATCTTGAGTAAAGAATGCAACCCCTTTCTCCACTAGGCTCTTTTTTATTATAAAAGATCAGATCACTAATAATAGAGGGTTTCTGGATTAGCTTTGAGTAGTCTATGTTTGAGAGATTTAACCGAGGTTTTGGACAAGTTATGCAGATAGTTAATTATGTAACTATTCGTACCTAGCTTCTCTAGTCCTGAGTCCAGTCTGCTCTGAGCGTGAGAGGGCATGGTTTAGAGGAAAGGCAGAGGGTTCACAGTGGTGAAGAATCGCCTGGCGGGTGGGATTTACTTTTATTCGAGGTGGCTCACGTGGATAGCAAAGAGTCACTGACCGTTCAAAGATGGACGTCAAGATGGGCAAATGAAAAGCTGAGCGGGGACCTCAAATTTGTAAGGTTCAGGAGGGGCAGTAGGAGAGTGAATAAGATTACCATGTTGAAGCTCGAGTGGAAAACAAAGTGTCACTATCCGTTCAAGATGGTCATCATATTAGCTAATTTTTTTAATTTAGAAATGCAGCATTTTTCTTAATGTCTTTAAGTTTAACACCCAAAGTCGAATACTTTCCACAATGTGGTTAAGTGTAGAGTGGGAATAGTAAACCAGAACCCCTCAAACTGCAACACTTTCCCCAGTGTGGTTAAAGCTGGAGTGGGAATAGTAAATTTGACCTCTCTAAAGTCCAACAGTTTCTCCAGTGTAATTAAGATAGGTTATGTTTGGGGTTCGAAAAGCAAATCTGACTGCCCAAAGTCCAATCATTTTCCCAATGTGGTTAAGTTTGGAGTGGGAATAGAAAATCTGAACATTCCAACTCCAATACTTTCCCCTCAGTGGTTAAGTTTGGAGTGAGAATAGCAAATATATACCATTTTTGTGGTGCATTAGTTTTAAAAAAATGCAGGTTTTTTGTAATTGTTTTTACTTTCAAGATAAAAAAATGTTTTACTTCAGAATAATTGTAAATACACATATGATATAGTTGTAGTATGCATACCTTTTTATGTTATACACTCTTTTTCATCATGGTTATATGTTTATTTTAGCAAACAAAATTCTTCAAATTATTTACATTTTTAATATATAGCTATACATAAAATAGTTGGTAAATTTTTTTAAATATCTGATTTTGTACCTCTTTCAATATGTTGTTTATTATTTTATAAAGATTAATATATAAAATACATTTATTCAACATTGATTTCTATGGGATGGAATTCTTATTTATGCATTTTTTCCTAGTGTCTTTGCTTTTGTAGTCTTTCTACATCATGTTGAGGTGTTCCTGGAGCTTGCGGCTTCAGTTGCCTGTTGCTGGAGTCAGGTTCATGTAAGACTATTTAAAACTTATTTTTATAAGTATAGTGGTGGTGAGACTAGTGATCATAATTTGATATTGTTGTTTTAGTTTGTCTCATGTATTATGTGATAGTGTATAGTATTATGATAAGCCTTCTTGTGAAATGTAATGTTTTATTGTATTTTACACATATATTCCATGTGCTTCACATTGACTTTTATGCTTTTTACTGTGCTTTGGTTTGTACTAAGGTTGTAATGTTTATGGGGTGGGTTTATATGTTTTTTTGCTTTTCAGTTTTTCAATTTCATTTGTCTGACTTTATTTTAAACCTAGAAACCTTTTATTTTTTTTCAAGAAAAAAGAATTGAACTTTTAGCTTGAATTCTTAGCTTCTGGTAGCTTTGTTCTTTTTTAAGTATTTCTTGGAATTGTAGGAAGTGGTAGAGTGTAGGGTGGCTTCTTCCAAGTGATTCTTGGAAAGAATGGCACCACACTTCTACTTTTTTATGTGTCTTTGCTTCTTGGAACATGGTGGTCATTAACATTTCAAATGCAAAAAGAACAATTGGTGCTCGGGAAGTGCTGGGGGATCGCTTAGTCAGCACGGTCTGCTCTGCTGCGATGGCTTCCGAGGTGAGGGGGTCGGGTGGTGGCCTCAAGCCATCTGTGGCACGAGGCTCGTGCGAGGCTGCCACCCCTTCCCCTCCTTAGTTATGCAGTGACAGTGGCGGGGCTATCGGAGGCCTGAGTCGGGCCACGGGAGACATCCGTGGAGCTATTCGGGGCACTCTCCAGCCAAGGGTGGGTGCCGCTTGTGCGGAGCACTGGGGGACGTGACCGGGGGCCGTCTGCCTACTCGCTACTGAGGTCAGGGCTTGCTGTAGGGCACCTGGAGGGCCGCTGACACCAGCGATCTCCACCGGCATCGCTGTACCCCCGCATCGGGTCGGGGTGGCACCTTGAGAGGACAGCTGCAGCAGATTGGTGATCCTGGCTGCAGCTTGGTGCCCTGTGGTGATGGGGGCAATTATCTTGGAGGCTCTGTGGAGGCTGAGGGGGACTGAAGGATCTTGGCACTCGAGTCTGGCCTTGAGTGACTGTTTTTGTTGCAGGGGTTGCAGAGAGGCCCGCTGGAGTTCGACCGGCTCCTCTGTCCTGTGAGTAGGCCAGTGCCTGTGATGTGCTTGTGGCAGTCGGTGGCATTATTGAGCCGCGGTGCGGGTGTCAGGCGTGTGGAGCACTGAGTGTCATGCCCGGCCCCGGGGCTGTCCTGTGATGAAGGTTGGGCCTGCGCCTCCGCGCTGCTGGAGATCGGAGGGGCAGCTGGTGGTTGAGATCTCCCTTGGCGTCGCCTTGTCCTCGCTCCGGCGGCCATCTTGGGGGCAGCGGCGCAACTGTATATTGCTACTGCAGTGGCTGGTTTGAAGCCCATTATTGCGATCCAGTGCCTCGTGGAGCAGTGGCAGGCACATTGGTAGCTCCCTGGAGGGACAGGTGCCCCCCTGCGCCTGGCCCTCATGCCTAGCCCTGAACGTTTGCTCACCTTGTGGAAATAGTGGAGTGGCCTGCGTGGGAGTGAATGGCTTCTTTGTTCTGCAAGACGGCCATTGTCTCCCTTCAGCTGATTGGTGTGTCCTCTGGGGGCCATCCTTGCTTACTCCCTACAATCTGCTTGGTCCCCATATTCGGGGCTGTGTCGGGCGCGAGGTACCCGGGTTTGCAGCATTGGAGCCCTTTCCGCCGAGTCTCCTTGAATATCTACCCCGGTGGGCCTGAGGTCCTCAGGAGCTGCTGCTGGTCAGTTTAGTGCGGTGTGGTCATGCATTGGGTGGGCCGGTGGACACAATGACACAAGACAAGCCGGGTGGAGGCTCAGCTAAGCAGAACACGCTGGATAAATTCGCGGGCCCTGGGGTCGCGGTGCCGGTGGGAGGTCAGGGAGTGGTCCGGAGATGCCAGACAACGCTGCCCTCATGGCCAAGATTACGTAGTCTGGAGATGCCCTCGATGCCAAGATTGGGGCTGTGGGCTTGGACGTCATGCTCCTCCGCCAGGACCTGCGGAATGCGGTGGGCCACATCACGGAGACCGAGATGCGGATTTCGGGGGTGGAGGACGAAGTTACCACTTTGCAGAAACTAGTAGCCACCCTCGAGACGACCCAGCGGGGCCTGGCGACACGCTTGGAAGACGCAGAAGGTCGGGCCCGGCGTAATAACTTTCGCTTTATGGGTTTCCCGGAGGGATGTGAGGGGGAGACATGGAGCAGTTCCTTTCTCAATGGCTGGAGGGTTGGCTCCCCCCGGAGTCCCTGTCCCGCTGCTTTGTGATAGAGCGAGCTCATCTGGCCCTTATGCAAAAACCACCACCTGGTACCCGCCTGAGGCCAGTTATCGCAAAGCTGCTGAACTATCATGACCGTTATGTTATCCTCAAGCAGGCCAGGGCCAAAGAACCTTTGCTCTTTGAGAATGCGCGCATCTTGATTTTTCCTGATTACACGAAGTTGGTCCAACAATGGAGACAGTCCTTCCTGGTGGCTAAGGCACGACTCAGAGATCTCAAGCTTCCGTATGCATTGCTGTATCCAACCCGGCTTTGGGTAGTGTATTGTTCTCAGACCCACTTTTTTGACACGCCAGAAGAGGTGTTTCAATGGACAGATGAGACGGTGCGGCTGCGTCCTCATTCACTGCCTCAGCGGCACTCTGATTCTTCATCCAGCGAGGTGGCTCGTAAGCAATCTCAACCGAAGCCTAAAGATCGTAGGCGGTCCAGATTCCACCGCCGGTCCTGCTCCTGCAGTGTCTCAGCCCAGGCCGGCTCGGCCTCTCGGCATGCTTCATCGGGGTCCTGAGTTGGGGGGGAGTCCATGGTCCCTGATGACTCAGATAATGTCATGTGGATCGGAGGTGTACATGTGAAGGTCGGCTTCTCTGTTGGGCTTCTATCAGAGGAGCTGCCCACCAACTTAGGGCTGTACATTGGGGATCCATTGGCTGAGGTGTGCCGGGACTCCCTCTTGGAGTCTGCGGGCAGCACCCGCCGCAACAGATGCTTCATCGTTGTTCAAGTATAGGGTGGGGGGTTTGTTGGGTTGTTTGGGATTATGTTTCTGTTCTTGTCACCAAGTCGCACTCCATTGCTAGGTCACTGGACCACTGGGCTTATCAATGGCTGGTTCACCTGAAGAGGCCCCGGATTCCCTTGAGACTCTTAAAGTGGTAAGCTGGAATGTCAGGGGTGCACTTGACAAAATCAAGCGGGGGCTATTCTCCAATATGCTAAGAGGGCTCATGTTGACATACTTATGTTGCAGGAAATGCATCCTATGGGCTCGAAGGCACTCTGCTTCCAGAGATATGGCTACACACAGGTGTTTCATGCCAGATTTATACGAGGGTCCGGTGGGGTGGCGATTTTGATTTACCGCCGAGTCCTATATACACACATTAAGGCATGGGTCGATACCCAGGGGCGCTATTTGTTTCTGCGGGGCACGATCAGGGAGGAACCTGTGGTGTTGGGATGTGTCTATGCCCCTCCTCCGCTATCCTGGGTACTGGTTGAGCGCCTCATGGCTTTATGGGCGGATTTGCCGGACGGCCTGTCCGTGATAGGAGGGACTGGACATGACCTTGGATCGCTGGAGACCCGGGGAGGGCACAATGGCTAGCCATGTCACAAAACTTTCCGCATTGATATCTGGGCTTGACTGGATAGACCCCTGGAGCTGGACGCATGGCCAGGCCCGGGGCTACACCTATCTTTCCGCGGTCCATAATTCCTTCTCCCACCTTGATTATCTATTTGTTCCACGCACGGTTGCGGCCCGGGTGGTAGAGGCGGATATTCTTCCGAGGGGTCTGTCTGATCACTCGCCGATTATTCTTGTGCTGCAGATGGGTTGGGTAAGGCGGCCCTTCTGCTGTTGTCTCTCGACGTGGAACCTGCAGAAGATAGATTATAAGGAGTGCCTTGAGAGCGTGCTGGACCAATACTTGACGCTTAATGTGGGGTCGGTTTCGGAGACTGAACCCATACGGGAGGTGATGAAGCCTATCTTACAGGGTGTGGACATTTCCTTTTGCGCGGCAGCTTGTAAGGCTTGGAGGGAGGCCCTGCTACAAGCTGAGATGCATATAGGGGAACTTGAGCATAGCAGTCGAGGCAAGGGGGGACATCATATACAGTGGCAGTTGATACTGGCCCAACAGAACTATGCAGCTCTTCTCATGGATGAGGCCTGCCTTGCCTGGTTGGCAACACGCAGCCGAATCTATCAATGGGGGGGTAAATCTGGTAAGATGCTCCACAGACTTTGTCAGGGGTTGTTTCACTCTCAGCCTCTTCCTGGTATAGTGGGCCTGGATGGAAGACCTCTTACAGACTCCCTAGACATAGCCAATAGCTTTTTGGCATACTTTGCGGAGCTGTACGCCCCCAAAGAATGTCTCTGTGAAGATGAGTTTGGCCGGTTCCTGGATGACCTCCCGCCTCGGGCTTTGTCTGACAAAGTGAGCGTGGAGCTGGGCCTCCCGCTCACTGTAGAGGAATTGGGCGCTGCCCTGGGAGACCTCAACTCAGGCAAGGCGCCGGGGCCCAATGGGTTCCCCTGCGAGTTCTTTAAGAAATTATTTTTGCAGCTAGGATCCCACTACCCGAGGGTGGTGGAGGAGACTCGTGAGCGGGGCTGCCTTCCACAGGATTGGAGGCATGCAGAGGTGGTGGTATTCCACAAACCGGGCAGGGCCCCAGACCGGCATGCTTCCTATCACCCCATCTCGCTCCTTAATGTCGAAGCCAAAATATTGGCCAAGGCATTAGCCAACCGCTTGCAGGTCCACATCACCACTCTTGTTCATCCCGACCAATCCGGGTTTATGCCCCAGAGGGCGACTCAGCACAATAAACGCCACGCACAAGTAGCTATTGCGGCTGTTCAGGGGCGGTGTGACCAGGCGGCGCTGCTACTGGCAGATATGGACCGGGCATTTGACTCCCTTAGCTGGGTGTATCTCTTCGCTCTATTACGTAGATTGAACCTTGGCCCGCGCTTCCTGTCCTACCTGTCCCTGCTCTACACTGATCTTACTGCATCGGTACGGGTCGCAGGCTCTATTTCCTCCACTTTTTCCCTTGGGCGCGGCACCAGGCATGGTTGCCCGTTGTCTCCCTATCTATTTTCATTGGCGGTCGAACCGTTGGCTGCCTGGGTACGTATGGATGCGCAAGTGACAGGCTTCGAGTGGGATCATGGTTTGTCGGACCGCATTGCATTGTATTCCGACGATGTGTTATTCTTTCTTACAAATGTGGATAGGACCGGTCGGCGACTGCTTCGCATTATGCAGATCTTTGGGGAATCATCTGGCCTTTACCTGAATCCAAGTTAATCCATGCTATGGCTTCTTGGGAATATGTTGGGTGTAGGTGCTTGGGCTGAGTCGATCTGAGTAGTTACCGATGGACTGAAGTACCTTGGGGTATTCCTATCTGATTCTTCCGCGGTGGCTTGGGAGAGGAACCTGGCTCCAGTCTGGGAGCGTGTTCGGGAGGATTTGAAGATATGGTCGCGCATGCCGCTGTCTATCTATGGCCGGTTGGCCATATTTAAGATGGTCGTGCGTCCCCGTTTACTGTACCAATTGCAGAATCATCCCTATTCGATCCCCCCTTGATGGTTTAGACAGGTGAATTCAGCGTTGGGGAAATTTCTATGGGCGGGAGGTGCAGTGAGAGTCGCTCTGCGGACATGTTTTCTATCTAAGTATTGTGTGGGCTTGGCGACCTCAGATATTTTGTCCTACTATATGGCCTCACATTTACTCCTAAATGAATGGTGATATGGGGGTCAGCCTACGCTGTGGAGTGGCATCTCATATGGAATCTCTCTCTCCACACAATCCTCTATTCTGCACCGGTACGTAGGGCTCTGCCGTCGGTGACCCAGGTGGTCTTCCAGGTTTGGCGACAGGCCTTGCGGCAGATAGGGTGGTGGAATACACTGACCTGGGAGATCCCCCTATGGAACAATTGCTGCCTGCCACAACTAGTTGCACTATCAGTGTTTCGGGGAGGGACAATATTGGCTTCTCTACCCTCGGGTATGTCATGAGGGGGCTACTCCTGAAGTCCTTCTAAGACCTACAAAACGAATTTCAAATGCCTAAGTCCCAATTTTATAAATACATCCAATTTCGCCACACCCTCCCCCATAGTGTGGTGGGCCTGGAGTCATTGGCGGAATTGAGTCTGGTAGAAGCCAAAGTATTTATGGGGGATCTCCGGGACCACAAGATATCTAAGATTTATCAGTCCTTAATGACACACAGCTCCCCCACATTGCAAAAACTTGGGAAGGGGATGTTGGCTCGCTAGATGAGGAGGACTGGATGGAGGCTCTGGCCTCCCCGCGGGGAGTGGCCATAGCGGTACCCCTACATCTTATCCAATTCAAATATCTCCGGGTCGACTTCACAAGGGTCAGGCTGTGGAGGGCAGGTATGGTGGCTTCCCCGGTATGCCTTAGATGTGAACAAGAGGAAGGGAGCCTGATACACACGATCTGGCATTGCCCTTCCTTGGCACGGTTCTGGAGAGGGGTGATGTCCTGCCTTTCGGAGGTGCTGTGCTGTGCTGGGACCTGCCCCGGTCACCAAAGTTAGTGTTGCTACATGTCATGGAGGGGATTGGGGGCAACATTTATAAATGCTATCTTATGTTATTGGGGTTCACATTGGCAAAGAGGGATATCGCCAAGGCGTGAAAGGCGCCTGCACCACCCTTAGTGTCCGTATGGAAGAGGGGCCTGGACTTTTGTGACTTTAAGATTTGGAAGCGGTGGACAGATTATCGGGGGCTGTTGCTGGAGCCGGTTGCTGAGGGGAGTCCCCTTCATCCAGATTTATGTTGCCCTGTTGGTGCCAAGGGTATGGGAATTGTATATATGAGGGAGTGGGTGCAAGTGGTGTGGAGCAGTGCCGACTTCCAATTGGGACTAGGAGAATGTTACTGCGACTGGGGGGGATTGTTTGAGTTTTTTTTGTTTTGTTCTCTAAAGAATGTATTTTTCATCGCTTTTCTACATCCTTGCTCCATTATTTCTTCCTAAAAATGTCAAAGTCATGATGTTGTATATTCATTGTGCAGAGCCCTGCTATATCTGTGTCATTTGATAAATAAAGCCTGTTTAAAAAAGAAAAAAAGAACAATTGGTGGACAGAATGCAGAACAATGTCATACATTCACCCCAGTACAGAGATCTGGAACTAAATCCTTTGTTTTTTTGCTCACCATGCCATTTCATTTTGGACCCAGCCATAAGCAACTCAGTCTTGACCCTGCGTCCAGTGGGAACAGTCCAGCCTGAACTGCCAGGCCAGGTCCTCCCTGGACTGGAAACAAGCATCCTAGGACCGGTGTCGGGCTTTCAGCCCTAATCTGCCAGGATAGCTTGACTTCAGTGGCATGTTGAGCACGGGACCCATGTCTGGGCATATCCATCCCACTCATAAACATTTCATCATAACATATGATACTTGGGTAGGTGTCTGTGTCTGATCGGTGAGCCGACCAACCTAACTATCCTCAAAATAATCCATTAGTGCAGTTAGTTTTGTTTCATGTTGTTGATAATAGGGGAATTCAAGTAGCATGTCATAATATTTAGTGATTTCTGTTACAGGAACATATACTAAAGCTATTTGTTTTTTTATTTCATGTGCATATTTTAGATTAGTTGCATAGTGTAAGTGTAGTATCCTGATGTTATGGATTGCATCTCCCATGTTACCCTGTCCCTGGCTGCTCAGCCTGTGTGAGTGTTCTCAATGGAATGTTTGGTGTGTGGGCTATGCACAAAATCTATTCCAGTGTAATTAGTTCCACGTCAAGATCTGATCTAATAGTATGCACAGATTTATCGTGCTGGAAGCGGGGAGTTGCTGATATTTTCTCCTAGAATTATATGGGAATTGCTGACCTTGATAGGAGTACTTGGGAAGTTCAACATGCTTCGATTTGCGCTCAAGAAGATTGTTTAAGAATTTGCTGTGCATAATATTAGATCAGATCTTGACGTGGAACTAATTACACTGGAATAGATTTTGTGCATTGGATATATGTGAAGGAGGTGGAACACAGGAAGATACTTATAAGAATTATTGGTGGCACAGTGATTATTGTCTAGATATTGAAAAGGATAATCGACAGCAAGCCCTGATGATGTCCCAGATGGGGACGAAACGCGTTGGATGTTTACTGTAATAACTTAATGGTGAAGTCGATTGAAATGATGAAATAATCGAATAAAAGACAAAGAATCAGATTTTATTCAACTGGAAGAGTTTTCTTTTGGACAATGCACAGGATTATGCAATATATTTTATTGTCAAATCATTTTATTATTCATATGCTCCTTCTTGTATTAACATGTGTTTATTGATCAGTGGTTGGTGACGATGGGCCACTAGAAGTAGAGCGTAATCAAATGTATATCCAGCAGTTGTTATTGTGGTTCGAATAGCCTGCCAGTGCACCGAAAATATTGGCCCACATCGTCTTGATTAGATTATTTTTGTATTTATCAAGAGGGTTTAACTTTAATTTAAGTTGTTAGTTGGAAAGTAGATTGAGCTTTTTTGCATTATATATGGTAAACACTAGTTAGGGCCTCATTACGATGTCTGTCGGAAAGGCTCGAATGGGATTCGGATTTTTCTAACTCGTGTCGGAACCTATGTATCCGACCAACTCGTAAACTTTTCCGACTGACCGATTACGATGGAACGGTAACCGATGGGTCCGTCTGACTTAATTTCAACCGGCATTCGGTGACTCTGAGTCGGTCGGAGCTGAATCGTACAGGTCTATGGACCGCATTTCCGACTAACCTATTATGATGTTGGCTTCCGACAGCTGTTCTGAATTGGTCTGTCCGACATGAAACGGCTATCGGAAACTGACTTTGGGGTCCCAAAGCAGGCCCCCCTTCACCCAGAGGCCTCTGGTTTGTGCCCGTGGGGGTACCCATGGGACCCCTCTCTCCAACCATGCACAGTGTGGCAGACACCATGAGTTGCCCACCACTGGGTGCAAGGTTTTCCACAACCACCCCTTTTTTCAATGGGAGTCTGTGTTGTCGCTTGGAACACAGGCTCTCATTGAAGTCAATGGGAGTGCGGCCGAACGGTGTTCGGAAACATTGTAATCGTTCGGTCGGAGTCTCCGATCTCGAGTCAGTTTGAAACAATTCCGACAAGCCGGCGGTTGGAATGCTTAATGACCGACACCATAATGCGGTTCTTAGTGTTTTCATTATTTATATAAAGTATCTTTATTTAATGTTAACATATTTTACATTTGTGTATAAATGTATTGTAATCATTTGTGTTTAATTTCGATTTTCCTGTGTCCGATCTTTTCTTTTTTGTGTGATTCTTGTTATGTTTCATTATTTTTAAATCAATAGGCGATATTTATGAATTCTTCTTTTTTTTACTATATTCTTGTAATTTAAATGATTTTTTTGCGTTCAACATTTTTTCTGTAAACTGTTTAAAAATAGGCTATGACATTTGTTTGGTGATATTTGTGTATGTCGATATTAGTTTTCTCTAAATGGGGTCATGAAACTGGATGTCTAAAGCTAGTCATCCCTAACAAAAATCCCCAAAATATGGGTAATTCGTAATGCTGGTCATTTTGACAATGAATGCATAAATCTCATTAGTGAGACACTCAATTGTTTACAAAGGGTAGAGCAATGGTTACACTCAAAGAAAATTGAGCAATGTACTGTCTACAAGGAAAAGCAGGTTTTAGTGAGGCATCAAGGGGTTATCCCTTATAGATGAGGCGAAAGTAATAACAAATTAAATATCATTTCTGTCATTATTAAAATGACACAAAATAGCCAGAGAATCAGTAGTTGTGAATTTTTCAATAAAAAGAAAAAGCATACATAGAAATCAATGGGAATTGTGAAGGTCAATGGAATACCTGGAGCAGTGCTTTTCAAAATAATCTCTACGGGCCAGTATTGCATTCATTTTTAGGACTGAGACAAAATATATTTTGTCCACAAAAACACAGTCGTACACACTTTCAAAGGCTATTGGAAGCAAATGTCTAGCTTGTAGAAGTACTGTAAAATGTTCAGCTTATCAGACCCAGTACACAAAATGTCCCTAAATGTTTAGAAACTTCTTTTGAGGTGTCAGGCAATGAGTCCTACTGGGACACAGGCTCAACCTACCTCTTTCAGCAAAGGCTCCACCAAAAGTCAAGTCCTATAGGATGTGTAAAAATGCCATTCTTGTGCTTTATTTTTCAGTCTCTGAGAAAACTCCGGGAGTTTGGGTTCAAGAGAAAGCAGGATTCCAGTCATCATTCCTCCCTTGGACAGACAGCTATAAAGTCATCATTGTGAAGGTTGTAGGAAGAATGTCTCATATCACCCACCCTTACACCTTGCTCCCAACTGGGCAGAGTGCTCAGGAGTGGATGCCAAGCTAGCACTGTATGTTTATTTTTTTTAAAAGCCCCCACAACTTTGTGTGAGCTACAGAGGAACAAATCATGCGACGAAACACATGTTGGCTTGCAGCTCATGTTATGCATTACCATTGTATTGACTGAATGTTAGATCAGATTAAAACTGATTGAAACCCTGTGCTCAGAACATTTTGTTTTGCACGGTTATAGTTGATAATGTCCATACGGATAGTTTTCATACATAAATTAAAGAACTCCACAAACACAAAAAAATCTACGTATTTCGGCCCATTCTGTGGGCCTCTTCAGGGCATTGAAACAAGGACATAGGGCATGTATAATTTAAACCAGCACACCAGGAAGCCGAATCACTCACCTGATGCAGCTCTTCCTTGTGCAGCATCTTGGCTAGGGAACTGCATAGGCAGGTGGTCCGTTTACCAATGGAGGAAGGTTCTCACAAGACCTCCTGTCACAATGGTGATGGATATCGTGTCCACCGAAATATAAATCCCCTAGGATAGTATGGGGATAATATTTTGGTGGGCAGGATATATATCTCTGTTGTCACAGAGTAACCTGTCCGCCGAAATCCAAATCGGGCCCTCAGTCTCCATTGTAGCTTTTGATTTTTAACTTAGTATCCTTTTTTAATGGTGTTTTGCACATGTTTTCCCTATTGCGATTATGTGCTATGCACACATTTTTTCTGATAAAACTTGTTGCCTTGTAATCTGCAAAGTTATTTCCAGGATTGCACAACTCAGAACAGGATCCATTGTTTTATTTTCTGTGCTCATTAGAGATGAATCTTATGCTTCGGCCTAATTAAAACTTTATTTTGCACTAATGGTACAGTACGATCAATTGCTGTTTTATTATAAAAACAGCGTCGATGCTGAAGCTGGTGTGAGATACACTTCCTGCCGGAATTACCCTGGAACGCTGTTGTACTTGTAACTGAATGCAGTTCCACTGTCCCTGACCTTCATCCTGAGAAGGAAGACAACCATGCAAAAGAAGTGAACGGATCCATTTGTTAATGCACAGAGGCTAGCTTTCTGACATACAATACTAAGGAATGGGGTTAGGTCATTCCGATAGGCCTGGCAGATAGGAATGCTCTCTTTAGCATAGGAAAATTAGTGATAGATATAAATAACCTGTGTAACATTATGAACAGTTAACATGGTTGAATTGTTTGTGTTTTTCTGCATTTTAATAATGCTTGTAACAATGATGTGTCTCATCTTCTTCATAACCGCAGTTCATGTTTTATTTACAAAGATTAGAGATGTTTGAAAATGCACCATTGTATCTTTTCTTTGTCACACTTTGGGCATGCAAAATACTAAACAACAGGGTTGGATCTGTTTCCATGAGTTCCTTGGATATCTAAGAGTCATGTTCTAGGTTACTGACTATAACTCTTCAGGTGTAGGAGTTTAGATGTGGTACTGTGAGCTAGCCAAATAGACCAATAGTTACTGATTATATAAGAAGAATCAGTCTCTGTATTATGAAGTTTTGTTGTTCTATATACACAGTCCTACCAGATTTGTAGGACCCGTAAAACACTGACCCCCCCAACCAATAAAGGAAAACGTTCCCAGGGTTATCCTACACACGTTTGAAGTTGTTCCTGTGTGTCCTACTGCAAACAATCTGACAGTGCCACTCTCTGCCCAAACAGAATATGGCAGAATCCTTCTCCCTCTGTGCAGAACCTCTGAACTTTTGTTCCCACACCAGAGCTGTGGCCAAGGAAATGAGCAGCTCCTCCTCTGTGGTCACTTAAAACCTGTACTGGGTGCAGTTTATCTCCCACTGGAATTGCTGCCTGTCTGTCCGGAGGAACAAAGAAGGTCCTGCCCAAGTGACAGTGACATTTGCCTGTTACAGGTTAGGCTTCTTTGAAGATAATCAGTTTCCTAGGCGCAGCCCAGATGGTCATCTTGCCAGAGGAACAAAAACACCACCCCACACCAAAGTCTTTGTCTATCTCTGGTAGCAGTTTTCACACCTGAATAAGGGGGGGGGGGGGGGGGGGGAGAATTCATCCGACAGGTGAAAGTTGGATACATATCCTAATGGGCCTCCAGAGACTTTATTCTGGGAAAGATAGCTTTCAAAAAGTACATTTTCCATAATATTTTTACAAATTCAATTTCACCAGCAAATTGGGCTTATAATAAATGTTTTAAACAGTCCACAAATTAGGTTTGCACCTGTTTCCTAGATGGAGATAATATTATTAAAGTTAATATTGTATCTCAGTGCTTCCCTATGGAACAGCCGACACTGGTACAGTGAAAATAGCTTTTGGAGCATTTTCAATGTAAGGACGTGTGTAACATTAAACGTTTACATGTCCTGCTTTTAAATACAATGCACCTTGCCTTATGGGTAGTAAGGCAGAGTAGATGGGGATTATTAGTATTTAAAAGGAATGTGTTGGCCTGTTAATAGAGGTTCTTTTAGCATGTTAGATTTGCAGTTTTATAACTGCACAGCTACAATGGTAGGCCTAAAATAATGTTTGCACTGTCACTTCAGTGGGTGAAACAATGGATGCTGCAGTCCATTAGTGATATTGAACTTACAGGCTCTGGGTACACTTTGTAAAATATATACTAAGGATGTATATGTAATTTAAATTTGCCAATTAGGACTATAGCCAATTTAGACTTGTTATAGGGGTTATAGCACAGGTGCTGCTGGTTAGCAGAGTACCAGTGGCCACAGTCAAACAAACAGCAGCATCAGTCCATAAAACGATGGGTGTGAGCATGCAAAAATAGGCATTTTCCTACACTCAAGCACCCCTTTTCTCCTAAAATGATTGCTTAGTACCAGCCTCTAAGATACTATTGCTATGCACATTTACACAGGTAATGGCCTCCACATTTAAACAAACCTATCTAGCTTGCAAAGGTTTCTTGGTTCAGATGTTTATATTGTAGAATTTTCTGCCTTTTTATTTTAAAAAAGTGTACAATGCCTGCAGTTTTCTCTCCCTCAGCACCATTACTTTGACTGTGAACATTGGTTTTAGGAAGGCCCTCATAATACAGGCATTTGCAGGCCATTGACTGTAGCTTTCATTGTGAGTCCTGAGATTGCTTTCCGTATCCAATGCTTATATGAGATAATACATATAATTTGTGACATTTTACTGTACATATGATATGTAAAATAGTTCCTCATGCATTGCCCTAATAGGATTTGAGATAATAACAAAACAGCCACTAGCTGGAGGTGTGAGGGAAATGTTCCTATGGGAAGAGTCAAAGCCCCCTATAGTTATATATTTAGCAAAATGGTAATGGTAATTATCTGGGCAGTTGAGTTTTCAAACCAGACTTACAACAGTTTCCATGATCCCCTGTTAGTATGTCACAGCAGTTCCATTGACAGATTTCATAAGTGCACTGTGTTTAGAAGGAAGTGGGGGAAGTCCAACACTTTGTGCCTAGCCCCTTGTGTGTGCTCTGAATCATTTAACTGAACACACGAGGGTGAATGATCATCATTTCTGTTCCTCCAGGTGGAGGGAAATCAATCCAGGTACTATGGGCCCAAATTACAAAAACTTTGCTTTGACTTACACTTGTGGTACTTCTTACTTACCCTTAAATTCCTGGAGAAATCCAGGAGTAATACGAGAGTACGTCAAACTTATTCATAATAAAAATCTTTACAAATCTGGTCTTTTGTCTGTAGTGAAGAGGTGATATGCAGTTAATAATGATATGCGTTAGAAGACTGCTTCATACCACACTTCTGCCGTGCTTAAACACTAAATAAAATTGAATAGATGGGAAGACCTGTAAGCCCGCTACCTAATCAGCCAGCACAGAAACAGTAGCCCATCTATTTTTGTGGCTTTCATCTGCCAACATGCAGATCTTGGTTCGAGGTTGCACATTTTATCATAAATGCTGAATTTGAGCAGTACAGTTTACTACTGGGCAGGCTTTAGCTTTCCATTATGGAACTGTACCCATATGGCAACAATCAGAAAAGGTGTAATGAGTAATGCACCAAGGTAAACTCTGGAAAAGAACATTGAAAGCAGCTTTGAGACATTGACTAGCATTTCATCCAGGTCAATAAGCTGTGTGGCCAGGACCGGTATAGTCAAAGGTTTTTTGGGGCACTTTCATATTGACTTTGTAATATAAGAACTGCCAAACCTTAATTTCTCCTTTGGAAAGGACGTTTTATTAACAGCAAGCAAATTCGATTTGATCAAATTTTGTAGCTTGCAAGTGAAGGAAACTTGTTTTCTTTCTGTAATGCTTTTTAGAGCATAAATATGCTTTTGATTGGATTCATTTTGAATCAAGATTTCCTCTTTGTTATACCTTGAATATAAAATATTGGTCCTGTCATTGTTCTATGCATTTGAGGTTACTTCGAGATTGACTGAAGGAGAATAATCAGTAGATCATCTATAGCATAGGTCTTCTATGAAAAGCTCAATGACTTACTCAGCTATAAGTCAGATTGAACAAAATGAGAAGTACCACGTCTATGCATGCTGCTGCCATAGCAAGAACAATGCAGACTGGTTTAGGCTCCATTTGCCACTTTGTCTCGTTTATCCTGAAATGTCATTCTCTCCTCATCGGGTAAGTGGAAGTTATCTGGGAGGTAAATCTGAAAGGCAAAGCAACGCTTCTTCCTACAAACTAGAAAAAAGGAGGGTTCTCTCGCATCTAAGAAAAAGTATTGGGTTCACGTGGAGAGGAGAGGGTTGAATATTAACATGAGTAGGCCAATGTGTTTTTTTGTGTTATCAGGTTATGAGGCACAAAGCAGCCGTGGTACAGGCCGCAAAATGCATCACTCAGAACAGAAGTCTGAAAGTGAAGAGCAGAGCCACATTGGTTTTGAAAATATCGGAAACAGACTCCGATGTGCGCTAGATGGAGCATAAAAGTTTAAAGATGATTGCCTGTATCAATTCTCACTATTAAATGAGATTTACGATACAATTTTTTATATGTGCAAAATAGATGATGACGAAAAATATGAGATCTTTTAATGCATCGTAAAAGCATGCAGAAGTGTTCTGAAAACATAAAAATGTGAAAGACGTAAATAAAGAGAGAGAAAAACAGTTATTTGTTTATGCAATGTAAACATGCATTAAGAAATAAAATATGGTTAACTCAGAAAATGTGCTGTTGATTACCTAACATGACAAATGAAAAGAATGTTTACATAATGAAACACTTAAAAACGATTGAAATGTTTAGTATAAAGATGCTTAACCGTACAAGGTTTGCTGTTTTACTCTAGTAATACGTGAAATTAAATGTGATAAATAAAAGTGGCGCATATTCATCTGATTGAAAAATAAAAATGTGTAAATTTTATTTTAGTAGTACTGAATATTGACATGTAACTTCTGGAGAAAAGAATAATGGGCACATTTACTAAGAATCTAAATAAATAAAGGTATGCTGTTCCTACAGAGGCTGTCAAAGGTAATGAGATTTGTACGAGTCAGGAGGTGATTCCTCCTTGAGGAAAAAGACCCTCACACATCCGGCAGACTCGCTGTCATGTATCGTCAGCAGGTGGCCCAGATGTCAAGTATCATCATCAGGTCTGCTCCGAATCGGGGCGGCGCTGCAATCCCCGATCGGCGACCTTCAAGGCGCCTTTTAATGGAGATCTTTATTCCATTATTTGCCGGTTGGTGAGTGCAAGTGAGGGCCCTATAGTGAAGTGCGTGTGAGACTAAGTGTGTTAAAAGTAAGTAGTGGAGATCCTAAATAACAAGTTTTAATAAGAATGGTCCCACTCTTAATTAAAAACAAAAACATGCGTAATCTTCCAGTGAGGGTGTCTGAGTTACGCTCAAGTGGTCAACATGTTTCTTGCATAGGTCAACTAGACCGCAATTCTTCAGGACCAGAGAAGTACACACACTTATTGGTGGTGGCAGCAACTAATACTTACCACTGGTACAGCACCCTAATAAGTGGTTACTTAAAAATTAGTAATGCCTGTGAAAGAAAAGGTAAAGGGACAATCATACAAATCATAAAAATAAATTTGCTGTAAACACTGTAAAGTCAAATCGCCTCATAAACTGCACCCAGAGAAGTGTCATGCAGTATCAGTGATGTGTAGGTAAATGGCATGATAAGGAGTGTTAAACAAAACTTCTTAGTGACTAGATTGACATATTAGTTATGTCAGGCAAGGGCTGTTGCAGAACCGATATTTTAAAAATATGCCAAAATATGTAAAAAATTGAGGAAAGAAACAACTCACCCTGGAGTTCAGGGCGTCTAGTTCCAGCAAGCCGGCGCTAAACAATAACACTGAATAGTGCAGTGTTCTGTGGACACAAAAGCACCCGTACATGGGGTGTATTTAAACAAAGTCATGTATATACAATCAAGGCTTATACATCGTTATTTGGGGATGGCACTGTTACATGGTGTAAAGTCAGAAAATGATAATCAGTGGCATCTCGAAGGGAGATAACGGTATACAAAGATATTTTCAGGTTATACACAGTTATCTTGCCTACCCTCGAATATCATAGTGCTTATGTATTCAAGCTGCCCTCAGTTGAGGATAAAGTGAAACAGGATCGAGTCTCTGTAGCCCCCCTAACGATCGTGTGTTAAAGCAGCCCTCATATAGAAGACAAACAAGGAGTCTCTAGAGCTCACCCCGGGGAAATGGTCAATACTCACAGCCGTCCTTGATATGGAGAGACTCGGAACCTATCTTCCGTCCGCGCCAGCTCGGTGGACACCCCTGGATGATGGCGGGGAGAAGACATAGCTAGCACGAGCCAATCAAAGGGGAGGGCTCATCGTTACACGTCAAACGGTTTCGTGTGTGGAGGGTAGAGTCACTCTGATAGGCTCCCGTGTGTCTGATGGAGTTAGAGTCGACGTCCTATTGACGCTTCGGGGTAGAGACGTCAGCCAATTAGTGGCGGTGTATTAGGTTATGTCTCCTGGTAACGGTAACTACGCAACATGAATGTAGTTACGAAAATCACGGAACTGGCTGTTTAACAGTGTCAAAAAAATCCGTAATAAAACTTATTAGCAATGTAAGCCATGGAGTCAAAGGATTTTAGGAAATCTAAAAGCAACAAGAAAAAAACCCCAGCGTTATCTGTGTAAACCCAGTTCACAGGTAACGTGAACAAATATATTTATACGACCATCGCGGGAGTCAAGAGTGATTGTCATGTGATACACTTCGGATCTGGTAATGTAAATATACAACAAGATCCAGATATTAACGTGCTCGCCCTCGGCTATATGAATGAATGAACGGGAAGGACAAGTAGAATTCCGTCATCAAAATGAACAGGGTCGGCAGAGGGAAAAAGGGAAAAAGGACATTCCCCACAGACAAGTATTAGCAGGGGGGGTTTTCCGGTGATATAGGCGCGACAAAACGGCCCAGAAAGTCCCTGTGTTAGGGATAGATAATCAATAATGTTGGACCAGTTCAGGTGTGTAAAGCCCATCTACGATTAATCGTGTGTGAGCTGAAGAGGATTCAAAGATAAGATCAAATGTTCAGTAGGCTAGCCCATGGGATGTCTTCATTCAACCCTACCAGGTGTGAGGAAAGTCTCATAACCCACCTTTGTTCAATGGAGAACAATTTAGCATTGCTAATGGTCTTAAAGGATTGGAGGACAGTCCACTGAAAAGAGTCAGGGGAGTGTTTTTTGTCAAGGAAATGTTTTGTCATTTTCGTGTTATCTCTGTTACACCGAAAATTGCTCCGATGCTCAATAATTCTGGTTTTTATTGGTCTCGTGGTCATCCCTATATAGGGGAGACATTTACTAAGAAAACAGAATAATTCAAATTAATGTGTGTTTATATTAATCATAACATGGTAATGGTTTAACAGGTTTTCGTGTAGGCCTCAAAATGCTTCTTTTTCCTTGTTTAAAAAGCAGAATCTAGCTGAAGTAGTCATTTCAGATGCTATGAGAACTTTTCTGAGAGTTTCTTTTCATGCTAATGAACAATTGGTCCTTTTCTGATTCAGTAACACTTTTGACAGAAATGTATCAATACAATTGCAAACCCAGAGAGAGCGTCTGGCAACGGACAGACAGTGAACAAATGAACTTTCTTACTTCTGAGGAGAGGCTAGAAATTATAATGTTGTTGAAATTGTTGATTTGGCAAAAGGATTATTTAATGCTTCCGGATTTCTTAGTGAGGCATTGATCACACCATAAGCAGCCCACTGTGGACAACCAATGGAAACCATAATGTACAATAGAACTGATACTTTGTGGGAGTAAACTGAGAACTTTTGGAAGTATAATTGCCCTGTTGGAGGAGGAGTTGGTCCTGGTTATAATTTTCAATTTCCTTGCCTGTCATGCTGTAGGATTGAACAATGATTCTTGTTCCTATGCCAAACCCATTTGAACTGAACTTTCTGGACTGACTTAACCTGCACTTTGCCGGCTGGAAAAGTGAGCAGGTATAACTCTTCGGCTGGAGAGTTATGGACTTATTCCTGTGACTCCTTATGCTTCAACTTTGCACATTTGGTTTGTATGACCTAAATGCTGAACTTGATTCTTTCCCTATGTTCTCTCTCTCTCTCTCCTATCCTCTAGGTGATCAGTAAAATGTCTATTTACTGATTCGACATGACATTGTATGACTAATTGTACTGAATGATTTCTATAAACAAAGGCTTAAATGTGATTTGTGTTTCTTGACCATTCAAATTGAGGCTTAGATAAACGATATACATGAGCAATTTTATCGTATTTGAGTTATTCTTGGTGTGAAACTTCTTATTGTAAGATTTATAAATTAATGTCTATAGTAAGGTTGTTTATTCAATTCAAATAGGTTTATTGCGGTTGAATTTACCATAAAAGCACATAAACAAAACAAAGAAACAGACAGTCCGATTCATAGATGTAGTTACACAACATTACATGATTTAAAAACAATTGATCCGTTAAAAATATAAATATTTCCATGATTTAAAAAGATATCATAACAATACAATCCTAAAAAAGATAAAATATTTCTTGCTCTCTTGAATTCAATTTGGCTAGTCTTAAGTTAAAATAACATTATTAATCAAATTCCTTCGAACAATCCACATTAAGTGTAGGAATTTGGCTGCTGTACAAACAATTAGTGGATTAGTGTCTGTTTTTAGTATCCTAAAAAAGGCCAAATAATGTTTTATGCCCAGGTTCTTACACAACTGTATTATCCATGGCTTCCTGATAAAAGCATAAGCAGGACAGAATAAGATAACATGGACCGGGGTTTCATCCTCAACAGTGCAGCCCGGGCAGGGTCGTACTGCTCCCCCCTTCCACCTATCAGATACAGAAAAAAATGGCAGTGTACCATATCTAAACTGTAGATACAGTTTCTTGGCTAGTGTTGGTTGGATTAAATCAATTGCAGACTCAAAGCTATAAACGGATTTTACATCCAGAAAATTATTAAGCTTGAGGATTTTACTGAGCGGAAATGGTTACTTAGGTTATTTTCCCTGACTACACTATTCAGAAACTTCTTTGGAATAGCTGAGCAGGAAACTTCAGGATTAAACCAGAGTTCCTCAAAGCCATTCGATATAAGTGACTGTTTTACAAAGGCTAGCCAGGGAATCCTTCCAGAACCAATAGAAGCCATGACAATTTGTAGTTCCTCCCTATAGCTCGCCAACTCAGGTGTACTCCAGAGACGCTTCCAATAGAGTAGCGGTCGAATGGCAATAGCGTCTGCAATTGGACGGACATTAAGATCAAGTCTTAATGGGAGTAGAGGAGTGCTTTTAGGGAGGTCCAATAGTTGTCTAAGAAAGTTATTTTCAGTTATAGATAGGGTATTTATTGGTGTGTGACCCCAAAGTTCTGCCCCGTAGAGAGAGGAGGCCCTAGCTTTCACTTTAAAGATTTCAAGCGGGGCACTAACTATTTTTAGTGTACAACTCTTCTGTACTTTAAGAATGCCCCCTGCTACTTGCGTTAGTCTTAAATTAGACTTTGCCACTTGGGGACCCCAAGACATTTTATCATTTAAAATCACACCCAGATATTCAAATGTTGAAACCCTTTCAAGAGGTCTACCACCCATTGTTAAGGTTGTTTATTGTCAGCATGAATTTGGCATCTTCTTATTCCAGGTCCTCAAAAAGATTTGCCCCATGTTTTCTTGATATCCAAGTCCCTGTTAGCTCACATAAAAGATCCAATGGAGGATCTATATTTTTTTAGTATTTTGATATAGGCCCAGAGAGGAAAATAGTTAGAGAAGTTTATGAAAATATGTAAGTATATGAAACAAGTTTTGCATAGCTCCCACTGGATCACCCTCATCATAGGAAGACCCATTGCCTCCAATCACTGCACAAACAGCACATGATCTGTAACTCTCTCGCTTGTGGATGGCTCAGCTGGAGCTCCCTAACTGCGAGCTTAGACTATGATCCCAAGAAAGGAACTGCTGCAGTGGACTCCGGGTGATTTATAGCCTGACCTGGGGGTACTGATGGGGTGTCGGTGATTATAATTGCTGCAAGGCTATGTTTGGATTAGCCAAGAAACACTTATGGGGGTGGGAGCATAGTTGCCAGGTGACTAGTAGGATCAACTTTGATCACCCCCCCTTGATTACCCAATCATTGCATCATGAGCGATGTTTGTGATACGTGTATTAGTTGTTTTCAGTTTTTGACTGGGAGCCGTTGCTTGACTGCCCTGAGGATGGGATGTTGGGCTGTTTTATTGTGGCAGAGGGGGACTCTCCCATCTAGGAGGGCCAGATTGGGTGGTTGGTAGCAGTGGGGGGTGCTGGGTGTGCATGAATGCAAGAGGGAGACTTACCACAGCCCGCATACATGACAGATATGGCGAAGATGAGAAATGATTTCACAATAATAAACTGTAATGTGAGAGGGATGGACACGCCTCGCAAGAGATACAAAATATATGCTTATCTATGAAGGAGGGGTGCTCATGTAGCCTACTTACAGGAAACCAACCTCTCTAAGATAGAGGCTACAAAGTTGCACTACAGGTGGTGAGAGCAGGTCTTTGCAACAGAGTATTATGCATTTGCAAGGGGGTACGGATAAGGATCGGACCGGGGTGCCCTTTCAGGTAGAGAAAGTTTCAACAAATCAAGAAAGTTGATGGGTCTCTCTATAGGCGAAACTAAATGGTAGGGAGGTCTTGTTGGGGAGCATCTATCTACCTAACCAAGGCCAATTGGAATACTTGGATACACTATCGGATAGCTTGAGAGTGGTGCCTACTGCACATGCTACTAAGTGGAGACTTTAATTGTGTGGCTGATTTGTGCCTAGATTGGTTGACCCCACCTCTTGGGGAAACTGGGGAAACTCTTATGGGACCCACCTCTTGGGTGAAGACTGCCATGGGATTTACTGAGTGGATGTCCCACTGAACCTGTTAGATGTATGGAAAGTCGAGCACAGGATTGAGGGGGATTATTCCTTTTACGCGGGCATTTATGACCTCCACATCTGCCTAGATAAAATACTTTGGGCCTGATTTAGATCTCTACGGATGGGTTACTCCATCACAACCGTTACGGATATCCCTTCTGCCAAAATATAAATCCCATTATAACCTATGGGATTTAAATTTCAGCGGCTGGGATATCCATCACCGTTGTGGCAGAGTAACCCATCCATCGAGATCTAAATCAGGCCCATAGTTCGGTGCCCTTTTTTAATGCATGTCTGGGTCAGAATATCTGGGTTGAACATTCATGGAACATAACCCATTGCTATTGCACTTTTCCATGGGTAGGATAGTTTCCAAGGCCCCACTGGCAGTTACAGCCCAATGCGCTGATGGACCAGCCCTTTAGGGAAACCCTCCAAGCTACAATAACAGAGTACTTTGAGCAGAATGGGTGCACAATACAAGATCCACATGCAAACTGGGATGCAAGTGGTGGCCCGGGGACATTGCTTGGGACAGATGATTGGTATACAGAGAGAATTGCAGGGGGAGCTGACTCGGTAATACACGCAACTACACACCTTGGAACAGGAGGTGTGACACGGAGTGAGGTCTGAGAGAAACAGAGAAAGGGTAAGGAAAGATACACAGAAAAATTAAGATGCCACAATTAACGGGAATATATCTCCAAAGTCCATGAGGGAGAGGGCAAGCTCAGCAGATTGTTGACCTGGTTGGTAAGACCAGAGACAAGAGGGACACCAATAACTAACATCAGGAAAGCAGAGGTACAAGTGACTCATACTCAAGACCTAATTAACAAGACTTAAAGATTTATCAAGGGGAAAGACACCGGGACTAGATAGCATATGAGTCACATTTTACAGGCAATATAGCGGGAGCCTGGCTCCTAAACTCCACAAAATGTGCAAGGAGAGTTGGGATAAGGGGAAGCTGCCGCCCTCAGTCTTGGAAACCATGGTGATACTACTTCCAAAACAGGGGCAGACGGCTATGGTACCACAGTCCTGTAGACCTCTCTCTATCTTAACAACAGACTTTAAAATTCTCAGTAAAGTACAACCTAATAGACTATGCCAATATATCCAACAGCTAATTCTCCTTGACCAGAACTGCTTGATCCCTACCCTTAATACCCCATTTGATCTATGTTGATTATATAGGATCCAAGATGAGACAGATAGACAGAGATTCCCCAGCGCTTCTGTAGCATCTGTAGACCTGGAAAAGAGCTGGGATTACCTGTGACATGTCATGATGCGTGTGGGGTTGGGGAGAAGTGGATTAAGTGCGTCACAATACTTTACACTAATCCAAGTGCTCGGGTGAAGACAGGAGGGTATGCCTCCACTAAATATATGATACACAGACGTATGAGATAGGGTTGTCCACTGTTCCAACTGTTGTTTGCCATAGCCTGATGAGGCCATGGCTTGGGTGAAGGGGGTACATAGGGAGATAGAGATTTGGAATGATGCCCATGTCATATTGCTGTATGCAGATTACATACTCCTATATCTACGAAATGGCAAGCAATCCCTCAGAGAGACGTTCATGTGGTTGGAGGATTTTTGAACAATGCACCTCATTTAGATCTTGGCGGACAGGTTGCTCTGTCACAACAGTGACGGATATCCCATCTGACGAAATATAAATCCCGTTATATTTTATGGAATTATATGTATGTGGACAGGATATCCGTCACCATTGTGACGGAGTAACCTGTCCGCCAAGATCTAAAGCAGGCCCAATATCTGGACTGCGGGTTAATAAGGCTAAAACATGTGTGTTCCCGATATGCATAGCAACGCCTACTCCGTAACAGTATCTAAGTGTCACCATATATCATAACCCAGATGATCTGTGGGAAGTAATTTATGCAAGGCACTTGGAGGTCTGTGGAGCTCGGTCTCCTTTTTAAGATCATTACATCTCTCAATAGTGGCTAGGATAGCAATCAGCAAAATGCTTTTTCTACCAAGCGTGCTGTACTTCCTCATTTGCTGATCTGGCTTACCACAACCTGGTTTTTTGACCTTAACACAATGGTCAGAGAACTAGTCTGGGATGCAAACAAAGAGTGAGTGGCCCTGACTAAGTTGCAGAACTGCATCACTGAGGGAAGACTGGGGGTAAATATATTACCTGGTGTCCCAGATCCAATGACCCTGCAGCTGGCTCAATAAGATCCACTTGTAGGAAATTGGAGAGAGAAGTAGAGATCACAATCATGTCACATTGTTGTCACCATCATTGAGTACCTCAAAGAGACAACCACAGGGCCCAACTCTGTTGACTGTAGCATTTAAATGCTCGACGAAGTGCCATAAACTCGCACAAAACAGTACACTCTATGCCCCGGCAGTTCCTTTGGTTGGTTTAAATATTGGTAAAATGGGTACTTTTTTCATGGCACAGTGACTGGAACGTTGGATTGATGTTGGGTTGGTGACAGTGGGGGACTGTTATGTGGAGGAGAATTTACTTGTATTTGACCAGATGGTAGATGACTATGGATATGGGACAGTTTGTGGTTTATGTGGCAGTGAAATGAGTCTTTATGAAGCTCTGGGAACAGGGGGTATGACAGCCGCATCAACATGCTGTTGTACAGTCAGTTATGTCCTTGGGCAGTGGTGGCATATAATTACATGGCTGTATAAGGAACTCCCTGGTATGGTACGGATGAAACCAACAGTGGCCAGATTGAGATGGAGAGGAGACCTAGGGCATCCCATAATAGACAAAGACTGGGAGAAAATGTTAGAATACTTGAAAAAAGTCTCTAGGAACACCATACTTAAATTCACTAAATGTAATATAGTATACCAAACCTACCTAGCACCCCGCAGGTTGGACCCAATGTTTTGGGGAGGACCTTTACGGTGTCCACTATGCAACCAGACTCCGGCAACCTTCTACCATATGCTTTTGTGATGTCCCACTGTTCAGCAGTAATAGAATCTTATTATGGATCATGTGGAGAAAACATTGCCCAGGGGACCGGGGATCACCTCTGATGGATTCTGCCTGCTGGGTTTTTCCCATGGCCACCCCTGAGGAAAACAGGCACCCACTGGTTAGATCTGGCACTGGCCAAAAAATATTTGCTGTCATTGAAAAAAACAAGCTGGACCAACGTACCAGGGGTGGTATCAGGAAGTGGAATCCTGGGCTACGGCAGAGAAAGAAGTGTTGGTTTGTGTGGAGGGCAGTGGAATACGTGAAAAGCCAATGGCTGGGGCCCAGAGAGAATAAAACATCCACTTTCCTGGAATATCAAGACATGCTGACAGGGAACAAATAGGGAAGCAGTTAGTAGCTGAAAGGTAACCAAGAGGGGGACACAAGAGAGGGTCCCTCCTGTGTTGCCATTGTAGGATTGTATGAAAAGAAGAGGGGGTCCCACACACTCGGACTCAGATAACAACACTGCACAAGTACAGAGCCAAGCTGCATAGTTTTTACCCTATTCATGAAAAGAGATACCTTCTACCTTGTTTGTTGTTGAAATTGTTGAAGTATAAAGTCTAAACCTCATTTCTTGTATTACAGAGATGGATTGCAGTATACAGCAGTATCAGATTATGTGATAGTAGAACATTTTCCCTATTTAATGGTCCTGGATTGTGATGATGTAATATAATACACCAATAAAAGGAGTTTATAAACAAAAGTAGGGTATGAGGCACTTTGTCTCTCATACTCATATGTGCAGCCTTCCAGTCTGGTTAGAGTCAGGTCTAAGACTAGGGCCCCTCCAACTGTACTTGTCCACCTTATAGGGCCTTTAGGACCATGGAAGGGGTGTGGGGTGTAAAGCCCAGCTCAAAATACTGTCCTCCTTTGGCCTCTCAGGAGTAGCTGAAATCTAGACCTTCAAAGTTTCTGAAGTAGGTGAAATCTAGGCCTCTCAGGTTGACAATCTTAATTGTTTTTTAAAGTCTTCCCTCACTCATGAGGTGTATTTGTAATGCAATAGGGAGTATGCCTGTCTAAATAAATGCATGGCTACTTCTCACATTACTTACTCCCATTCTTGCTCATTTCTCAGTATCTCTTGCTTGTGAATGATGCAATTTAGATCACTGAGCCTTCTCTGATTATCCCTGTTTTTTCTTGCACACAACACCATGCAGTCCCTCTGGCTAAGCTGCTGCTTTTTAACTGGCTGTATCTGTTAATTCCTCTTATCCTCCCAACCAGACTTCCTACATTTGAGACTATGTAGTCTTTCCCCCGCTCCCCACCTGCCCTTCTCTCAGAGTCACAAAAATGACTGACTCTACTGAAAGCATAATAGAAACCACAAAACATAACATGGGAGCATGCACAGTAAATCATAAGCACCAGCTAATTACAATTATAATTTGTCTGCTTATCTCTCACTTTTCCACATCCACCAGTCTGGTCACTCTGTGCAACACCAAACGCGTCCCCTTCAGGGTTACAACAAATACAAACCCCTGCCAACCATGCAGTCCCTGAAGATGTAGAAAGCTACCCCTCTGAAAATGTGCTTTAGAGTCACAAAGTGGGGTATGATGTGCAAATAACAGGATTATGAAATCAAATATTAATTATTGTCATCTAGAAATGTTGGTCAAATAGGGGATTTCAAATGCCCTTTAAAGGCTGGTGGAATGGCTAATTAGAATTGAAAATTGGTTCTGGTTCATTGCTCAATTAAAAGAACGGTGAAGTGTCCTATTGAACAGGATGGATTTTTTCCTTTGCATTGCAATTAAATATTTGCATGTGTAGTTATTATTTGCAATTGAGGTGCTTGTTTACATTAAAATATTCTCTCTCTTTCTGACAGAATGTGGGAGAGCCATGTCTATAACGACACTATCCATTTTAAATTAGGAGAATGTTGCTTCTTCCACTAGCATTCCTAATTTACATTTTAACAAGAAGACCTGATTGCCTATTTCCATAGCTTAGACCAGCCGCGGCCCGTGCATGTAAGAGCGGTGCGGCGGTGGGGCCGGGTTGGGGGTGATCCAACAGATCGGTTCACTGACAAAATACTGATGTTAAAAATATAGAAGTAAAAAATATTGATGCAAAAATATAGAATGCAAAAATATCAACGCCCTATACTTAAACAGGTAAGTACAAAAACATTGGGGGGAACATATCAATGTAAAAAAATATAGTTGTACAAAATATCGAATAATATATATGTATATGAAATAAAATATGAAATATGAAATATGTTAAATAATAAAATAAATATAAAACATAAAGTGATTTAATATAAAGTAACAAAACTAAATAAATAAACTTAATAAAACAAGTTAGACATACATTCATACTAATTCATATATTTTTCCTTTAAAACAATTAATACACTATTAATTTTAATGTATTTTATAATTTTAGAATTATATATATATATATATATATAATGTGTGTGTGTATATATATATATATATACATATATATATATATATATATATATATATATATATACATATATATATATAATATATAAATATGTGTGTGTACCAATAACATAAAATCTAATTTAAAAAACAAAATCTATTATAAATTAAACTTAAACTATTTAAAAATCTTCAAACTTAAATCTCCCACTCTAGTGCGTGCAACACTAGGGAAAGTGTTGGATAACGGAGGGGTAAAAATTACTATTCCCACTTCAGTGAGTGCCTAGCTTCTCCTGCCTGCTCGTTCCCAATTTTTCAATCCTGCCTGATAACCCTCTTCCCACTTCCCAATTCCACTTTTTATTTACCTATTTTTATTAATGCCTGTCTTTCCTATTTGTATTTAAGGCATCTTTGTGTGATTTTTCTTGACTTCTTGTACTTTTGTTTTTTAATTTCTTTTCCTGGCCTGCTCTTTGTCCTGCTTCTGTTTAATTTTTCCTTCCTAAATTTCCAGTCCTAGTAAGTCTCCCTCCCATCCCATGACACTGAAAAAGCAGGAAGTGCAAGTGCCACCTGCACCCCTTGTGAAGGGGGTGCACCCCATTTCCATTACAACAAGGTGGAGGTGGCCGCACTAATATTTTGGGTGCAATGCCACCTCCTCGCATGTTGGCTCAGGTGGCATACCCAGTAAGGTATACACCTTACAGGAGACTCCGTTGCTCTGGGGACGAGTGGTGTGGTGTGTCCGCCACAGCACAAGGTCCAGTGCACCCAGCAGCAGCAGACGCATCACTGGACTGAAATCTTTGACCAGGAGCAGGACCTGCTTGACCTGCAAGGTGTTGAGGTTTCGGGGTTTGTGAGAAAGTATACAAATATAACATTTATATATAATGTGAATTTGTTAATTTATTAAACAATGTAGATTACATATGTGCATTCATTGTGTTTATATATGCATATATCTATCTATCGATATAAAATAAGTATATATGTGTTTAAATATGTAGAATAGATATATAGATATATCTTTGCAACAATTATTGTGGGCACATGTGCCCTCTGGTGCAAAAAGGGCGTTCTATTTATACGTGTGGTACCATGCTCAGCTCAGGTAAGTGGGTTTTTAATCTTAGTGCGTGCCATTCACATAAATAAATTCACTTTTGGCATCAGAGAGTGCTAGCAGTTGTGTCAACTGTCCTTCTTCCAAAAGAAGTGGCAATGCAGTGTCGTACACCAGGGTTTATCTATACACGTTACTGAGTTCAGTGGCACCAAGAGCTATCAAAAGTTCATGCATTGCAGGGTAGCAAGACAACTTGCTGCGCTGCGTCAAAGGGAGAGGACAGGAATGTAACATTTATTAATTTAGCAAGATATGTTGCATCCCTGCTCTCTCCCTAAGCTGGTGCACTGAGTGCTGACTACCACACTGATGCCCCATGGTGCAAGGGTGCCACATTTCACAGCACCTTGGATTGTTTTTGTGTGGGAACAGAAAACTTCCCTGTATAAAAAACAATCCTTATAGGCAAGATGGACAACACAAACTATTGATAAATCTGGACTCTGGAAGTAGTGATGCATGGTGTCAGCCTGAGAGGGAGTGTGCACCATAGGAGGGGAGTGGATAGCAAGTGAATGATACTGCCTGGATTCTGCTCAAGCGTGAGTTAACCAGGTGCTCTGTGCTCTCTTGGACTGATTTAAGAAGGGATGCCGACTACTGTCCTGTCACTATTAAGATGGTAGTATATCAGGGTGTTAGCGTTCTTCTTTGTTCTTTTAGGTAGTTCATAAAAGGGCAGATTTACAAGCCCCTTGCATCATTTTTGCACCGCCATTGCTTCACTTTTTGTGACGCAGCGGCAGGGTAAAAATGTGACCCATTTACAACGTGATGCATCTAGGGAGATGCGTCACATTGTGAAGCCCTGCATCACATTATACCTGCGTCAGGTATAATGTATGCAGGGTGGGCGTTCCCACTTAAAAAAGCCTCATAGAAGTGAGGCAATGAAATCTAAAAGATTTCACTGCAGCACTTCTAGGACGCCACTGTGTCAAAGCCTTACGCCTGCTTGGAGCAGGCGCAAGGAGTGACGCAGCACAATGAGGATAGGCCTCCCCATGCATTTCTGGAGCTGCATCGTGCTTGCGACACAACTCCAGCAATGCAAGACTTTTGGTCAACAGATGCATCAGAATTTCTGACGCACCTGTCAACCCTTGCGCCATGGTGTGCCGTATTGTAAATACGGCGCAGCCATGGTGGCGCAAGAGTTTCTCAGGGTGGCACAGGGAAGGTGACACATCTCTACAGATGCATCACTTTCTTGTAAATCTGCCCCTAAGTTGCAATCTCCCTGATATGTTGTATGCATTTCAAAGGGAGACTGACTTGACCCATCAAAGTGGGCGGGGAAGCAAAGATCACTCTTTGCAATGCATGAGTAGTTAAAATGTAATTTAGGTTTAGGAAACTAGGAATAGGCTGTCTGATTTGGAAAGTACAATGCAGTGCCTGTCAAAATGTTTCAGTAAAAAGCACAACTAATCATTTTTTTCCCTTTCATAAGCACCCAAAGGCAAGAGGTCAACTAAGGGCTAAGTGGCTGTCAACACCAGTGACGCAATAGGTGGGACTGCCTCCACCACCAGTGCTGCAGCCAAGGCAGATGGTTCTCGGGCCGCAGTAAGTCATGTTTGTTATTATTTCTCACTTGTTCCTCTCCCCACTAGTAAAATTATGGCCTTGTGCATTTATACTATCTAATGTTTGTTATCCCTACATCTATATTTCCTACTTTCACAGCTGACTTTCTCCTGTCTAAAGATTTCTTCAGGTCTCTTTTTTAGTAAGCTTTCCCTCGCCCCTCTGCTATATGTCTTTATGTAGTACTGCCAAGAGGACAGATGTTTGGTACTGTGAAGAGGATTGCAGGCCCAAGTAAACTATTCACCATATATGTTGGTTGAGAAGGTTTTCTTGATCAAACAGTCAAAAGGTACAGGGGCAGAGAGATAGAGTGGTCGTGGCCATGGACTCCTACTTTTGTCATATTTATACAGTATACTAGCAGTCTACACGACAGTGCAGCATAGCAGGAGAGGAATGAGATCCCATTACCAACCAATACCATATGTCCTTTATTGACCAGTCCCTTTCACCCCTTCATTGCATCTCATTCTCATCCTTTCGTAGCCTTCTCACTCCAGTAGGAGACATATATATTTTGCTTGACTTGAGAACAGGGCTTTTTTAGCATGTTGTCGACCAACAAACAACCCAAAGTGATAGTTTTAATAGCAGATTCTGCTAATTGAACTGTAGTGAGGTATTGTTGTTGTACTTTGTTCTAGGCACACAGACCACCAGTACATGCAGCCAGCACCAGCAGACGGGTAAGCACGGAGGAGGAGGCCCAGTTGGTCAAAGGGGGAGCAGTCCCAGTGGTGGCAGGACAAGTGGTATGTCACATTGTATTCTTATTGACAATACTGTATTTGTTAAGAGAGGCAGATATCCCACGCATCACTTCCCTTCCCATGGCATTTTGCCACTTAAAACTGCTGCATGGTTTCATTCGATGCTGCACTGTAGGTGATGACATGTGGTTTGTTTCAGTTAACAGAACAACATTAGGAAGTTTTCAAAACATTACAAACTGAAAACAAGGTGTGTTTCCCAGTGCACACTATGTCATCTACTATTAGTAATTCACTCTTTCCTTCTAACCCACACTACTAAAATATTGTAAAATCCGTCTCAGCAATGCATGTGCCACATTTATCTTCCCAAGTCACTTATATTTCACGGCTTCCATGACCGACTTACACTTGTTCCAATGTTTTTCTTCCGTCAAATCGTCATTCGTCAACCAGTGTCACTAAGCAAAAGCATAGCATATGATCAGTGATACACAACCATTCCATAGTTAAACCTCTACCTGGCTTAATCCCTCTAACATACTTTTCTGTAGCGTAACTTTCCCTACTGCCAAGTAAAGGGATTTGTTGAAAATAATTTGTGGTGGAGGCCAGTGTGTAATGTGGACTAAGTGCCTGATTTAGAATTTGACATATGGGATACTCTGTGAGAAACATATTAAATAAAATATATCCTGTTCACTGTACTGCAGTGCATCAGTTAAAATAATCTGTGCACTGTCTAATTATGGTGGATGGGATATTTGTTATACTTTAAATGTGTGGCGGAGTATCCAATCTAACCCCAAGTTTGTAATGAGGGTAGATTTGAAGAGGCAGTCAAGGAAGAGATGGGTCATTGAAATGAATTATAAAAAGTTATTACGTTATCATGACATTACAGCTGCCCCAGAAACATGCTGCAGGGCAGCAGACCTGCCAGAATGCCTCTATTAATGTTGCACATATACTATTGTCAAGTAAACTATTTATTGTGCAGTATGTGCACCATCCTCATTATGAAGAGGTTATTCATAGCACCTAAAGGGCCTTATTACAAGTTTGGCGGTCCTCCTGCAGCACCGCCACCACTGCACTGGCAGGACCGCCAAGCCTGTGGAACACCAGTCCGCCGTATTCTGAGTTGAATCCAGAGCGGGCAGGCGGTGGTCAGCAGGTCAACTATGAACAGAAAGATGAATAATAAAAATGAGAAATGAGCAGAAAGATGCAGAAAGATGCAGAATAAAAGTCAGAAATGAGCAGCAAGAGGCCAAATAAAGGTAAGTAATGAGCAGAAAGAGGCAAAATAAAGGTCAGCAACCAGCAGAAAAAGGCAAAATAAAGATCAGCAATGAGCAAAAATTGTCAGAAAAAAGGTCATAAGGGAGCAGAAAGAGGCAGAATTAAGGTCAGAAAGTAGCAGAATGAGGCAAAATAGAGGTCAGAAACAATCAGCAAGAGGCAAAATAAAGGTGAGAAATGAGCAGAAAAAGGCAAAATAAAGGTCAGCAACAAGCGTACAGAGGCAACACAGAGGACAGAAAAACAAGCAGAAAAGGCAAAACAAAGCAGAAGAGGGAAAAACAGAGAGCACTCAGACACTAACATACCCACTTAGACACTCTCACACTGACTCACAGACCCACTCAGAGACTCACACACCCACTCACAGACTTACTAAAACACTCATGCACTCACACACTCACTGTCAAAGGTTAGTGGTTACATTTAGGAAATACAATTTAAAAAACCTTGGAAATGTACTGAAAAAAACAAAGGTTACAGGGACGTTATAGTTTGGAAATAGAATTTACAAAACCTTAGACATTTGCTGAAAAAACCCAAAGGTTACAGGGAAGTTATAGTTAGTTTCAGATTTCACTCGTACAAAACCAGTGAAATTCAGCAACTATAGTCAGCTGAGCTAACTATAACATATGCCCCCGCAATGCACTGCTTATGACCTCACATAGTACATCATTCATGACATGGTCAGTGACATCACTGATGACAACTCAAATGATATCACTGATGACATCATTCACAGAAGCCATCACACACCTACTCATCCCCCGATGCAACCTCTCATATGCCCACTAACATGCCCATGCAACCAATCACATACCCATTCACAGACCCATAACAGTACTCATACAACCACTCACTCATCCATAGAGCTACTCATATAACCAGTCACTTACCCATACAGCCACTCACCCAGACACACACTAACCCACATAGCTATTCATTCACCCACTATTCACCTTTGCAGCCACTCACACACCCAGTCACTCACCCATGCAGCCTCTTAACACAGCCACTCATTCACCCATACAAGCCCTCACACTTTCACTCACACACATTGTAACATATACAGAAGTAATATCTAAGTTATATATCTTAAATGTGTTGTTGTGCATTGAATTTGTGCTTTTGCTTTGTGGCTCCGTGATGGGGTTGCGACTCCAGAAAATATTTTTTTCAAAAAGGATTTAAAATGAATATTACGTAGAGTTGGGGAATAGGGTAGCTCTGATGAGAGCCTTTATCTTCCTTGGGAGTATGTATCAACAAAAGAGAAAGGGGGACCAGGAGCCAGTCACGGCCCAGTGTCTGTGCTCCTAATGCGAACGTTTAATCAACGAAGGAGACACTGTTCCCGAGGAGGGGTGCAGCGTGTCACCCACTCATTTGAGGAAAAGGAAGAGGAAGGGGGGGATAAAGGGAATCCTAGGTTTTAGAACCCACAAGTAAGAGGGGAGAACAAGCCTTGCCTCTTGGTGTTCTCACACACCCCAAAGGATGTCATGCTTCATCATCGGGCATTTGCTCCTCGTCGGGCCGGTGCTGCAATGTCCTACGGGTCCCCCAAAGGGTCACTTTGGTGGAGATCTTTTAAGAGAGAAATGCCGTATGATTCATGCGGGTGTGCGGGGAGGGTCCTATGTAGAGGGTGATGAGGTGCGTGCAACAAAATTAAAACTGACTAAGGGTTACCAAGAAAAGCGTTTAATGTGACGGTACCCTTGACAGAATAAAAACCCGTAGGTTGAATGTTACCTCACTAGGGGCAAAGTGCCCGGGTAACTGCAAAGTGAAGAGGTCGACATGTTTGGTGCCTGCGTGGTCACAAGGATCCTTGGTGCTTCTTCAGGACCGAGAAAAAATAAAGTAAGGTGATGTGCATGTGGGAAGTGAAAGAAAGGGTAAGTACCCTCTACAGGTGTCAGGGCGGGCCAGAGAACTGTGTACCCTACAGTAAGGCTAAAACTAAATAGTTGAAACCGCTCCTGATCACGACCTAGGAGAGAGGGACAGACAACAAAAAACATAGGAGACATGTGTCAGACATGGGATGGAGGAGCCACAGTGTGCCCCAGCAGTTTGTAATATGGTAGCGCATGTCACATACAAACACGAGACAGACAGAATAAAATAGTGCCATTGGAACAGAGACCCAGCGTTGTGTATCAACCAGATGTGCAGGTGGGCCGGGCACCCGCAGCAGCAGAAAGCATGGCCGCTACGTGTGTGGCCCCGTCTGCACCCTAGAAGTCACCCGCACTGGTCATAGTGCCAAGTGAGGAGAAGCCCAGCGTTGTAGGCATGTATCTGTAAGTGGCAGGTTGAGCATGTAGCAAACAAGGGCCCACACCTCCCGACCGCATGGAGCGGCATTGGCGTCAGGAGGAAGTGAGACTCTTGGAGCCACTATGGTATGCCAAACTGATGAGTACGTTACAAAAGTAACATTCCCCAGAGAGGGATGTTACTGCGCCCCCGCTGAAAAGCTATTGGAATTGTGTAGTACCCTTACCTAGTCAAAGAATGGAGAATTACTCCAAAGGCTAAAAGCGTAGGACACCCGCACCTTATCAGGCTAAGGGAGAAGGAGACAAATATGGAACACACATGTAAGCAAATAGGTATACCTAGCAATCATGATACATCACCTTACTGCTCGGGTTCCATGGTCCCAGTACAAGATTCCTTACTCACAGTTTATCTCGGGTGCTGGCTCCTTAGCACCTACCCCTTCCGTACGCCTGCCTGAAGTGAAATGGACATGGCGAGGACGGACCTGTTATAGTCAGGTTAATTACTGCATGCGCAGTCCCCTCTTCTGGAGTGCACCGACATGGTGCACATGTGAAAAAAAAGGAAAGGCAGCGCGCATGCATTGGGGAGAGAACTATTCCCTGGGACCTGCGCATAAGCATGCTGGTTGTTAGCTGGTCGTTGTGGTGATTTTAGAAGTCAGGTGCAGGGGGAGCGTGTGTATACAGAAGTGCAGGCCCCATCGGATGTGCAAAGTGCTACAGTCCGGCCCCATTGGGTACGTCACCAATCATAGGATAGGATAGGATAGGAAATATGCTTGTAAAGCGCTCGAATGCCGTAGCGTCTTGGCGCTGGTGTGTATGGAAGTGATACAGCCTATGTTACAGAAGCTAGATTGAGGTAAACAGCCAAGTCTTCAGATCTTTCCTAAAGGATTGTCGACTTGTCTGAAATCTCATGGCTGTTGCCATTTTGTTGCATAACTTTGCTGCACAGTTTGAGAAAGTTCTTCCACCCCATTTCACTCGCCTAATCCTGTCTATCTGGAGAAGGCCCAGATTACTGGATTTTAGGGCACGAGCGGGGGTATAGGGCATAAACATTTTTTGGATGGCCTTGGCCATTCCCCTGTAGAATGCTTTATGAACCAGGCATAGAGCCTTGAATTCTACACGTTGCTGCATGGGGAGCCAGTGCAGTGCTCTAATTCCAGCCAAGGTCGATTGACCTCTAGGTATATTTAAAAGCAGCCTCGCAGCAGCATTTTGTAATGACTGCAGCTTCCTCATCTGGGTTTTATCAATCCCCAACAACAGAGCATTGTAATAGTCAAGTTTAGATAGTAGGAGAGCCACCACCACTGTCTTTTGTACTTCCTGCGCAATGAAAGGGAATATCTTTCTCAGAGATTTTATTAGAAGGAAACAGGAAGAGGTAAGACTATTTACCCGAGCGGAGAAGTTTATCTGGCTATCAAAGATGACTCCAAGGTTTCTGACCTTGGGCACGAGGCTGGGGCATTCCCCGGCTCTCACAGGCCACCAGGAGTCGTTCCACAGGGATCGCCCCTGACCAAACTCAATAATCTCTGTCTTATCTGTATTGATTTTCAGGAAGCTATGGTTCATCCAGGTCATGATCTCAGTAAGGCATGCATGAAACCTAACAGCTGTGTCTTCGGGTTGTTTAGCTATCGAGATAATAAGCTGAGAGTCATCCGCGTATGATACCAAGGCGAAACCATGCTTCCTGATGAGTCTGGCCAAGGGAATGACATAGATGTTAAACATCATTGGTTATAGGGCCGATCCCTGTGGAACCCCACATGAAAGATGGAAACTGTCTGACTGCATTCTATCCCAGTACAAGCTCTGCTCCCTCCCCTCCAAAAGCAATGAGAGGAGGGTCAGAGCTGAGCCCTGGATACCTACCTCCTGCAGCCGCTGCACTAACATCGTGTAGTTCACGGTGTTCGAAAGCTGCTGACAAATCTAATAGTACGAGGACTGCTCTGCCCCCTCTGTCAACTATTCTGCAGATCTCCTCAGTTGCTACAATTAGAGCAGATTCTGTAGAGTGATATGATTGAAAGCCATGCTGAGTAGAGTCCAGCAAGTTGTTGGTGTCTAGGTACTCAGTCAGCACCTTATTCACCGACTTCTCCAGGATTTTAGCTGCTATGGGTAATCCAGCAATCGGGCGATAGTTCTTGGGCTCCAAGGGATCTAGGGTGGGTTTTTTCAGGATTGGCCTAATCGTTGCTTTCTTCCAACAATCTGTGTTGCTACCTGATTCCAGCACTTGATTAACTAAAGGAGTCAATCATGGTGATCTGACCCCCAAGGTGTCGGTGGAGGCAATTTCTCGTGGTGCACTATAGTATTTATGGAAAGCCAATAATCTAAAGCACGGCGGAACCGCCTAATTTATAAGAAAGAGAAGTCAATAGTGCACTCGTGGGCTTTTTAATGGGGTAGGGGTAGACAGATAAAGATATCTCTAGGTTAAGACCCAGATGGCGGATCTATGCGCAGAGTACTGGTCATATATAAGGGGGGGAGAAGGTAATACCGACACAGTAATGAAACTCCCACGGTGAGGGTGGGTAATGGGCAGTGATGGTGCAACAACGCCTGAGGTATGGGGGACTCAGGTAACGTGGATTTCATAGACAGGTCATAGAGGCTGCAGGTCCCAGGTGCTATTGGCAGGAAATGTCAGAGTTCTACCCAGGAGATCCCGTCGTTAAGGCCCCGTTCGTGGGTGTGGAGATGGTTTAACCATCGCTGTTCATGGTGTAGAAGGGAGGCACTGCTCCACATCATTCTTGTGGCCATCCGGCCACATCTGATAGTGCTCTTATGTTCACTAATCCTCACTTTAACGGGTCGGGCCGTCATCCCCACGTATCTCAGTGAGCATGGGCAAGTGATCAGGTACACACAGTTTTTCGTGTTGCAGTTCATGTGTGTACACTGGTCCCACGTGAAGTCATCCAGATGCAGAGTTACGGTGTGCCGAGTAGAGGAACAAGCACTACACGTGCCGCAAGGAAAATGGCCGGACACAGGTGGTAGGTTCTATAAAGTGGTATCCTGGGGTTTCCTCCTCAACCGTGGTCGAGTGTTGACCAGTTGGTCACGCAGATTCGCAGTGCATTTAAATGCAAACCAGGGTTGATAGAAGTTACGAGAACCAGTGTTCATGATCCTCCAGTTGTGTCTGATGATGTTTTTGATCTTGTTGGACATCGGGATGAATGTCGTGACACTTGTGATCACGTCGCTGGGCTGTGTCTCCCTTGTTTCAAGGAGTGCCTGCTGGTCATTTTTCCTGGCGCGCTTCCTGGCCTTCCGAACAACCGCCCTAGGATAATCCCTTTTGTGTAAATGGTTGGCAAGCGAACTCGCTTGGGCGTCATACTCCCACATACTGCTGCAGTCCGTCGAATCCTCAGGAACTGTCTGTAAGGTAGGTTTCCCCTAACTGCCTTCGGATGGTGACTCTTGAAACTGAGGAGGCTGTTACAATCGGTCGCCTTCTTGTAGGATGTCGTGTGGAGGTATCCATTCTCCAGGGTGATGAGTAGGTCCAGGAATGGAATTGCCTTATCACTGGATGTCTTTGTAAAGCGTAGGTGGGGGTTAAGATCATTAATCCACTCGTGGAATTTGGCGCAAGTCTCCTCGGTGCCTCTTCAGAGGATGAGCACGTCGTCAATATACCTCTTCCAGGTTATGAGGTTATCCTTGAACGGGTTGGTGTCCGTGAAGATGTTGGTGGCTGCAAAATGTGCCATGTACAGCCCTGCCAGACTAGGCGCAAAGGTGGTAGGTTGTGGTTTTGTACATAGACAAGTTATTCTTTAGTGCAATGGTGATGATATCAACAATAAAGTCAGCCGGCGTGTTGGTAGAGAGGTCTGCTTCGTGTAGTAGTTTCCCAACCACCTTAATGGAGACATCCTGGGGAATGTTTGTGTACAACGCCTCCATGTCAAGGGTGAGGAGAAGGTTGATTTCCTCGGTGTTGTCCTCATTGATTGCCTGGATCAAATTGAGGACATCACGTGTGTCCTTAAGATATGCCGGTGTAGCCTGGACCAGTGGGCTCAGGAAATGGTCGCTGAACTGGCTCAATGGTTCGAGTAGAGAGCCTACTCCAGATACAATCTGGCAGTCAGGTGGGGTGACGATGCCCTTGTGAATCTTGGGAAGAAGGTGGAAATACGGCATCCTGGGGTTCCCATTCACCAGGAACGCTGCTTCCTTAGAGGAGATCCAGCCCTCAGTTGCTGCCTCATTCACCATTATCCGTATTGATGTGAGTAGCCTCTCTGTGGAGTCTGTCTCAAGTTTGTGATAGTATTTGGTGCTGCTCAGTTGCTGGGAGCATTCCCTTTCATAGTCTTCGATGTCAAGGATCACTGTAGCACCCCCTTTATCTGTGGGTTTGATGATGACGGTGTCATCGTCCTTTAGAGAGTTGATGGCCTGGCGGAGTTTATTGGACATGTTGTTATAGGTAGATGTACCTCTCAGTTGATTGGCTTCCTTCAGTACAGCCTTTTCAAAAGGGAGGACTTCGCTAGGGACCATGCCTGCCATCGGGGTAAACTTAGACGGGGGTCTCAGCCCCGAGTCTAGGTGCTCCGGTGTGGGGTTCTCACTGAAGAAGGACCTCAATCTTATCTTCCGATCTTCCGGAACAGTTGATGGTGTTCCTCATTCATCCGGAAATTGTCCTCTCTTGGGGTGGGTACAAAGCCTAGACCCATTTCCAGGGCAGTGACCTCTTCGGTGTTGAGTTGTCTCTTAGAAAGGTTGACAATTAGGGTCTTGGATACGTCATGCTCCTCGTTGTTCTCTGTTGTGCCTCCATGTCCTGCCACTGTACCTGCTTGTTCCCTCTTCTTTTTCCTCTGCCTTGCCCCCTGCCTCTGTTCTTGAAATGAGGAGGAGGGTGTTGGAAAAAAGGTTGTTGGAACCCCTGCTGTGGACCGGGAAAGCTGGGTACCACATGGGTCCTTGTTGAGGGTAAGGTTGGTGAGGGTACCCGTACATGGGTGGTATTGGGGGAGGGGGAGGAGTCCCTGTTTGTTTGAGTTTCGTCCCCAGCTGCTGTTAATCGAGTTACTGTTAGAAGAGCACCCAGAGTTAAGTGAGGAAGATGAGCCGTCATCAGACGAGGCATCGTTGTCAGATGGTTGGAAGTTCTCCTTAGTGTCAGGGTATATCTTCTCCCTATCGAATTTCTTTATATCCTTCTACAACTTGGAGATCTTCTGTTGCAGAAGGTAGGCCCGGTGGTCGGACATTTCTGCATTAATCTCGGCCAGGCGGGTCTTAAAAGCGGATAGACTTGTTTGCTACATGCTCAACCTGCCACTTACAGGTACATGCCTACAACGCTGGGCTTCTCCTCACCTGGCGCTATGACCAGTGCAGGTGACTTCTAGGGTGCAGACGGGGCCACACACGCAGCGCCCATGCTTTGTGGCGCTGCGGGTACCCGGCCTGCCTGCACACCTGGTTGAGACACCATGCTGGGTCTCTGTTCCAATGGCACTATTTTATTCTGTCTGTCTCTTGTTTTTATGCGACATGCGCTACCATGTTACAGACTGCTGGGGCACACTGTGACACCTCCATCACATGTCTGACGCATGTCTTCTATGTTTTTTGTTGTCTGTCCCTCTCTCCTAGGTCGTTATCAGGAGCAGTTTCAACTACGTAGTTGTAGCCTTACTGTAGGGTACACAGTTCTCTGGCCCACACTGACACCTGTAGAGGGTACTTACCCTTTCTTACACTTTCCACTTGCACATCACCTTACTTTGTTTTTTCTCGGTCCTGAAGAAGCGCCAAAGATCCTTGTGATCACGCAGGCGCGAAACATGTCGACCTCTTAACTTTGCAGTTACCCAGGCACATTAAACCCTTTTCTTGGTAACCCTTAGTCACTTTTAATTTTGTTGCACGCACCTCATCACCCTCTACATAGGACCCTCCCCGCACACCCGCATGAATCATACAGCATTTCTCTCTTAAAAGATCTCCGTCAAAGTGACCACTTCGGGGGACCCGTAGGGCATTGCAGCGCCGGCCCGCCGAGGAGCAAATGTCCGATGATGAAGCATGACATCCTTTGGGGTGTGTGAGGGCAAAAACAGGCAAGACTTGTTCTCCCCTCTTACTTGTGGGTTCTAAAACCTAGGATTCCCTTTATCCCCCCCTTCCTCTTCCTTTTCCTCAAACGAGTGAGAGATATGCTGCACCCCTCCTCGGGAACAGTATCCTCTTTGTTGATTAAACACTGGGAGTATGTGACAGCTACATCTAAGACCGGATACAGAGTTTCAGGTTGCTGAGAAATACCATTGTGATCTCAGCTATGAAGTAAACTTCATAACTTCTATAGATTCCATGGATGTGAAAATGCAGGTTGTTGTAAATAGAGCCCATGTTATGGTCTCTGAAGAATGCAGAAACTGCTTTACTGACATGTTTTTGGTTGTGTCAATCTGAGGACACAATTGAATTGATCACTTCCATTTCTGCCTTTGGCAAATGTTGGAGTACACTTACACAGTATGAGGGAAAAGAGTCATTTTTTCTGGAAAGGTATTCTTCATTAGGATTTCTAGCCCTACCCCAGGCAGTGTGCCTAGGTCATTGTCACCACAGTGCACAATCATGAGGTGAGGGGTTCGGGAATCCACAATGCATTTAACCAAAGGCAGCAATTGGTGCTATTTTAACCCTCTCAGACCAATCCCCTTAATATCCACATTAGGCAAACACAAATCTCTGTCAATACCACTCTTTCTAGCACACTCTCTGGCCCAGAAGACATAGTTGTGACCTACAGTACACACTCTAACCATTTTGAAGTTAAGAGCAGTAGCAATCAAGCAAAGGCTGCAGATGAATGTGACAGTTGGTAGAATGAAAGACAGTTAAAATAAAGGAGTGGACCTGATTTAAGAAAAGGATGTACTTGATTGGGTGCTGTAAATAAATTAATACCTAAAATTAGGTAGTGATTCAATAAGTAAAATAAGTAGATTTGTGATTGGATGTGGATAAATGTTACATAAGTAACGCTATTGTGCATTTGTTTACGTTTTGTAGCAGTCAACCTCACCTGATACAGTTGAACTTGAAGCTGGTCTGCTCCAGTTAGAAAGTGTGTAAACTTTTGACTTAATGGTACAGTAGAGTGTTTCAAAGCAGGTCGGTATGGCAACTGAGGCAAAGCAGTGTAGGGGAAGGGTTCCAAATAGACTACTTTAGAGGTAGCATATAGTGCAAAATATGAATTTTCCAGTTCAGTAGTATTATTGCATCTGATATGTAATGGGAAAAAACATACCAGCCTTATTGTAAATGCTGTAGCAGGCTCCTCTATGGAGTTGTGACTCCATTGTTAAGCTACACAGGTGGAGCTCTGAAATTGGTCCTACCAAGCGAGAGCAAACACAGGTTTCCCTGCCTGGTACATAGCTGGAGCCAGTCCACGTGGAGGGGGTCCCCCAGAGCTCCCTTTTCCAAATGTAGCCAAGCCCCATTTACCTTGCAAAGGTAAACATTCTACCTCTTTCAAAATCCCATCATCTCTCTTGATTTTTTTCCTGCTTCCTAACATTCAAGTAAAGTTTTTTCATTTTTGAGAATCTCATAATTCTTCTTAATGGCCTCATGTAAGTTACTCTCACTAATCTCCTTCTCCAACCTAAGTATCTCTTCCTTAAGTGTTATTACCTTTCGTTCCGAGTTCATGACCAGGATTCTCGTCATCCTATATGAAGCTTTATATAAGCCCTTGAAGGTTAAGAAGCAGAAATAAATCAAGAGAGATGACGGGGATTACAAAACAGGTAGCAGATTTACCAATGCAAGGAAGTATGATGACATATCCGTTAGATCAGAAATGGTTCCTGTCTGTTATATTCCGCTTTAGGTGTCCGTATATAGGTTTTCCGGATAGATGTCCTTATATAGGCACAATTCGCATTTCTCTTATATAGGCATAGGATCCCAGTCCTAATTTAGGCATTAGCCATGCTATCCAAATACAGGCATGGTCACCTACATCCGTCCACCCCAACGTCACAACGAGTTTTTAGAAAACAGACCCTTAAGCTGTTGGAAGTTTCCCTATCCCAGGATTATTGATTTCTCCAAGAACTCATTTATTATGCATGAACCGCTATACCCTACGGTTTCATTCATGACGTCTTCCTCTGCCCGACTTTACGTCAATGCACCTTCTAAGCACCTTCCAGGTATAAATATACCTTCCCTTACCATGGCAAGCCACGGCGCGGCTGCAAGACTTGATACTGCTCCCCACGGCAGCAAGCAAAGAGGAGACCTCGACTTAGAGGAGCCTGTGTCCCGGCCTGACGCACTGACAAGACGCTGTCATCCCTGCTCGCAGAGAATCCAGCTTCCAGTGTTCTGACTCCCTTCGCGGGGTGTTAGAGTTCGAGAACCGGATAGAGATTCCAACCTCTCTCATTCTTAAGGTATGGAGCTGACTAGAACCTAGAGGGACTCTTGGCATACAAACTTGGCATACAAACTATAGCATACCATACTATAGAATACAGCAGCTCCTTCTTACCTTGTCCTACACTTAGGTACACTGGGGTAGAACTAGTTAGAGAATGCATCGTATGAGTACTCGCATGTTTAGCCTATGTTATTGGTGTATATGAATATATATGTGTCATAGCTGAAAGATAATGCTAGCGCAGTATTATTTCTTTCTACTGTTTACGCTGTACATAATATATCTTACATACTGTCTTATGATTGTAACAGCACATATCTCTTACACGAGAAATAAGACTGTTCAATAAATCCTTTTATTGAAACGCCCGTCTACTCTTTCTGTGTAAACTCTGCAGAAACTAAGCATGCACAATTAGCTGAGTGAAACTGTTATCTTTTGTTTCCACGATGATTCTGAGAGTGTTCCGATTCTAAAGGGAAACAAAGTTGTCATGTTTATGCAGTTGCCAGAAACTACTCCTTTCTTGTTTCAGAAGGAGTTTCTAGTGGCCTCTGAGTTAGCTGGCACACAAAGTAATTAAGTTTAATATACTCGATAGAGGCATAAAGACCTCAGTCCTATGCAAAAACAAACTACTCACATGATACACACGCTGAGTCATCAACGTGATGGCGTTCACGTTGCAGGGAATTCATTGGCTGATGAAGCTGCGAAGGGGGCTGTGCAAACGGCTTCCGTAGCTGTGATCACTCGTGCAAAATTGAAAATAGACAGTGAGATATTGTTGGCTGTCAATGCTTCAGGCAAAGGCAGTGGTGCAGCGTTATCGAAAAAATTTCCACTCAAGTACTCTTATGTAATTGATGCGAACAACGATCCCTTCGTTCGAATCCCTGGAGTGGGGGATAGGGTAATTCCAAACAAGGATTTATGAAGCACATCTTGGGGAGGGTCTGTCACATCAGGGCATCTCTAAAACAATATCAACATTAAAAGAGATGTACTGGTGGCCTGGAATGAATACACTTATTCACATCTTCATCAATAACTGCATAGGCTGCAATAGACAGCGTTGTGCAGAATGACACCAGACACCAGACTACGAAGTAGCATGCCGAGTACAGACACCATTGTTAGACAGCATTAGACTATCTAAGTGCAGGTGTCCTTTTGGACAAATGCAATCCCATAAACACTAAGTCAACGTTCCTATGGATGTGGCCTCAGCGCTCGGCTGACGCTCAAACTGTTATAAAAGATTTGCAAGTCTTTACCGGCACAAAGGCAATTGGCACACTACATTCTAACATTTAGCTCTCGGGCTTACAAAGAAGCCATGGCCAGTTTGGGCGTAGCATTGCAGTACTCCTCTCTGTTTCATCCTGAGGGAAATTCTGTTGTGGAAAGGAAAAACCAGTACATAAGGCAGTCTATAACAGCTAGAGTATTAGGTTCAGATGATGGGTGGGTCAAACATCTTTATGGGGTCAAACACTCATTAAACAATTTGTCAAGAAGTTCTCTAGGGGGGTTCACTCCATATGAGGTCCTATTTGGGACAAGAATGTGGGTTCCTGATCTCGAATGTAAAGGCACAGTCGTGGAAAATAAGCCATTTGATATCAAACATCGTTTGGATGTTTTACAGGATGTAAATGAACTAAGATCGAAACAAAGCAACGTGTTCCTGAAGCCAACCACCACTGGGGAAAAACCAGCCATCCCAGCAAGGCCTGTCTGGATCCCAAAGCTTGGGAATCTAGTCAGAGAGAAGATTGCGGACAAGAAGGAATTTGGGCCTTCTTACAGACAACCAGTACCTGTCCTAGCTATCTACGGAACAAGAACAGTACTTCTGCCGTCCCTTGCTGGAAGAAAGGAGAAAAGATTTGTGTCAATCGACCTCATCAAACCACACTATGTGGCCAATACTAAACAGCAGGCCTCGTGCACTCTGACCTAGTAGCAAACGTACTCCTCTCGCTACTATTCAAGAGGTTCAGACTGAAAGGCTCATCACCATCGAGAATTCAACAGTAACAGATGAAGGACTATGCAACCATGCTATGGAACTCATCCCTTTTGAAACTCAAGTAACAGTTCGTCCAGATACACCTGTCTACACCAATGTAACACATGATCAACTGGTTCCAGCGATTTCAACGAATCCTGATGCAATTCCGACAATTGACCGAACTGCCTCTGGCTACTTCATTAACTTTGATACGTTTTCTGAGGATCCAAGTGAGCCCGAAACGTCACCAGCCCAAAAAACTTCCAAAGAACAAGTACAAGACTTTTTTCATTTTCTGAAAGAGACATATCTGGTTTCACCATGGATTGAACTATGGATTATTTCTGGAATATGTTTCTTTCTGCTTTGGCTAGCTTTAGTAATGACTATTAGCGTGCTCATGAATGGCAGATATATTCATTTGGACACTGAAAGTAAACATGTGAACTTACTTTTAAAGCCACACAAATCATCCCATCATGAAGCAAGAGACTTGTCAGCGGTGAACATCACATCCGTTCCTATACAAGATGGTATAGTTGGGACAAAACCAATTATGATATATTTGAACCGTCGCAACTTTTGAAGATTCCACACTTATTTAAAATTTCATTAAGTGACTTTATTACCTCTAGTACCTATTCTGATGATTGGGACATTGAGACTGTTAATAACATGATGTCTGATCTAGAAAGGGCTGCTGCATATTCTACAAACTGCCCTATACATTTTGTAGAAATGATGGAACATATCTTCAATATATCTGATACGAGCGGCATTGTACATGTATTTAAGAGCATATGTTCAGGAGTGTTAGCACCTTTTCAGGCAGCCCTCGGAATCATTCCAAACTTCGTGCACTCAGTGTTTGGTGGTCTGCCACTAATTCTAGCACTCGTTGCAGGAATGCTATTTTTATTCCTACTACTATGTTGTGGCAAGCCAATACACCGGCGTCACTCCCAGCAACTTGGAGAAAGCTCTCCTAGAACGGAATTGTCGTGAGCGCATAGTACAGCTTTTGAGCTTACCTCGTCTATGAGAATTAAATACAACATGGTTTCTGTCATTCAGACCAATCTGGCAAGATTGCATCTTACCTGTTCTACGCTGCCTGCTTTGCACTGAAGAATGCGTGCTAGACATCTGTCTAACACTCCCATCAGTCATGCCAATGGATATCAATACTCTGCTGGACCCGATAACGGCCCATGCTCTGTGTTGTCCCCAGAGGCTACCAATCCTGACGACAGCATTCGTTGAGATCTCACAGACGCAACATGCTACTGCTGAAGTACAAGATGGATCAACAGGCACACAGGTACCATTGGAAATTAACATTGCTACTGACGATGCTTCACATGTATGTGCAGTTAATCTTCTAAACGAGGTATTCCTACTGTCACCGACATCGGTAGACGATCTTTTGTCTACAGGAGTAGAGGATTTCATGTTTTCACTAGACCCTTGCACTAACTTTGATTCGGCTCCCACTGTACCAGGGATGCTATGAATTTGGCCTCCATATTTTCAAAACAGAACAAAAAAACTTGGAACACTTCCTAGAATTGACTTTTTTTCTAAATTTGAAAATACATAGCAATTCGATTCAATCTGCTTACAGTAGAACTATTCATAGAGAACAGACTTCTTTGAACACTTCCAGGGACACATTGTCACCTTTATTCACCACAATTTAATTTATGTACCATGGCATGAAATGGCGTTTGAAATTTTCTTATATAATGTGAACCGTTTCATCTTATGTATATATTCATGTTCATTCATTTAGCATCTGTAAACATATGCTTAGATTGACCAACTGCTTTAATATGTACAGCACCTTTACATTTCATGTCTAGCTAAAGATTTTTTTATAACAAAGACTTATTTTAGTATGCTTTTACAAATGTTTTTAGGAACATGTGGTACTCAATTTTAATGTTTAGCATTTTATTGTTTAGCATTTAGTACAATCGTTCATTCGAAAACGGAGTGGGTGTTGTATTTCCCTTTAGGTGTCATTATATAGGTTTTCCTGATACATGTCCTTATATAGGCACAATTTGCATTGCCCTTATATAGGCATAGGATCCTAGTACTTATTTAGGCATCAGCCATGCTATCCAATTACAGGCATGGTCACCTACATCTGTCCACCCCAACATCACAACGAGTTCTTAGAAAACATACCCTTAAGCTGTTGGGAGTTTCCCTAGCCCAGGATTATTGATTTCTCCAAGAACTCATTTATTATGCATGAACCGCTATACCCTAAGGGGCAGATTTACAAGCCCCTTGCGCCTCATTTATGCCGCCGTTGCGTCACTTTTGTGCCGCAGCGGCGGCGCAAATCCTGCGCCATGGTGCGGGTGCGGGGTACTTACAACATGACGCATCTGGGAGATGCGTCACGTTGTAAAGCCCTGCGCCACATGTAGGCGTTCCTGCGCAGAGGGGGGGCGTTCCGGCGCAGGAATGCCTCCTAAAAGTGGCTGAGTGAAATCTACAAGATTTCACTCAGTCACTTTTAGGCCCATGCTGCGTCAAAACCCTGCGCCTGCCTGAAGCAGGCGTAAGGATTGACGCAGCACTAGCAAGATAGGGCCCCCCAGAGCATTGCTGGAGCTGCGTTGCGCTTGCGACGCAACTCCAGCAATGCGCCACTTTTACGGCACAGATGCGTCACGCATCTGTGCCGTTTTTGCCCCATGGTGCGCCGCATTGTAAATGCGGCGCATCCATGGTGGCGGAGCTGTGGCGCACAATAACTAGCACATCCCTGCTGATATGCAGGGATGCGCCAGCTATTGTAAATCTGCCCCTTAGGGTTCATTCATGACGTCTTCCTCTGCCCGACTTTACGTCAATGCACCTTCTAAGCACCTTCCAGGTATAAATATACCTTCCCTTACCATGGCAAGCCACGGCGCGGCTGCAAGACTTGATACTGCTCGCCACAGCGGCAAGCAAAGAGGAGACCTCGACTTAAAGGAGCCCGTGTCCCGGCCTGTCGCACTAACAAGACGCTGTCATCCCTGCTCGGAGAGAATCCAGCTTCCAGTGTTCTGACTCCCTTCGCGGGGTGTTAGCGAGTTCGAGAACCGGATAGAAATTCCAACCTCTCTCATTCTTAAGGTATGGAGCTGACTAGAACCTAGAGGGACTCTTAGCATACAAACTTGGCATACAAACTATAGCATACCATACTATAGAATACAGCACCTACTTCTTACCTTGTCCTACACTTAGGTACACTGGGGTAGAACTAGTTAGAGAACGCATTGCATGAATACTCGCATGTTATTGGTGTATATGAATATATATGTCATAGCTAAAAGATAATGCTAGCGCAGTATTATTTCTTTCTACTGTTTATGCTGTACATAATATATCCTGCATATTGTCTTATGATTGTAACAGCACATATCTCTTACCACGAGAAATGAGACTGTTCAACAAATCCTTTTATTGAAACGCCCGTCTACTCTTTCTGTGTAAACTCTGCAGAAACTAAGCATGCACGATTAGCTGAGTGAAACTGTTATCTATTGTTTCCACGATTCTGAGAGTGTTGCGATTTTAAAGGGAAACAAAGTTGTCATGTTTATGCGGTTACCAGAAACTACTCCCTTCTTGTTTCACAAGGAGTTTCTAGTGACCTCTGAGTTAGCTGGCACACAAAGTAATTAAGTTTAATATTCTTGATAGGGGCATACTGACCTCAGTCCTATGCAAAAACTATAGTGTATATTATTCCAATGCGCAGAGCATATTAGGGAAATAGGAACTACACTACATGTCACCATTAGAAAGGATGGCTACAGTCAAAAGAAGCTTTAGAGAAGAATGTGAAAAAGGAAAATGTATAAAACTATTTGGATGAGTCACAGAATTATCTGATATGTGTACACCAATATTCTACTGATATGACAAAAATTATAATTATGATATCATATCTTTTATAATTTGGGTGATATGTCATTTGTGTTGTTATTACTTTTGAGGACTTTGTCCCATTTGGTTTGGTCTCCAATGCTCATGCAACAATGTATGTCTTCTATTCAATTGTGTGTCCACTAGTGTACAAGTGCAATACATTTTGCCTTAGCTATCTCCGTGTAAATCATTTTCTGTGAGAAGCATAGTTTGTCACCTCAGTGAATACTGTGAGTAATATTTTCATGTGAGGAAGAGCCAGCTCTTGACTAATCTTCCAAGGTAACATGGCTGGCAGTGGATCTTATGTGTGTGGGTAGAGAATTCCATAATATGGCTGCTTGAACAGAGAAAGATGTTCCACCAGTGTTTTTTTCTTGTATGTAGGAAAGTAGAGCCAGGAGTCCTTTTTGGATCTTAGGTTCCTTTGTTGTATATATTTGTTGATTTTCTTCCTGATCAAGAGTTGTCGTTTGCCACATAGTGTTTTTTATTTGATACAAAGCAGCTTGAAGGCAGATCCTAATGCAACTGTTAACCAGTGTGGGGCCCTCATGGCAGGGAAGATGTGTGTTAGTGACCTAATGTATAGGAGTCTAGGAGCAACGTTCTGAATTCTCTGTAATCGTCTCATAGTTGACAAAGGTGAGCCGTGATACAGACCATTAGCGTAATACAGTTTAGATAGGACAAGAGAGACGGTAGCTTGAATCTTGTGAGGGAATCCCAGGTGCAGAAAGAAGCATTGCAATATTTTTATTTAGAGAAAGCTTGATTTGGCTAACTTATCTAGTTATGCATTTATTGACAGCTTGGTGCTAATGGTAATTGCAAGGTTTCTTAGCTTCTTACATATTTGTACGGTGGTCCTAGATCATCACATAATCTGATGCACTACTACATTCCGGTGGCTTATGACACACACTATCAAAGAAAATCTTAATCTGGCTACTATGTAATACCCCACTACACACAAACTATCCCACTTGCTTGTGACACATTTGCCATCTCACTCTTATATGCCATTTCTTGCTACCCCACCTATCAATCCATGCAACTGTCTGCTTGCATACCCAGCCCTGCACAAACACCCACACATGTCTGCAAATACAACCATACATCCACAGAGTCATTAACTGATCCATTTATTCACCCACTCATCGAACCTTTCCAGAGTTTGATCATCTAAATGTATCAGTTGAATCACTGGTTCAAAGTTCAAGTTCAAAGTTTGCTTTATTCGGTTAAAATTTTAAAACCATCAAAGCACAGAACAGCAATCATGAAACAGGCAAATGCATTACAGAAAAAATTATTAACACAAATAATAAATACAATACAATTTGGCGCAACGTACAATAAAAATAAGTCTTTGAATTAATTAATTCATTTAGTTAAAAAAGAACATACTAAAATTTCATTATACCCTAAAAAGGATTTCATCTACAACGGCATGATAGGCACAATGATCATTATCAAGTAACTATGTCAACTGGGCCCTATTTCTAGCTCTTAGGGCGCCCACTATAAAACAAGCAACCCCAAAACAAACCAAAGGAGACTCCAACATTTGTAAATAAGCCAAAGCAGGCCTAACTTGCTTAAATTGACAGTTCTTTAAGATCGGCAAGATGTATTTTCTTCGCTGAGAAGAGTAAAATTTGCAAAAAAATAACATGTGCAACACATTTTGTTCAGAAATGTTGTCACAAGGACAGGGCCCCAGGGTTCCCTCTTTAAAAAATCCTTTTGGGTATGCCAAGAGCCAGGGGAGCAAACCATGCTTAAATCTTATTAACAAGAACATGTGAAAAGGTTTGTTAATGTAGGTTAGGTAAGGCTGGATCTCGCTCCCTAAACTCAACATAACAAACCTCCTAACTGTCGGTTTCCCCAGCTCATCTCCTTCCCTTGACGACAATGCTCTAGCCAAAAATTGGGTCTTAATGGCCTTGATTTGCTCTTTACTAATCACACAAGGACTAGAGAACAATTCAGAACACCCAAGTGAATTCAGATTGTTTTTAATGTAGCTTAACCATGGGATAGACAAGGCTTTTTCTAAGGACAGGCAATCCTGAATAATTTGTTGGTTTAGGTTTGGTGGCTGTTGTGCCCAAACCCTCAACCAACCTAGTAGCGGGGCCACCGCTATATGATCAGTAACATATCCCATCCCTAGGTCCTCATGGATGTTAAAAGTAGGAGCAGAGGGGGGAAGAGACAACAATTTCCGAAAGAAATTATTTTCTACTACTTGGATGTTAGGAGAAGCCTTGTAACCCCAGACCTCGCTTCCGTAAAGTGCCATGGGCAAACACTTCGCACTATAGATTTTTAGTAGAGCGGGGAGTGGTTTACAGCCTAAGCGCTTAGCGAAGCCCAACAAAGCGCCTGTAGCTCTAGCTAGGTTGTTCTTTTTTTGAGCACGTTGCATGACCCAAGATGATCTGTCGTCGAATGCTACCCCTAAATATGGGAACGTCTGAACTTTGGTTAATTCCTGCCCATTGCAAAAAAATTTCACCCTTTTTGCTCTCCCCGAGCCAATCGACATAGAATGTGATTTTTTAAAATTTATTAATAAGTCTAAAGAGACCATAAAATCATAAAATCCATTTAAGAGAGCTTGTAATCCTCTCGCGGTTCTAGCCAACAAAACTGTATCATCCGCGTATAGTAAAGCAGGAATCATTTTGGAACCGGCTTTGGGGGTGTCTTTACTAACCGTGGTTAAGACCGGTCCCAAATTATTAATGTAAAGCGAGAAAAGTAGGGGTGCAAGAATACACCCCTGTCTTACTCCACGCTTTACCTGCCAGGCATCAGTCTGGCTTCCGTCATCACTATAACGAACGACTGCGGTAGTGTCCTCATGGATTACAGCCAGGAAAGAAATCAAAACTGGGTCAAGCCCCAAAACTGCTAATAAGGCCCATAGTTTTTGCCGATTTACAAGGTCGAAAGCGGTGGACAAATCCATAAAAGCTAAATGGAGGTCCCCCTGCTTAGCGACTGTGTATTTTCCTATAATAAGATGTAAATTGAGGCATTGGCCCACTGTGCCCCTTCACTGTCTGAACCCATATTGTAGGTCGGAGATTATGGATTGCTCCTCCAGCCACACAGTTAAACGAGCAAGGACAACTTTACCCATGATTTTCATGGCAGAGTCGAGGAGAGAAATAGGCCGGTAACAAGCCGGGTCTTCCCTTGAACCTTTTTTAAAAAGAGGGACAATAACGGCTTTAGCCCATGATCTAGGGGCACCGGCCTCAGAAGCAGCGTTAAAAACACAAGTTAAAAGTTTCGCCCAAGGCCTTGAGTCAGCCCTGTAAAGGTCCGCTGGAACTCCATCCGGACCTGGGGCTTTACCTGACGCCATGGCCTCAATGGCCTCCAGGACTTCCTCCTCCTTAAAGAGGATTCTTGATGCTAAAGTGTAATCCGCATAATTTATAGGGTTTGCTTCTTGTATCTCCGAATAGAGACCACTGAAATGGGCCACCCATTTGTCTGGCGGGATAAGACATTCTTTATTGGAGTTCTCCATCTCATTAAAGAGGGGACTATTTATCACCTTCCAAAACTGGCTACTATTTTTCTGGATGCTTGCGTCTGTCAAATCATCCCATGCCTTGGACTTTAACTCGCTTTTTCTATCCTTTATTGCTTTTTTATAATGTTTTCTAGCCTCAGTTATCTTACTGGGGGTGTTCCCAGGTTCTTTAAGTGCCAGTAAGAGAGCAGAGTGAGCGCTAGAACAGGCATGGTCAAACCAGTTTTTAAATTTCCTAGGTTTTGGTTTCCCATGGGAGATGAGATTCCCCTCAACATGTTTAGTAATTCTGTCGAAAGCTTCCAGAATAACCTTCGGTTGAGCCGATGGGGAAAGACACAAGCTAAAATCCTCTATTTTACTTTCATATAAATTAACGAGGAAGCCGGCCGGGGTAATGACATCCCATCTCAATCGTCTACCCTGACTTGTAGGCTCAAGATTTAAATTAGAAATCAAAGGCAGGAGAACGTCTGTCCTCAATGCCTTGACTTTAATTTCCAGAGTTAGTGGGTTGTGGTCACTTAGGGCGTTTTGCGTAACACGAAAAGTGCCCAAAAGGTTCAGCATGTTACGTGGTACAAAAATATAGTCAATTGTACTACAGTGGCCTTGGCCAGTAAAAGTATGAACCGGGACCAACAAATCTTGAACAGGCATGTAAAGGTAATAGGACGATACCATGTTCTCTAAAAAGATCCCGCCTTTAGAGTGCTCAAAATGGATCACCTCTTGTGGGCAAAAATCTAAATGGTTGTTTAAGAAACAGTTAAGATGACATAAATGGATATTAAAATCGCCAAAAAGTAAAAGAAAATAAGGTTTATCATTCAATGCATCATACTCGTCTAGGAAACTGAATAGTGCTTTAAGATGTTCTAACTCATCCGACCTGGTAAATGAGTTGTAAAAATTAACCACCAAAAATGATGGTAGGTTAACACATTCCATTTTCACTGCTAAGATGTGAGGAGAGTTAGTTACTAATAACTCAATATTATAACGAAGCTTTAGGCTAAATAATAACAGGAGCCCCCCTCGTGGTCTCCCCATAACAGAGGGCGTAGCATATTTAATAAAAGATTGGTAACCATCCATGAAAAAAGGATCTGTAGCCTCCCATGTTTCTTGTAAGGCAATTAAATGATGTGTGGAGAGAAAAGCCAACCAATTTTGATCACCTCGTTTGGAGCGAAGACCAGCTATATTCCAAGATAAAGCAGAAATTGAATCTGTTGCTGGAGTGCCCATTACGCGCCCTTGTTCATTTGTTAAACTGTTGTCCAAATTAGGTAAAAAAGGTAATGGAGCAACCTCTACTCCGTTCGAAGGTAAATCCACGCCCACATTATCAAAATTAAAAATGGGCGCTGTTCCTCTCTTAACTACAGCCTCTGTCTGTAAAGGTAAGTTATTAACTGTCGAAGCAGTGAAAATAACATTATTAGCCACAGCAGGTGACCTAGCAGATAAAGGCCCAGAAGAATTAGAAGAAACTGTACTAAAAACATCATTATTTGTATAAACTCCATTATCACTGAGTCAATCATTTATGTCTAAAGTACTAAGGGCTTCAAATCTGTTTGTTAATAACAAAGAGTTGCTAGCAGGGGCATGCTGAAGGGGGCGCTCTCTCGGTCTGACCGGTCCTGCATAAGGTGGTGGGTAAAAGAAGCCCAGTGGAAGAATGTTAATGTGATCCTGATGAATTCTAAAAGACCCTGCTTGTCTTAAAATGTGATCAACTATGTCAGGGGAACTGAAGTTCACCACAACGCAGTCGCCCCTCAGAGACTTATTAGATTTCCCCACCCACGGAACCCTTCTCACCATTTTAAAACAATCAAAGAGATGACTCCCCAAAACTGTCTTCCCAGCCAAAAAATGAAGGGTTTTATTTTTCAGAGAGGACCAATGCTCTTCTTTACCATCACAAGTTTTTGGAACATTGGCCAAGATAACCGTATAAGGGCAAGCCTCTGGTGGCAAGTTTAGTGAACGTTCCTTGTGTATCAACTGTCCCTGTATTCTTCGACTTTCGATAAGATCCCTCGATCCCGGGCTAGCACCATTAATTCTCAGGGCAGATGGTAAGGGGATTGTGGGACCTACAACAGTAGTTGCCATGGAGTCAACCATATCAGACACTCTAGAAGTGACTTCACCAAGGGGAAGTAAATCAGAAGGGTTAGACCTTAGCACCGGGGCACATTGACCAGCAATATGGCGTTCGATAAGAATAAGTCTATTATCAATCTCACTAAGTCTATCCAAGACTGGCGATATACATCTACTCAAACGTTCGTCCAGCTGCTTGATCACGTCAGCTAACATGTCTCTCAGATTGACAGTACCCCCCTGAGCAATAGACTCCATAACGCCAATTCCTGAATGAGGGGTAGCCTCAACCACTGGGCTGCCTACCGGGGGAGCCGACCCCTCACCAGGATCTTTATTTCTGGGTTGCTTAGCATAGTGGCGGTTTCCATTAGGGGCATGAGTGGCTTTTCTCTTGCCCTTGGAGACTTTAACAGGAGCAACAGAGGGGGTTTTTGATTGCCTGGTGCGTAAGACTGGGGGAGAAAGGGAAGGACTAGACACATTCAACAAAGATTGAACGCTGGGGTGACAGGACTCTGATGCAGGCCCAGAAGAAATAGAGTGAGATACCATAGTGGGAGCAGTCAGCAAGGGCTGAGTAAAGGGCTCTAGTGACAACCTTTTTTCCACGATCTCAATTTCTTTAGAGACGGCATGTTCGGCTTTTTTTAAGAAAGCATCTAAAGTCCCAGACCCTCCCACTGTTGAGCCCTTACTGTAATTTTTAGCCATGGCTTGCACTGAAACATATGACACAAGGAACTTATGACCACAACTCACACAACATACCAAACCATCACAGGCCAAGCCTTGCAGTAGACTGTATATAACAACGCCTAGTCACCGTATGAAGTTCGTGCTGGATAAAAGGGGTGGCCCAGCTCAGCTCTGTCCAGCCCCGGACGGCCACAGACGGCCCGCCCTCTGCCCGGGCTCAGCCCGGCGTCGCCCGCGCGCGTCCCGCGACGCGGGGGCTGAGTTCGATTTTAAACGCCTCCGTGCGTGAAACTGACGAAAGCGGACTTCCGCCGCTAAGGCTCCTGGGGGCTGTAGTCCCTCCCACGCTCTGCGGCCGCTATGTGGTGAGAATGCGGCGGCGGCAGGAGGGCAACAGCAACAACACCGGGACCAGGAGGGCAACAGCAGCAGCACCGGGACCAGGTAGGCAAAGGACAGCAAGTGTGGCAGCAAACCGCAAAGCTCTAAGAGCGCCCACTCTGCCGGGGCTGAGTTCGATTTTAAACGCCTCCGTGCGTGAAACTGACGAAAGCGGAATTCCGCCGCTAAGGCTCCTGGGGGCTGTAGTCCCTCCCACGCTCTGCGGCCGCTATGTGGTGAGAATGCGGCGGTGGCAGGAGGGCAACAGCAACAACACCGGGACCAGGAGGGCAACAGCAGCAGCACCGGGACCAGGTAGGCAAAGGACAGCAAGTGTGGCAGCAAACCGCAAAGCTCTAAGAGTTGAATCACTGATTAGTGCCTTAATCCACTGAACAACTGTTCTCACCCATCTATCAACCCACCTGCATTTTGTGTTCACCTTTTGATTCACTCACCCATATATACCCTTGTATTTACCTACTCACTGTCATCCATGTTCCCACTCATATATCTCTCAACTCACCTATCCACCACCAGATATTCACCCATTACTTATCACTTTAACACAAACATTCTGTCACCCATAACTCCACCCTATCCATACCTTCACCTGCCGTGCATTCACTTATTCTTCTAGTAACCTGCTCCACCATAGATTCATGCATCTTCCTATGCATCCACTTACTTATCTATTCATTGACCCATTCATTGAAACTTCCGCATTTTGACTCTACCTTCTCCAGTCAGCTAGACATCCACCCACTAATACCTCTATTTTTCCATCTGTCCATCCATCCTGTGAGGAACCCATCAATCACTCATCAATTAACATGCTTTCTCCTAATGCTTCAACTGTAGCGTTTAGGAATGGACACCATGCATCAGAGGGGGCTGATAGAAGCTCTAGCCATATTTCAGGCATGCTACTGAAAACTAGATACAATTATATATGAGACTTTGTGTAATAGGCACAAAGATGCAAATGAAGCATTCAGAACACTGCACATAACCACATGTGGCCTCCAGCACAGGACACAGTATCACTAAGAGGCCTCCAGATGTGGCTAGTATACCCCAATTCTGGCAGAAGTGGACACAGGTTTAGTGCTAAGACCTGGAGACTGCAGGTCAAGCTGTGGCCTACAGAACCGAATACTAGTGCACGTAATCTCCAGAACTGAGCAAGTACTGAGTTAATCTCCAAAACTGGATACAATGTATGTGTGCAGGTGAGATCTCCTAAACTGCACACAATGCACACAACATGTTAGACAAAATCCCAAGACCTAGAAACAGTTCCACAGATGACACAGCCAGAAAATGCACACAGTACGTCAGTGGTAACCTGTAATGAGATAAGAATACTACAGTTCAATCTTTCCAAACTAGTCATTTTCCAGCTTTCTCTACAAAATAGAGTACAATGCTCCTACTGAGGCCTTACCAGCAAGGTCTACAGTGTACATGGGAACACAGCCTCTATTTACTTCTCTAGTCGTATCTCCCCTTTACACTCCTCCACCTGCTTTGTGGTATTGCTTATTCAATTTGACTAAAAGATGCTAGGAAACTTGTGTTGTTGATGTTCATAACTTAATTTTCACTGTCTGTGACAGAGGCTTGTACTGGTATGTTGGTCTATGCCTCAATTATTCTTCATAAGTGAGATGACTAAGTGTTGCTCCTGCCTCATGTCCTTTACATGTCCTTTGTTTTATGGAAGTTTACATTGTTATTATTAATGCTTTATATATAATGTTTGTTAGTAAAGCTTGATAAATAAAAAATTCTTATTACAGACAATTGGCTTTGTCAGTGCTCCTTCCTACTTATGTTAAGAACAAGCTAAATGTGTTCCAATTATAGCACAGTAGGGTCAGTGATGTCATGCAGTAGTAAATCTTTTCACCAACAGAGAGAAGTTTGATTTGTGAACAGCTAGAATGTTCTTGCCGTGAGGAACCAGTGTAAGGTTTAATTTTCTCCTCCATGTATCTAGGAGCAATCCCACTCAGAGTGTTAAGGGTGAGGTAGGCAATCATAGATGTTTTTCATTTTGGTGTAAAAGGCCAATACAGTGTCCCCGTGAGGTAGGTACATTTCTTTAGACCTGTAGCCAGCATAGCCACGTGGTTTTGAGTCTCTCATTTCTCATTCACACATTTCACGGGTAATCTGTTCAATAGGGTATTACAATATTTCAAAATGAATTTGAATATGTTATGTTATTAATGTTTTTAAAGCTCACCAATTGCCCATGAAGGTATCCGGGTACCCAGTGTGTGAGGCTAGCCCTGGATGACTTACTTAAAAATACAGATATTCAGCTTCTTACAAAAATCAAGAAGATTGGAGGAGGCTCCGCTGTGGTGAGGGAGGTCATTCCAGGCTTTAGGAGCCAGGTATGAGAAGTCACTGCCCCCTGCTCGCCTTTTGTAGAGGCATGGGGTGTGTGCTAGTAAGAGACCTGAGTATAATAAAATGTACTTATCCAGTTGTGTCTTAGAAATTTTAAAATCCAATGCATATCCATCACAAAGCAAACAATTTTTATCTCAATGGCTTTGTAGCTGCCACACTATAATAGTGACTAAACACTTGACTGATTTAATGGTAGTTGACAAAGAAAAGGACGAAATAATTAGAAAAATCTTGGAAGCACATCTTGCCCACAGAATATGAGATCAAAACATCAGCACAACAACTGACCACAAGGCACTTTTAGTACAAAACAAAAGCATAACTGCAAGAATTCACCAGTAGAACTTTAAAAAGTAAAACAAATACCCATATTTGGTGAAGCAATATTACACAAAACCAGTAAATATTTCCTTCCTCAATAAATAACAAAGATCAAAAACAGGATTTATTAATTCCTCAAAAGAATCTTCATCTGATTTTAGCACATAGAACTTCCTCCAGCAACAAAGTGATTGAAACTGGAAGAATGTAACATACTATTTTTACAGAGATACGATCCAGACAAAAACATGGAGCCTTATTCGAGTTTGGCAGTTTTCCTCTCGGACCCCCACCCCAACAGTCCCAGGAAGACCACCAAGCCCGCGGTGAACCCACCGACTGGATTTCAAGTTGTATCTAGGGCGGGTGGGCGGCAGGCCGGTGTCATGGCGGTGGGTATGTTAAACTTATAGGAGAGCCTAAACAGCATACTGCTGCCGTGACATCACCTACAGTATGTTTGTGCACGGTGTGGCATGAACCCTGTCGGTCATGCCACACAGTGCATAAACGTAGGTGCTATTCTAGGGACCACAACTTGTGCACCCATGCATGCACCCCCCATGGGCAGAATCACCCGGTTAGCGCCCACTCACCAGCATTTTTACCACCGTTTTCATGGTGGGGTCCCTGCCATGAAATTGACGGTGGAAATGCAGATCATAATATGCTCTGCGGAGCCGGCATTGGCATGTTAGCCTATGGCAGAGACTGCTCTGCAAGAGAAGGCCAAAGTCACGGTCATTGACCACTGGCAGAGGAATCCTCTATTTCTTCTATTAGCGGGATCTGGAATCCGTCATGGTTGCAGTCGTGTTCAGAGTGTTGCAAACGGCATGTTCCCATTTGTTATCAATGTATTTGGCATGCCGAAGTGCACTACCACCACCACATATGAGTGCTGAGACCATCACAATAGCAACAATCAATCTCCATGTCATGACCTGTACAACACTTCCTCTGTGTACTGTTTTACTGTGCACATAGGTCAAATGTGCTCTGTGCTATGTTCAATGCATTTTCTGATTATTCATATCCTGGAGGGCTCACTATTGTGCTGTTTTTTTACTTTGAAATGATAGTGTGCACAATAATGTGTCTTCTCTGTGTATGTCAGCTTGTGTATGACTTGTGGACGAGTCAGATTGTACAATCAGGAAGTTACATGTGTAGTGCTTCTTGAAGTATAAATATACAAACAAGTGACCTTGGCCTTACAGGTCACATATATGTTAGTTTGCAAACTGCGGACAATATTCATGTTACATTTAATTCTCACATAGGTACCATGGGAGAGGGAGGAGATGCCAGCCTCCACTTTCCCGTCTATTCCCGGACCTACACACCATGCAAGAGCGCCACATCATTCAGAAGTTCAGATTGAATTGTCAAACTATCCTGGATCTCAGTCATCAGTTGGAGCCTGACCTCCTTTTTCACCTCAATAACCCAAACTCAATCCCAACACTCGTTAAAATTATTTCTGTATTGCATTTTCTGTCTACAGGCTGATTTCAATTCACTGTTGCTGTTTCAGGTGGAATGTCACAACTAATGTTCAGTCATGTCCTCACAAAGGTGCTTGCAGCAATGTTGAAACACGTGGGCAGCTACATCCACTTCCCCAGATATCAGGGTTTAGCCAATGTGAAGGCAGATTTCTATGCTTTTGGTCACATCCCACATGTAATTGGATAGATTGTTGGCACCCATACTGGCTTAGTACCACCACACAACAGGGAGCACGTGTACCGGAACTGGAAGCACTTCCATTCTGTCAATGTGCAAGTGGTCTGCTTGGCTGATTTGTACATCTCCAACGTCTGTACCTGGTTCCCAGGATCTGCACATGATGGCTTTGTACTGTGGAACAGCACCATGCCCCAGCTGATGTCACAACTCCTTCCAGAGAGGACCTGGCTTGTAGGTAAATGTGGGGTATTTTAGCTCTGTTTGGGGAAAAGTTAGGTAAAATGATTTGATTGTTTGTAATTGCATGCTGCCATCTATCTATCTATCTATCTATCTATCTATCTATCTATCTATCTATCTATCTATCTATCTATCTATCTATCTATCTATCTATCTATCTATCTATCTATCTATCTATCTATCTATCTATCTATCTATCTATCTATCTATCTATCTATCTATCTATCTATCTATCTATCTATCTATCTATCTATCTCCCATCTAGGAAACTCAGCGTATCCCAACCAGCCATGATTGTTAGCCTCACTGAGGAATCCTACATCAGCAGGGGAAGTCGGCTTCAATGAGGCCCATAGAAGCACACGGCAGCAAGTGGAGTGGGCTTTTTGTCTCCTCAAGGCCAGATTCAGATGTCTGGACAAAATTGGTGGAGCCCTCTTCTACTCACCGGGCAAGGTGTGTCTGATCACCATGGCCTGCTGCAGGATGGAGGCTATGAAGATCCACCGGGTGGGGATCATGAAATGCAAATGAAGATGATTGTAGTGGTGAAGAAGATGGAGCAGATTTGTGTCAGGGTCTCATCCAGACCTACTTCTCTTGAGCATAAGTATGGTGTGAGATGTAGTGACTAAACAATCTTGGAAATCTTGTATTGGTGTTCTGAGGCTGATTTCAAAGGTAGTAACTGGGACTATGTAGGTCTGGAAAGATCTTGGGATATGTGAATGTTTTGTTAGTGTAGCTTTATTTACCTGTAAATGTTGTTTAGGGCTATGTTCTGTAGGACATGACAATGTGATGTGTGTCATATTCTTTTATAGCAAATCTAATGTCTCTGGGTTGGTCTGTTTTAGGTATGTTCACCATGTCTTCTTTATTTGGACGTTTCAAAGTAGTGACATCAGCAGGTATATGTTGCTGTTGAGCCATACTAAGTGGACATGGAATGTTCAAGCGAATGTGTGACACAGAGTTTGGGTGTACAATGCCAGTACCAATACAGCTTGCACTGCAATAGGAAGGAAGTTACTTGGCTTCCCTTGGATTTTCTTCTTGTCCTGCGTTGATCCTAAAGCAATATGCGTGCTATCATGGTTTCCAGCGAATTGTAGTGTTGTGGCCAAATCATGCTATCCTGCTTTCTCATTGCCCGATTCCTCATTGTCAACAGACTGGATGTAGGTGTTGACGTGTTCCTAATTGTTGGAGCATGATGCACATCACTGACATTTGTTTGTGACATTCCACCCGATGCATGCTATCCTGTTTTGAAAAGACCCTGTGGTCAGAAACTCTGGTACTGACATGTGTATGTGTACTAATTTATTTGCGGTAGAATGCCTTTTGTGTGGTTTTCAACAATCCTGAAACTGATGATGTATATATATTGGTGTTTTCTCTTGTGTTGGATGTTGTCAGATGTCTCCCCTCCTTACATGTTGTGTATGCTTTTGGGAGATAATGTGATCACTGACTCAGTATCACTTAATCATGTAAATATTTTTATGTGTCTTACTTCATGTCAGCCTATGATTTGACATATGTAATAAGCAAGATGTTAGCCCATAGACTCATATGTGTGCCTTGTTATGACATTGTACTGTTTCTAGTTTGTTCCTATATTTTAACAGGCACCATAACCATGCTTCCAGTAGTCCCTATACTTGACATGGCAAAGTTAACATGGTTATATTTTCACATGGTCATATGTGAGAATGACAGCAAGAGAGAATGCTTAGGTGACGTGAGTTTTTTATTGAGTGAACAGACTAAAATAATAAAATGAAACATAAGGAGTGAAAAAATATTGTGACAAAGTTAGAGTTGCAGTCATGGTGGATGAAAGTAGAGTCTAATATTTCGGGAGTCAAATTCCAACATACTCCTCCCATCAGAAATGGAAATGTAGGCCAAAAAGTCAAAAAGGTGAATGTGTTTCGAACACACAGGGGGAGATTACGATGAATCCTTACACGGAAGTCCCCTCTGTCTTATAGAGGGATGATCTAAAGCTGCTGGGCCAGGGGCACTTGCAGGAGTATCCTCCTCTGTCAGGGCCTCCTCCCTGTGGCTGCAGCAGATTTTTGTGCTCTGGATGTGCTAGCCACACAGGGAGGGGGAGATGATGGTGGAAAACCCCTGCATCGGGTGGTGTTGATGTCCCGCATCACCCTTACCAGAGAGGCTACCTTGGAGCGTATCCAGCACCTCGGTGCGTACACCAGTCATCTTTTTGCATAGGTCTGAAACCTTGGCATAGATGCTGCTGTATCCCAGAAACCTCCTGTTATATGCCTTGGTGGAGCTCTTTCATGTCCCCCATCTCTGTGACGACCTGGACCAACACACTGTGGGAGTCCTGGTAGACTCCCAGAACTTGTGAGACGGCAGCCTGGAATTCTATACCCTAAAAGGCCTCCCTCGGGGGTCCCACATTTACCCTCTCACAGCACTGCACCCCAGGCACAGATTGCACCCTCCTACTGGGTCCTGGCTCCTCACTGACTGGGGTGGTGGTGGCGGACATCCGAGAGGCTATGACTGGGAGGTAGTGGATGTCACTGCCATTGCTAGGTGCACTGGTTGTGGGGCCAACGATTGGATGTGTTGTTTCCACTGTGGTGAGAGGTCTGGGCCCAGTGAGCCCAACTGTAGGTGTCTGCTCAGGCTGACCAGGTGGGTCAGAATGGTCATTCCCACGTCTACAGGTTCAGGAGCATTGGCATCACTTAGGGCTCTATCTTGTTCCTGAGTTGGAGAAGGACTCTGGTGACTTTCCTGCCTCTGCTCAGATGCATTGGTGGATTCATCTGTTGAGAAATTACTTTTGTGAATTTTGAGAAACATAATCATTGTTTGAATGAAGGTATGTAGATGGAACTTATGGTGGCTGATTAGTTACTTGTGGAGCTAGAAGAGGTAAAGAGTAATGAGTCATGACTTCAGTCAGCGATTGGTAGGTGGTTTTATTGTTAACTAGACATTATTTAATACACAATCTATGTATCTCATGTCATCAATTTAGTCAAATCATGTGTATTTGTTGATTCCAAAGAATATTTTGTTCGCAATCAGACAAGCAGCCAGCTTTGGTTTTATGAGTGGCATTGTTCATCTTGTTTAGAATCAATGGGCAAGTGGTTACCTGGCATTGCAAATGAGCTGTGTGTATTTCATGACTGTGAAGAACATTGTCTGTACTTTACACATTTCCTGACTAGTGTAGATGAGTAGTAAGATGGCCGGCAGGTGAGAAGGCTAAAAGCAGTCTAGCATTTTGGTTGGAGTTGGAGTGAGAAGGCCTGTTGGTAGTTGGGGTACATTTTCTATGATTACTTGGCAACACTTGAGAAATAGTAACCTACATGACTAGTGTAGATGAGAAGTAAGATGGCAAACAAGTGAGATTGAGCAAAGGCAGTCTAGCATTTTGGTTATAATTGGAGTGAGAAGGCCTGATGGTATTTGGGGTACCTTTTCATTGTCTACTTAGCAACACTTGTGAAATGATAACCAGATTGACTAGTGTAGATGAGTAGTAAAATGGCTGACAGATGAGAAGGCCAAAAGCAGTCCAGCATTTTGGTTAGAGTTGGAGTGAGATGAGCTGAAGGTAGTTGGGGTTCCTTTTCAATGTCTACTTAGCAACACTTGATAAATGGTAAACTGCATGACTAGTATAGATGAGTAGTAAGATGGCTGACAAATGAGAAGGCCAAGAGCAGTCTAGCATCTTGGTTAGAGTTGGAGTTACAAGGCCTCATGGTAGTTGTAGTCACTTCTATGTTAATGTTGAAAATGTTAACGAATGTTAAGTATACCATACCTGTTGACAACATGCATTTGTGAAGGACCATACAGTTCCATATTGCCACATGTCATGGGTCGTGGCCATGTTGATGATGAGTCACTTACAAACAGCATTGCAACATGTGTCAGGGCAAACTTTTGTAGGCATGTGATGTCATATACACCAAAACCCATTGCCACAGATCAGCATACATCTCATATACTTTCTATGTTGCATGTTATTGGAGTCGATGTAGGAGAAGATAGCAAAGGCAAAGTTGAGAGCAAACAGGACATTGTGATATTGTGGCAGCTGTTGAGGTGTAACCTACCAGAGTCCATTCCCCCAGGTATTCCTTCCAAGCCCTCAGTATGCAGGATGGCCAAGACCTTCTCCTCCCAGGACATGAGTTGTAATAGTGCCCAGGGAGGGCCATGGCCAGTCCTCTATGCCTTCTGCTGGTGGCTTGGTGTACTTGCCATGCACCTTCTGCCTGAGGTCGTTCCACCTCTTCCTGATGTCAACCTGTGTGCGCAGGATGGTACCAACAGCATTCACTCTGTTGACTATCCTGTCCCACATTTCATTTTTCCTACTGTGAGGTGTATGTTGACTTGGGCTCCAAATATTTTGGGCTCTACTCTAATGATTTCATCCACCATGACTGTCAACTCTTGCTCATTGAAGACAGTTTTTTTTTTGGGGGGGTGTACGCCATGGTGACAAGAACAAATAACTGAAGTGTGAGCGGGTTTAGGGAAGAAAAGACAGGGCATGTGGCAAAAAGTGCCAAAATATAAAAATAAATATTACAGTTGGTGGAGAGGGCCAAATGGGAAGAAGACAATGGCTAGCTGAGAAAAGGGCCGTTTCTCATGCTGTGCTGCACTTGGGAAGCGAAGGATGCTGGTCAGGGCTGGAGTGTGTTTTAAGTGTGATTTGCAAGCGTGTCCACTTGCCAAAGCATATCAGGAGTGTAATTTTCGAATCCATCCAATGGTCAGTGTTGTGCTTTATTTTCCTTTTTCTGCAAACTGCTGCAGTCGGGCACTGCTGTGAGACCGCCAGTAGAACTGTGTAGTCTTAACAAGCTCTGCGGCAGGATCACAGGGCAACAGCCAACAAACAGCAACATTTTAGACTTTCGCAGGACTGCCGGGTGAACCGCTGTGACAGCGGCATAAGTTTCAGGTTGCACAACTCGCAATAGTGCGGAGGGTTGGGCGCTGGTGCAGCGGGGCCGAGAACGTGGCAGCAGCAGTCTTTGGCAGTCAGGTCACCAAACACGTAATTAGGCCCTTAGTTAAAACTTTGAATGTATATTATTTACATGTTGTATTTATTACAGAAAAAATACTAGCTTATTGTTTAAAAAATCACCATATGATTGTTTTTCCTATATGTAAAAATATGTATGCAAAACAATATACCCTGATACAATGTATATAAACAATTACAAAGTATGTCATGTACCTTTATTATCATACAAAAGTATAAAACATAAATATGTATGTGAAAAATGAAATACTAACTCCAATGTAAACTATTTTGGCTAAAGAGCTGGACACTAAAGCGATTACATGTACTATTCCTACAAATCCAGACATATCTGCAGCCGACTCGTGAAGAGATGGAGAAACAACAAAACCCCCGCTACCTTCAAACCCAACATCAACACACATCACCTCCTCCTCAAAACCACAAAGAAAACAGCCATCCAAGACAGAATCAATGACAACGCACACAGCAGCAAAGAACTCTCTGCCATCATCAGGGAGTTTGCCAGGCGCAACAGCGAGACCACAGATGTCTCTCCCTCCCAAGACCTCGGCAACAAACTCGGCACCTTCTTCCACCGCAAGATCAGGCAGATCTATAACAGCTTCTACACCCTAGCCCATTCCACTTCACCCGCCACCACTGCATGCAAACACGTTGCACCACAACAGACCGTGCTCTGCTGGACACCACTCACAACATAGGACACACTCAAGACCATTAAGAGCATCCATTCAGGAGCCCTGACGTTTCCCTGCCCTTACCACATCTTCCAAAGAGCAGCTGCTGCCATCGCCCCCAGTTCCACCACACCATCAACTGCTCCATGGAAACCTTCAACTTCCAAGACGACTGGATACACGCCGAGGTCAACTCCCTGCTGAAGAAGCCGTCCTCATTCCTGACGGACCTCAAGAACTTCAGACCCATTGCCCTCCTCCCCTTTTTTCACCAAGGTCATCGAGAAGGCCATCAATGCCCAACTCTCCACGTTCTTAGAAGTAAATCATGTCCTGGACACCTCCCAATCTGTCTCTCAAAGCTACCACAGCACGAGACCACACTCCTCACCACCACTGACGACATCCACTCCCTCCTCGACCAGGACGAGACTGCAGCTCTCATCCTACTGGACCTCTCAACTGCCTTCGACACCATCTCCCACCACACCCTAATCACGAGACTCCACGATGGAGGCATCCGTGACAAGGCACTGGACTGGATGCATTTCTTTCTCACTGGTACAATCTCACAAGTCAGACTTGCCCTGTTCCTTCAGAACCCACAGAGATCAGCTGCGGACTGCGCCAGGGCTCCTCCCTGAGCCCAATCCTCTTCAACATCTACATGGCCACCCTCACAGCCATTGTCAGAAGCCACGGACTCAACATCATCTTCTACGCCTACGACACTAAGCTGATCCTCTCCCTCACCATCGAACCCGCACCTGCCAGAACCAATAGCCACAGATGAATAAAGACCGTCACAACCTGGATGAATGACAGCTACCTTGAGCTCAACTCGGACAAGACCGAAGTACTCATCCTGGAACCCACGCCTTCAGCCTGGGTGACTCTTGGTGGCCAGCCATCCTGGGATCTCCTCCCACCCAACAGACCACGCACACAACCTCGGTATCATACTAGACTCATTGCTCACAATGAACTGCTAAATCAATGCAGTCTCCTCAGCCTGCTTTCACACGCTTCCCCTGCTTCAAAAGACATTCAGATGGATCCCCACAGAATCGGTCACCCATGCACTCATCATGAATACTCAACTGCGGCAACACACTCTACGCTGGTGTCACCAAGAAACAGTTCAAGAAACTACAGAACATCCAAAATGCCACAGCAAGACTCGTCCTTGACAACCCCCACTGCAGCCACATCATGCAATACTTCCGGCAACGCCACTGGCTCCCAGTCAACAAGAGAATCACATACAAGCTCCTCACATATGCCTACAAAGCTCTCCACGACAAAGGACTAGCATACCTGAACCCCCGCCTTGCATTTCACATGCCCTCCAGACAACTCTGTTCTGCCCAGCTCACCCTTGCCTTTATCCCCAGGATCCACAAGACCAGAACTGGAGGATGATCCTTCTCCTACCTCACCTCCAAGACCTGGAATATCCTGTCCCTCCACCTCAGGCAATCCACGTTGCTGACCCAATTCATGAAGGTCTTCAAGACCTGTCTTTTCGAATTATCCGACCCTCAGAGGGATCAGCAGCCCCCCCCCAGAACCTTGAGACCCTCATGGGTGAGTAGCTAGGCTTTATAAGCCCCAGATTGACTGATTCCCGCTTCAAACTAAACCATATAAAGGAAAGTATTGCCAATAAAGGGATATATTTACTATTCCCACTCCAATCTAAACCGTTTTGTCAAAGGTGTTTGATAATAAAGGAGGTTACATTTATTATTCCCACTCCAATATATTCCACTTCTGGAAAGGTAATAGACACTACAGATATTACATCTACTATCTCCTCCCCACTCTAAACCATTTCAGGGAAAGTAATGCTTACTAAAGGGGTTACATTTTACTTTTCCAACTTCAATCTATACCACTTCAGGGAATGAGTTGGATACTAACATTTACTTTTCCCACACCAATATATCCGATTTTGTGGAAGATGTTGGATAATAAAGGGGCCACATTTACTATTCCAAATGTAATCTAAACCACTTTGGGGAAACTGTTGGACACTGAAGTGGTTACATTTACTATTCCCGCTCCAATCTAGACGATTTAATGGAAAGTGTTGGATACTAAAGGGATTACATTTACTATATCCACACCAAGCTTTACCATTTTGGAGAAGGTATTTGATGATTAAACAGCTACATTTAGTATTCCAACTCCAATCCAAACCACTTCAGGGAAGGTGTTGGTCACTGAAGGGGTTACATTTGCTATTTCCACTCCTCTCTATACAATTTTGGGAAAGCCGTTGAACACTAAAGGGGTAAACCTACTACTCTCACTTCAATCTAAACCATTTGGGGGGAAAGTCATGGACACTACAGAGGGTACCAATTACTATTTCAACTCCAATCTAAACCACTTCGGGGCAGGTCATAGACACTAAACAAGTCACATTAACCCAATTTAAATCATTTGGGGGAAGGTCATGGACACTAAAGTGGTACAATTTACCATCCCCACTCCAATCTAAACCATTTTAGAGAAGGTATAGGCCAGTAAAATGATAAAAATCATTATATATAGTCCCAACTTTTATTTATTTAATATACAAATGATGTTAAAATAGCATTCATGCCTAGCAAATATTTAACATACCATAAGATTTACAGCTGTAATAGCGTTTCTACTGGGTCCAAATATAATTTCCACTGTACCTTATTCTTTTTTCTGATTCAATCATTCAATCTATGACTACCTTTCCCACACATATTGGTCCTCCAATTGGTCTTTGTATGTGCTGGAAAGGACTGGATTATCAGAGGATGAGCCTTTATCCAATGAGGACCAGGATTAAGATAATTGATATAATCAAATGCTGATTTTCACACAATTTAGGAAACTCAAAGGACCATCTAATAAAAGATATCAATTAAATGATTTACCCACAAAAAATGATGAGTCAGAATCAGCATATTTTTTGTTTGATAACAGGGAATTCCTGTGGACCTCCTCTTGCTGGCTCCTGGTTTAAGATTCACCAGATCACTACACATTAGGTCATACTCCCAGTCAAACATAATGTTGCCTTACCATTCCATTGCTGCCCCACAACCTTTGGGCACTTTTTCTGTGCCTTGGGGACATTTTTAGGTAGACTCCCCAGCAGTTAACACACCCTGCAGTTCTTAAAGCGACCCAGACTCAAGCACCTGGTCTGATTCAGAAGCCTCATCCTTCCCTTGCGCTGGAGCAAAGGCAATGACCTCCACAGCCAGTGCCTTCCTGGGGTCTGTCCCTTTTTTTAAGCTGCCTTGTTCCAGTCCCTGCAAATTAGGAATGGTTCCTGTCTCCCCTGGAAACTGCTGTGGAGCCTACACTCTGGTCAACACAGCTGACGCGGTTCAAGACACAAAGGCATCAGGTCCTGGTACCAAAGCAAGGACAATCAATTAATTGCCCAAGAGGCATCTAGCACCTTTCTTTTCCCTTTCCCCATGAGTGACCATGGCTGCCTTTCCTCTGAGTCCAATCTCAACTTGGGAAGCTGGTACTGCATTACCTCTGCGCTTGCTACAAAACATGTATCCTTGGTACCAGGAAGAATATCCTCAGGCTTACTGTACTTCCACTTAACCATTGTGTGGAAGGCTCCAGTATCCCTCAGGGCAGGTGTGTACCCCAGCCCAGAGGGCCCCAGTTGCGGTGATAGCTAGATCCTTGGAAACAATTGTTTGGTCATGGGAGAACAAGGATCATACATTGGATCCATAACCTAGCGCCTTTTCAATGAATTGCAGCCTATCTAAAGACCGGGAGAGACACCCAAAGCATTACCCTCAGGTGCTGGAATGCTACTGCCTTCACTGGGAGTTCAACATCATGAGGGCGGTCATGGACACCTATTGTGTTTTCAGTGGTAGTAATCATTAGAGTGAACAGGCCGTTTTACCTGTGTCCCTGGAGTGGGTCCTCCTAACCCACTTGTGTGAAGTTCCACTGCTGTGTGTTTAACTTAACCTTTGCCTGCATTGTATTGTGTGCAGTGCCAGAGAGTACACATGGTTGCATGTGCACACTGAGATGTGCATATGAGGTGCTACAGTACATAAGAGCCAGCTCGTGTGATTGTGTGTGCACACTGGGATCTATGCATGCCTGTAAAGTAATAAGTACATTGGGGTCAGCACTGGGTTGCGTTTCCACACAAGAACGTATGTGTGCTTATGTAGGGCACAATACTTGGAGGTCTCTCAGATCCATTTCGTAAAATCCATGGCCTGGATGAGGAGGTAGAAGAGACCCCCAGATAGTTTTGTACATTGCTACATGCCTGCAAGCTGGGTGGGGCACACGTTGGAGAAAGGGAGAGCCAGGCTCTTCAGTATACTTCAAAAGGGGCTCTTTGATTCTTGTCCATTACCATGCAAGTGACCTACCCATCATAGCAATAAATATATTATTACTGACCGTGGTAGCGCCAGTGTAGTTACCACCAGGACTGAGTTTCCATTCATAACTATGGCGCCGTATAACGAATCTGCACACAACTTTCCCAAAAGGATTTCAGCCACTTTGCCTGCCTCATTGAAAGTTTGTACTGATCCATCAAACATGGGCAAAAGTGGGGGAGTGGTCCTCAAAAGTGTGATTTCTTACTTAATTCCAATTGACAAAATTCCTCACTGATACAGAAACAAATGGATGATCGGAATGACATCAAACTATGCACAAAGGTAGATCCTTACTCAAGGATTGTTCTATTTTATCATGGTGTATATATTCGTTCAGTAGGTTTTGAGAAATTAGCATTTAAACAGAGGCTCAGGTTTTGCATTAAACCCTCAGAAAAAGCTTGAGATGTATTGTCGGCTTATGATCTGTGGATCTCCTGCAACCCCCAAATGAAAAAAATACCCAACTTCTATTGACCAAGAAAGATTTTTCTCCTGTCAGCCATTTCAAATATATAGATGCAAAGTTGGATCAGATTTGCTGGTAACAACAGAAGAGAAAAAGTAGTGGCTACAATTACAGTACTTCAGTGTGGAGAGGCTGGTGGCACCCACCCAAAGTAAATCTGCCAACAGAAGCAAGATTCCTACACTCAAGAGGCCTGGCTGCAGAGGGGCTGGGAACAGGTACATAAAATAATGTGACCAGACTACACTCAGGTTACAGAGTGAAAGATGCAACAGATGAATGTTAGTTTAACCAAAGACCTTCAGGGTTGAGGCATGTATACAGGTCAGTCCTAAGTGGAGGCAAAAGATAATGTCCCATAATACCAACACATGGTGGCATTCACACGGTGAGTGAAGGCATGTTTACAAACCACCATTCCCAGCACCATTCCCCATCTTACCTTGTGCATGTATTTTTCTTGTAAGTTCCAAGCTATAAGGAAGTGTGTGTCATATATCGATTGTCATAGCATCTCAAGCAACATCTTTAAAAAGATACTCAGACAAGGAGCACCACTTTTATTAGCGGGTACAGCTTGAAGCCAAGTAGGGAAAAAAAATTGCTTATCGAATCCCTTAAATAAACATTAATATAAACAAAGATGTACGAGGCTGGCTAGTATATGGTGCTCACTTATGTAAGTGTAGCAACCTGCACTAATCCAGACAACCCTTATGGTGATTTTAGTCGTCTTAGAAAACTTTAAAGACCTTAGAAAGCTCTCTAAGTAGTAGCTGTGGACAGCATCCTTCAGGCGTAGTCCGGAAGGAGTGTAAAGCAGCTTGTTTTATCAGTACTTAATCTTATGGTCTGGGTTAAGTGAAATTGAACCATACAGTGTAGTTATAAAAAGATTTATTTCTTATTGGCACTCACTTACAAAATGTATTATCTCCTAACCGGAGATATAAACAGAATACACACAAAAATCTGTAAATAGAATTCGTAAATAGCACAGCATACACACTGGTCTCCAGGGGGAGACCAAACCATATACAAAAACAGTGAAATGTGAACCACGATCAAAGTGGAGAATGGACCCAGAAGACGTAGATGACCCGGGCACACAAGGAACCACTCAAGGTATCTAGGAGCCCCATGGAGGTCGTGTGCAGAGTGGTAACACAACCACATAATCAGTGTTAGTCGATAGGTACGTTGTGGTTGCAATTTTAAAGGAGAAGGACCCTTCCCAGCGGACCCTGAAGAAACCACGTGGAAGATGGAAGTTTGGAGAGTCACCCCCTTTGTGATTAACCCAGGAACCAGGACCGCTACACTAGGGAAGCCGGGTGCATAGGTTCGAATTGACGTCGGAAACCGCCATAGACCACAATGGAGGATTTCAGGAAGATGCTGCTGGCTAAGAAGAAGAAAGTGTCCAGTGGAACCCAAATGTGGATTCAAGGTGAGAAGTACCTGCAAGCAGAGTGGACGGAATCTATGCCACTCAGGAGTGACCAGGAGGCACTGAAGACAAATGCCCACCGATGTCAGAGATGCAGGAGAGTTGAAGGTGCCCTTGACACTGAAACTGTACGGACAAGGCGATGCAGAGGAGGACCAGAAGCCGTGCACAAGCTGTCCCATGTTGGATGTCAGGAGCCAAGGAGTCATTGTCCCGCAGGGGCGTCATCAAGTCTTGGCAATGGCAACTAACTTAGTTGAAGAAAAAGGTGCAGTGTCGAGACCAGCAAGGTTCAAGTTACTCACCACAAGAAGGTATGTCAGAGCAGGCCCGAGCAAGCAGGGAAGCCCACTGGAGCCAAAGAAGACCCTCAAGAGGACCCGGGGGCCGAAGGCATAGTAGTCTCAAGAGGACCTCGAGCATCTCACCAAAAGATGAAGGCCCACGGTGCAGAGGATGCGGTGCAGGTGAAGATTTTGGCAGCAGGGGATGCTTGAGTTTGGAGCCCAAAGATCTCTGGATCAAGCCCTGGCAACGCTAGTCGATGCGGTACACAGGGGTACTGTTCCAGCGGTAACAACACGGGATACTGGCCTATAACCCGGTGAGAAGACAATGCAGGCCTTAAGGGAGTTGCAGAACCAACACCTGTGTTGCTGAGCCTTTCGGAATCCATGGGAACCCAGGACCAGTTAACAGTGTGGGGGTAGGATTCCAACATGTTTGATACCAAACACAACAGAGTTTGTTGCAGCCAGTTTAGAGATGGTCATCGCTTAATGACGCATGGCCACTCTATGTATCGTAATGGCTGATGCACTTGCAACCCGGGAGAATGGACTCCGAAGGTTGTAGGGATGTCCTGCTAATGCAGGGGCACCCTCCCACTTAGAACCAAGCACCCTGCCTTCAGGGTTGAAAGGCCTGCCTTTGGGGTGACTTATTGGTTTTAAGTGCAGTGACCTCAGATATAAGGAAACTTATATCTGTCGTAAGGAGCGCTAGCACCAGCTTACACAGGCTGCAATGGCAGGCCTGTAGTCACAATTTGAGTGGTCTCTCCCGGGTGGCATAATGCATGCTTCAGCCCATGGGAGACCCCTTAGTACCATATACTAGGGACTTATCAGGGTACACCAGTAGCCAATATGGAGTGTGCCTAAGAACTCACCATGTCCAATTTAGGGAAGAAGCACAGAGACTGGAGTCCTGATTAGCAGGGTCACAGTCAGACTAGTCAGAAAAACATAATGACACCAGCAGAAAGTGGGGGTGACCATGAAAGCAGATCCTACTTTCCTACAAAGGACTAGTGAAAATTTCACCTTGGGTGTAGGAAGTGACATTCTTTGTAAAATCACTGGTGACTGTTGTACGAAAATGTGACTTAAAAGTTAAGCATTGAACTGGTGCTTTCCTAATCCCATCAATAAAGAATTACATTCAAGATATTTTTACAGGAAGATGAAGGAAAGGGATGGGAAGGGAAATATCTTCTGCACGTTCCGGGGAAGGGAAAACATTCTGCACACGTTACAAAACCACGTGTGACATTTTGAAAAAAATGATGTGAGCAAGACGTGTTTCACACAGTTCTAAATAGATGTTCTTTTTAAATGGCGTTCATTGTAGGCTAACAAAAACGATACTAATCCCATTTAGCACAACAATTAGAAAGGGAACATTTTTTTTCAATAAACTGCGCCATTAGATTTACCTGTCAAACAAACAGGAAAATTACTTCATCACACTATAAAACTTGTTAATATTTCAGAGATTACTAGATCATTTTGATATTTCAGCAAAGAGACAGGCTCATTGTTGCCAAATGTCACAAATGACTGCTGGCAAAATGTCATGAAAACTTGATAAAACACAGCTGTATGAGACAAAAGGTGAAATAGTACATTTTAAATATTCACGATGGAAAATAAAACCAAGAATGCTTAATTGCATAAAGTTTCAAATATCAGACAACAATGGCAGGAACTTAAAGCAAATTAGAAAAAAATGGTGCCCAACAATATGCTTGTTTTCTTCAAATGTATTTCCTACATAGTGAAGGGTGTTCCTATAGAGTACCTTGATCTCGGATTCTAATGTTAGGACAATGCATTCACATTTGAGACGGAAGTGACAAAGACAACCCGGAAGCAAAAGGAGGAATGAAGATCATTTCTGGTTATTACGCTGCGAAAGATGGGCTAAAGATTTACAATGTGTCTGGCCTAGGATTAAGGTGGGGTTTGTGGTCAATGGTGGTGTTTTAGGAGATGCTCTGTGCCGTTGGGTGGAAAGTGAACATTGTCAAAGAGGACACCGACTTGCCACACGTCTGCTGCATGCCAGAGGTGGGCGAGACCCAGGCTCTGGTTCCGCTAGAGGTGCTCTTGCACCCGAGCCAAAAACGAGCAGAACTTTGATGTGCCTTCTGCCTTCCACCCACACTCTACCCTCATGCACTAAGAATTAAATACAAACATGAAAATGTTATATAACGGAGGAGAAAGAAAGAGATAACATCTATTGGCTGAACTGTATGTAGAATGTGAAATCATAAAGCCTGGCATCAATCCCAGCTTCTCTGCATGACTTTATTGTGTGATCCCAGACAAATATGTTATTTTCCTGTGCCTCTTTTATCTCCATTATTGCATTCGAGATCATCTTAAAATACGTGAGTTCATGAGGTACGATATCTGAAAACATCTCTAGTGTTTGATTTAACGCTGTAATGTTGTCCTATGTAAAATAAGAATGTAGACCAAAATAGCGGGTAAGTGAACTGACAACTGGCTTGCCTTCTGGTTCACAAATGGCATGGAGGATGTTAGTGGGCAGAAATGTTTCTAAGTTCACGTATAAATACGTAGGGGCATATTATCAAGGACGGCGTTAAAATTATCGCCAGTTTAGCAGCAGAAATTTTTCCACTAATGCGGCGATTATGGGCTTGATAATATGCCCTGAAGAATTCCAATAGAAGCCCAGGTTCACACCACAACATGGACTTCTATTGGAATTCTCAAGGGCATATTATCAAGCCCATTATCGCTGCTTTAGCGTCAGTTTTCTGCCGCTAAACCAGCGATAATTTTTAACGCCGCCCTTGATAATATGCCCCCATAACTTTTAATAAAAGACTCTAGAAAAAGTTATATATTATAAGCTAACTGAGGTGAAACGCTTCTGATTGTTGGAAAATATACACTTTTTCAAAAATGTTAAAGAGACTATCATATTTTTATATGCACAATTTACATGCTAAACGTTTTCATTCTCCGGCTCTTGCATGGGCTGTTAGAGCCGAACTTCAAAGAAAGTTTAGTAGCCGAGCTTGAGTGTTTCCAAACTCAGGACTATGAGGTGTCTATGGAGAACTCTGCTATTGACTGAGGAGAAAGAACGCAAATTTCTCAGGTGGAGCTTGTGTTATTGACCAAAGTAGTAATGGAAAGAAAGATGCTTGGATGTAAAGGTACAAACAAGCATGGAAGAAAGATGTGTTCACAGTTTACCTCTCGAAAATCTATATTACCTCCTCATCCATTCCTCGTCAAGTCTCTCCTCTCAAGCCCTTCTCTTCAAACAAAACACAGGCTGAAAGCTTAGAAGTCATTCAACAATATATATACGAGAGTAAATGTAAAGTGTTGAATAACTGATAGGACTAAGAAGACATACCAGTTGAAAGACAGAGGGGCATATTATCAAGCGACTTATCGCCGCTTTAGAGGCACTTTCGTGCCGTTAACGCAATTTTTTTATCGCGCTATTATCAAGCTGGCGCTAACAGGCGTTAGCGACGGCTTTCCGGCGATAGCAGCCGGATTTTTTATCACCTTGCATGCCAGCGATATTTATCGCTAATGACATGCAAAGTAGGCGTTCCTTCCCAAAACGTCATGGAAAAAGTAGCTAACACAACATCGCACTATTATCAATGATGCCCCGGACCCGCGAAGCGACAAGAAAAGTCGCGCCAAGCCCTGTTAGCAGCAGGAATTTAACACCAGATAAAAACATGACTTAAACTGGTGATGAATGGAGCTGCATAGGTAAGACTAGGCCAGAGCTCCATCAGAAGAGCCACAGATGCCAAGGAGGTGGTGATCATGCAGTTTAGGGGTCCCACGAAGGCAAAAACAACCACTGCCAATGCCACCCCCCCTAGGACCACCCCTGTGGCAGTGATGAAGAAGACAGCAGGTACTGCGCAGACGTCACAGGCGCAAGTCCAGCGGGGCATCCAGTATCTCATCATGGTAATCCTGGATGTTGGGGGGCTTGGGGGGGTTGTTGATGTGTGCTGCACTTGGCCCTGGGTGCTCAAATCTGCATTTAACTGTTATTGTACATCTTTTCTATGGTAGGTGCACTGATAGGCAATTTTTTCAAAGTCCACACTTGCGGGTTAGTGTGTGATTTTATATCGGTAAGAGTTTATCGCTTGTTTCTGTCCGTTATCGCCGATTTCCCTATCGCCATCTCGCAGCAGTTAGCGGCGGTTTTCGCGGAAGCTATCGCCTGTTAGCGCCGTGTTGACTATAGAGCGATAACAGGGTGGAAGACACAGGCGATAGACGGCAATAGAAAAACCAGCACTAAGCAATGTTAGTGTTAGTTATCGCCAGTCCTTGATTATATGCCCCAGAAAGTTTAAATGCAAATGGTTATTTAATGCTCCTTTTGCAGCAAGATACATGAACACGAATACAATTTCCACCTTAAATAAAAGGCAATAATCATTTTAGATCTGAGCATTTTTGTTTCTGTGTTGTGCAAATCAGATTTTTGCTATCTCAGAACCTAATAAATGATTCAAAACTTCATTATTAGATGAATGAGTGGCATGAATGTAGTGCAATGTATGTAGTTTATAGGTTCTATTTTGCAGTAGCCGCTGCTACCAACCATGGATGGTGAGACAGGGGGGAAGGCTCGGGGACGGAGGGAGTGGGGGAATAATAACAAAAAAAATAAGGACTTACCTTTTTACCACCAACCGCAGCCTCTTCTTTCTCCTAACTCTTCTCTGCACGGCAGAAAGCACACAGCCTCCCAGAATCCCCTGGCCAATCACAACGCTGCCTCAGCAGCATCGTGATTGGTCTGAGCTCCGTGGTTCGGCGCTCAGACAGGGGCTGGCAGGCTGTGCATGTTCTCCACGCAGGCTGTAATACAGCCTGCGTGGAGAACATGCAAAGTGTGCATGACGCCTTGGCCGGCCTGAGACTTTAGGTGCTGCCACCACTCCTACCACTGTGACACGCGAGAAGCCCAACCCTGCTGGCTGGCTTCAGCTGAATGCAAAAAACAAAATGATAATAAAGAACGTTATTATTATTTTATTTTTTGCATTCAGCTTACAGGTGAAGCAGTGGGGCGATGCTCCTCTGCCTTTGCGGAGGAGCCGCCACTACTATTTTGATTGAGTACCTATTTTTAAACATTTGATAGTTAGCATTTTATTATGCATACGTTCTGTTCAGAAACAAAACCTGACATTATTCCCTCCACTCTATGTCTTTCTTCCATATTTATTAGAGATCTTTACAACTTAGCATTTAATTCACATGAACAATCACGAGCATATTTACTAAAATATCATGCAGCACAGCACAGTAGGTCACCTTGCTGAGCTGCGTGATAGGGAAAGTGCAGGAATGCGCATTACTTAGCAAAATATGGTGCATTTCTTCTGCCTTTTCTAGGTGCTCGATTACAATGTGCTGCTTTTCACCATCGCAGGCACTCTTTCACCCTGATGTAAGGGTGCCTGCATTGTAAGCAGGATTATTTTTGTGAAGGAAGGGACACCTTCCTGCACAAAAACAATCCCTTGAGGCATTTTCCTCTTGCACACATAGAAAGAGAAATAAAAGAGGAGAAATAAAGATATTTCTTCTAGTTATGCCTCACCTCGGGAGGCATAGCAGTTTTTGCACATTGACAGGTCTACCATCTATGCATTACCGATGGAACGCCTCCCTGGGGCAGAGTAACACAATGCAGCGATTTGCGCTGTGTTGCGTTACTCTGGATTTATCAAGCCACTAAGGGTCATGCAAGGTGGCCTTGCGTGGCTTGATAAATTGCATTTAAGGGTTGCATATCGCATTGGGAGGCATGTGCACTCGGGGTATTCAGAAGGAGAAAATCAGACAAAGTACAGTGTCGCTTCACATCTCTTGCTATTCTCCTGGCGAAGAGAGGTCTGCCGGGCCCAGAAGGGACCCCCGGAAGAGGCCTGGGTGGGTGCGCTAAAGAAATGGGGAGCAGTAGAAGAAGAGGTACTGAGAGACGTAGAAGTAAGGGGAATACGTAAGCACCACATATCTATAGAATGGGCACAGCTACTGCACCAATTCACACAAGAACCCACACATGCGGAATCACCAGAGACATCCCAAACCCAGGCGCCACATCCTCATAGGATTGTTAGAGAACATAACGAGACAAGCCAGACACGCCGAGGCAAACGCAACACAATGGTCCAGTCTGAGTGTCCCACATCCTAATCTAGGGACACCCAATATGTTCCCCCCACACGTACACAACCAAACACCGGTGTCACAATATGAACAACCACACGGAAGCCACCACTGACACATATCCCCGCCGTCCCCAGTTTACCCCCAAAGTTAGCAGTTAGCGATGTCAGCCGGCAGTTCCGAAGCCTATGTTAGTTACAAGAGAACTTACCCACTTCTTGAAACATTGCATTGCACCTGTATTCTAATATGGGGATAAGCATAACTCCGTTATCACTGGAATGTTAACCCAGCCATGTTACTGAGAACATACTGATGAAGTAAATGGACTAAACCAAGAAGATAGCAACCACAATGCAATAACGACAAATGTTGATTCGGTATTGTATGAGATGCTATCGCACATCTGAAAAACTTGAGCTGTTAACTAATACATGTCAGTACTCTGTTTCAGAAATTGCCAAATCGTATGTGAAATGTTAAAACCCAATAAACAAATTTAAACAAAAAAAAGAAAGAGTTGCATATCACATGCACCCCATTGCGTGGTGCAAAAGCGATGCAACCCTTTCATAAATATGGCCCTGAGTTTGAAAAGAGAAGTTGACATTGTTATGTTGAAAACGTTTATAAGGCGCTCGATTGCCCCGAGGGGCGTCTTGGCACTTGTGTCCTCTTCCAAGATGTTGAGCTATGAAAAGTTTATTACCACTGCGGTTTGACTCCCAAATTAAGGAATTTTTGTACACGTGGGAAGGTGAGATCAGGGCCAGCTTTAGGGTGGTGGGACTGGGGCAGCTATGCCTAATGCTGAGCTTGGTGGACGCTGTGTTCAGAAATAACTTATGGGTTTAAAAGCATCTGCTTTATAAATCCTTGTATGCCCAGTAGATTCCAGGCAACAATAAAAAATGTCAGGATAATTCTGGTGATTATTGATTCTGCTGGCTATAGATTGGAGTTTTGTCTAATGGCAGCTTTGACCCATTATATTGTAGCGCAGTTTTAATATGCCTGCTGCAAAGAATGTGTACCATGCAGATCACAGAACTGTATTTTATGTGGATAGCTCAGTGGGATACTGCTTTGGTCACAGAGATCCATTTTTCCTTGCATTTCATAAGTTACCATCCTAATATAACACAGTGACTTATGAACTAACATCAAAGAGCTGCATGCAGACTCCATGGTATAGGTTAGAACGTTACTTTTTTCCCAGTCATTCATTATCATAATTCTGCTAAAAGGATTTGTTTGCGTGGAAATACATTCTAAGTTGTATAGCCAACCCCAGCCACTGTGATACGTTATAAGTCCTACGTTTGTGCTTCTACAGACCAAACGTTCTTAAAAATTACTACCTACTAGTATGGTTGACGTGATTCTTACAAATTGTTATCCTTATTGTCCTATGTAATATTTTCTATACACTGATGTACACATGTGTGATTCATTGTCTCTGTGTGATGCATGTGTGATGTAAAGTGCTCTGACGCCCTACAATGGTATGAGTAGCACTAAAGTAAAAAACAAATGAAATGCATGTGAGAGGGGCTATGGAGAGATGAGGGGCTAGTGAGGGAATATGTGGAAGAGGAGGTCACTGAGGGGGGTGCCAAAAAATATTGCCACAGCAGATGCCACCAGCGCTAAAGCCGGCTCTGGGTGGGCTGAAAAGCAGTATGCGATTTTCCTTTGTACGAGATATACTTTAGTTATAAGCAGATACATTGCATTTGTTAGGCAGTTACATGTCGTAATATTGCTGTCAGTAATATAGATTTGCACATATATTGATTCAGCAATATCAACTACCAACATATTGTTATGGTAAGTTCATATAGGGAAGTATAGATTCACTATACCTAATTCCGAGTCTTTGTCTACATATCTGATGATATGTTGGTTATTTGGTTAACTACAACCCTAATGACCAATATTTTACAAACTTGTCAGGTAATTTCAATTTGACATAAAATAATGGAGAGACTTTAAGATAAATAAAGAATGTGATATTCAAGCAGATAAACATATGGGTTATTTAGTTCATTAGAGGCATCTCCTAGCCCACCGGGGCATTGGATGTCCTGGCCTCCACCCACAGGCATAGGACCCACTGTCATATTTAGAGAACTTGGGGGCATATTATCAAGCACGGCGTTAAAATTATCGGCGCTTTAGCACCAGAAAACTGCCGCTAAAGCGGCGATAATGGGCTTGATAATATGCCCTTGAGAATTCCAATAGAAGCTCATGTTGACACCAGAACATGGACTTCTTTGGGAATGCTTAAGGGCATATTATCAAGCCAATTATCCCCGCTTTAGTGGCAGTTTTCTGCTGCTAAAGCGGCGATAATTTTATCGCCTGTCTTGATAATATGCCCCTCTGTGTCGTGCCTACCTGGCTAGGGTGGAAGATTGACTGTGAGCCAAGTAAGGGATTCCTTGTGAAAAACAAAAAGTCAGTGGCAAAATCATGCAGAGATTGTTCTTCCTGCACATGGGGCCATTGTTTCTTCCTTCTGTTTAGGACTACCATTACTTGCACGGATAACCCAGGAGATCAAACATGCACTGTGAGATGTGCTCTAATACATTGTAGATAATACCATGGCAGATGATTCTGGTTCTTTTACATTAATCATGTGGTCTTTATGGCAAGCTGAGCATTGTTTTCACCTGCCTCTTCCATATCTTCATACAAATGAGAGACGACCTTGTTATTTTTTTTAAATTCATATTGCTCTCTTTTGCCTTACATGTTGAGCAGCTAGTCAGTCGGCTCATTGTAAGTGCAATAAAGGATTTCTAGAAATTGCAAAACATTCTGCTGTTGGTTGCTGTCATTCAAATCGTCTACTGTAGATTTAACATTTATTTTAATTCAGCTACTATGATAAACTATAATAATTCTGAGCTAAATTATGTCTGGGGAAGGATTTGCTGTTTTAATGAATCATTAAAATGTGAGAAAAATCTAATTCAAAGTAGACAGAACCTATGCTATTTGATGTGGTGTTATTGAAGCTCGTACATGTGTGTCTTGTACCTAGTTAATCCTTAGAGGTTTTGATCTTTGTTTCCTCAGATGTCTTTATTGATGAAATATTAAACTTTGACTGATTTCTTGCACAATAGTTGATTGCTTTAATCCTTTTTCGCTATTGTGTAGTTTGATCATTATTCCGTGTCACAACACTAATTGCAGTATTTGTAACATCAGTATGCAGTATAAACAGTTCTAGGATCAAATCAACACCTAGGCGATTTTGGATTGGCCTTACAAATCCTCATGGGAAGCTTGCATTTTCGAGTAGCTATATCATATCTTTGTTTAATTTCCCCTAATTATTTTCAATACCTCTTTGTGCTGTATTTTTATAGTAGGGGCCAGACCACTAAAGGGCATCAGAGCACTGTACATGATATAGTACTCACATAGAAGCCCCCAGGATTTAAAATATGTATAGTTATAAAAAAAATCTTTTATCCTTTTTAATAAGTATAATGTGTCCAATATTCCATGTATTTTGCATATTCGAGCTTCTTAATTATATGTGACTTTTACTTGCTACTTCAAACATTACTCTCAGATGGGATTACCATTCACCGCATTCCCACGCGATGCGTATCCATGGCAGCGATTACGATCGTGAACAACAATTACATTTGAAGGTGAGCTCGATTTGTTTTGAATGGCAACGTTTGAAAGGTGAACCGATTGCCGACAATTCCCCGATAGACACCAAGTCTCTCAAACTCCGCTCTCTCTGGGAGCAAAAACGTGCCCACACAACAGTACACTGTAATTCAACCAAAACAAACCTGTTGCTTAAGATCAATGTGCCGCTCCATTAACCTGTCCTCCACTGCCCGACTCCAACCTCAGGACGCGACGTCGAAACCACGCGTCTCCGTCGCTCACTTCAACTGAAATTGTCCTACCAGTTCACAGTACACACCGTGGAATTTCTTCGTTGGGGCCAACCTCTTCTCTTTTGGCACACACAGCGCACACGTTTCACAAGTGTTTGCCTGTAGTTTCATACAGCACCGCAATTCCTCTCTCATTCACGGATGCTTGGAATATCCTCGAAAAACCAGTAGCAGGGAACGCGATGACAGTCACTGTGTGCCTCTGGTTCATCTGGGGGTTGCTGGCTCGCAAATTCTTCTTGGGTCAGTCTGCTTCAGATCCCATCCTCGTTCGCCACTTTTAGGACGCGCAGACTTGGGTGATGTAAAGAAGTATTTATTAAAGTTGGTAGGAACAACCCCCAGACGCCTCCTCTGCCGCAACTGCCAACACACTCTCTGCTGCTGGCATCCCCACAATTCCATTCCCATGGTTACCCTATGGAATGCAGACTCTGTTGCTAAAGCAGCATGCAGGCTGCCAGATGTTAAGATACAACACTTTCCTTTCCCCTCTCCCCCTATAGGGACCCACATGACATGCAACTGCAAGTAATAGTTACTTAAAGCCATGTTGAGAGTAAACCTTAAATTGAATCCTTGCTCAGAATGTGCTGTTTATTGTAAAAATGTATAGTTTGTTTCCCCTCAATGTATCTCTATTTCAAATACTTTGTGGTTTTCCTTAGTACAAAGGGTGGTTCTCTATTAAAAGTCTGGAGCCTCCTAATAAAATATTATAAGAAATGTTTCCAGTTAGAATCCATTTAAAGTGATGCTGCTGCTTGTATAAGGATGAAAAAAATGAGAAACCGGGTTAACAATGACGGTGCATGTGAACTGGCCAATGTCAGCATCAGTTAAGAAAGAGACTAAGGCCCTCATCACAATGCGGTCAGAGTTGCCTCCGACTGACACCGTTGCGGATTCGAAACCAACTAACCTCAGGTCAGCGGTTCTGACCGCATTATTTAGATGCGACCACACATGGTGCAGTCGCAAATTTCTATTTTTCAATGGGAGCTTGTGCGGCGGGCTGAAACCGCCTGCAGCACAAGCTCCCATTAAACAATTGATGTTTTTAAACATCCCTGCACACTGTGGCAGGCACCACACGTTGCAGGGATGTTCAGGGGAGCACAGAGATGCCCCCCTTGCCCTCCCCATCTGGGTCTGGGGGGGCAATGTCACTTTCCAACAGCCTTTCATTGTCAGAAAGGCCGTCGGAAACTGACATCATAATCCCGATGGCAGAAACTCTGTCCTTAAGGGATTATGAGGCCTTTCCGACTGTCCGGCTCCATGAACTTGTCAGATTGTGTTGGTCTGTCTCTCCATCTGCTGCCTCTGACTGTACGCATCGTAATGCGTTGGTAGGACCACAGAAGTAGATGCAGTTAGACCGCAACCGACAAGCCATCGGCTGTGGTCCATACCGCATCGTAATGAGGTCTAAAGTGGATAACAACCAGTCTCACTAGTCTTGCAGCAAACTATTTAAAATCATATTTTAGGAGTCAGGGTTTAGTAGCACATCTCCCCATGACCACTCGCCTGGGACTCTTTTGTCCATTTCAACCCCAGCTCTGAAGGCCTGCACAGCCTGCTCCATGTGTCCTCCCCTCTTTCCTGAATGACATTGCTCTGGAACAAGGTGGGCGAGAACAACAGAGAAAGGTTGGACAGCGTCATGAGTCAAGAGTTCATGGTATGATGCCTACTGACTGACCTGGTCCCTATGCCTGGAGGATACGATTCTTCATGGTCAGGAAGGCAAGCGGGAGAGATGGGGTGCAAACAGCCAGGAAATGGAAAGACGCAACAACACTACTCAACATAAGGAGATCAGATGAACAGTTGTGGACCATTTAAAAATAAAATGTGCTGCATTTAAAAAAAAGATTACTTTATTTAAAATCAATCACAGACATGATGTTCTACTGACCCCAGCAGCCGCTATCCCTGGAATGGCAGCGAATCCTAGTGGGACACAAATTGTAACCTACCTTATTAATATTCATGAGATAGGTCTATTTGCAAACCACTATGAATCACTATATAGGAAATAGGGGCTAAAGAACCCCATTGTACATTAGTAATAGCAATTACCCAATAGTGATTCACAGAAAATTGCTATTTGGTAAGCTATTTGGTTCGTACATCTAGCCCTAAGTACTTCATGGCAGTGCTAGATTTTAAACGAGCAAAATAAGGTGAGAGCGGGAAGCAGTTGGATTGATCTCTCACTAACCTCAAGGCCTCTGTTATTTTGACAGAAAGCTTGGCAAAATAAAAATTTTGGAGAAAAATGCTACTAGGCTGTTGTATCAGTGGGTCCATGTGATAAAATAATTTTATAAAACATAATTTGCTTAACTCTTCTTTCAAAAATATCTTATACAATAATATAATTTTTCTATGTAATTTATTTTGACAAAATATGTTTTATACATTTCAACCTCCCATAACATTTTTATATTTAATTTTGTTTTTTGTATTATAATGTTTCTATTTATCTCTCACCTCACACACACACACACACACACTCACACACTCACACACAAATATATATGTGTGTATTAATACGTATATGGGTAGACACATACAATTATGCTATAGAAATAAAGAAACAATTTAAATATTAGCACATTAATGTTAATGTTAGCATAATAATATATAACATTAAAAGATAGACACATACATACACACATGTATATATTACATGTTTGGGTGCTTTGTAGCACAAAATGCAATGATATGAAAACCCACATTTCATGGAGATCCTGAAAATATGGCAAATATTTAATGGTTCCCTGTGAAATACAGGTTTCATATTCACAATGACAGCCTCCAAACTCCTCTGCAGAGCTTTACCATTATCAGAGCAACTAGGTTTATTCAACAAAAAGCAGTAGTGGCTGCTACCTATTGGGAGTGGTGGTTCGTGGGCAGGGGGCTGGCAGAGGGGAGGTATGGGAACTAAATTAAAAAAAAAACATTTACCTGGGCCATCCAGCAGCTGCCTTTCCTCCGTCCTATTTTTCCTGTCTCTGCCGGCAGCAGGAAGCAGCAGGAAGCACCTGGGCTCCCCATTGCCAATCACAATGCTGCAATGCAGCGCTATGATTGGTCTGAATGCCGTGGTTCGGTGCTCAGACCGAGACTAGAAGGCTTTACATGTTCCTCACCAGACTGTGTAAAGCAAGACTAGTGGGGAAGATGCAAAGTGCGAAAGACTGTTTGGCCAGCCCAAGAGGGCCATTCAAGCAGTTATACACACTTAAGGAGTGCAAACCACTCCTCCCCCTTCTCTGATCAGCCCCATCCTGCCTGCCCGAGAGCCACTGACTTTAATAGGAAAAATAAAATGATAATAACGATACGTTATCATTTTATTTTTCCTTTTGAGCAGTGGGGCGATGCTCCTCCGCCTTAGTGAAAGAGCCGCCACTGGCAAAAAGAGAAATTGTGCAGCATACCCAGGCAATATAATATGACATCCATATGCAGAGTGTGTTGGTCACTTCATGAGGGATCTGTGTCGATCTAGCACAAGGCCATGCATTGCAGCCCACCCCCACTATTTGCAATTAAAGGAGGTGTTGGTGTAAGGCATGGCCACAGGCCAGACTCTTTGGCCAAAGCCACTGTGCACTGCTGAAATGTGTGCACAGAGAGGGCTGGCTGCTGCTCATGGTTGGTTTAGTGCAGGGAACTGTTGCATGTGGTTTATAAAACGTTTCTGAAAAGAACAAAGTTTTGAATGTTGTTATGGTTAGCTTTGGTTATAACCATTGACTTGTGTTTAAAATAGCTTAGAAAGTCACTGAAAAACCCACAGTTAACATCTATTTATGGTTGCACTTAAAACCGAAAACTACTGAAATTCCAAACATACGGTTAGGACTTCAATCCATAGCTCGCACAACAGGCATTCAAACCATTACTCGCACACCTAATGCAATTATTATGACCTCAAAATATTCATCTCAATAAGAAAAAACAACTAAAAACACAACATAAAAAATGAACCAATAAATAATACTCCACTCATAGGGTATTATGTGTAATCTCATCTGTAAGCTGATTTATGACATTTGTAATTACATTTGTAAGATCAACGGTAAGATCAAGAACATTGCTTCTGATGTGCGAGATATGGGTTGCATGTCTGTTGTGGGAGTTATTGATTGCAGTGCTAATTATAACTTGTTGTCCTAATAATCTTTTTGGTTTTAATTTGCTAACATAACTAAACTTTAACTTTGCTTTTACATTCACTGAAAAGAGTAAAGGTTAAAGTGATTTTATAATTAGGTGTTTAATTGAGATGAGAACTAACTTCAAGTAATTGAAAACCACAGTAATTTGCCAGCTAGGCTTTATCCAACTAACTATGATTCGCACCCCAGTCATACACTGCTTATGATCTCACATATTACATCTCTCATGACATGTTAAATATATCATTGATTACATTACTGATGCCATCTCAAATGACATCATTGATGCCATCACTCATGATATTGTCAAGTCATTGTCACAGCATTATACAGGGTATGTGGACTTGAAGTAATTTGTCAAGCTACACCTGTAACTTATCACCAATTAAGAGATAATGGACACACACTTTGAGCACATGCTGGTCATTCTCAAGTAATAGGTCCACAACCTTCTGTTCACTGGAAACCAAGTACCCCATTTTAACACTTGACTCTCTCAGGGTAACTAGGCAGAACAATCAAAGGGGAGGTGGTGTGGGCTAGTGCTCCAATAGAGGTAGATAATGAACAACACCCAATAAATCATTGTCCAGCCAGTGTTTTTACTTACATATGGAAATTGACTTTATTATGCACACACTACTTAATACCTTGCACGAGAAAGGTGGAAGCACCAGCAGTGGCACCCTCCTAACAGTTCACTCCCCTATTGAGCCCTGAACCCTAAGAACAAGATGCCTCCTACATATACTATACATATTATGAGAGGGTTTAATTGTCAAAAAGCAAGCCTACTGGCTTTGTAAGGGTGTCGTGATACTCACACGTAATATAGGGTAGCTCTAAAAAGAAACTAATAGAATAAATGGGTGTGGAACACGGGCATAACAATGTTATGGACGAAAACCCTCACTCACCCGAGGGTGACATGCTTCATCATTGGGTTCCTCCAACACACGGGGACCGCAAGGTACCCCGTGCGGGCTACGACTTCACCCTAGAGGGAAGGAGCAGGAGTGTAAAGCACGGGTTGGATCTACCAACTCAATATGGTGGTGAGGGGCAGAGTGCAGAAAAAACAATAACACAAGAAAAACGTGTAGGTGACGTTAAAAAACCATCTAGATAGGGACAATATCTTTATTCTTCCTGCCTATGAAATAGTTAATTAAAATGCAAGTGAATGTAGGGTTGGAAAAAATACCCTATCTTAGGATCAACATGTTTCTGCCTTTGATGACAAATTAGTTCTGGGCATTCATCAGGATCATAGGATAGTCACTCTGCTACTTAAGTGCATACATAAAAATATTATACTTAGACCGCCTTCTCTTAACCATCAGACGCTATGTCGTTCTATATGGTGGGGCAGGAGGCTCAATAGCTTATTGTTTGTGTATTTACTCAATCCTCAATAGAGTCTCACACCGGTCAGGCATGCTGTAGCTCGTGTGAACTTTTTCCTCAAACTCTTACGGGAGTATTAGTTTCTTTTTAGAGCTACCCTATATTACGTGTGAGTATCATATCTTTGGAAGATGTATAGGATAGAAGTATCTATTTAGTAGCTTAGTTCTTCCCCTGATCCTCCTTGTGTGAGAAGACACATTTGTAAGGGTGTCACCATATTCATAAAAGCAGAAACATATCATAACAGACCAATGCAAAACCACTGAAAATTCTAGGGATGATACCACCCTACAATTACATCCATTTGACCATTTAGTGACTCAGTTTTAACCTGTTTTTAATTCAGGTCTATAAAGTATTTTAACGTTGTCATTATCAGTAAAGCATCACAAACTCAATAAAACATGAAGATAGGACTTTTCTTCCTTTAACATGTTGGAAGCGCAGCCACAGAACCCACCAACAAGGGTCCCCACACGCCAGAGCCTCTAAACAATACCTCAAGCTCTAGTAGTGCCTAAACGTATTGCAAATGCCCCTGATGTTACCAGTTTACACCTAGGAGACGTTACCCCAAGAGCAACCTTTATAAAACCATTAATAGGGGCTCCTGAGGGGACTGCCACACTCCTAGCAGCCAGCAAAGTGTTTAAGAAACCACAGATAGTGCACTTGCCTTGCTTTGGGGCACCATAAGCAGAATAGGCATGTTTTACAAAGCTCTCACAAGGACTTATGGGGCAATCCAGGTCCCAGCTATGTGCATTCCATAGTGGTTCTTTAATGTGGCCGGCACAGGGGGGAAAAAAAGCTTTTTATGTCTTTTTAATGTGTGCCTCAGTTCCACTCAGGGTCCTGTAGCACCCCAATCACACCATGTCCCCTGCCATCTCTCTGCATGCACAACACAGATGTGGGCCACGTGTAAACTAGCATCCTTACCTGCTCCCTGTCCCCGGTCAGCATGGGTGGGAGCATGAGTAAATCACTGTTCCCACCCACAGTCAGCATGGGCAGGAGACTCAAGACCGTGTCCTTCCACACCCAGATTAGGGCATAAGTTCAAAGGAGAACGGGCCCACAGCTAATTCTTTATGCACGTTCAGACCATTGGGTTCTCAAGTCTCTAAACTGATTTTATCTTCCAACTCATAAATCTTTATTAAATAGTTTTTTCTCAGTTACCTTGATGCATAATGTATTATCTGTCCATCAGTAATATGACTGATTGTTGGTGCTGTATTCAATAGAGAATTTACAAGTACTGCACTTTATGAAATAACTTGATTTTAAAGATTGTTTGACATGTGGTAGTATTTCCTTTCGGCCATTGGGGCATTATTTCGAGGACTATGGATGCAATTCAGTATTCCTTGATTAACTATTTAAAGTGAAAAATGAAGGAGTAACTTTTTGTAAGTCTGGCAGGATTTACAACAGCTTGTAAAAGGTTGGAATGCAATACCAAAGATTGTGTGAATGAAGTCTTTTGGTTCTTTTTCTGATTTAATTGTAATTTAAGATACACTATATACAATGTATGTTCTCACTTTCTATCTGCAATGCTTAAAGAAAGTTTGAAGAAGTCACATGTCTGTGTCGTGAGCAAGGAGGAAGCTCTGAAACTTGTTGACATGGTCACTGTGTTGTGGTGAAAATAAACCCTGTGGCAAGTAAATCTCTGCTGTGCTGTCTTTCTTGGTATGCATTTGAATATATATTCATAGTCAAATTACCCAAAAATTAATTTAGGCTAAATTTCGTGTTTGTATCACAGACTAAAATGTCAAATTTGATTGAATATCGTATGGAAACAAGGTTATTTGAAAAATTGTTTTAAAAAGTTATTTTTGCAACAATATTTTGGATTTTACCACAAAAGACCACCTTCAGAAGTGCAGTAGCTACTTTAATAAAGGGATGTGAGAATGCCTGGTTGGCTGTCACCGCCATCAAGAGGTTCACACTTATTTAATGTAATCTCTGGGTTTTGCAGAAGAGTGTCAACCCCCTGATTTTCTGATTTCAGGGAGTGCATGTTATCTTACCTCGATTCTTCAACTTCTATCAGTGCATTTGACAATACAATAAACTACTATGAGGTGGCTTGAGTTTATCAGCTTTGAACCTCTTTGACCATGTGCTCCAGTACATACATTTTCATCACTGATCACTAAATCAATTTTTACTTAATTTTTCTGGAAGTTATCCGTTTTATCTGTGGATATTGTTTTATTCTTAGACACAGTTTCAAATTACTGTCAAATAAAATAATTAGCCAGTATTTCTAGTCCTCTGACTTCAATATCTGACTTATATTATTAATTGCTTCTTGATGCTGCCTCTTAAATGAACAGTTCTCACCAGAGCAAGAAGCAAGAGTGCAGTGTATTTCAGTTTGTTTGTTGATAACTAGAGTCCATTGTGTTTTTACACAATCAGACAGGGTGTTTTATTCCTCCTCTATATCATAATTGTGAAATTGGTCCACCGAGAAGTCTAAAATGAATCTCAAGATTCAAAACTGTTCTTTAGGTTGCATTATGAGCGTTTCAGACGCGGATCCCTAGTTCGGCATCCCTAGCTCTCTTTTTTCATTTAGCATGCACTTCTTTTGATTATGCCTATGTAGAATGTGGTTAAATTATCACTGAAAAGGATTCTGGAAATTCCAGGTTTGTTGACTTAATCGACGTAGAATACTTCTGATCCTCTGGCCCTTTAATGAGTAAAAAAAGTGTTGGTATAAAAATGTAACTATTTTGTATAATCTTTTGACAAAGACACCTGAATGCCAGCTTAAATGTTCAATATCTTTCTTCATGTGATGTGTCCAATTTATGAATGTCAGATTTAGATGAACAATGTATTTTGTCTTGGGGATAGTAGGGCCAAAAACATCCTTTATTGCTTATATATTTGAGGGTGCAGTCAACATCTCTGAAAACTATTAAGGTGTAGGTGAAAATGTGATAGATGCAGATTCATACTCCCTTTACTCAAATATACTTCAATAAAAATTTTCCAGTCTGTGACTGTGTCAGGATCTGGCTCCCTTAGACCCTAATCCCATGGAGGAAGACGAGACTCCGCTTCACTGGCCCACACCTCTCTTTTCCTTTCAGCCTCCGGGACCTTTATTAGATGTACAATACACCTGGGACGATCCCAAGAACCAGTACTGCGGGCCCTTTGAATCTCAAACCCCGGAACACAAAGGCGTGTCAAGCCACACCCCTTTTAGGTTGCGCTATGGCACGCCAGGGAGAGAAGCGGAAGCTGAAGGCGAAGGTGAAATCGGCAAGAACCCGAAGGAGGAAGTTGGTGTAGCCCAACGGGAAGGGACAGAGAGACGATCCAGAGGGCAGAGCGGAACGGAAGAGGAGCCGGAGGAACTGGGTTACGCGGAGGAGAGCCAGGAGGCCATCGACCCCACGAGGTGCCCATCCGCATTCCTGGAGGAACGTGGCTTGCACAGGTATGTGTGATGGAGCGGGTAAGATCTTTTCTTTTTATATACCCAATCCATTTATATAAGTTTATATTAATACGGATAAAGAACTAATTCTAAATGAATAATAGAATGATGTGATGTTTATTAATCAATCTTATTAACCAAAAAGAATACACGTGGGAATGCATTTGCATGGCTAAAATAATAAGTGAACTAAGTTTGTACGCATATTAAATTTTTATGTTGGCTTAAGCAGTGTTAATGTGATTTGCGCTTAAATAAACCAGCATTAATAGCTTTGAATGTTGCATATGGCTAGATAAATGCATACACATAAGGGTATTAGTAAGGGAATAACACTGTTTTAATTATTTCAATGTATTAATTACGGTTTTGTGTTTTATTTACTTAAGTTGACTATTCAGGCCTACCAAAAGATGGCTGCCGACTGAAACCTAAACTAAAGTGCATGACTTCATAACTGAGCAATGGAAGAAGGCGCCTGCACTGACTTCGTTGTGGCCTTTCCATGAACTATCAGACCAGGTCCATGAAGACTACTCTGGGCGAAATGCCAATGTCCCTGAACATGAAGCAATTGTTGCCATTTGGGAACCAAAAGCCACCTATTCACAATAGACTGATACTTTCCTGACCTGGGAACATCCTTTCCCATGCGCCTAGTTTATTCATCATCCGTGTGTGAAAATTGGAGAATGTTTCTTAATGTATTTGGATGAGGCTGAATTCAGCCAATCAGGGGCCTGGAAATAAAGAAAATGTTATATGTAAATTTGGTATAAATATTAGTAGTCTAGAGAGGGAAAGGACGGCGGCTATTCCTTAACACGAGGCGCTCGTGACCCTAGCTGATCGATGCTACTCTATGCGACACTATGCTGCTCTTCGCTAGGAGATCTTTATGCTGACAGAAGAGGACAGGACTTTAGGATTCTGATGAATTTCCTGAGGACCGGTTCTGACTTAGAAAACGACAAATAGCCAGAATAGGTAAATATGACAAAAGATAATATGACACTGTTAGGATTTTAACCTGCAATTTAATTAGATAAAGAACATCATTATTTGAAGAACTGTGTCGGGTGATTATTTCTGGCAATGTTTCATTGATTAAATAGGTGTTAAAGTGATTTTCATCATAACCTATCTCAACTAAATGATCTAGTCGACCTCTGGATGGAGGAACTAGTAGGGTAAATTGATAGATGAGTTACCTCTATCCAAATGAATAGCTGTAGTTCGGGATTGAATATCCTCTGTAGGCACGGATAGTGTGATGAGAATGAATGTTGGTGTTATGGGCCCCACCAGAGTGTGATGTGTGTATGTGCGTGTGACTGAGAAATCATTCCGTCCGTGGAAGCAGGGGAAGATTTAGTGTTCTGACCTGCACCAGTCTTTCTGGTAGCAAGAGATGGTTTTTATTATTTAGGTTTGATGATTCGCGTGTATATATATATCTATCAGTATTTCTGGTAGCTAGAAATGAGTTTTATTGTGTTGGTTTGATGATATTGGCATGTATATAGCTTATCGATTATTGATTGATATTGATATATGTACTAACACTATATGTTGAAGTCGTCTTGAGTTTATGTGGTCTATACGGCTTCTGGGATGTAAGAAGTCGGTGACAGTTCCGTGGTAGGGCAGAGGTGCTGCTCTCGGGAAAGACGGAATTGTGGTTGCCCATAGGTATACGGGAAAGAACATGTGACAATTGAAGTTTCGCGTCACATTGTCTCGGTTTGATTCGGTGACATCGCCGTGTGTTGCCATTAGAGACATTTTCTGTGTGAGAGATGTGTGTATGATAGCCAAGGGTTACCTGTGAAAATTTGATCTTAGGTACCAGGAAACCAATTGGTATGCCATAACGCTTATCACTGAAAAGGTAGCAGCTGTTCTCTGAGCTTGTAAGAAGGACAAAGTAGAGGTAAGCGCTGCATTGTTAACGTATGTTATAATTCAGTAGTAGGACAGACTGTTCGCTGTTCTCGGGAAAGCAGGATTCTGTATGAATGGACGGTATTTCCTTGTGTGAAAGTGCGTGAATGAAATAGCATTCGGATTAATTGTGGAACTCTGGTTTTAACTCTCAGGAGCATTGCATTTCCACCTATGTGTCTTAAATCTGGAGAAAACAGTTAATTGATGCTTGATAGAAGGGTGAAGTAGAGGGATGTGCTACTTTGCTAACGGACGTAATTATTCTGTAGTAGGGCAGAGGTAAGCGCTGCTCTCGGGAAGCAGAATTCTCGTGGGAAAGGTCTTTTGCTATTCTGTGGTTAGCGGAGCAGACAATGGAGATTTTTGTATGTTGTAACTAACAAGTATTGTAAAATTGAAACAAAAAGTCTACCGAGTAGTTTTGTAAAGGAGGGGTAGACTAAAGACAGGAGTCAGGAGAAGGAGCAGATGCAGCTACTGTTGACGTCAGTAGGACCGCACTGAGATTGGACAGCTAGTCAGTGACGTAGACGCTCCAGGATTGGTGCGTTAGTGTAAGTCGCGCTGGGATTGGAGATTGTGACAGCGACGTAGACGCTCCAGGATTGGTGCGTTAGTGTGAGTCGCGCAAAGATTGGAGATTGTGACAGTGACGTAAAGACGCTAGGATTGGTGCGCGAGTAAGAGTCGCGTTGCTATTGGACTAAAGATCGTACCGTTGCAGGAAAGACTAAAGGGTTACCGAAAGAAAGGAAAATGTATTATCATTCACCTGAAAAGAAGAAAAAATCCTTATTTGTTAAAATGAGGAATTGGTTTGTGAAAGACAAAAAGATCGTGACTAGGGAAGTACAGTTACTTCCCCCTGCGAAAACCCCCGCATCCTTTATGGTTGCGAAATATGGGTACCATACTTGCATCTGGTTAGACAATTGGGCGAAGTATACAAAGGAAGACGGAGTTTTAGCGTTTCCAGAGGATGGGTCCTTTAATTTGGCAATATTGAGGAACTTACGGGAGAGGATGATGAGCTTAGATCCGCGACCTAGGCCTACGCAGTTTGAGGCATTGACAGAGTGGGAAGATGAGATGCATGAGCGAGAGAAACAGAGAAATGGCAGTAGGTATCGGTATATGTTCGGACGGCCAAATGATCGCGAAACTCATTGTGATCGAATGAGAAGGTGGCGAGACGCTAGTATGACTGAAGGACTGTTTCCCGTTAGAACTGAAGGAGAAAGTGAGGGAAAGAAATGCCTAGAAAAGAGAAATCATGTAGATACCCGGAGGTATGGGGCCAACGAGACAGATGATGATGTCATAGATGATATGTTTTTCAAAAGCCCACCTCCGTACAGGCAGGAACCAGAGACGCCAACCGCAGATACACCAGTGAGGGAGACTCTGAGAATCATTAAGACAGAAGATATGACCCCGGAGGTGAAGAGAAGAAACTCCCTAAAAGAGCGGGGAAAAGATAATAGGGTAGAGAGTAAAAATTCCAGGGAATTAGCAGAAATCACATTAGAGCTGACAGAGAAAATAAGAGAATTGACGAAAAATCTGGAAGCAGTTACAGTCCCTGTGACCATAGGTCCTGTCATGCCAATTTTTGAGGAAAGTGAGCGTGGTCTAACAGTTCCGTATGTGAGCAGTAGACCAGCGGAACAACCCCAAATGAAAGCGAGAGAAAATCCATGGAGACATACCATGAGGTAAGGTGGATTGAATATGTCAAATAACCCATTTTACAATCCTGATTTGATAGAAAGAGACAGATTTGCAGGAGGACCAATATTAGAACCTCAGAGATTGACAGAACCAGGGAATGTAGAGAAATCAGTGAGCATAACTACCGAAGAATTGAATGAATGGCTGAAGGGTTTGCAGGATAAAGAGAAAGAATCTCATACCATTGATGTGGCGAAATTAAGGATGGTGCTAGAAGAATTGATCGTAGGGACAATCCCCACAGAAAAGCTGAAAAATTATCAGAACTATTGTTCTTATGCAAAAGCGTCACCTGGAGAGCAAAGAATTTGCATGACAGACTAGCAGAAATAGCAAGTGAAATGGGAATTGACATAGACAAGGTAAAAGCTTTACAGAAGCCATATCGAGTGGATTTCACAGAAAAGGATATTGAGAATCTGAACCCTGCAGGACGAATAGTCCAGATTAAGGATATAATCACAGTATTGAGGAAATGGGGAGATGTGGACAAATGGAAGAGCAGGTGGTATAGGAAGCGGGATGACGCTTCAGACAGAACATTTCCAGCATTTCCTATGAGAGAAAAGGAGAAGGTGGTGACAGAGTTCCCTATGAGAGAGATTCCAGGAGGGGGATATGTGCATGTCCCATGGACCAGACAGGACATTTTGTCATTTACTAATTATTTCCCTCGATTACGGGAAAAGCCAGTCGAGTGGTACAGACAGGTAGATAGATTTGTTAAATTGTCAAAAGTGCTGTGGATTGATCTGAATAGTCTGTTTGATATAATAGTGCCAGCAGACTTATGGGCAGAATGCAAGATAGTCATAGATTGGCCAACTAAAGAATACCCGAGAGATCCCAAAACCGGAGCCCCAGACCCAGAGGTTATGAAGAAATATGAACAGGTCATGGTGTTCTTGAAAAACAAAGTGCCTCCAAAAGAAACCGACTGGGTTAAAATAGATCGAACACACCAGGAAGTGAAAGAATCAGTCCAGGCATACTATGAAAGGCTAATTTTAGCTTTCAAACAGTTCAGTGGGGATGACAGTTTGGGAGAAAAGGACCTGAGTCATTTTGTATACAGATTTGTGTGTGGTCTGCGTCCAGAGATTGGGGATATGATTAAGCAGCAGACTGTGGACTGGCAGAGCAAGAAAATAGATGAGATCCTGAGGCATGTTAAATACTTCAGTGATGAGATTGAGGCAAAGCAGCGAAAATTAAAGGAAAAGGCAATGTGGGCTCAAGTGAAAGTTGCAGAGAGACAGGAAGCTCAGCTGGTGGAACAAGCTAATAATCCAGGTATTAAATCAAGATTTGGCCCAGGAAAAGGAAAGGGTAATATAGAAGAAGCAAAGAAATAGTTCCCCTGTCACAATTGCGGAAGATTAGGGCACTGGAAATCCGAGTGTAAATATCCACCAGGTACTAATAATGAAAATCCATCATTGAATCCACCGGTGCAGTGTGAGGGGAGTGGCCCGCCGCCGCAACAGCAGAAGGCTGTTAATCCACAGAATCAGGTGCCAAAACCGCCCTTACCACAGAATCAGAACACACAGAAGTATAGTAAAGAGACGGGATTCTACAATGAAGAACAGGTAAACAAACCACCCCGCGCGAGCGCTGTATCACAATATTGGCTGCAAAATGATGAAAGTGAGCCAGAGGAGTTTTATTGACGGTGCCGAAAAGAGGAAGCAGGGTGCGTACTTGGCGCATCTCTAGAAATAGATCAGACAGGACTATTTGTGGATGGAAAAGTTAATGATGAGAACATTACTTTTCTAGTAGACACTGGAGCTACACGATCCACTGTCAGATCAGCAGATGTGAAGAATCTTCCTCTTTCGGATGAAACAATCCAAGTAGTTGGTGTATCAAACACCCAGATTAGAACGTACCTTACTGAACCGGTAAAGGTCAGAATAGGGAAATTTTCAGACATGCACCGATTTGTGGTGTGTGACACCAGTCCTGTGAATTTATTAGGTAGGGATTTGTTGTGCAAAATGAATTGCACTATATTCTGTACACCAGACGGAATAGGTTTTGAAACACCAGATGAAGATGTTCTGTATAAAATGACCATAGCTAATCGAGAGTGTGAGGTTGCTGGAACCTATGCAGTATTCAATCCAGATGAATTGCCCACAGAATTGAAACAGACAGTGAAGGCAGCAGTCTGGGATTTCACTGGAGAAGATGTAGGCCTGATGAGAAACGTAGACCCAGTGAGAATAGCTGTAAAAGAAGGAGCAGTTTACCCGAATATTCCACAATACAGACTGACACCTGAAATAATAGCAGTAGTAACCCCTTTGATTGAGAAAATGATCCAGCAAGGAGTGTTAAGGGAAATAATGAGCAGTCCATGTAATTCGCCTATAATGGGACTGAAAAAGCCGAGTGGGAAATTCAGGATTGTGCAAGATTTGAGAAAGATAAACAAGATTGTTGTATCATGTTGTCCCATTGTTCCAAATCCCTCAGTAATTTTGTAGCAGATTCCACATGATGCAGAATGGTACACAGTAATTGATTTGTGTCATGCTTTCTTTTCCATTCCGTTGCATCATGACAGCCAGCCGCTTTTTGCATTTCGGTTTGGAGAATGTATTTTGGCATGGTGCCGAATCCCACAGGGGTATACAGAGAGCCCCTCCATTTTCAATCAGTTGCTCAAGAAATCCCTGGAAAGCCTTACCATGCCTGAGAGTTCAGTTTTGGTCCAGTACATTGACGACCTGTTGGTGGCGTCAAAGACACGTGAGGCCTGCGAAACAGACACCATAGCTTTGTTAAATCATTTGGCAGATAGAGGACTGAAGGTATCTCCAATAAAATTGCAATACTGTAAAAAGGAAGTGACATACTTGGGTCATACTATCGAAAAAGGGCTGAGAAAAGTAACCATAGATCGGATCAGAATCATTAGAGGAATGAGGTCTCCAATGACACAAAGAGAGGTGAGAATGTTCCTAGGAATGGTTGGTTACTGTCGTCAGTGGATAAGTAATTTTTCCCTGATAGCCAAACCATTGGTGAAATTGACAAAAAGTGAGGTAAAAGACCCCCTTGAACTGAACAAAGAAGAATTGGCAGCATTTAAACAGTTGAAGAACAGTCTTTGTGAAGCCCCTGCACTGGGCATGCCAGACTATGAAAAAGAGTTTGAGCTATACTGTAGTGAGCGAAACGGATGTGCACTCTCAGTGTTAATACAGAAACATGGAAGGCAAAGGAGACCAGTGGCATATTTTTCGTCAATGTTAGATCCAGTGGCGATAGGTTTGCCAGGATGCCTGAAAGCAGTAGCGGCTACATGCCAAAGCTTAGAACAGAGTGAAGGGATTGTGATGGGGTATCCAGTAAGAGTGTTTGTACCTCATAGTGTGGTGATTCTTTTGACAAGAAGTCGAACACAGTTCATGTCACATAGTCGGCTGACTAAGTATGAAAAGGTCATTCTAGGTGCAACCAATGTGAGTCTGGAAAGATGTGTGAATGTGAATCCAGCTACACTTTTACCTGATGCAGAGAGAGTGGAGATAAGAGAGGATGTTGATCATGATTGTCTGGATGTGCTTGACTACTGCACAAAACCTCGACCTGACATAAGACATCTGCCACTGCCAGAAAGTGACTATGTGTTTTTTTGTGGATGGATCCTGTCTGAGAACAGATGAAGGAGTGTTGAGCGCAGCATATGCAGTATGCACAGTTTCAGCAGTTATAGAAGCATCAACCTTGAAAGGAGTTAGATCCGCTCAAGTAGCAGAAATAGTGGCATTAACTAAAGCATGCAAAATTGGGAGGAACGTGAGAGTGACTGTGATGACTGATAGCCAGTATGGCTTTGGAGTTGTCCACGACTTTGGCCAATTGTGGCTGCAAAGAGGTTTCCTGACCTCAAGTGGAACTCCCATAAGGAATGCAGAAGTGGTGGGAAAATTGCTTGAGGCAATACAAATGCCCAAAGAATTGGCTGTGGTAAAATGCGCTGCTCATGGACAGGGTAGCGACTACATCACTACCGGCAACCGCTTTGCAAATGACATGGCTCAGTATTGTGCCCGAAACAAATACTCAATTAATAGGTCAAAGGAAAAGGACGTGTCTTCTTGCTCCATAATGTTTACTAACGTTGTGGGGACATGGGATGAAGTGAGGCAGTTGCAGGATGAGGCAGTTGTTGAAGAAATAAGGCAGTGGGAAAAAGCAGGTTGTGCACCTAGGGAAAAGGATCATGTGTGGGTCTATCGGGATGGAAGACCAGTAATGCCTGATAGCATGATGTCAACCATGGCACAGATGTATCATGGCCAAGGACATCTGGGAAGGGATGCCATGATAAGGGCTTTTAAGCAGACCTGGTACAACCCAAAATTTAGGTTGATCGCAGAAAGTCTCTGTCAGAGATGCCTGACATGTCAGCAGTACAATCCTGGAAGGAAAACTGTGGTGAGTCTAGGCACCATAGGCCGGGAGGGAGGACCTTTCACCAGAATGCAAGTAGATTTCATTGAAATGCCCCCTTTTAACAAACTGAGGTATGTTTTGGTGGTAGTTTGTCTGTTCTCTAGTTGGGTGAAAGCATATCCAACCAGAAGAAATGATGGAATCACAGTGGCCAAGCTATTGTTGAGGGAATTCATCCCAAGGTACAGGTTCCCAGTAACCATAGAATCAGACAGAGGAGGACATTTCTACAATAAGATCATGAAATTGATCTGTGAAGCATTGGGTGTACAACAAAAACTGCATTGGGCCTACCGACCAGAGGCTTCTGGTGTGGTTGAGCAAATGAATGGTACTATCAAACACAGAATAGGGAAAATGTGTTTGGACACAGGTATGAAATGGCCTGATGTCTTGCCTTTGGTTTTGATGACCATTAGGTCTACTCCAGAAAGAACTACAGGTTTGAGTCCACACGAGATCATCATGGGACGCGCCATGAGACATGTGTTTGTACCAGTCAACAAGCTGATGACTATAACTGATGACATGATTTTGGATTACTGTAAAGGCCTGGCTGACGCAGTTCATTCTGTGTTTCACCAGGTTGGAGCGGATGCCACCACACTTGAAAAGAAACCAGCCCATGATTTGAGCCCAGGGGACTGGGTGAGGATAAAAGTCCACAGAAGAAGAAATTGTCTGGTTCCAAGGTGGGGAAGGCCAAGGCAGGTCATCTTGACCACAACAACTGCTGTGAAGTGTGCTGGACTGAAAAACTGGATACATGCAAGTCACACTTTGAGAGTTCCAAATCCAGCAGACGGCATTGGAAAAGAATACTTTGATGAATCAGAATCAAGTGATGAGTCAAGCAATGAGAATATAAAGTCAAAAGAAAATCCTGAAAGGGGGGAGAATGAGCCAAGACTAGTTCAGACTCCCAGAGAAGAAATTCTGAGGAAAAGATTGCAGATTTCAGATGGTTCAGATTCTGGAGATGAGCAAAACATCAATGGTGAACACAGAAAGAAGAAAATAAAAGAATGTTCAGTCAGAAGTAACATTTACACCAAATGAGAGAGTAGAAGAAGTTCCACCTGAGAAAATATTGGAAGAAGAAGAAGGGACAGTCACAGAAAGAGAGGGACAGATTGCGGAAAAACCCCGAGGAGGTGTAGGGAACTGCAACACCCAGCGAGGTGAAGGGACAAGTAGTGAACAGGAAAATTGCGTGCCGGAGACCCGAGGAGGGACAGAAGTAGGGCCAACTCAAGAGGTGGAAAAAGAGATTATTGAAAAGGAAAAATCAAACGAGACAGAATCTGAGGACAGTGAAACTGAAATTCCAGAGGGTCGAGTTCTAAGAAAGAGAACTTGGATTGAGGAAAGAAACAGTAAAGACGGTAAAACAAGAAGAAATGCTAAAGGAGATCTTTGGCCAAACAAAATTAAGAAACTGAGATATCGATTGACACGAGTCAAGCCCTCAGAAGCTGAACAGGTGAATGAAGTAACCAGTCAGCATCCAGAGAAGGAGGAAGAAACAGAAGTGTCTGAAGCAAACAAACGATCAAGAAAACCAAACCAGAAGTATAAGTCACCTGAATGGACCTACGCGGCACTGTCTGAACAAAGAGAAGAGGCAGATAGTCAAGGAAATCCAGAGGAGACTTTTCTGAGATTGATAAAAGAAGAAGAAACAGTGGAAATCCTGAGAGTTATCTTATCCGACATCGGAGAAGAAACGGAAGATCAGGAAATCCTGTATGTGGATGACGAAAAAGAAGTGAAAAACGACGAGAGGCCAAGCTGAGTAATTTCAAATCGGTCCTTGTAGAAATACATAGGATTGAAAAAGAAATTGAAGTATTTGGATCACCTGATAAGGTCTTAGATCTTGTAGGAAAGCTACAAGAGGTGGAGTAGAAGAGGCTAAGTCAAAACACACAGTTATTTCTAACAAGATGGCTAACATAGATGAAAACAAGAGTAGATGTACCTTCATGAGAAGATGATGCAAGACATGTTGTTGTTGTACAGGACTATTAATGCTTCTTTGGAGTGTACTCGCTCTTTTGATCTCTTTCAAAGTAACTTTAGATACACTAGCAGGACATACTGAGAATATGACTAACATAGTGAAAAGCTCACAGAAAGTAATACCAGTCAGAACAAGCACTGATCATATGCATCAAGATAGGTCAATAACTGATTTTTCTAGCAATGTGTTTTCAAAATTATTGTATGAATATGTGAAAACAATGGACGTAAGGGATTGCTACGTATGTATGCAATTACCTGCATCTGTTTCAGAAGGGGTGACTTATCATCACCTCACAGCAACATATGGAATAACATGTAGCGTTTTAACTAGTATATTTTATCAAGTAGGAAAATTAGAGTATAATTTGTCCAATATAGATAATATTCTTGGACGATTGCCCATGAATAAAGAATTAAATCCAGCTAAAGATGCTAATGTATTAGGAGAAATATTGATAGAAACTAGAGGACTAACACTAGAATATATTTTTAAGAACAATTTAACTTGCAGTTTGAAAACAGAAGAGAAAACCTTTTTGGATATGGTTGAAGAGAGGAGATTGAAAATACACAAGAATGCAGAGGGACATAAAGAAGGGGAAAACATTTGGGAAATAGATGGGAAAAAGGAGACACCGGGTGGAGTTAAACCAACAATAGCTATAGACACACCCCAGAAAGGCAAATTATGCATCATGAGGGAAACATCCCAATATGATTATATCTATATAGGGACAAGTGAGTGTCATGATACATATTTCATTGCATCCGGATGGGGATTTAGAGGTGGAGAAGATCCAGTTTTCCCTGGACTGTACTATATTTGTGGGAATAAGGCTTACTACAGGTTGCCCGACCATTGGTATGGCACATGTTATGTTGGCCTGGTCTTTCCAAAGATTTTTCACATGGATAGAGTAGAAAATAGTGGACCAAATAACCTACTAATGCGTAGCAGAAGAGAAACCTGGTTAGAAATTGTAGGTGATATTTTTGGAGCCTTGATACCAGCAGTGGGAATATCTTGGAATGCAAATAATATTCGGAAATTGTCAACCATAGTGGATCGCTTGTCAACAAGCACCGCTGGAGGTTTTCTTCTGGTAAACACTGAGCTGGTTGCCATGCGTGCTATGATTATGCAAAATCGACTTGCTCTTGATATTTTATTGGCAAAAGAGGGTGGACTCTGTGGAATGCTGAAAGTTCAACATTGTTGCACTTACATTCCTGATGAAAGCAAAGATCTAAAAGTATATATTAAGAATATTACAGAATTACATGATGAAATAAAACCACTGGAGGTTGAAAGTATCTGGACTAGAATTAGTAAAAAGATGGCTGCTATTAAAGCTTTCTTAGGTAAATTAGGTAGTACTATAATTGGGAAAATATTATTTCCATTAACCTGTGTGATTTTCACATTATTGATACTTAGATTAGGATGTATGTGTTGTAGACATAGAAGAAATAAAAAGAAGGCTAAACGAGAAATTTACAAAAAGAGGGAAAAGAAACCAGAAAAAAATCTTAATGAAATAGAATTGGAAGAATGGAAGGAGAGTATGTATGACAAAACTAAAAGAGAAGATGAAAGAGAAACAGAATTTTAATTGAGCAAGAAGACATTTCAAATTTCTATAAAAGGGGAAATAAATTGATTTTTTGTGGGTTTTGTTTGGTGATAAAATCACCAAAGGGGGGATTGATGGAGCGGGTAAAATCTTTTCTTTTTATATACCCAATCCATTTATATAAGTTTATATTAATACGAATAAAGAACTAATTCTAAATGAATAATAGAATGATGTGATGTTTATTAATCAATCTTTTTTTTTTTGATAAACAAGTTTTTATTGTTTTCATGTGCAACAAAAAACAGTGAGCCTTTCAGACCAGCCTTATACATTAATCCCATCTGGGAATCAATCCACTTTACCGCCCCCCACCCCCGAAACCACCTCCCCCTTCCGCCCCACCCCACCCTACCAATCACAATACATTCCCTAACCATTTCCCCCAAACCCTGCGATACTTTTTGTGGCAGCCCCGAGCTTGGTAAAGAGTCCGCTCCTGCGCCGCACACCAGTCCACCCCCGCGCTCCACCTGGTCAGACTAGGCGGCTGCGGCTGTTTCCAGGCTGCCGCAGTTTATTAATCAATCTTATTAACCAAAGAGAATACACGTGGGAATGCATTTGCATGGCTAAAATAATAAGTGAACTAAGTTTGTACGCATATTAAATTTACATGTTGGCTTAAGCAGTGTTAATGTGATTTGCGCTTAAATAAACCAGAATTAATAGCTTTGAATGTTGCATATGGCTAGATAAATGCATACACATAAGGGTATTAGTAAGGGAATAACACTGTTTTAATTATTTCAATGTATTAATTACGATTTTGTGTTTTCTTTACTTAAGTTGACTATTCTGGCCTACCAAAAGATGGCTGCCGACTGAAACCTAAACTAAAGTACATGACTTCATAACTGAGCAATGGAAGAAGGCGCCTGCACCGACTTTGTTGTGGCCTTTCCATGAACTATCAGACCAGGTCCATGAAGACTACTCTGGGCGAAATGCCAATGTCCCTGAACATGAAGCAATTGTTGCCATTTGGGAACCAAAAGCCATCTATTCACAATAGACTGATACTTTCCTGACCTGGGAACATCCTTTCCCATGCGCCTAGTTTATTCATCATCCGTATGTGAAAATTGGAGAATGTTTCTTAATGTATTTGGATGAGGCTGAATTCAGCCAATCAGGGGCCTGGAAATAAAGAAAATTTTACTGTTATATGTAAATTTGGTATAAATATTAGTAGTCTAGAGAGGGAAAGGACGGCGGCTATTCCTTAACACGAGGCGCTCGTGACCCTAGCTGATCGATGCTACTCTATGCGACACTATATGCTGCTCTTCGCTAGGAGATCCTTATGCTGACAGAAGAGGACGGGACTTTAGGATTCTGATGAATTTCCTGAGGACCGGTTCTGACTTAGAAAACGACAAATAGCCAGAATAGGTAAATATGACAAAAGATAAAATGACACTGTTAGGATTTTAACCTGCAATTTAATTAGATAAAGCAAATCATTATTTGAAGAATTGTGTCGGGTGATTATTTCTGGCAATGTTTCATTGATTAAATAAGTGTTAAAGTGATTTTCATCATAACCTATCTCAACTAAATGATCTAGTCGACCTCTGGATGGAGGAACTAGTAGGGTAAATCGATAGATGAGTTACCTCTATCCAAATGAATAGCTGTAGTTTGGGATTGAATATCCTCTGTAGGCACGGATAGTGTGATGAGAATGAATGTTGGTGTTATGGGCCCCACCAGCGTGTGATGTGTGTATGTGCGTGTGACTGAGAAATCATTCCGTCCGTGGAAGCAGGGGAAGATTTAGTGTTCTGAACTGCACCATGTGTACAGTTCCTGGGAGCTGGGAGGCGGGCGGGAGTAACGGCCCTGGGTGGGGAGAAAGGGAAGACCTGGGACCTCCTGGGAAAACCCAAGAGTGTTAATTTCTTTTCTGTTTTCCTCTAACCCTCATGGTGGCGGCCTCCTGCTACAATACACCATGTATCCTGACTGGAACGGGTGTTGTTTTTCTCACACCCCCTCCTACTTCATGGTATTGGTGCACTGCACTGACGTTGTTTTCCTTTCCTTGTTTTTTCGGGGCCTTCCCGTACTGCCGAGCCATATGGATAAAAGTACCTGGCTTGAGAAAAAGACGCAGAGGAGAAGAAGCAGATTCCCCTGAAGAAACATTTAGAGTTTGTTTTTGTTTACTTTCCTGGATTACGAAAACCAATAAACCCAAGTACCCAGCAATATTTGTCATGTGATTCCTGCACACCCTAACAGACTGTGAGTCACAGGCTAGACACTTTCTGTGTGGTTCTGTCCATAGCAGCTGATGCACTCTTTCTCGCACCAAGGAGCTCTCTCCTCTGAGAGTGTACTGCTAATTTACGGGTGTTAGAAATTGTGTTCTTGGTTGACTGGGGTATGTACTCTAGTCAGGCAGCAGGCAGAATCGTAATCAGGGTAAGAATTAGGCAAACCCTAAGTTAACCTGTGCTCACTCTCTGGTAGCTTGGCACAGAACAGTCAAGCTTAACTTTAGAGGCAATGTGTAAAGTATTATTGAAGGGCAGGTCAATTTCTGAGCAGCTCGTCCCGCATCCGACATGATTAGGAATGTGTACAACTCTAGGGCGCTGATGCAGTAGTTGGGTGTAGGGGAGCAGTGGGCATGGATCCTTTTGGTGCCAGCCGGCATGCGGGAGAGAGTGTTAGAGAGGACTGTTGTGTCTGCTGTAGATAGCAGCGGTAAATATGCCATATGTCTTTGGGTCGTGAGGTCAGGGGCCGGAGTCTCGCGTATATTTCGGTTTGCATATCACAATATGACATGCTCCGGAGCCATGCTTCTTTCATGGGACTTTGTTTGGTGCCCCAATGTAGCGAGATTTCTCTTTTCGCTAGCAGCAGTGCTATGACAATGTACCTTCTGTAGCAAAGTTTTATATCGCTAACTATTCCCAGCAAGGCCAGTTTTGAGAGGGGATGAGAGGCATAGAAACCACGTTAGAGATCGTCTGGAATGCGTCTTCCAATATGCAGCTATCAGGGGACATGTCCATGTTATGTGTGCAAAGTCTGCGTCAGAAGCCTGGCTTTTGGGGCAGCTGGACGATTTGGTGGGGTCATATTTGGAAGTTGTCGCACTTTCATGTAAATCCGGTGTATAAACTTGAAATTAAGCAGTTTATGTCTATGGTTAGGGTGTACCCTCTTTATTTGTTCATGACAGCAGGCCCATTCCTTGTCAGCCAGTAGCTGACCCAGGTCTTCCTCCCAACGACACCTCACCCCACTGTCCCAGACTTGTTTGAGCGCCATACACGCCCGATACAGCATGGTGACTAAGTGGGCGCCTTCTTTATCGGTTAGAAGCAGCATAAGTAGTGTGAACTCAACAGGTGGAGAAGGTAAATAAGGGGTGGTCGATCAGAGTGCCCCGAGTAATCTGGTTGCTACAAATGCATCCATATAGGACATTTCAGAGTGTGCGGACATGTCTGCCATAGTTATTGCCTGTCCTTCATGGAATAGGGAACTGATGGTGCATAGCTTCAATTTATTGAGAGTGTTCTGCACCATCGTCTCGGAAGTGAGTGGCAGAATCGGGTTTTGTTGCAATGAGAGATCAGGTGAATATAGGGAGCCAGTGCTCAACATCAGACTTAGTCTACGCCAAGCCCAGCAGGTGGTAGCTAGGGACTGTATGTCATTTGGGTCGAGCGGTATACCCAAGCGGAATAATGCCCCTAATGGGGTAGAGGCAGTCAAGTCTCATTCGGGTTTAGTGTATGGTGTACGGGCGTCGGGATAAAACCAATGTCGGGCAAATTGAGCCTGTGCAACCAGGTATTGGGAGATGGTAATCCGAGACTGCAAACCCTCCCCGCTCATAAGGAAGTGTTAGGATGTCCCATGCTATTCGCGGTCTACGCCCCACCCAGACCAAGTGGGTAAGCAGGCCCCGTGGCTGTGCGAAAAAGGCATTTTTGAGTGGGATTGGTATATTAACAAATAAATATAAGATCCGAGGAGGACATTCATTTTGATGAGGACAATGCGCTCGGCCATAGATATCGGAAATTTGATCCACCACTCAACCTGCGAGGTAAGTTGATCTATGGCTGACCCGTATTTGAGGCAAATTCCTTGTTCCTTATTTCTGTGTAGAATAATGCCGAGATATTTGGTGGTATCCACTGCCCATTGGAGAGGTAGCTCAGCCCCCCCCCCCCCGAAGTGGCAGAGTCAGTAATCGAGAACATCTCCGACTTGTCCCCGTTAATTCACAACCAGGACATGCTGCCAAAACAACAGATTTCATCGATTAAAGGTTGTAAGTTTATTCTGGGATGTCTAATAAAGAGCAGGATGTCGTCCGCATACATAGGCATCAGCAGGGGTTCTGATTCAAACTGGAGGCAACGGAACATGTGTTTTTCTTGTAAGTGCCTGACTAGGGGATCCATGGCTACTATAAAAAGTAGAGGGGACAAAGGACAACCCTGGCGGGTGCCACAAGAAGTTGGAATCAGGGGAGACTGCAACCTCCTCATTGCAACCTCCTCCAGGTACGCTAAGTGCTGTGTAAAATCCTTGGGGAGTTTGGTTGCAGATAAGGACCGATAATAAGCAATCAGTTCTGACAGTATGTCTGCATTGTCAGTGGCCACGGAGTTGTCAGTCCGCCTTAGTTCTGCTATATGCTCGACTCCACGAGGAGGTTGCACCAGTCACGCCAGTGTCCGACCAGGGCATTTCTCCCTCCCCATATCAATGGGCTGCATGATGCTTGCCCAACAGGTTTGCCTCCCTGTCTGCCGGCTCGCTGAACTCAAGTATAAGGGTGTTGCATCAGTTTAAGGTGTTTGGTGTAATTGGTGATGTGTCCAAATGTGACATATCTGTCTCAACCCCGGCAATGCTGCCACGTATTGAGCGCAAATACCACGGACATGCGCCGTAAGGGCAAAGCATAGTGTTGCATACTTAGCCACCAAGCCCATGTTCAAAGTGAAATATTCAATTACCGCCTCTTGTAGTTCAGATTCAAACAAAGCATCCAGCAGGGCCGTAGCTGGAAAGGACCACCTTTGTTCCCACCCAGTGGAGTGTGGGACGCTTAAGTGAAAGAGTACTGGTGCATGGTCTGACAGCATGCAGAGCAGCATTTCTATACCCTAAGTCCATTGACAACCCTGTGCATCAGTGAGCCAATAGTTTATGCACGTCTGGGTAGAATGCGGCGCCGAGTGGAAGGTGTATCCTGGGGCATCTTGATGGTGCGATCGCCAAACATCGTGCAGAGTCAAGGATTGTATTAGGTCCCACATTGCTCGGTGGGCGTGGGGTTTGGGAATATGCACTGGGTTAGAGCAGTCACATCTGGGGTCTAACCATAGGTTCAGGTCCCCTCCAAGGAAGAGTGTGTCATAATCGTAGCGGTTAAGCATAGTGTGGAGCTCAGAGAAAAAGGCGGGGTCTTTCGTGTTGGGTGCGTAGATATTGAGGAATATAACCGTTTTGCCCATCAACGATCCCATAACCAACGGATATCTCCCCTGTGCATCGTATATTGTGTGTTTGTGTGTGAAGGGGAGGGAACGAAGAATAAGGATGCATACTCAGCGGGAATAGGTATTATAACTTGCAAAATAGATCTCCATGAGGAGGCAAACGGGGGGGCTTTCTCTAATGGAAGATGGATTTCTTGTAGAAATACTATTTTAATGCGGTGCCTCTGGAGATACGCAAGTACTAACTTCCCCCTCACGTTCCAGGTTGATTAGTTTTGCCTCAACAGCAGGGTCCGAGATCATGGTTGTAAGAGGAGGAGCATGTGTGCGTACCTCAAGCAAGCAATAACATCTGCACGACGTGTGGAAAGAAAAGACTACAGAAGGAAAAATATATAAAGGACATCAAAAACCAAGGGAACAAAAATACCATCAATAAAACCCCGATTAAAAACAACAACCCCCTTCCCCCCCACACCTGGGCTCAAGGGTCCGGTGAATACCCTCCATTCCCACACAAGGATGAAAAAGAAAAAACCCAAAGACAAACTAATCTGAGTCATCCGTAGGAGGCGGGCAATGCCTCGGAAGTCCGATGTCCATTACTTAAACTAAACATTTTGAAAATATATATACAGAAACATGTATAGCATATGGAAGAGTTGCAGCTCTTTTCTCAGTTCCAGTTACATTTCGAACATCGTGAGAGTTGGGGATGTTCAGGATTAGGAATCCTAGGCGACCATCATGCCGTGGTAAATAATTCGGTGCTCACGGCCAGCTGTCGGTCAGGAGAGGAGTGTCCAGAGACCTGGGCCGGGCTCCTACGGGTTTTATTTTGATGCTGTTTGCAGAAGGCCAGCACGTCATCAGACCTATCAAAGAAACGAGGTTTTTTCACCCACTTTCACCTGCAACCTAGCTGGGTACAGCATGGTGTATTACAGGCCAATTACACGGAGCTGGCGCTTCACTTCCATAAATTTATGACAAGCTTCTTGGACAGCAGCTGTGTGGTCTGGATAAAAAGAGAACATGGCGTCCTGGTATTGCACTGGTGAGTTTTCCCGAGCCAGGCAGAGGACCGCATCTCGATCCCTGTAGTTGAGTAGGGGGGCAATTATGGGCCGCGGGGGGAACCTGGGGGGCGCGGGCCAAGGGGTCTATGTGGTCTTTCCACGATTAATGTTTTGGAGAAATTATCAGCTGCGAACAGTTCAGCTAGCATAGATTCAACAAATGGCTCAGGTTGCCTGATGTTTGTGGATTCTGCCAGGCCCAGGATGCGAATGTTATTTCTCCAAGACATAGCCTCTAGGTCTTCATTCTTTATGGCTACGGTCTTGAGTAGGTGTTACACTAGCTCCAACAGGTGCGTTGTATCTCTGGCTTAGTCTTCTTTGGAGTAGATGCGTCTCTCCGCTTCATCGAGTCTGGTGCTGTGCCCCTCCAGGCGCTCCCCCATTCTATCTAGCCCAGAAGTTAGGGAATTGAATCTGGAGTCTATTGGGCAGAACCCTGCATGGAGATCCGCCATTATGGCTGCTGCACCCTCCATGGCAGGTGGCTGTTCATCCCGCTCTGATCCGTCTCCTCTATCAAGACTATGGTCCGTGCGTTCTGATGTGCCTGGCTTATCAAATGTCAGCTTGTGTTGCTTGGGGTCCTCACAACCCATTCTTGCATTGTGTGTAAGAATGCTTGCTGAGTTCATTACAGATATAATGCTAGAGTTCCCGTAGTAGGCAAGGGTGGTGAAATGAAGGTGTTTCTCCTGCGCCAGGTGTCTGCGGCAGTTATCGTCTGAATGCCCTGCCCCTAATAGTTATGTGGGTCTGCTGCCACTTAGAAAGGTGTAGGTGTGCTTATAGAGTTTGGTGGGCTCAGCCCGAGGGGAATACAGCAGAGCCGGTGCTGGGTCAGGCGCAAGGATGTAATGCTCGATCTAGCATGATCGGGCCGATGTGCTAGGCCCCAGGGTAAGGGCTGCACGCCCAGTCGCTCGTGGATGCACCTTGCTTTGTAGAATCCCCTGGGCCCATTGCTCTCTTCACATGTCTGTAGTACCGAATCAGTGTAGGTCGCCTCCCAGTTTCAAAGTGTCACTGCCCCTCTTGTAGTCACCCAGGTTACACCCCCGGCCTAGTGGAATCTCATCAGGATGCTGTACAATTGTGGAAGGCCCTCTCCCAGCGTTACGGGGCTGTGTTTGCAGCCCCGCCTGTAAGCGCCTCTGTTTCTTAGCTCGTGTCCAGCCTTCAAAGGTAGGGAGGTGCAGCCCGATATAGTGGAGTTTGTAAGGGTGTTGCTAGGCTTGGTGGTGGGGAAGATGGTGGCATCTCTAGGCCGCACAAGTCTTCTCGCTGGATCTTGGCAGTGATCTCTTTTACTGGGCCTTCACTTGCTTTTCCAGTGTAGCAGGAGGCCTACAGGGATATTGTTGGACCTCGGGGACGAGGGGGGAAGCGGCAGTGGCCCTAGGCTACATGGGTCTCCTCATCCATGGGGGTCAGATTCACTGGGCCCTGCATGCCGCGACCCGGCCCCCTGCACTCATCCAGCTCCCGGCGTTGGGCATTGCTGCCCCTGCCAGTCCGATCGCTACAGCATGTACGCTCTTCTGTCCTCCCCCAGCCAGGCAGACCAGACAGGAGGGGGACCCAACGGAGTACCACCGCTCTGGTCTCATGTTCACCTGTGGACCCTGTCACCACAGAGCCTCCGAGGCAGGCCGGGTTTCTGCACCGATCCGGGGTTCACGGAGGTATCCAAGCAGGATTTCTTCGCCACTGGCTCCGTTATCACAATGTCATGCGTGATCCCTGTGGCAGTTCCGATGGTAAAAGCTACAGGAGCATGTTGTTTCCTCTACTTTGAGGGCATCTGGCACCGGAACTTCAATGCCGTGGGGCCATTTTGGTCTATGGCTTGGCCGCGCCCCTTCTCTTCTGAGCGAAGTTAGTGGGTCCTGGATCATGTGTCAGTGGGCCCTAGCAAGCCAGGTGACCAGCCAATGACCGGCACCCATTGTGTGTAGCGTGTATGTTAATGGGTGTGGATCAGGTTTAGTGTCCACTGTTCCCCATTTCGATCCAGTTCTCCCGTGAACCATCTGTATGCTAGGAGTTGGCCAGCCGAAAGGTTCGCTAGGTCTGTCAGTTGGTCGAAAGGGATGAGGGCCCTATCTTGGAGCTGGTCTTCCAGGGTTCACACCGCTGCTGATTCACTTAGCTCCATCCCCTCCCAGCCAATTTGTTGCTGGAATGCCCTAATGGAGTGCAGGGGAATCCCAGGAGCATACTGTGGCATTGTTGGTATGATCCCCAGTGCTCTCTTGTAGCTTTCATGCGCAACTAACAGGGGGGCATAATAAGGGGTGGGCCGCACTGCATTAGGGAGAAATAATTCTCTCACCAGTTTAATTGTTCTTGCCTCGGATGCCAGTCCTGCATCTGCCAGGTATCTCCCCCAGCCAGCGGGTAGGCCACTATATCTGTGCTTCCAGATAGTAGTGTTCGAATATCGAGCACCTAAGCCTCCGAACCCTCCTCCTTGCAGTTTAGCCAAGGCCACGTTGCACCTTCCTTTGTTCCAGATGAGGCCACTAAAAATTGCATTCGCTGTCCTGAATGTATGTGGGGAATTCTCCCAAGCAAGTTGGTGAAATAATACAGTAGTCACTGGATAATCACCATTTTGGAGAGAGGTACTTGGCCCTGCGTTGTTAGAGGAGCAAGCACCAAAATCTGATTTGGAGTCAAAGGGAGGCAATTGAGGTTTCCATCTAGGAGGTCTTGGAGCGATTGATAGATGTTGATGCCCAAATAGTGGAAGGTGTGGGGCTCCCAGGGAATGACTTGAGAGCCAGCCACAATGTACTGTTTGGACGGTGAACAAGCAGATCTTGGCCCAGTTGATTCCCAGTCCCAAGGCAGATCTGAAGGTGTCCAAACTGCGTGTTATTTCATCAATTTCCTCTTGGATATCTTTGACATTGACTAGGACATCATCATAAGCATATAAGGATGCTGTGTAAGTCGTATCTCCAACAGGTTTGCCCCACTCCCGGCCTGCCTGACGAAGCCATTTTGTGAGTGGCTCCATCACCAGGCCAAAGAGCAGGGGGGAGAGAGGACATCCCTGATGCATGCCGCTGCCGGCTGAGAAGGGGGACAATTTTCATTGACCTATTTTCACCTTCGCTATGGGTTCCCTTAGAGGAGTTTTACCATGCTCTACAGCCTGTCTCTTATGCCCATCGCTTCTAGTGTCGTGAACATGTAACCCCAGTCTAGGGTATCAAATGCCTTTTCGCTATCCATACCATGCATGCAGCAAAGAGCCTGCACCGTGGATCCTCTCTAACCGTCTGTGCAATCTTTGAATGTTGAGGGTCGTGTATCTATTTGGTATAAACCTGTTTTGGTCCAAGTGGACTGGGGTCGGCATGTCCTCCAGTAGTTGCATAACTATAGCCTTGCTTAGGATCTTATAATCACTGGAGAGCAGTCATTAGGAGGCATGGCAGAGAGGAATTCCATGTATTCATTCTTCTCCAACTGACATATAATCAGGGCCTAAGGGTAGACTTTCTCTTACAAATAGGCTACGAACAGGTTTACAAAATATTCGCAAGCAGCAGGTAAATCCCTCTAGTCACACCTTTCTGCCACCAACATCATACATTCACTCCATTACACTCAAAGACCCAAGCAGAAGCTAGCCAGAAATGTATATGCACATCCACTATGTCATCTATTTCCCTCAATAATTCACCATTGATTAATATTTTGGGTGATCTCAAACAACAAGTCCTCCTCTCCCTTTGGAGGACACACCAGACCCTAAAAGAGACAGAAAGGCCCTTTGGAATCTACAAACTTTTCACGTACTTGTCGAGGCACACACGAGAAATAATAAAACCAGTGAAGCTGGTTTCCACTATTTGTTTGTATATATCAAATTGAAGTCCACAGAATACGTCAGGATTTCCTTTCCATATATCTTTATTGTTTCTTCTTTTAACAACCACATGTGTGTACAAAACAGCCGACACGTGTTTCGTCCAAAAGGACTTTTTCAAGGCTGTAAAAAAATACATAAACAAACAATCACAATCCATAAAAATCACCAACAATATTTAATAATTACAAAAAACACATTTGTCATTCTCATTATAATCATCCACTGAGGCTGGCATCAAAACATTTAGAATATTATCTACTTTGTTAAAAAACAAGACAAGGGGGCTCTTGTCTGACATTTAAAAAATCCAAAACAATGTCACCACTTCACTAACTAGTAGCAAACTAATTTCATATTTATTCCATCACATTAGATTATATCCACCACCAAGAACCAAAGTGTCTGTCATGATGTATCAATCAGAAACCACCACCAGGGACCACATAGTTGAAAAGAGGAGCAACAGTAACCTCTAGTTATTATCTCTCACCTAATAAGTATTCAGAAGTCCACTGATAAGATCCATAATCAATCGAACATTTGAGGACAGCTAAGCCAACCGGGTAATATGTAACCCTTAATTTCTCTTGGTATTGGCGCTCCACGGATCATATGCCTTCCGTTTCTGAGATTGTCTTGTCAGGTCATGATAAACCTACATGTAATGAATATATTTAATATTGATCTTTGTCCTAATACTGTTATTGTGTAAAAACAAATAAGTTTTGTTATTGTAAAGAAGGAGACCAACAAACTTATAGTGTCTCCTAATATTATTCGCACTTAGTTTGTATGAAACAACAAATGTTAGACAAAACAACAAGCGCAGAACTCCATGATTCCTATATTTAAAAATTAAACAACTTGTTTTATATAGTTTATTTACACCTCTAGTAGAGTGCCGTCATTTTATATCAGAAGCCCAAATACGATCGAAAAAAAAATGCCAATTTAGTTAGCAAGTTTTCGTACCACGATGAAGATTAAAAGGAAAAGGTGATATATATTGAAAATGAATCACCATCTATAGTTTACAGAAAGCGGAGAAAACAACACATGTAAAAAGCTGTTGTCACACGCCATCCTTTGTTCAAGTTTCGCGAAAAACAAAAGAACCACAGTTCCCTCATTTAAAAAAAAAATAGTGGCTCACTCTTCCTGCATACCTGTTGGCGTCTTGACTCTTGGAAAAGGAGATGGCGTATGACTCCCTTTCCTCGGCTCTCATTATACCCATAAGCCCGCGTACACAAATAGAAGGCGGACTGGAAAGAAAGCCGAAATCCTATCACGCCATGTTTAAATGGTTACGAAACAAGTAAAGAACAAACAAAAAGGCCTATTTACAGTTAAAATCACAATTGTTCAAATATGTTTTTAATGTCCCAATCAATGAGGGATTCGATCTAGAGACCAACAGGACTTATTTAAGGGATTGTACAAATCATCATTCTTTATCCGTATCAAATATTGGCACACGCGTAGACCAAGATTCAAGGTCTTACGCTTTGAAGTGGGATCAAGTTTAACATTTTTGCTGTTATATTTATATGCGCAGCATTAGGACATATATCCTCAGTACTGTTTTTCCCCCCAGATGATTTAGGAATAAAAGGAAAGTACGTGTATATAGAAAGCCCATCAACCATGCCTACAGATACCATGTTTCTTTGTAAAAAACTCTGAATACTCTTCATGTTCTTCAGAAGTTATTTAACAGAATATTCCCATATTATGTGCAAATATATAGAACAGAGAGAAGAGGAAGGAGAATTTTGACTGTTTTAGAGGTGCTACATTGCTATTTCACAGTTAGCAAAAACAGAATAAAACTTTATTAAGCACAAAACATTTCGCCAAATTGTATTTACATATTGTCCATTTCTTTGAAAATCATTAGTCGGACTTAATCTACAAGAAAGTATAAAGTTCCCTATCAATGTTGAGACCTTGATCCACTGCTCTCAACTTAATCAGCCATTTACTTTCCAACTGTCTTAGGCATAAGGTCTTGTTTCCACCCCTGTTAGATATCTTTAGGCTTTCAATTCCATGGAAGGTAATATTTATTTTCCCTTCTATCATATGTTGTTCATTATAATGTACAGCCAAAGGATATTCCAAATTATTGTTGCTTATAGCTCAAACGTGTTCTTGAATACATTCTTTTAGGGGACATATAGTGCTACCTACATATATCATGACGCAACAGCATTCAATACAATAAACCACATATTTTGAATTACAAGTCATGAATTCATTGATTTTATATGTTTTTTGTGTATTGTATTTGAAAGACATTAGTTTGTTTTTTGCTAAGTGACAGATGCTGCACTGTCCACATCTGTGAAAGCCACTAGGCGGTGTCGGCATCCAGGTGTTAATAGGCATTGGTTTCAAGTAGCTGTGGCATAGTGTTTGTTTAAGTGTTTTCCCCCTGCTATGTATGATGTTTGGCCTTATTGTAATTGACCTTTTTACAGTAGCATCCATCTTAAGTATATGCCAATGTTTGTTCATAATTCGAAAAAGATCTGGAGTGGCTGCACTATAGGGAACTACCAATGCTGGTTTCTTACCTCGATCTTTTTTTATTTTCTGTTTATGCTGCGTATTACGTAGCAAGTCAGATTGTTTTACCTTACCAATTTTTTCTTTCGCAGAGGCCAAAGTTTGTCCTGAATAGCCTCTATTTCTGAATCTCCTTTCCAAATTTTCAAGTTCACAGTTAAAATCCTGATCTGTGCTACAGTTTCGTCTTGTTCTGATCATTTCCCCATATGGGATTGAGGATGGGCGCTGGTTGCATGCAAGACAGAATTGCATGCTGTTTCCTTACGGAATATCTTGGATCTAATGCTCTGTCCTGCCACATAAAATGTGGTGTCCAAATAATCAATGCTTTTATTGTTTAATTGATAGGTGAAATGTACATTGAAATTATTTTCATTTAAGAAACCAATGAAGTCAAGCAAACATTCTTCTGTGCTAGACCAGAAAAGAAGCACGTCGTCTATATATCTGGTCCATAAAATGATGTTCTCAGTATAGACGGTTGAACAGTGTCTCCAAATGTGTGTCATTTCATATAGACCCATATAGAGGGTTGCAAAAGAGGGCAAAAATGTTGCGCCCATTGCAACACCTCTTGTTTGTCTAAACCATTTGCCTTCATGTAGAAAAAAGTTATTATCCAGGACAAAGGTTATTAGGTCGATAAGCATGCCATTGTGTTCATGTAAGTTGGCGTCTCTCATATCTAGAAAATGTTGGACTGCTTCCAATCCCTTTTCTCTCGGGATACAAGTATATAAAGAGCTCACATCCAACGTGACCAAAAAATGACCTTCTGTCCACTCAAAGTCTTCTACTTTGCTTAATAAATCCTTTTTGTCCTTAAGATATGAAGGAAGATTCTGTACTAGGGGCTGTAAGAAAAGGTCGATGTACTCAGACAATTTTTCTGTGGGGGAACCAATCCCAGAAATAATGGGCCTACCAGGTGGAAATGTCTTACCCTTATGAACTTTCGATAAAATGTCAATGCAGGCTGCTGTCGGTGAGGGGTTGAAAAGATATCTATATTCCGTTACCGTAATTTGTCCTCGGGTCTTCCAGAATTCCAATTTCCTTTCTATGAGGCTGGTTACATTGCTCATAGGATTACACTTGACTGACTCATATGACGAGCTGTCCATCAGTTATCTGTCAATCTCTGAAATGTAGTCCTTTCTGTTCATAATGACTATATTTCCCCCCTTGTCAGCCTCTTTTATCACTAAATTCTGGTTCTTGGAAATTCTGTACAGCGCCTCCCTCTCTTCCTTACTGATGTTCTGTTTAACCTGTTTTAGTTTGTTTTGATATTCGGCCTCTAATTTATAGAGTTCTTGTGTAACTTTATTTAAAAAGATGTCAATAACATTATCAGATGCCAGGTTTGGTGTAAAGCGGGACCTAGGTTTTAACCCACTTTTTAACAAAGTAGATAATATTCTAAATGTTTTGATGCCAGCCTCAGTGGATGATTATAATGAGAATGACAATGTGTTTTTTGTAATTATTAAATATTGTTAGTGATTTTTATGGATTGTGATTGTTTGTTTATGTATTTGTTTACAGCCTTGAAAAAGTCCTTTTGGACAAAACACGTGTTGGCTGTTTTGTACACACATGTGCTTGTTAAAAGAAGAAACAATAAAGAAATATGGAAAAGAAATCCTAAAGTATTCTGTGGACTTGAATTTGATATATCATACATTCACTGATCACTGACCTAGACTTCGACAACCACCTAGAGACAGCATGGTCTGAAACAAAAAACTCTAACGTCCCTACTGGACGACTCAGACTCCCATTACTACAGCAAACAGGAAACATGTGGCAGGCAAACCAACAGCGCTACAGGCTATACTAATGACATACAGTGAGTTATGTAAATCCTACTAACATAGCAACGGAGCATATTATCAAGGACGGCGTTAAAAAATATCGCCGGTTTAGCGGCAGAAAACTGCAGCTAAAGCGGCGATAATGGGCTTGATAATAAGCCCTTGACAATTCCAATAGAAGTCCATGTTCTGATTTGAACATGAGCTTCTATTGGAATTCTCCAGGGCATATTATCAAGCCCATTATTGCCCCTTTAGCTGCAGTTTTCTGCCGCTAAACTGGCAATAATTTTAACGCCGTCCTTCATAATATGCCCCCAAATCTCTCCGAATAATTCTTCCTGTCTGTTACATAGGGATCACCCCGTTTCATTGCATCTTCAATGTTTACATGGAGAAGCTGCTTCATGGGGCAGTCATTGTCTAATGTCTAAGACTCACGTCTTCAAAACCATTAAGAACACAGGGGGAGGTGACCAATGCAGCAACACTCTGGGATATAGATTGCACCATATGATTCTAAATGCACAGCAAACATAAATATCATACATTACACTGCACATGTATGTAACAGAATATAGTAACTTTCCATTATGGGATGAATTCCCAAGCAGTAAAACATTACCACCTTATCGTCATAGTTAAAGCATTGGAATGTACTTCCACGCCCCTAACTGGATTATCAGGCCTTGTTGTGTCTATTTTAGCTTCTAGACATTTCCTCAGACTGATGAACCTAGGGTTAAGTATTTGCTAGCTGAACATTTTTCCTATGATGATATTTTTATACAATCATTTTTCAAAAAGAAAGAGGTCATCCATTTTAATACTTCACTTCACACCAATATTCTCAGTGCAGACCACTTGTACAAGTGATGTACATATTCATCAACCTAATTATTTCAAAGATGCAGGAACAAATGTACCAATTTGAAGAGCAAAATTGCGTGATAATCTTGCTTGAAAATGGAGATGAGAACGATCATGCTTCGATGGAATATAATAATGAAAGGACCTCTTTTACAAGCCCCATGAGAGTGTCGCTATCAATTTAAAGCACCACCATCAGCCGCTTCCCGTTTTAATGCCCACTTTCGAGTGGACCGTAGTCCTCTGCAGATGCTTATAAAATGCATCTAATCATTGTATTAGTAAGAACAACACTGCGCGCGTTATTTCATTATGTTTGTAAATGTCAAGAGATCACTAGGTATAAACAAACGGCTTAGCCAACTAATTTAAATCCAAGTTCCACTGCACTGAAAGGAGACAGCTAAAAAGAGTGCCAATGTAAACCTTTAGAATCTTAAAAATCTGCAAGTCTGCTATTGGCATGGAATTCCATGAGAAACATACATGAGAACAGCAAACACCTAAAACATGTATCCTTCAATATCACTTAGAAAATCTTTATATCAAGCTTCATTGAAAAATGGCTTAATAAAGTAGACATCTAACATTTGTTATACAAAAAGCATTGGCAATGGCAAGAGGTCTCGCTTAGAACTAAAAGCGCCTCTTCTGTCGCTAGCGAGTTTAGTTTTCTGTCCCTCATCCTTTCACTCATGCATCCAGTCATTAACCCACTGACTCATTTTTGCATTCATGCTCTCACCCACCAACATAAAACACACAAACAACAGTTTATATGCAAGATATTTAAACGAAGAATAAAAGTGCTGCGTATAAACGTGCTAAGCATATGTATGATATGAAAAAGAAGCACAAATTAAAGAATGATGTTGATTATAGTTTTTCATTTCTGTATTGATTAAGATGACTGACGTTGCTTCTAAAAATGCGGGTCATCTTGCGCTGGTAACAAAATTATACACAATGGACAATACCGTTCCAAGATGGATGCTGGGTTTAGAAGCAGTGGTTGTGTGAGATGTTGTACACCACAGATTAAAAGAGTTGCAGTTGAGATGACAACATACAATGCCTCCAAACAGGAAATTACACGGTATATCACAGTGCAAAATGTTGATGTCCAGGGTTTGTCAGTGGTGGTAGCCACCAACGTAATTATTGCCTACTGAGATATTTGTAGGATTTCTGTGCACAGCCATGACCACATTGTGATAACTATCCATCCATACTGGCCTATTGACTTTAACATGTGCTTTCAACAAAAAATAAGTCAGGCCTACTTCCTTTGCCATAACCTTTTCATGAATAGATGACACATATGGCATGTGACATCTGACATAACCTTTCCCAATGAACCAATCAGGCTCATAGCTTTTATCATTGGCTTCTCACTGAAACCATATAAGGCCTACTGCATTGAGCATAGGATTTTTCATAAAACAGCCATAGAGCATACAGATATACAATTAGCAAAATGCACATTTCTGTTGACAAAATAATATACATTCTGTCTGGATCAGGGGTAAAGAGAGAAAAATGATCAACAGGACAAGGACCAGGTGACAGGCATAGTAAGGAAAGAGCATGAAGAAGAGGGATTGGAGGATTTGGGAGGCTGGTCAGTGGCAGCCTGGGCACAGAGGTATCTGGTTGGCCTTCCATGTCAAGCTCAATAAGAGACCAATTGGAGTGAAGACCCAAGGAAAGGTGGGTGTTTCCAGGAAAATGTAGGAACTGTCAGTAACAGGGGTCAGTTGCCTCACAATTGCTTTATTGTATATTTCTCTGATTCATATTCTCACACACTGTTTGCTCCTTCATTATTTCCCTCTTTCCTTCTTTGTTTCCTCCCCTCTTCAGTTTTCTACCTGGTCTTGCTCAGTCACCCCTGCATCTGATGTCACTCTAGTTCATCTGGTGCCTCCTCCCGTAGCATCCTGTTGGCTTTATAGCTGCAGCACCTTGCTAAATCCTCTTCCCAGTATCTAGGCTTTCCAGGTAGCTGGAGGGTTTGTTTACAGCACTCTTGGGCAATTTCAGGCAACTTGTTACTGAGAACCTGGGGGCATATTAACAAGGGCCACATCGCCGCTTTCCCGGCATCTAGCGCTGTAAAAGCGGCGATTTACACATCGCACAATCATCAAGGCGGCGCTAACATGCATTAGCGCATGTTAGCTGCCGTTTACGAGACGCCTCGCATCTTAGCGATATACATCGCTAATCAGATACAAAATAGGCGTTCCCTCGAAAACCAACATGAATAAAGTCGCTAAGGAAACACCGCGGTATTTACAACCTGGCCCCAAACACGCGAAGCGATAATTAAAGCCGCGCCAACCGCGGTTTTCACCGGATTCCTATGTCTGCAAAAATCCCAATTTAGCTATAAGTTAAATGGGAGGTGGATTGCATGGCTAAGTCCACATCTCCCTATTTACAACATTCTCATTAGCGCTGTTCTTATTTCGCTGCATTCTGCCGCTATTGATGTGTATCGCCATCTATCATATCGCCTGTCAGCAAAGTGTTGCAAATACACCGCTAAAATGGCGATGTGAACCGGCGATAGACGGCGATAATGCAAATTGCGCTAAGCGCGATTTGCGATGATTACCGCGGCCCCTTGATAATATGCCCCCTGGTAAGTCCTGGACTGGAGTGGGGGATGTGGCTGCAGGTGGTACCTCCTTATTCTATCTTTAAGTCCTTTATTTAGCCTGTTTGGAGTGTACATGTGGAAGTATATTCCTGTGTGAAGAATTCCTAATACATGTGAATGTGTTACCGAAAAACTGAAGACACCTCCGTTGTTTCTCTGATCCCTACCTCCGTTTGCCCCCAGGTTTGACGGTGGGCTCGGATCTTCTGGTACTCAGAACTGCATAACTTCTCAAGAGTCAAGCCTAACAATAATTGTTATCACAGTGCAAATATACCACCCCCAGGTTTGTCAGCGAGCATAACAGACACCAAAAACATTGCTTCCTGGAGTAACATGTGAGATGCTTTGTTTAAAAGTACCCATCGCCAGGCAAAACCACCGTTTCATAAAACCCAGCTACTCGCTCTTGACTTTAAGATGCTCTTCAGATGAATATACCAGTCAACTTTTCATAACTTTTCATAATTAACAGATCATAATTATGTCTCACATATGGCATTATTAGCTCATCTTGGGATGAGATTAGACTGAGCCGGGCTGGCAGAGGCGGAGAGCGACTCTTTCTCGTATGTTCGTGACGCCTTCCTGCTCTTAGCGTTTCGCCTACGTCCAGGCCGCAGCTACTGAGGAAGGAAGGACAGACCAGCAACACGCCGCCGGTGACCGGAGAGGCCTGTGGGGGCTCACAGGTTCAGATCTTTGAGTGGTCCCAAAATGATGCCGGTGCTACCAAAAGTAGGAACCATCTTACTGTGCGCCCTTAAGAGTTTGAGAATTTTCAGTGGTATTTACTGTCTAAGCCTATCCATGCCACTTTGAACGTGTTGTAGTAAAGCCGCGTGTAAGTGTCTGCATGGACACTTTCCTAAATTGTTTGCACACCAAACGGAGGAACATAGCACTGCCAGCGTGATACAGCGGCTCACCCTTCTACAACTCGGCGCACTTCCACCACTTGGCGCACCCGCTTCGCGGGTGCCCCTTCGCCTGTGCTGAGGAGGGGAACATACCTGACGTTTGTGAGGAGCACTGAGGCGGTAAGGAGGAAAAGCGGCATCAGGCGTGTGGCTGCAGCGGGGCTGCGAGCGTGCGGGGACTTCAATTCCCAGAAGTCCCTGCTAGACCGACGGAGAGCTTCCGGTCCGCTCTCCCTGCTGGCCCGCCCCCCGCCCTCCTGAGGCTTCATAACAACATCCTACTCCCGCAGCGCGGGACGCAGCCCGGGCGAAGACGGGGCAAAGATAGGGCCGTTTAAGACCGGACCGGGCCATTCCTCTTGGCTTTTAATTTCTGTGTTACATTAGCTGGCCTTCCTGCACTACTCATATATAATTGTAATATCCCTTCCACACAATGTCCTCGCGCGAAACTAGGAGTAAGGCTACTAAGACCTCCAAAAAGGCTACAGGCACCTTAGATGATTTTATCACCAGGACCAGCCTCTCTATTGATAATGAAATAACTAAACTTCAGCACAAAGTCTCAATAGAACTTGAGTGTGCTAGGAGGCTCTCAACTGAATTTGCACTCAGAAAAAAATCTTCTCTAGGCAGCATTGCAACCTCCAAAACGCCTGAACGCATTACTGGCACAAAACCAATTATAACCTCGGCCGAGGTTTACTCAACAGTAGAAGAAACAACCCCTCCTATTAATCAAGAACCTCCTGGGCCTTCCGTTAGAGCCGAATCTGAAAGCCTATCACCGCTGAATCTTCCAAAGGAGAGTGCTGAGGATATCGCAAATGAGGTGCCCTGTCAGCTACCAGCTGAGACAGAGTCTAATAAAAGCAAGTCACCCGCCAAGGCACCATCAAAGCATAAAAGAAAGCGCAAACACCTAACCGCTTTCGCTAGGAAAAAAGCAAAAGTAGCCCTTAGCCATAATATCACGGGGGGAACACCAAGTATGCCTACTGTAACAACTGATAACATTGTACACGATGTAGCCCCAGCAACTGTAGAAAATACTAATGCTAACATAGATGAACAAATCTCTATCGTCATGTCTGATCACTCAGCCAGTGAGGGGCAAAGAGTCTCGTCTGATATGGCAGAACAAGATGGTGGAAGGGAAGAATTCTTAAAAATAGTGTGGGAGACGCTAAAGAGACTACTTAAACCACTAGAAATCAGGCTAACTGGCATTGAGAACCAGCTACTTGAAGTTGAGAAAAGTGTCATCACTTTGTCAAGTTTAAGCCTTAACTGTACTGAAGTGCCTAGAGCCACCCAGCAAGCTCCTGTCCCCGCCCCGGTCTTAACAATAAACACAAATTCATCGAATGTGCAGCAAAAAAAGGAGGGGATAGTAAGAAATACTAATGTTAAACAACCAATTAGCACTAAAGAAAAACCCAATCCAACTCCCTCAACTTCTACAGCTGTAAATATTACTAGTAAACCTTCACAGAAAAATCAGGTACATAGTAATACTTCTCAATTGCCAATTCTTCCCTCTACCCACTCTTCCAACCAGAGCGTATTAGTCCCAAATAAACCCCGATCCAATCCGCCTGCATATTCTCACATTACTTCTGCAAGCAATCAATCCTTGCCTGATAAATCTTTTATAAATACCACTCATAAGTCAAACCATCAGTCTAGCCACATGTACAGTAATTTTAGAGGAGGGTATATAGATCTGCCACCAGACGCTAGTCCATTTGTAGCTGTCCTCACAGGGGTGCCAGAATTGGATAGCCAATATGAAGAAAACTTCCAATCTTTAAAAAACAAAGTGATTTTTTGGCTAGACAAATATAAACCCATTCCTAACCAGATGAAAAGTAAGATCCTTATGGTTAGGAGGGTACCATGGGTAGGGCCAACGGCCAAATCAACCATGGGTTACTGTATTGTCATATCCTTTGAAGAACCCCAAAGTGCTGAACTAATATGCAATTGGAAATCGTACGGTGCGAATCCTCCCATTGAAGCTAGACCCCTATCATTCTTTTACCCTTCACCTAGACCCATTCATCATGTCCCCAAGTGGAACCATGTCAACCATTATTATGGCAGTGCTCCCAATTCGGCTAGACATGGTGATTATAATATGTGGTCTGGTATCCCCACCTTCAATAGATTCAGTTGCCTTGACGCTGTCGATTGACTTGCCACTATGCCTGACTGTATCTCTAATTTATATGACACCTTCTGTAGCATGGACAAAGGTAATCCCAAACTAAAAAATGTCCTACAATTGCATGATGATGATCAGATCATTAAGGTTAGGATGCATAGGACCATTTCAAATCCCCAGAAAGTGGAATTATCTTATAAAGCCGGAAATGTATGCTATAGTAAAGCTAAGGGTGGTCCGGATGGGGGATCTAATACTGTAGTGAAAGAAAGAGCCAGGGATGCAGAGAAAGACATGCTAAACCCACAGCTAGGCAGTTTATCTAAACAGTGTGTAGTCAATCCCTCCCCTGACACTCAGAGCCTATCATCTCGCTTACTTATTCTATCGTGGAACATCGCAGGTGTTTGCAAGAACTTAAAAGACCCTGACTGGGCAGACTACATTGACATCTGTGACATTTGTCTGCTACAAGAAACCTGGGCTACAGAAGTTCCACATCGGGTAGGATATAAAACATATGGTATTGAGGCAGTCCAGTCCGACCGAGGAAGACCATCGGGGGGCCTAATAATTTGGCTAAAAATCACCTTGGTCATGCAGGTTGATCTTGTTGATACAGGCTCTCCTGATATCTTGGCCCTAAGGGTTACTCCACCCTGTGGAAACGAATGTTACATCGTTAATGTTTATAACAGACCGATCGGCCACTCCAAGGTTTCACCAACACTTGAAGCCCTGGATCTCCTCTTGAAAAACGTAGTTGGAGACACCCCGGTTATCTTGGGAGGAGACCTAAATTGTAATTACGAACCTGTTCCGGGCATCTCTGATGTGTTCGAAGATGAGGACCAAGCGTATAATATCCCCCAGCTTGATACCACAAAATCTGTTAAATACTCCACATTGGCCAGCCAATTATTAAGACTCACCGCAGATCACGGCCTTAGAGCAGGCAATGGCCGTCTCCCATCGGACTTGCAAAAACAACCAACCTTCTCTAAAGCTAAAAGCAATCTAGATTTTGTACTTGTTTCTCTTAGCATCTGGCATTTTTTGATTGATCTGAAAGTAATAAGTAGGGGGGAAAGCGATCACTATCCTCTGGAACTTTACATCAACATGAATATGGTTAGTGACACCATCACAACATCAACTGAGAATATCCATGTAAGCATGTGTGAGGACGTCCACACAAACAACAACAGACGTGCAGTAAGATGGCCACGTGTTCTGGCGGATGGTAAGGCCTTAGCGTTGGTGTACTCTCTTTTTGAGCAAATGTTTGCACATATAGTTGACCATGCCTTCTTACCTGAACATTTTGATCATTTCGTTGATCTTCACAAAGTCTTCTTTTCAGAACTAAAAACGTATCTATCAAAAATGCCGAGAAAAAAGCAACAAAACATAAGAGTGGCCAATCACGGAAAGTTATGGTATGACCACTCGTGCAGGATTGCTAAAAGAAACTTATTGCTTGCCATTAAAAACAAGGCAAAAGAAGAAGTTAAACTTGCAAGGGTGGAATACAAACGTATACTAAAAACATCCAAAAAACTATGGGAGGAATCAATTTGGGCTGAAATGTTAGCTGCTGCAAAAGTTAATGATAATGTTGGCTTCTGGAGGCTGGTGGCTAATGGGGGGCACGCTGGGAGAGCTGTGAAAGATGTATTCCTGGATGAGATGACCTGGGTAACTCACTTTACAAATCTTTATAAACAATACGATGGCGACAGTAAAGGGAGCTTATGGTGCCCCCCCCTTATTGAATCCCCCATTATTGAACCCCTCAACTTTACACTGGATGAGACAGTAAGGGCGATCAACGAACTTAAAAACACCAAAGCCCCTGGCCCGGATAAAATACCGGGGGATCTTTACAAACACGAAGTTGACGTCTGGGCCCCATATGTGAACCGCCTGTTTAATGCTTTATCATCAAACTGCAACTTTCCTGATAGTTGGCGTGCAGCGGAGGTTGTGTTAATATTTAAAAAGGGGGATAGACTGATACCCTCTAACTACAGACCCATTAGTCTGATGGACACGCTCCAAAAATTATATGCTAAACACTTGCTATTCAGGATTAATGACTGGCTGGAAGATTCGAACATAATTTCCAAATTTCAAGCTGGTTTTAGGAGTAGGACCAGCACTATTGACCAAATTTTTCGATTTTGTTGTTTGATTTGGAAGTATGTGCACATTAAAAAAGGTCACCTGTATGTTGCCTTCGTTGACCTGAGGGCTGCATTTGATCTTGTCCCACGCAGTCTACTTTGGAAAACTTTAAGAGAAATAGGTCTACCGGGATGCCTCCTAGCCCAAATAGTTGAGCTGCATGCTGACAACTTTGCAAACATCAGGTGGGGCCCTAATGGCGAGTTGACACGCAATATTCCTATTGAACGCGGGGTTCGCCAGGGATGTGTCCTGGCCCCTACCTTGTTTTCTCTGTTTATTAATGATGTCCCCGAATATTTGAATGTTTGTGTTAATGATTCGCCGCAGCTCAATGGTGAAAGGGTGCCTGCGTTGCTCTTCGCAGATGACACAATACTTATATCTCAAACAAAAAAGGGCCTCCAGGCACTCCTTAATTCCTTCAGTTGCTATTGCCAGACAAAGGGCTTGGAAATTAATGCTGACAAAACAAAATGCATGTCATTAAATCCCAGTATGCCAGATAGAGGGTTCTTGACCCTGAATAGCCAAAAATTAGGTATTGTGGAAAACTTCTCCTATTTGGGTGTTGTGCTCGATTCCAAACTAAGTTGGAAAGCCCAAATCGAGAAAAGCAAGATAACATATGCCCAAAATGTCAAGCCAATTTTATGTAAAATGAATACTAGCACGAGCAAAAGTGTAACCCCGGTTTTAGAACTTTTTAAATTTAAAATACAATCTGCTGTGCTATATGGAGCAGAGATATGGGGCACATGGGCCAAGAATAGTTTTCAAAATCTGGACAACAAATTCATGCGTGCTTCTGTAAGGGTCCCTAATAGTACACCTCTTTTACCTCTCCAACTTGACCTGAACTTTAGGAGAACAGACCACCTAGCTATCTTAAGACCATTAATATTCTGGGTTAGGCTCTGGTCCACCCCGGAACTGATAGAATATAGAAATGGTCTACATGAATTGATGACTCTTGATTCTTTTAATTCCATCCAATGGCTAGTGCATATTAAAAAATGGTTTACACTCCTGGGCTTATATTCAATGTGGGAGACTCCCGACAAAATGTCCACCTCTTCCAAACTAATAGTTAAGCGAGCTTTTTGGATCCACATGAGCGGAAATTTAGTGGATGGAAGTAGTGTTGGCTCCGCAGTCCAGGTCTTTCTGTCATTTAAGGATGAGTTCCGTTTTGAACCATTCCTGGACGAGATAGAGCCACCCATTGCAAAAACCCTTTACTTAAAGTTCAGATACGGGATACTTATGCTTAATTACAACACCGAAAGATGGGCACAAAAAAGACTGGGAGAATTGAATGTTAAAACGGGGTGTTGCCCTATGTGTTCCAACGTCTGTTCTGAGAATGAGGTTCACATGTTTTTTGTTTGTAGCGCCTACATGAATGCTAGAAAGAAATGGCTAAAACCAATGTGCAACCTCTTGGGAACTAGGTCCTGCGCAATAGCTTTTAGGATCATGAAAAGTAACTCAACCCAGTACATTGTATTTAGCATAAGTAAATTCCTATACTCTGCCTACATAACCCGTAAGAAACAAGGACAGGTACTCTGAGTTGGAAAGGTGTATATGTTTACATAACTCTTACATTTTTAATATTTTTATATATTTTTAAAATTGAAATGAAATGAATTGTAAAAGCTATTCTTTCTCCATGTACCATTTTCTTAAATTGCTGCCATGTTTACAGCTTGATTTTCTATGTATGTATGTGACTTTTATGGCCAAATTGGCCGAAATAAAGTAATAATAATAATAATAATTATTAGCTCATCACAGTAACCATTTCAGATCTATTGTACTGAGCATTGGGTGTCCAGTAAAACATAAAGTGCAGTACAATTCCTCTTTTTCGGTGGACGCACACATTTTCTGGCCAATCAAATACTGCATTTAAGATATTCAACATGTAGAGGATGAATTCCCCTCTCTCAGAAGTAATTTTCTAAGCTTTCTTCAGTCGATCTCATAAAGTCTGACATAAAGGTGCCTGAAACCATCACAGCTGAGAATGAATGTCCCATTTCGGGCGATTGTCGGGGATATGATGAATCACAACACATTGTGAGCAATTAATCAATGTTATGAAATTAGTGGAAACTTGACTTTTAAAGTGGTTAAGAGATTAATGAAACACTACAAGCTAAAGAGGAAGATTTCCAAACTAGGAGAACACGTCTCCTTCAGAGCTCAATGCAGCCATATGTGAACAGGGCCCTGAGGAAGGTAACGCTAAAACTCATTCTCTATGCATGACTAATGGCCCTACCAATTAAAGAGCTTCATGCAAGCTGGAAGTTATGCAAAGTGCAGGGCCATGCATCTAAGAGAAGAAACATTTGAACATCTAATATGTATCTGCCCGGCTCTCCTGAATGCACGCCGAAAAATTTGGGAAATTTATGTCAGTTACTAAGCTACTGCTGAAAGGTCTTATTGCAATAGCCACAGTGGCACAGCCTTCACACCAACTGCACTTCAGCAGTAGTATCATTCCACACTAAGCATCATGTTGACGTCTGTGTCCCTTCTACTCTGGAATCTGGAATACTGCTCCGTCAACCAGCGCTATCATCACTTTCCTTCGGGGGAGCATTCTCGCAGGTAGCCCATGGGCAGAAGAAGTGCTCCGAATGGACTGAAAACACAGTGGATGTGCCTCTGACGAGAAGACCAACAACTGAATGGGGCCCGCACGTTAACGATTGCTCACATTACACCCTGCCCGCTGTCAGGACTACCTTGGGCATGTGGATTTTTGGGAAGAAGATTAAGGAGGCATTGAGGATCAGAAGTATGACCATTCCTTTTTGCGAGTCGCAAATTGTAATTTTTTGCGACTCACAATTTGCGACTCACAAAACGGAATGTACTATTGTGTCTCGGACACATTTATAAATTCCCAGTGGGGTCACAAATGACCTGCCTCGTCAATATTCATGAGGCAGGTCACAATCTGCGACCCACTGAGAATGGGCTACTATCAACGGTGGAGAAACCATGTCTGTGTTTTCTTTTTTTATATCAGCAATGTTATTTTTTCAAATACATCCTGTTTTCCTTAAAGTGAAATGAGATGCATTTAAAAGAAAAAAAGGAAATGTTATTTTTTTCATTTTGTAAGGTTAGGCAGTGATCCTACGGATATTTTCGCTGCTAAACGCAAAGGTGAAGGGGTCCCTTGGGGACCCCTTCCCGTTTGCTACTGGCTTACCACCAAGTTGAAATCAGTGGTAACTGCGATTGTTTTGCGACCGCATTTGAGGTCGCAAAACAATTGAACATCTCCCTGAGACTCGCTATTAGGGAGTGACGCTCTTGGCACGTCCCTTACTAATAGCAACTCATAAACCCTATTTTGCGTGTTGATAATAGGTTGCCGACTCGCAAAATGGGGTTTGTACATGCTACAAGCCTTTGCAGCCATTGCAGACGGCCCGATTGTTCCATTTGTGAACACTAAAAACAGTTGTACATCTGGCCCAGAATGCCATACTTGCACACCATGAATATGCTGCTAGTATTGAATGGTTTAACTTTTCTAATTGTTTTTAGCGCTTTTACTACCTAAATTTGTTAGACGCCTATGACAGAAGATCAAGCGCGCGTAGAATGACTCATTTGCACAATACGAATATGCTGCTAGTACTGAATGGTTTCTCTTTTTAAATTATTTTAAGCACTTTCACTGCCCTAATGATAATTCTGCTGACCTTGCCAATATATGTTCATTGCTTATGTGTGAAGTATTTCGTAACACTTGTAATTAAATTTAACAAATAAACTAATTACTTGCTAACACGTGTTCGTCAAAGAAAACACTGCATAAGGCATTATTGCAAACAAAATGAATTTAACAACGATTAAAACAAAGAGATATTGAGAGATATTTCCTAACCTTCATACATTTCCCTACAAAGAGTAAGCAAAGAACTACTGATTCAGGTGCAAAAACATGAGTAATTTTAGAGTGGTCAAAATAGGTTGCTACTGATGTCACAACAGTAGCTCTTGTTATAACTTGATGACAGGTAACACTGTTTCTAGCAAAATATAACAGCAAGATTTAAGATCACCGATTCCACAACCCCTATCAATAAATATATGATTTATATTCATATATAGTCTTAAGGCCAAAAATACAATTTAGACCGTAGAGACTAAAGAAAGCCTCACAATTAAAAATGAACTGACCCCACTAGTTGGTTTAATACTTTGGGGTAAAATAAACATGTTGAGAACAGTAGGCCAGGGTATTTAAGGTATGAAGGATCATCCGAAAGGGCCATTTTAAACAAACCATTCGGAAAAGAAAGGCATTTAAAATTTATAAAATATGCATTCTAGCAGCAGGGAGAACAACAAAGAATGTACCAATTTGTGTTTGCGCATATGTTTATTGATTTTATGCTTTTATTTTCTTGCATTTAATTAGCTTTCACTTCTTTGATTTCTTTATTAGCATTAGCACTGATCATACCCAACATGTCAGATCAATTCATCCCAGTAACATATCCCCAACATGATATGGATAGATCAAGCAAAATTCCTCAGATTGAATAGTACTCTTCTCAAAATGTAACTTTGGTATAGCAAGGAATCATCTTTCCTGGACCCCAGAAAAACGTAATTTGCACAAAGAAACCCATATTTTATTCAGATGTAAATTTACAAAAAGTAATTAGAGTTTTAAGGGTACATCGTTCTGTGTGGATTGCAACAGAAACATCTAATTTCCTACATCTGAGTAGAATCTTTGAGGTTCAAACATGTAAGCGAATTGTACGTCTGAACATTGCTGTTTTGGCTACTATCCTGATTTGTTATTTTTTTCTGCAAAGTACTTTGGATTTAATTGATCTTATGAAGCAGCCTTTGTGCAGGTAAATATATATGTGACGTATGCGGATGATGCGGTAATATTGGCTCGCACCCCAAACGAACTTCAGAGGGCTCTAAATAGCTATGCACTCTTTATGGCCAGTTTGGACCTAAAAGTCAATATAGGGAAAACCTTTGTTATGAAGGCGGGCGTTGGTAGTAAGAACAAAACCAGACCTATTTATTTGAATAAAGAAAGATTAGTGACCACTGACAAATATCCGTATTTAGGTGTCATGATTGATAATAAATTAAGCTGGAAACCGGCAGTTGAAGTGAGAAAACTCAAATTTGCGAGAACCACTTCCGCACTTGTGAGTTTCTCCTGGAAACTGGGGAAAAAATCACCTGCGGAAATGGTCAAAATTTATAAAGCCAAATGTACATCAGTGGCCTTATATGGAGCGGGCGTATGGGGACATGCAGTTGTGGGCCCCATTCAGACAATAGAGAATGTTTTTTTGAAATACCTTCTCGCTCTACCAATTACAGCCGCAAACTACTCCTGCCACCTGGAACTAGGCCTTCCGTATGTGACAGACCTAGTGAGAATCCAGCCCCTTCTACTGTGGCACCGAATTTGGTCATCAGAAAAAACAATCCTCACCCAAAAAATTATTCAAGATTGTAAGGACCTTGATAATGCACACAGATCTAGGTGGTTAGCCTATGTCAAAAAATTTCTAACTGATTTAGGGCTAATAAAATACTATCATAACCCTTCCTCGATTCAGGAGTCAACAAGGAAGGTCTTCTATAAACTTTGTTATAATCATCTTGAAGACCTAAGACTTAACTCAGAGGTTATGAAGTAAACAGTAAGGCACACTTTAACAGTCCAGACTGTTTTCGGGATCCAGCCCTACCTAACTTATAGTATTACTTCTTATGAGCTGTTTCTTTTGGTTAGGTTTAGACTGAATCACTTCCACCGTCTAGTAGTCTTCCCGCTGAGAAATAATTGGGCCAAAATACTTCCACCCTGCCCTTGCGACGGGAGTTCCTCCCAGTCCACAATTCACACCATCCTTTTCTGTTAATACTATACAGATCAACGGAGAAAATTACTAATCCCCCTATTAAAAAGCTTGGGCTTTCGTACTTGCCGCCCAGCTTTACTTTTTTTACAGTCACTTGAGGGGGAGGGGCTGGTCTACATTGTTTCTAACCTCCTACAGAATATCATGCGACACAGACCGAACCTAGGCTGATGTAATCTATTTTCAAAATAAACAGTATCATACAAATTGATGTTTCCCACCCAGCACTTTTCCTTGCATTGCCACTTTAATCTGTGAATTGATTTCGCTGTGGTCATTCCTGTCTGCTATGAATTTTAAATTTAATGCGATTTTTAAATTAATGTGATTTTTATCGTGACATTTTACCATGTATTTGTATTTGCATCTTTTATGACTTTTTTGGGAAAGTCGAATAAAGAAAGTTAATAAAAAAATAAATAAATAAATAAATAAATAAATATATGTGACGTTTGGCGAATCAAAAGACTTCTGTTTGATTACACCCAAAAGCTGTTGTTTGGAGAGATGTGTAAAGATTTGATTATTTCCCCTGTAAAATTTCAGATTTTTCCCCTTTGAGAGATTCTGTTGATCTTCTCCCAGACCTTTTTACCTGCGTTGTTAGATGATTTGCACCACATGTGGAGATTATTATCACATCAATCAAGTAGGGTGAAGTTGGAAAATATATGCAGAATCTTTCTCCATACATTTACTTTATGTAAAACTTTTTTTGTGATGCATATCTTATGCCAAATCATTTTGTTAGTGTTAAATAATCATATCAGCAACATAAATTGTCACCCAATTCCCAATTGTCATGCATTAGTCGTGCAGCAAAAACTTTGTAACCTTTCCAAAAATGCAATATTTTTTAGAAACCTTCAAAAAGGTATACAAAAACAACTTTCCACCTCACACAATTCATAGATGTTAGGTCATATATTTATTTGAAAATGTAAAAAGAACAGCTAAAATTTAGGGTTTACAATGGGTTTGCAACTCCAAAATGAGTCAGTATTTGGAAAAGGTGTGTTGTAGTTATCCCTTCTAAATTGGTATGTGATGCACCAATATTTTGCAACTGAAATCTCCCCATATCATTGAAAAATGACTAATTTCCGAGTGAAAAACGACTAATTTCCGAGTTGGGGTGGTAAACCATCTGTGAAAGTGAAAATGTTCCATTGAAACGCCGTCTCCAATGTGAATGTAAAAAATAGTAGTTGCCAATTCTTAAACAAACTTCCCCCCTCAAATTATTTTTAATGCTGCACTGTTTCCGTAAATTTTCCACAATTTTACTTAATTTAAAGGGGATCATCGACATGGTGATCGGCGCACACTAGCAGATCATAAATCAGAGTTTGTTTCAATTTGAATACTACCTCATATTCATGAGGTAGGTCAGGTTATGTCCCACTTTACATCAGATTTTTACAAACTAATCTATTAGTGCATTAGTCAGTTCTTAACCTTCTATACTGGTTGTAAAAATGCTAATTGCAAATTGTGACCAGATTTTTGCGTCCAGTATTTAGTTCATCTGGCCCATAAATCAGTGATGATCAGGATGCCATTTTGCACTATCCTGGACTTATTGGCCCAGAACTCCCTGCCATATGGAGAAGGTGGAGGGACACTAAAGTACTGCAAAGAGCTCCTTGATTCCCCAGCAAGAGTGGGCCTGTCTGTGCGCGTAAGAGCTTGTTGGATGCCGGGCTGGGCCAGTCCTCTAGGTTCCCTGTCCTGTAGGAGAAAATGGGCAAGAGGAAAGTCAACACCTCAAACGCTGGAAAACCAGTCAATCAGGTGAACACTTTAGCTAATTACCTGTCAGGAGCAATGGGGGGATTAATAAGTAAATTAGCAATGCTGTGGCTACAATTGTAGCCTCTCATCAGACTTTTAATAGTTAAGTGAAGGCTCTTGATACTCTTAATGGCCCAAAGTCAAATGATAGGTGGGTTTCGCAATATGAAGGGGAATTCATGTGCACACAGTGATCCTCTGTCTATTACAACCTTATCAACCTCTGTGCTTAATAATACAACCATCAGCTAAGAAGAAGAAGAAAGCGGTGTCAGGAAAAGCACAACCCACCCTTCCTCTTGCCTCTCCTAATCCTATGCAAGAATCCAAAAAAGGATGTGAAGGAGACTTTCCATTGAATTCTGAATTTTCAGCCATGGAAAAGGCCATAGATAAACAACTTTAAAGTGCGTTTGCAAACCTGGAAGTGTGGATGAATTACACAATCTGAGCTGTTGCTTGGTGACAGTAGAAATCCAAGTGACTTCCTGCTTATACAATATTAATAAATTGTGGCTGGCAATACTGACCCATTGAGGCAACAATTTGGCTAAAGTTTCAAAGAACAAATCAGGCCCACATGTGGGGACACTAAAGAATAAATTATCTGGGGCGACAGTACAAAATGATATTACCGGCCCAGCACTGAGAATTTTTGAGAAGGAGCACGAAACAGTCACACACCCAAACCCACTGCCCATTGACTCTGTCAGGTCTGAGAATTTAGATAATAACTATCCAAGGTAAGTGGACATCCCCCCCCCCCACTGAGGCCACCTGCTATGTCTTGATGCTGACAAATGTGCGCCTTGTTGTTCAAGGCATACCAAAAGTGATAGACAAATTGCTTGAATTAATCTCAGACACTGGTAATTACTCGGACCACATCCCAATCCATTGGTATTTTGCACACCGTGCCACCTGAGTTTGGTCCCAGCTATATGCAAATCAGTCTTGACCTGCTCCATTGGGAACAGTCTAGCCCGAACGGCCAATCCAGGTCCTCCCTGAACCAGAACACAAGCAACTCAGTACCGGTTTTGCCCTTAATAGGGGCTCTTCAGAGGGATATAACTTAGTTCCGGTGACACAGTGTGCATACTCATCCCACTTAGGGCAACATACCAAAGCATACAAAAAGTGATAGATGGAATGCTTGATATAATCAGGCTGTGCTGTTCCCATGTCAAACAGGGTCAAGACTGATTTGCATATAGCTGGGTCCAAACTTAGGTGGCATGCTGGTTAAGAAATGATGGATTGGGATGCCGCCTGAGCGATTGCCAGTGGCTGATAATAATTTAAGCATTCCATCCATTACCTTGTTGTTTTTTCCCCTGTTGTTCAGGGGCAGAAAGAAAGCTGAACTGATCCTAATAAAGAGGTCAGGCAGTGGATGGGACAAAGAAATGGACGTGCCAGTGAGCTCTTCCTATATATTTAATGGGCTAGAGAGTGAACTGTGTGGGGAAAAGGGAGATGTTGTGTCCAGAGGACTATGTGGTTGTACATTTTAGATATAAAATGTGGTTGCAGCAATCTTAATTGATAATAGTCCAGCTGGGTATTTTCCTATAAACCTGAGGACTGCGTGCAAAACATTCAGAATGCTAAAACCGACATTCTATCATGCTCAGGCACAGTAATTATCGCATATCAAATAATTTTGCCTACCTGAGTGAGATTAACTGTCCGGAATGACTCACTGTTTATGATCCTGCTTAATCTCATTCTGCAGATATAGCACAATTAATAGAAGGCAGAGATATAGTATATGATATTCTAACACCATTAGTACTTATGCCAAAGGAAGGCATTGCAGCCCTAAGGGAAGTGGTTATATTGCCAACCAACACGCCTATATAACACTGATTCGCAAAACGGCCCCATATTACCCAGGAGAAGAACACAGGGTCCCTGTTGATAATCTACATACCAACTTGTGCTTTCTTTATTAAAATGTGGCAGGATTAAAACTTTAAATTAATTATGAAGAATGATAATGAAGAAGGGGTATGTTTTGTTACATGGTATGTGATTCTCTGTTTCCAGGAGACATAGGCTGTTGAACTCCTTTACATAAATGGTTACATGACTTTTCATATGTCCGCAGTACACACTAATTCAGGAAGGGCTAAAGGATGCTTGTTATGTATACCTCCACTACGGCCCGAGGGCAGCTATATAATTACCTGGAAGGTGACCCCTGTTATCAAATTCTGAGCCTAGAGAACCAAAGGGCATCTAGCCTGATATTTGGAAATTGTTATAATACTGATTTTAGCAAAGAGAAAAAATCTGTTTTAAGAAGGTTAGACAAAGCCTTAAACTCTTGGAAACAAGCAATGGCATGAATTCTGTCTGTCATTGGGAGGGGATTTTAAACACACCAATTTCCAGTGAAGGGAAAATGGGGTTTCTGTGGCACAAAAGGAAATGGGCAAAGCCGGGCCGGCGGCAGTCATCCACCCGCAATCGCAACCCAGAAAACCGCTGGTCCCATTAGCATGGCGGTGAGATTTTCCGCCGGTGGCAGTCCACACGCTTGCCTGGCGGGCGGAGATGGACCGCTAAAGTGGGGCCGGTACAGGGTCAGGCTCTGCCGGCATGGTTATGATAATGGCGGTGGAGAGCCTTTCCGTGGCGGTGGAACCACCATGGAAAGGCATGCAAAGAATGTCTCCTGGGGCCCATTGCGGGCCCCCAATGTGTTGGGGGGGTGTCGGTGCACTGGGGGGGGTACCCATGGTACCCCCCTACATGTCCCTGTACCAGGAAAACATAGACAGGAAAACATATTTTCCACCAAGATCATTGCCTGTTTCGTTGATTGATTAAGGTTGGCAGTCTGTCTGCCAGCTCTCAGCCAATAAAGAAGCAAGGCCATGCCATGTTCGCCACTTTCATTTTTGATTAGCAACGGGCTACAAGCTGTCTGTATGCATATTTGGCCCATTATTTCCCCCCCCAAGGAGAGAAAAACATGGTATGTTGGACATTAGTATTTCAGTGTCTTTGTGCTATTCATTCCTTTAGTCATGTGAACAAACAGGTCGTAATCATTAATTGTGGTGTGTTGGCTACTGGAGGTACCTCGGCTGACCATGCTGGGCAGCGGCAGTGATCTGGGTTCCTTGCTCTCTGCTGCTGAGAAGGGTCACTCTGCACTGCTCCCTAAGTCGTGACAGTGCCTCGCACCTCAAGATGGTAGACGTGGCGGAGACTTGCGACTATAGCCCCCACATTGTCCCCTCCTGGCATGCGGAGGCATCCCTCCATTGGGGAAAGATTGCAAACATTGGCCTGGTCTCCCATTGGCCAGGAATTTTAGCGGCCCCTTGTTGCTGGGGGCACTAAGCTGCCAAACCGGTTTTCCCAGGTCCCTGGCAGCCATTATGGTGCCGGCCCACTTCGGGGCGGCCTCTGCTAAATTGTGACTCCTGTGGTGTTAACATTGAACTTTTAATCAGGCTTTGAGTTTTTTTGCTAATTAATTGAAGCAGGGTGAGTGCATTATGGATCTCGCACCTTGTTGCAACTCCTGGCTCCGCCAGAGAATGACCCAATCAAAGGACAGTAGTAGAGTGGAAGTTTGAGGTAATACCCTTTTGAATGATAATGTTGTTGTGCTAAGATAAGCTTACTGAGGACAGAAATATTCCAAATGTACAAAGTTAAAATCTTGTTCGATCTGCATTTTGAGCATCAATGCAGATGGTAAAAGTGAAATTTCAAGATCCTTCTGACTGTTTAGGTTTTTAACAAAAGCTGTCAGAAACATTCCGAAAGGAAAAACTGGCTTTTGATGATGGAGGGTTAACAGCAACCTTCGCATAATGATTCCTTAAAGTCTGTTCTTCCTTACATTGTCAAGCAAAACAAACTAAGCATTGCAGTGTGTGCCTACTAATAGAGAACATGAGTGGGACCTGGACTGTCATATCATAATTTTAATATACTTATTATGTGTTACTTGGTACAACAGCAACCACAGGTTCAAACATTCATTGAGGAAAAACTACTATGCGTGGGATTGTGACAGAAACTGCCTGCACAGCAATGGCATTGCACAGCTCAGAAGACTCAGTTAACGTAGGAATGCTGACCTCTGGGCCAGTGCATAGACTCACTAGCTTAGAGACAACAGTGTTGACAGAAAGGGAACAGACTCATTATCAGAAGAACATTGAGTGCTCATTGGGCACCCAGTGTATAGAGTATCTACGAAGTTGGTTCATCTGGCCATACACCTCACAAAGCACTTGGTTGTGGACTTTGAGACTAAGCTGCCAGAGTGGTGCCCCTGGTCAGGGGCTTTAGATGCTCAGGCCATCAGATAAGGTGGTGTCATTCTAGATGGTAAGAGTGGCAGCCAACACAGCTAACTTCATCATTTCATTACACAAGTTTTATAAAAGTAAATAAATACTTACTGTATGGGAGAGCTTGATGTAATTGTTGGCTTAACGATCCTCTGCTTTTCATGCTAGGGGGTTGGAAAGCCTCCAAGCACCACCAGGCTGCTTCCTGCTGTGGCAGGGGCCTCACCTTACAAAGAAAGGCGATGCATATGTACAAAGGTGGCCATCGAGATTGTCTTCCATACACTTCTGCACAGTTTGGCTCAAACCTTGATGTGTTGCAGGGAGATGGTCCAGCGGGATACCAGCTTGGGTTACTCACACACAATATAGTCACCTGGGCCAATAAACATTCATATAATAAGCAAGTAGTACCACTGGAGTCAATTTCGATTTACCTGCGAGATTGTATTTATCTTTATCAAATTCTTACCAACCCAATCTCCTAGATAAACAATTTCCTCTGGTCAATGAATCTAGTTGCTAGATGCATAGGTATAAATGTCATTAACGTTTGTTCTCCAATAACCACAGACTCAAAGAGTTTTAAAGGTTTTATCTAATCAATAATTGTGTTAGTCAAAGATCAAATAAATGTTATGCACTGTTTTTCTTCAGGAGAAAAATCAAGTTTGGTTCAATATAAGTCTCAATTAAAATATCGTGATGACAGTACCTGAAGAGGGAGAAAACAGAGAGCAGTACAAGGACATACTACACAGAATTATATTTACCTAGGATGGTGTGAAAACCAAACTCCTGGCCAATGAGTCAGATGGAGTCCCCAAGACAGGTCGGGAGACATAGGATCAGGACAGGTTCAGGACCGGGAAGGTGACCTCGTCTAAGTGCAACACCAGCGTTGCACCCCTCTCTGGCACTACTCTGCTCAATTTCTTCCGTGAATCCCTTCTTGTATGTGTCTCTTCGATTCTTCCGCGATCCCCTTCTAGATGATTGGATTCTTCGATCAGTATTTCGGTCTCTCGAACAGAGTCTCTGGCATCTGCAGTCTGCGTGGGGTCTGTGATATCTAACTAACTAAACTACCTCAGTTATACTATTCTACGTTCATGTACCACCCCCAAATGTTTCAATATCGTGGAAACCCCTACTTCTGATTGGGCAAGGCAAGGGGTAGAGGTCATCACACCATGCTAAATGTAATATGTTTACTTTAGGTTCATTGTTCAATGTTCCCGCCCCTTAATTTCCTTTCCCAAACTTTATTCCTACCCGCATATCACATTATGATCAATACATTGTATATATTTTGTATATCTTCTCCTTGCTCTGTCCAGGTCGATGGGTTAAGTTCCCAAGAGATTCTTGCCAGCGCGAGTTTCCACTGTGTCATCATAGTTCCGGGCAGGATTGAGTGTGCTTGTGCACAGGTCAGGTGGGGTAGGGATTTCAGTCACAAATACGAAGTAATTATAAAGTCAGAAAAAGACAAGTAAGAATACGAAAATAAATGAATTCACTGTATACCACTTATCTCTATTCGAATCCCATTTATTTATAAATATGTCTTTCACATTAGCAATTTAGTAGAACTTGCAAGGTTTAGTTTAAGCAAAGCATGCGCATTAACATGTGAGTTTCAAGCGGCCATTTTAGAAGCTATCGCGCAGCTGCAAAGTTTTACCCTCCAAGCATAGAAAACGTCATACTACGTAGATGCAGTAGACGTATGCGCAGTAAGAATCCCGTGTTTTTGGCAGCCATTTTAATGACACTCGGGTTACTTGTTAGTAATACACATAGACAAGCTTCCCCTAGATTCATTGTAATGTGTGTAATGCAATATTAGTATTTACAAACAGATTGATTACAGTGTTATACGTTATTTGAGAGGAATGCATCCAAGCAAGTCTCTTCTATACGAGACCTTGCTCCATCAGTCCCGTCTCTGATGGCATTTTATGCCATCGCTGATTTCCACTACTAATTTAGATGCCAACTTTAGCACTTTTCCATTTCAATTTCTTCTTCAAATATTTCATTTCTTTCTTTTTCCCTTTTGTGCTGTAAACCCCTCATTCTTTTGTAAAAAAATCTCCCTTTATTTCTTCCAGCTGTATTTCTTCGTATTTTCTTTTCTATCCCTTTTCATTCACTTCATACTTCTTACTTTTCCTGCAACATTTGTGCCAAAACATAATTGCTAAAACTAATAATGTTATTCCCATTATTGGCATTAATATTTGACCTAAAATACCTTTACCTATATTAGAAAACCAACTATCTATAATAGAAATGCTATTTGTTAATTTCTTCCATACACTGTCAACTTCCAGTAGGATGAAAACTTCTTCTAATTTGGTAATATTTTTAATATATCCTCCAATTTCAACACTTTTATCAGGAATGTAAGTGCAGCAATGTTGTGCTTTCAACATTTGACAGACTCCGCCCTCTTTTGCCAATAATATATCAAGAGCAAGTCGATTTTGCAAAAAGCATAGATCTGATCTCAACCATTTCTGTATTGATCATCAAGAACCCTCCAGCAGAGCCAATATATAACCGATCCACTATTGTAGAAAGCTGACAAATTTTCCGTGAATTCAGAATTACTCCCACTGAAGGTATCGATGCATTGAAAATGTCACCTACTATTTCAGAAAAACTAGCTCTTTTTATACGTGTAAGTTCCTTTGCCTCTTTATTGCTTCCAATGATTCTTTTCACATGGTAAACTTTTCGAAATACTATTCCAAAATAGCAACTTCCGTACCAATGATCAGGCAATCTGAAATAAGCTGTATTGCCACATACATAATAAACTCAAGGAAATACTGGATCTGTTTCACCTTTTAGTCCCCTTCCCCCGATAATCAAGAAATTATGCTTGCATTCACTGGAACCAATAAACACATTGCTATATTCAGTCTTTAATCTATGGAGTCAGATATTTTCTTTCTTTTCAAAGTCCAGGAACATAGCAGCATGCGTCTTGCCAGTTTTATACATTTCATCTTTCTCAGCCCACTGAGGTATCTGTGGTTTCGGTTCAGAAGCCCTTCTCTGGAAGTCTTGTGCTTTGCTCAACTAAATTCAAAATATTTTTTCTTCTTCGTGTAATTTACATGTTAAATTGTGCTTGTGTGCTTCGGCTATTACTATTGTCTTCATTGTTAGGAAATATTCTCCCATAAACTGTGCGTCTTTAGTACTAAGAACTGGGTTCATGCTCTTTCGCATAGGAACCTCGGAAAAAATCACGTCTACATTAGAATAATAATATTGTAGTTTTCCTGTTCTTTAAAACAAACTTGCTAAAACACTACAAGATATACTATGTGTTAATGAAATATGATGATATGTCAATCCTTCTGCTACTGATGCCGGTAATTTCATACACACATAACAATCACTAACTTCCATAGTGTCCACATACTGTACTAATAACTTTGTAAATACATTTAAAGCAGTGTCATTGTCTGTCACAGTGATACTCATCTGGTGCTTCTAAATCTACTTTGTCTCGTCTTGTCTTATTCTCATCTGGTGCTTCTAATGCTACCCTATTTCCTTTAATGTTATCTACTTTCTCATTCATCGCGGTGTTATTCTTTTTCTTTGCAACTATCAAATAAGGGATGGCTACTGTCAATACTAACCAAACTATAAGTACTAAAAATATGCTACATATACATATTCCACAACATTTCTTTACACAGTTTAGTTTCGGCTTTCCAGCAGCTCTATTGGCAGCCATTTTCTTTTTGGATAAGAAGATTTCTCTCTTTCAATTTAGAATTTCAATCTGCGACAGAATCTTTGGGGGGAAAAAACAAATTGTCTTTCAGGTTGGTCTCACTTCTTCGTCAATTTGTCCTGCATTTCATTCTTCATCACTTTCTTCATTTATTTCTAGATTCTCGAAATCCTCAAGAATAACGTACGTCCATTCAGGACCTTTGAATTTATTGTTCAGTATTTTCAATCTTGTGCTTCTTCGTTTGGTATTTTCAGTTGATGGTGCAGACTGACTGGATACTTCATCTACTTGGCCCGGTTCTTCACTTATTGTTTTAAGGTGGTATTTCAATATCTTGATAATACTAGGCCAATTATCGCATTTTCTGATTCTTTTGGTTTGCACTGCACTTTCACTTGCATCAAGTGTTCTTTTGTTTTCGTTAATTTGTGGCACAACTTGGTTATTTTCGCCTTCAGAATCTCTCTCTATCTGACCTTGTCCAGGGCTTATCGCCTTAGTATCATCTGCCTGGATGCGTTCTTCTTCCCTAATGTGACCCTGTTCAGGTTTTATTTCAATTTGTTTTTCTTCTTCTTCCTGAACCCGTTTTTCTTTCCCTAACTGGTCCTGCTCAGATCTTTCTGTTTCTTGATTTTCTTCTGCCTGAACTTGTTCTCTAAGACCTATCTGTCCCTCCTCAGACTCAGGAGTTGTGACTTCAATTTCTTCTGTCTGAGTAGATTGCTCTCTCCTTGACTGTTCCTGCCCCGGTCCCCTAACAGTTGTATTTTCACTTACCTGAGTGCGTTCTTCTGCTCCTATCGGGTCCTCACTCTTTTCCTGACTAACTAATCTGGTTTGGCTTCTTGTTCTTACAATCACTTCAGGTATATCTACTATTGGGATCCAATCGTCCTGACTGGTGCTTGGTTGTTCTTGGTCAGCTATTTCAGGATCTGTTATTCTAGATCCTTCAGCTGTACAATCTTCAGCATCCCTAACTGCTTGAGTCAGTTGAGGTCCTTCTTCGTCAGGTGCTGGTACCCTTTTGGTATGGCTTGCATGAATCCAATTAGGCAAGCCTGCACATTTTACTGCTGTCGTTGCAACCAATATAACCTGATGTGGTTCTTCCCACCTTGGTGCTAGGCACGATTCTCTAGTGTGATTCTTCACAACTACCCAGTAACCGGGGTTCAGATCATGCGCTTGGTTCGGCTGCCTGGCAACTGCGTCTTCTCCAACCTGGTGAGAGATAGAACGCACTTGATCAGCCAACTCTTTGCAACACTCCAGTACCAAATCATCAGATATATTCAACAGCTTGTGTCCAGGTATATATGCTTGCCTCATTGCTCTTCCCATGAGCATTTCATGGGGACTATTTTTGTCTGGAATACTTCTAAGTCCCATCAGAACAAGAGGTAAAGCATCAGGCCCCTCCAGTGGGGTGGATGCAAACACTTTTCCCAGTCTTGACTTAATTGTGCCATTCAATTGTTCTACCACTCCAGAAGCCTCTGGGTGGTATGCGCAGTGCAGCTTTTGTTCAATTTTAAATGCTTCACAAATTAATTGAATTATTTCATTATTAAAATGAGACCCTCTATCTGATTCAATAGTTACTGGAAAACCGAACCTAGGAATGAGTTCTCTCAATAGGAGTTTGGCCATTGTCAAGCTGTAATTTCTTCTGGTTGGGTATGCTTCCACCCACTTTGAAAATAAACAAACTATAACAAGTACATATTTCAATCCTCGACAAACAGGCAACTGCATGAAATCTGTTTGAAGCCTTACAAATGGACCTTCTGCCTTTAAATTTTTCCCATACTGACTATTGTTTTCTTGCCTGGATTCATTTGTTGACATGTCAAGCATCTCTGGCAAAGACTCTCTCCGACAATCCTGAACTTTGCATTAAACCAATCTTGTCTGAAAAGTCTAATCACAGCATCTCTGCCTATGTGGGTGTCTCCATGATACATCCTAGCCATTGGTGCAAGCATACAGTCTGGCATTACTGGCCTGCCATCCAAATAGACCCATACACCATATTCTGCCCTTCTCTGACAACTAACTTTTTCCCACTCCTCTCTTACTTTTGTTTCCACTTCATCTTCTATTTCTCTTACTTCTTTCCATGTTTCTAATCCTGAAAGTAGCATAAGTTGGCAGCTGATTCCACATGTTTCAATTTTCTTGTTTACTGCTATTTTTTATTTGGCGCAGTGTTGGCCAACCTGGTCAGCATATTGGTTACCTGCAGTCACATGGTCATTTCCTGACAGATGTGCAGCACACTTGACCCCTGCCACTTCCTTTGGCAATTGTATTGCCTCAAGCAATTCTTTCACAAATATTCAGTTTTTAATGGGAGACCCTGAAGAAGTCAGGAAGTCTCTCTGCATCCAGAGCAGGCCAAAGTCGTACACAACCCCGTAACCATACTGGCTATCAGTGTAAATGGTTACTCTCCAATTTTTCCCACTTTTGCAAGCTTTGATTAAAGCTATCAATTCGGCTACTTGTGCAGACTTGACTCCTGGTAAATAGGATGCTTCGATTATTCCGGCCAATGTGCACACAGCGTAAGCAGCACTCAGTCCTCCTTCCACATGGCGCATACACGAACCATCTACAAAGAGCTCATGTTCGCCATTCTTCAAGGGCTCCTCCTGTATGTCTGGACGGGGTTTGGTACTGAGTTCCGTCACATCACGACTTTCGTGTTCGACTTCATCTTTCACTTCTTCATTGTATGCATCTGGTAACAAGGTAGCTGGGTTAAGAATAGTGCATCTGACTATGGTCACGTTTTCAGCCCCTAGTACAATTCTCTCATATTTTGTCATTCTACTGGGGGTAAGATACTGAGTTGGAGTTGTTGTTAAAAGAATTACAACTGAATGAGGGACGTACACTTTTACAGGGTGTCCCATCACAATGGACTCGCTCTGTTCCAGACTCATGCACGTTGCGGCTACAGCTTTTAGACAACCAGGCAATGCAGATGCTACAGGGTGTAAGGTAGCAGAAAAATATGCCACAGGACGTTGCATTAGACCATGTCTCTGTGTTAAGACTGAGAGTGCACAATTATCTCTCTTACAACAGAACAGTGCAAATTGTTTCGAATAGTCTGGCATACCTAAAGCAGGTACTTCACACAAACATTTTCGTAATTTTACAAAGGCTTCCATGCTTTGATCATCCCACTCTATTTTGTTTTTTGCTCGCTTCTTCGTCATTTGTATCATGGGTTTTGCCAATAGAGAAAACCCTACAATCCATTGTCTGCAATATCCTACGACACCAAGGAACATCCTTATTTCTTTTTGGGTTTGTGGTAATTGCATTTGTTTTATTATTTTTATTCTTTCAGAGGTCACTCTTATTATTCCTCATTCTATTTGATGTCCCAAATATTTAACTACTGTTCTACAAAACTGTAATTTCTCAGGGGACACTTTATGTCCACCTTTGGCTAAGTGGTTCAATAAAGCAATGGAATCAGTAACACAGTAATCCCTTGTTTTTGATGCGACCAATAGGTCGTCAATATACTGTATCAGGACTGACTTCCTAGGCAGCACTAATGTTTCAAGACACTTGAAGGGCTTTCAGTATACCCTTGAGGAACGCGATTCCAAAAATAATTACGATCCTCAAATTTGAAAGAAAATAAATACTGACTATCAGGATGCAATGGAATGGAGAAAAAGTCATGGCATAAATCAATTACGGGGAACCATCCTGCCTTCCATGGTATCTGGTACAAAATCACCGCAGGGTTGGGTACTATAGGGCAACATGGCACAACAATCTTGTTTATCTTCCTCAAATCTTGAACTACCCTATCTTTTCTGTTAGGTTTCTTAATGCCAATTATAGGTGAATCACAGGGACTACTCATTATTTCTTTTAAAATGCCTTGCTCGACCATTCAATCAATTTCTGCTGCAACACCAGCTTTTATTTCATGACTCATTTTGTATTGTCGAGAATTTGGATAACCTGCACCTTCTTTCACAGTCACTTTCACAGGGTCTACATTTGACATTAACCCTACTTCTTTTCCTGAAAAATCCCACACTTCAGGATTTACTGTTGTTTTAACCTCATTCGGTAATTCATCCTTTGTCATCATGGAAAACAATTCATCTACTTCTGTTCCTTGTTTGGCTTGCATGATTTTATATACTCCATCTTCGCCTGGGGCCTGAATTGCAACACCATCCGGTGTGCAAAATATGGTGCAATTCATCTTGCACAATAGATCTCTACCTAATAAATTACAGGACTGGAGTCACACACTACAAACGTATGCATCTCTTTGAATTTGCCAATGCGTACCTCCATTGGTTTTGTAATAGGGGTTCTAATTTGTTTATTAGAAACGCCCACTACTTGGATCGCTTCTCCCGAGAGGGATAGGTTTAGGATGTCTGCTGTTCTCACAGTAGAACGGGTAGCACCAGTGCCCAACAAGAAGGTAATGTCATTTCCTTCTATCTTACCATCAATATATGGACCTGACTGATCTACCGGCAAGGATGCGCCAAGTACGCACTCCTCTTCCTTCCCCCTCAGGCCCCGTCATAGGGTATTGTCATCAAAATAAGAGTCCTGCAAAAGAAACTGCGATGTTACAAACATTTTCTTACTACTTCCTCCTTGAAATCCGGTGTCCGTACTGTACTTGACTTGACTAACAAAATTTGGCATAGGGGCATGTGGCAATTGACTCTGTAGGTTTACAACCTGCTGCGGTTGACTCATTATCACCTCATTCTGCGTCTGTGGATTTAAATTTTGATTTGGGCCATTATTATTCTGTATACTTTTACACTTGTTTTTCCAATGCCCCAATTTTCCGCACCCATGACAGGGAAACTTTTTCTTTGCCTCTTCTCTCCTCAATCGCCCTATTGGTTTACCCCTGTTATTTTCACCATGACTTTTTCCCTTTCCCTGTATTTCCTGCCTGATTATTTAGCTGGAGTTCTTGCTGTTCTGCTAATATCACTTGGGCCCACATCACTTTCTTCTCTAAATTCTTTCGTCTTGGGTCAGTTTCATCTCCGCAGTATTTTGCATATTTGAGGATCTCACTTATGGGCTTCGCTTGCCAGCACAGCATGTGCTGCTTAATCATTTGGGATATATCTTGCCTTAACCCTGAAACAAATCGATACACAAAATGAGTCATGTCCTTATCCCCAATACTTTCAAATCCACTATACTGTTTGAACATCTGTAAAAGAATCTCATAGTAAGCATGTACAGACTCATCCTTTTCCTGGGTTGTTCTATCTATCCTTATCCAATCTGTTTCTTTTGGTGGAATTTTTCCTTTTAAGAAAGTGATTACTTGGTGATATTTCTTCGTAACCTCTTCTGACGAGGCTCCTGTTTTCACATCCCTCGGGTACTCACCACTAGGCCAATCAACTAATTTTACATTCTGTTCACAAATCAGCAGGCACCACTATGTCAAATAAACCATACAGATCTTTCAACAAAACATTAGAAACCTTCACAAACCTCTCAACTTGCCTGTACCATTCCACTGGCTTTTCTCTCAATTTAGGGAAATCATTAGTAAATTATAAAACATCATGTCGGGTCCATGGGACATGTACATATCCCCCTCCTGGAACCTCTCTCATTTGGCACAATCTTTCAGCCTTCTCTGTTTCTTTGATCAAATATTCAGATGTTGATCGACTTGTCTGTGCTTCTTCCTTTTTCTTTGTCCATCTAACTTTCCATCTGTCTAAATCTCCCCATTTTTGCAATATTGTCATCAACTCCTTAATCTGCAATTTTCTTTCTAACATATTCATGTTTTCCAAATCTTTATCAGAAAATTCTGCTCTATAGGGTTTCTGCAACACCTTGGATCTCCCTATTTCAATTCCCATTTCAGAGGCCAAATTTGTCAATTTTTCATGAAATATTTTCGTGTTTCTGGTTATGCTTCTGCAAATGAACAGCAATTCTTCTTCACTATAGGTGTTTAACCTATCCAGTCCTACATTTCCAGCTATCATTTCTTCCAATTCAACTCTTAATTTGAAAATGTCTAATATTTTGGGTGGTGGGTTTGGTTTTTCTATTTCTTGTGCCCATCTTTCTATTTCTTCAGGGGTTACTATTGTGGCACTCTTCGTTCCTGTGGATGGCTCTATTCGTACTTCTTTCGAGCAACCTGGTATGTCGCTTCTCGGTGTGTGTTATGTTATGTTAAAAATATTTGTAAAGTGCACCTACACCAAGCGGTTTCATGGCGCTGAGAGCAGGAGGGCAACAGTGGTACTATAACAGAAGCTTTACTCAAATGCCTGGGAGAACAGAAGGGTCATAAGAAGTGTTCTGAATTGGGCGTAAGAGGTTACTGACCTTAGTCCAGTAGGGAGAGAGTTCCAGAATTGAGGGGCCAGGAAAGAGAATCTGAGGCCACCGTGTTTTTTACGTTTGAAAGTGGGGGTGGTAAGCAGGTTCAGATGGGAGGAGCGAAGTTCTCGAGAGGGGGAATAGCGATGGATCCTAGACGAGATGAATGCTGGGCTGTGCCCGGCAAGGGCTTTAAAGATGGTGCAGCCCAGTTTGAACGCACAGTGTTTAGCCACCAGAAGCCAGTGGAGGCTCTTCATCAGCGGGCGGACATGTTGGTATCTGTGTTGATGGAAAATTAGCCTGGCTGCTTGGTTTTGTACCAGTTACAAGCGGTGAAGTTGGTATGCCGGAATACCGACATAGAGCAAGTTGGCAAAATCAATACGAGAGATAACTAAGGCCAGGGTGACTAAAGTCAAGGCCTCTGTGGTCAGAAATCTACAGATCTTCCGGATTCTTCGTAAGTGGAAGAAGCAGGCAGAAGCCACCGTGCTGATCTGAGGTTTCATAGACAGATCGTTACTGTTTATGACCCCTAGGCTTTTTACAGATTCTACTGGGCGAGGGGGACTGCCTAGGAGAGGGGGCCAAAAATTAGAATTTCTAGGGTTGGCAGTGCCTCCAGTCAGAATCAGCTCAGTTTTGTCGGGGTTACGTTTCAATTGGTTAGCGTACATCCAATCGCTAATAAAGCTCATGGTGGATTGAAAGTTGGATACTGAGGTATTAGAAGAGTCAATTTCGAACACCAGCTGGAGGTCGTCAGCATAGTTGAAGGTTACAACTCTTCTTTTGCGTAAGGACCAGATCAAGGTAGCATGTACAGATTAAACAGGAGGGGTGAGAGGTAAGAACCCTGGGGGACCCCGCAGGTCAACTTAGCTTTCTTGGCTGAGAAGTTGGCGAGGCGGACTGCCTTAAATCGGTTGTATAGGAAGGAGGCGATCCACTTCAAAGCCAGACCCAGGATGCCAGCATTACTGACACGATCAATCAGGAGGTCATGATCAACCGTGTCAAAAGCGGCTGACGGATCCAAAAGTACCAGGGCCTGGGTGATGTTTTTATCGGCCCCTCTCCTAAGCTCATCCATGACTGCTTGGGTGAATGACTCCGTGGAGTGTGCTGGTCTAAATCCTGTGGAGGACGATGGCGGGACAACAGGTACAAGGCAGGCACTGACCAGAAAGACTGGTTATCCCCTTACCGCTTCCCTCCAGGAAGCCTTGGCTAATAACCCAAAGCATATGCATGAGAAGGGAATCCCCCTCTCACATATAGAAAAACGCCTTAGTGAGTGTATCACATAGTCTGTACCACAACACTAAGTCTGTTTTATTTCACCACACCTTTTTAAAAAAACGGTCCTGAGGAAAGCCAGAACACTCTATGGCACTGGCTGAAACATGTCGACCATTTGAAGGACGCAGGGGGCAGTAACTCGCCACCCTCACGCGCCCTGTAGCCTTACTTTTAACCGCTGGTGACGGCCCAGTTATTAAAATTTAATTTACCCTCGGGTACTGGGACCACCACCAAGCCGTTTTAAATCACAACTCACCCAACCTCACTGCACTCTCAGCAATATTCCAGCTCCGCTGTAATCAGGCGTCGTAGCACACCCGGGACATACTAGGTGTCAGTGGGTGGGCCCGATGATGAAGCATGCCACCAACTAGGTTGGTGGGTGAGGGCTTCATGAATACACCAACAAGGTGCTCGTGACAGAACTAATTTGAGTACTGTAACACTCTGGTCAACTTAAGCTAGTCCTCTTTGTTTAATCACATATAAACCCTCGGGGACTCGGACTAGCTAACTAGTCCTCTCTCTCCCTCTTGTTACACGCATACTGGTCTAAATCCTGCCTGCTGAGGGTCGAGGAACTGAGAATGCTCAATGAATGAGCTAAGATATTTTGCTACGTGGGCCTCTAAGATCTTAGATCTAAGATCTTACTAAGATAGGGGAGTAAAGAGATGGGGCAGAAGTTGCTCAGGACTGGGTCAGCGTTGGGCTTCTTCAGAATCAGGACAATTTCAGCATATTTAATGGTGTCTGGGACAATGCCTTGTTTAAGAGAGTTATTGAGGAGTGAAAGGGGCGGGTCTGGACAGGTAAGGAAGGCCTCCTGTAAGATATGAGGAGGGCAGCAGTTGGTAGGGGAACCTGATCCGACTGTTTTTTACCAAGACAAAAAATTCTTCCCTAGAGATCAGGGGGATTTGGTCCAATACAAGAGGATTTTTGCATGTGATAGGGGAGGCAGTTGAGGGTGAGGGAGTAGGGATACTACTTTTAATGATGGCAATTTTCTCGATGAAATAAGAGTTAAGGGAATCACATAGAGATTGTGAGGGGACAGGTTTTGCTATCACTCTATCAGGTTGTGCAAGCTCATCGACTATAGAGAAGATATCCTTGGTCTTAGTAGCTGAGTTCATAATTTTTGAAGAGAAGTAGGTTGCCTTAGTCTGGAGGATAGAGTTTTTATAGTCTTTTAGCAGGGTAACATAAGTGGGTTTTTGTCTGGGGCATAATCTCGTCTCCAGCTGCGCTCGGCTTGATTAAGTGCAAGTTTTTTTTTGTTTCAGATCGTCAGAGTACCAGCGTTGAGCATCATGGGGGCATTTGAGCTTGGTTCTCTTAAAGAGGGCGATGCTGTCACTGGCTGATTCAAGCTATTGCTTGATGCTCGTTGCCCGATTGCAGAGGGAATCTTGTTCAGTTGGTAATGTGACCTTTAGTAGTGTACAGAATTCGCCAATATTGGCCCGATTCCAATTTCTAGCCAGGTGATTGCCCATCAGGGAAGGTTTAGTGAGGAGGTACAGGTCATGGTGAATGTGACCATGTACATGGGGAGATTAGTGGCTGTGAGATTTCTAAGTTGGAGGTCCAGACTTGGTCCAGGATATGTCCCTTTATGTGGGTGGCATCGTGCACATGTTGAATGCAGTTTATTCCTGACAGGAGATCCGTGAATTCTACGGAGCTGGCGCTCTCCTGTGCAGCAGAGGGCCAGTAGTTAAAATCTCCGATAATAATGATTCTGGCGTGGTTAATGACTAGTTGGGAAATCATTTCATCTAGCATTTGGGGAAATGAGGGCATGTGATGAGGAGGTCGGTAGAATAGAGTACAGACAAAGGGGGATTGGGGTGATTCAAATTTCATAATGAGGCTGTCAACCGAGGGTATACCAGCAATCCCTAAAGCAGTAAACCTGAGTTTTTTTAGGATGATAGCTGCAACCCCTCCCCCGGGTTTGCCCGAGGGCCTATTGGCCTGTAGTATGTAATAGCCATTGGGAACTGCTGCGAGAATATCAGGAACAGACTCGGTAGTGAGCCAGGTTTCAGACAAGAGAAGTATGTCAGGTTTGTCTGAGTCAAGGAGCTGAAAGATTTCCAGTTGGTGTCTCACCATAGAACGGGTGTTTAAGTAGCTGATTGCAAGGGTCCCTCCTGCCTGACACTCGGAGGTGGTAGATTCAGGTGGGCCCTTATGGGTAACGAGAGATCCCTGGTCGGCGGGTGGAGTAGAGAACTCTGGGAAGGAGTCTCTGTGTTTGAGGATCCCTGTTTTGTTAAGATGAGCCCTGGCACTAGTACTGATGGGCCAGTTACCATGTAAGTGTATCAGCTCAGCTGCTGTGTAGGTAAGAAAATGGGCATAGTGTGTAGCCCCTAGCCCCGGCCGGCCGCGGATGGGCGCAGACGGGCTTGCCTTTGGTGTGCCTTCGGCACAGCCCACCGGCTGCGTGCGTCCGCAGCGCGAGGAAAAAAGGCATGCCAAATAAATAGTGCTGGGAGAGCTAGAACGATGACCAACGGCTCCGCCCCTAACAACCCCCAACTGCCTGGCCGGCACCCTCCACAACAAGCGGGGAAACCCTGTGGAAGACCAGGATGCTGGCGTTTGACCCAGGGGAGAAGCGAGTGCAAAGTTCAAGGTGAGCAGTGAAATTCTGTGACAATAATGCAAAGTTTAAAAAGCAGTTCTAAAATCCAATTTTAAAAGCACAGAATCCAATTTTAAAAGCACAGAGTCCAATTTCAAAAGCACAATGTGAAGATTCAGACCATCGGCTTAGTAGTCAAGCAAGATAGTCAGTATTAGTAAGAGCAGCTGGCATGTGTCTGCGCGCGTCCACGCACTGTGTCATTTATTTGCCCTCTTATCGGTAAGTCCATTAATGAAATCACTGACTCACATTCACTGGTTTAGTCATCAATTATTATGTTTTCTTTTCTAGGTTCAATGATGGGAGTAGTTATGACGGGTGTTTTAGAACAATTTGATTTAACCCCATACATGGGACAACAGGACCTATAGTCACTGGTATAGTCAGAGCTTCAGGATGCGTGTTTAACGAGGTTATTTTCTGTATTAATTTGCTTCTATTCTTATTTATCGCTTCCCTTTCTCTTTCTTGAAGAACTCTCTCCATTGTTATTTCATGTACAACCTGTGGAACTAAAGGTGTTTCTAGAATTGGGGCACTCGGGGTAGTTCTATTAGGTCTTTCTTGATAAGGCGGAGGATTTTTCATTAAAATATCTTGTAAGTAATCATATTCTGAGTCTCCACTAACTTCCATTGTTAAGTGCTTTGTTTTCTCTGTGCATTTTCCTTCTGTCTGCTCCTCAGCCATCAATACAGGATATAATCTTTCAGCCACCATGGCTTGTCTCCACTGTTTCATCTGACTATCTCGGGTTTCGCGTGGAGATTTGGGATAAAATATGCTCAAGTTTCTGTTACTTCTGGATCTATCGCGCTCAAATGCTTCAGTCTCCCATTCTTCTAATGCCTCGTACTGTGTTAATCTCGGTCAGGGTTCTAATTCGTTCATTTTAGTGCGTAAGTTATGTAAGATTTTCCCATTAAATGTTCCAAATTCGCAAAAAGCTAATATTCCATCATCGTTTGTGTATTCTATCTAATTTTCTAACCATAAACAGGCATGATAGCCTCTTTCCATCATCATGTATGATGCGGGCGTTTTCTGGGGAGGGATAAGAATTCCTTCTCTAGTTTCAATGGGTTTATATTTTCAAAATAATTTTTAATTTTCTGCATAAATTATATTTTTCTCTTTTCTCCGTACATTTTTGTTGTCTATCCCTTTATATACTGTTCTCTTGCAAATCCTAAGTACCTTCTGTCTGGGCGATTCCCTATGAAAGTAGGATTGTGTTCCCACATGCAAGACCCACTATTAATTATTATGGCTTCTATTTTCAACTAATCAAATGTTTGTTTTTACTTTAATAATTGACCAATACCAGCGCCGCTTCTTATTCTTCTAACCAATCAGATTCAGTTTTGCTATGCGTTTAGCCAATACTAGCCCGGCTCTCAGTGACATCAGTATCATTCCTTAAAACTGACCCCTTCTTTGCAATTTTTGCGTCAGTCACACACCCGCTGTTCCAACCAATCCCAGCGCGGCTCTCTGTGACTTATTTTCTCATAATTTTTACACGTATATTGCATTAATTTACAACATAGAAACATTCTCTACTTTGTCAGATTCTCTAAATTTCAAAGAATAGTCAATTTATTTTGCTGTGAGTAAAACCTTTCCGCTTACTCTTTACACACTATGAGTAAAACCTTTCCGCTTACTCTTCACTCAAGCATCAGAGAACCTGCTACTCCTTCAGTATTATCCTTTCTAGGTGATATAAGACCAAAGTTTCACCAACAAACTCCTTTGCTACCAATTACTCTCACTTTCATTCAAAAACACAATCCCTAAATCAGTGCTTCTAGTTCTGCACAACTTTCAACATCTTCTCTAAATCATGACAAGCAACCTCACTGCAGTGTGGCTTCCATTCGCCATCAGCTATTCAATATTCCCGTAATTTCCAGACAACATAAAACAAAACACACAGGTTTTGGTTAATACATAAATCAATAATTCAATCCACAATATTTTCTACCTAAATAACTAGAACTATAAACCATAGCTCTGCTACCAAGAAAAACTGATCCAGCGGGTTACCAGCTTGGGTTACTCACACACAATATACTCACTTGGGCCCATAAACATTCATACAATAAGCTAGTAGTACCACTGGAGTCAATTTTGATTTCCCTGCACGATTGTATTTATCTTTATCAAATTCTTACCAACCCAATCTCCTAGATAATCAATTTCCTCTGGTCAATGAATCTAGTTGCTAGATGAATAGGTAGAAATATCATTAACGTTAGATCTCCAATAACCACAGACTCAAAGAGTTTTAAAAGTTTTATCTAATCAATAATTTTGTGAGTCAAAGATCAAATACATGTTATACACTGTTTTTCTGCAGGAGAGAAATCAAATTTGGTTCAATATAAGTCTCAATTAAAATATTGTGATGACAGTACCTGAAGAGGGAGAAAACAGAGAGCAGTACAAGGACGTACTACACAGAATTATATTTACCTAGGATGGTGTGAAAACCAAACTCCTGGCCAATGGATCAGATGGAGTCTCCAAGACAGGTCGGGAGACAAAGGATCAGGACAGGGTCAGGACCGAGAAGGTGACCTCGTCTAAGTGCAACGCCACCGACGCACCCCTCTCTGGCAGTACTCTCCTCGATTTCTTCCGCGAATCCCTTCTTGTATTTGCCTCCTCGATTCTTCTGTGATCCCATTCTAGATGATTGGATGCTTCGATCAGTATTTCGGTCTCTTGAGCAGGGTCTATGTTCATGTACCACCCCCAAATGTTTCAATATCGTGGAAGCCCCTACTTCTGATTGGGCAAGGCAAGGTGTAGAGGTCATCACACCATGCTAAATGTAATATTTTTACTTTAGGTTCATTGTTCAATGTTCCCGCCCCTTAATTTACTTTCCCAAGCTTTATTCCCACCTGCATTTCACATTATGATCAATCTCCTTCCTCTGTCCAGGTCGATGGGTTAAGTTCCCAAGAGATTCTTGCCAGCGCGACCTTGGCTGAGTTTCAATGGTGTCATCATAGTTCCGGGCAGGTTTGAGTGTGCTTGCGCACAGGTCAAGTGGAGTAGGGATTTCAGTCACTCTCCGAGGCCCAAATACGAAATAATAATAAAGTCAGAAAAAGACATGTTAGAATACGAAAATAAATGAATTCACTGTATACCCCTTATCTATCTTTCGCATTATCAATTTAGTAGAACTTGCAAGGTTTAGTTTAAGCAAAGCATGTGCATTAACATGTGAGTTTCAAGCGGCAATTTTAGAAGCTATTGCGCAGCTGCAAAGTTTTTCTCTCCAAGCATAGAAAACATCATACTACGTAGATGCAGTAGACGCATGCGCAGTTAGAATCCCGCGTTTTTAGCGGCAATTTTAATGACACTCTGGTTACTGGTTAGTAATACACATAGACAAGCTTCCCCTAGATTCAGTGTAATGTGTGTAATACAATATTAGTATTTACAAACAGATTGATTACAGTGGTATATGTTATTTTTAGAGGATTGCATCTGAGCAAGTCTCTTCTATACGAGACCTTGCTCCATTATAGATGACAGTGACACCACTGGGCGTGCCCCCTTTTTGCTGAATTAATAGAAGGAGCTTGAAAGCTAGACTACAGCACATTTTGGGGTTTCAAGACCCTCTGGGAACCCAAAGAATGTGCTCCTTGTGATGAACATGATCTCTAGCTGATCGCATCAAGAGGATACAGGGCATAACAAGTACCTCAGCTGCTCCCCTTCCATGGGAATCTAGCTGCAGGGAATGAACTGGGTGAATTAAAACTTTGCCCGCCTCAGGCAATGTCAGACTTTTACATTAAGATATAAAACCTTGCCATGTTGTCAACCAACCCTGCTAAACTTTTGCAATAGATTGTTCATACAAAACTGTTTTCCTTTGTGTGACAGGCTTTGGTCATGGGCAAAAAGCCAGTTCAGTTACGTTGCATTTCTTCTCCCAAAAATATTGCTGAATTCTTTCAATTGCTAAAAGTCGCTCAAATCTGCATAGTTACAAAGTCATATTTCCACTCTCCTAATTCCTTATTTTTCCTGCCAGTTTCCTCCACACACATTGGCTCTGTCTCTATCTCTCTTTGTTCTTTTCATTCTATCATCACCACTCTCTTTCTTACTTGCTCCCTGCACCCCACTTCCTTTCTATATTTCTACCCATTTCCTCCCCCTTCTATTAGCCTCTATCTAGGCAATTCATGTCTCTAAAGTGCACTTTTCCTTCTCCTTTCTTTGCCTGGGTCTAATATTCTACTGCTATTGTTATTGCTAACTCTTAAACTATTGGGCTTACCTCTCCTAGTTTCCCCTTCATCTATCAGACACAAACATTCTTTCACACAGCCCACACAAATAAACATAAGCGCACATTATTCTATTAAATATTTCTGGCAGTTAGAATTGAATACCCTCTTACACAAATAACAAACATGAATAAATGTGAATAGTGTTTTCGTTTAAGACAACAATGCGACTTACAGTTTTCCAAGTAGACTGGGAGCATTGACAGTTGGTTTCCATGGCACTAAATGCTAAGATGTACTTCCATGCCCACACAGCCTTTCACTGTAAACAAAGGATAGAACATTCATGCAGTACATCCAGGTAGACAAAGTACAATGCAACTGGCCATGTTAGCTCTCATAGGAATCTTTGCTCTCTGATGAAGAAAAAATAGCTGAACCAAATTTGCCCAAAAATTAGAACTTTACACAGAAAACATGCTTTTTGTGATTTGATGTAATTCTGTTCAGCCATTTTCGAAATTGATGGCATTCAAAGAGGGGCTCAGGTTTAGCAGGAAGGGATTAAAAGTTAGGTATAGCATGAATAATATGCTTTGGCAGTCATTATAGGTCTGAGGGACATGGTCCCTGCATCCTGAAAATGAATTAAAAAAAATATAAGGGGGCAGGCTAAGCATACCCTGACTCACAAGGACATATTGGGGTGGGGGTCTCAAAGGCACCCCTCACCTCACTTATTGGCTGCCCTCAACATGGACACCATATTGTTGCAGCCATTACAGGACTTGGTGACATGTCCTAATTGACTTGTTTTCTAATGAACGCCAGGTTTTGAGCATCACAAAAAGAGTACATACAAAGGGCAATAACAGATTTTAGTTACAGTATAAATCATTTGTTGTTGGTGTTATACTCATTTTAAGAATGCTGAGGAGTTCTAAGGTAATTTTACCCTGTGAAAAATGCTGGCCCTCTTCTTAGACTTGATGAACCACGTTTGATCGAAAACTGTTTTCTCTCATGATTTTCTGATAAATATTGTGGATGGTGCTCCAGAAGCTAAAATGCAAACACATTTTCTATAAATTCACACTATCTTCCTAATCCATGTGATAATAAACATATACTTCCAATAGCAGCAGCAGCCTGCCAGTTAATTCCCAAATGTTCTATGCACCTTCCTGCACTGTTCAAATTATCTATTAGATCACTAACATTCTGTATTTATGACAAAAGTGTGGCATACCTGAACGCTATCTTAATGGAATCAAAACTGTAACATTTAAATCCTTTCCCATCTATGATTCTGCAGTAAATGTAGAGGGGTTTCCTATTGTTGCAGACATTATGGTTAGTGCTCTAGAATGCTAAAATGAGGTAAATTTTCTATGAGTTCCCATAATATCTTCTTCATCCTTGCCAGTAAAATATTCTGAAATGCACAGAGAAATGTGTACTTCTAACACCAGTAGCAGTCTGTCAGTTAACTCCTTAGTGATCAACTGGAGCTTCAAAATAGCATTCTAATGAACAACTACAGCACTAACTTTTTCTATTCAAGAAGTGAGGAACTCCTGAACGGCATTTTGTTGGAATAGGAGCTGTTGAATTTAAAGCATTTCAAGATGAGTAGGCTGACATAAATGTGCATTGGGATGTTATGAAACCAGTGGGTTAACAGTGTGATGGGAGGAATGGATTTTTTGTAATTTAAGGCATTACGTATTTTTAAAGAGGCTACAAATAGTTAAAGAGAGAAACATCTACGGAAGAACAGCATCCCCTTTCCACATCTGTATACTCAGCCTACCTATCTTCTCAGCCGTCTAATAGCTCCCTAATTTTAATAACAACATTTTGCTACTTATACTAGTATTTATAGTTAGGACATAGTTGCTAAAGGAAATTGATTTTTTGGGTTGCTAATAACTAAAAATTATTTTAACCTCAGCTACTTCCTATAAATGTTGAGGTAATCCAACAAGCAAGGGTTGAGAAAAAAAAGGGATCCCAAAGCGCAATTTCGCCATGGAACATCCAAAGGGAATTTTCGAAACCACTATAGCCAAAACAGGTGAATTGAATTACACCAAATTTGTCAAAAAGCTATATCTTTATCCAGAAATTCTGCTTTTTGCGATTTGGTGTAAATCTGTTCAGTAGTTTTTGGAGACATTCAGATTCAGAATTTATATATATCTGGATGGTTGGGTTTGCGGTACTCTTGAGGGAGTTCTGCAGTCATACTACTTCAAATAATACAACAATATGACTGGCAGAGGGTTTTTTTCCACTCAGTCCCCTTGCTCCTGCAGGAGCAAGACGCTCCCATGAGTCCTGTGGGATCTCAGGATTTGATTGGTTGGAGCAACATGAATAGAAATGAGGGAGCTTGGTCCCCATATCCTGAATATGATACAAACATAAGGTATAAGAGTACAGGGTAGCGGTACTCTGACCCCTTGATATTTTGGGGGAGACTCCAGCCCACCTGTATCCAAATGTAAAAAAATATTTGGGCGGGATTTCTGTAATCCAGCTGGACTCTAGCAGGAGCCAGCACGATCCCTCACTCTTGTGAGGGTCTTGCAGGAACACACGGGCCACACTGGCACCCGTGAGAGTCCCACATTTTTGGAAAACAATTTTTAAAATAGGGGGCATGGGTGTCTGATGTGGGTTTGCTGCAAATGAGTATTTGGCACTGGGGCCAACCGATGCCGTGCACAGCCAAAATCTGTGCATGACAAGGGGATACAGCCCATGCTGGGTTGAGTACAGGTTGTAAGGTAAACAGTGGTTCCGTTGGGTGAAAAAATTGCTTCATACATTAAGCATAGTCAAGCGTTATTCAGATGATATGTGATATTCTACCGTAAGCAACACACAAAACAGTTTGTGTACAAATCAAATTCTTTATATATAAATTACGTCATTCATATATATATGCATCACTTTTTTCTGAAAGGGCGTCAAGCAATAGTGTAATAATAAAAGTGACACAGTGAATAATAAGTGCTCGGTGACAATGTGCGTGATATGTACAATACTTTAAAATCTAGAGTATTTGAAAATGGCCAGCAGATTAAATAATTGTAGTAACGCTGCGTGATGGAAGAGTTCCTTTTGGCGCAGATTCTATGTACTGGTCCGCATAAAAGTCGACGTTTCAACCCTTGTGCTGCGCTAATGTAAGGTCAGTACGGGTCTTCCTCAGGACAAAGAGCAAACAGTGACGGCCTGTGGGTAGGGAGAAGACTTAATCAGGAGTGTTGCTAAAAACAAAAAGGAACTATGGGCTAAAGGTGACGGGCAACTCACCTTGTTGCGATTGAAATTCAAATTCAAAAGGGGCCCTTTGGGAAGATGCCAATCCGGTGAGGTCAGGACTGCAAACGGATGATTGCGTGGTGGGGGCCTACAAGTAATTCACGTGGCAGATTAATCTCTATCTGCGATACTTAAAGATGTAATTATAATGAAGAAGCGGCAGAGGTGCTCACCTCAGAGGTATATCCGATGAACCACAAATCAGGTATCAGTCGGTGCTTGTCAAAGATATCTAAAAATAATGCAGTCTTTTAGAATCGATGCGAAAATTGATAGATACTATGGAAATAAAATATACACTGGGACAGGCTCACCTCTTTCAATATGAAATGCCGTCTCTATTCACGGCGCTGCTAATTCGCGCGGCAGGCAATATTTTCTCTGCTCGGCTGGAGCGGCGAAAACTGTTGGGAATTATACGTGATTTAGAAGATTAAGAAGATCGGTGCGTAGGGTGCATTAAAACATTTGATCAGTCAAGGATCAAGGACGCTGATTAAGTGTTCGGCAGTTACCTCACTAAGACGGCTGGCAAGGAGTCCGGGCTCGTCTGTGGTATGCGGCAGCAGAATTTGGAATGAGTCAGCGCGGGTAGATAAGACAGCGTGCGCGTGTACGTTGCACGTTACTGGTAACCAAGCAACCGGTGATCATGACGCCAGGTTGCTCGGGGTTCCGTCACGTGTTGCCATGGTAACGGTGTAAAACAAGGGAGAGTGACGCGGTGCGAGTCAAGCACTGCTGTCAAGGTCAGTGTTAGGTGAAAGCAGAACGTGTCTAATTGGTACACGAAAGAATCTTACAAGGAAAATGCTGTGTGCAAGTAAGGAATTACAGGTTTTCCTGAACAAAGTTTCATTCGATGTAGCACGTGTGATACATAAATATTATACTGATCAGCATACATGTTACTGACTGAGTTAAAATAAACATTGTACTGAAAATAGCATACTCTGTTTTTCAAATATTAACACAATCGGACCAAACATTTGAGTCTCAAGAACAGTTGAAATTGCTCCAAATGTGCCAGTACATAATATGGCTTAACTTTTGAGCATTTACCAAGCATACATTTTGGAAACCTATGTGCGGGAGGTTGTAGGGAACTCGCAGGGCAACAAGATGCACGTGTAAGAACTTAATGTTCAAATGCTCAAAAGTTAAGCCTTATTATGTACTGGCACATTTGGAGCAATTTCAACTGTATGCATCTTAAGTTCTTACATGTGCATCTTGTTGCCCTGAGAGTTCCCTACAACCTCCCGCACATAGGTTTCCAAAATGTATGCTTGGTAAATGCTCAAAAGTTAAGCCTTATTATGTACTGGCACATTTGGAGCAATTTCAACTGTTCTTGAGACTCAAATGTTTGGTCCGATTGTGTTAATATTTGAAAAACAGAGTATGCTATTTTCAGTACAATGTTTATTTTAACTCAGTCAGTAACATGTATGCTGATCAGTATTTTCCTTGTAAGATTCTTTCGTGTACCAATTCGACACGTTCTGCTTTCACCTAACACTGACCTTGACAGCAGTGCTTGACTCGCACCGCGTCACTCTCCCTTGTTTTACACCGTTACCATAGCAACACGTGACGGAACCCCGAGCAACCTGGCGTCATGATCACCTGTTGCTTGGTTACCAGTAACATGCAACGTACACGCGCACGCTGTCTTATCTACCCGCGCTGACTCATTCCAAATTCTGCTGCCGCATACCACAGACGAGCCCGGACTCCTTGCCTGCCGTCTTAGTGAGGTAACTGCCGAACACTTAATCAGCGTCCTTGATCCTTGACTGATCAAATGTTTTAATGCACCCTACGCACCGATCTTCTTAATCTTCTAAATCACGTATAATTCCCAACAGTTTTCGCCGCTCCAGCCGAGCAGAGAAAATATTGCCTGCGGCGCGAATTAGCAGCGCCGTGAATAGAGACGGCATTTCATATTGAAAGAGGTGAGCCTGTCCCAGTGTATATTTTATTTCCATAGTATCTATCAATTTTCGCATCGATTCTAAAAGACTGCATTATTTTTAGATATCTTTGACAAGCACCGACTGATACCTGATTTGTGGTTCATCGGATATACCTCTGAGGTGAGCACCTCTGCCGCTTCTTCATTATAATTACATCTTTAAGTATCGCAGATAGAGATTAATCTGCCACGTTTATTACTTGTAGGCCCCCACCACGCAATCATCCGTTTGCAGTCCTGACCTCACCGGATTGGCATCTTCACAAAGGGCCCCTTTTGAATTTGAATTTCAATCGCAACAAGGTGAGTTGCCCGCCACCTTTAGCCCATAGTTCCTTTTTGTTTTTAGCAACACTCCTGATTAAGTCTTCTCCCTACCCACAGGCCGTCACTGTTTGCTCTTTGTCCTGAGGAAGACCCGTACTGACCTTACATTAGCGCAGCACAAGGGTTGAAACATCGACTTTTATGCGGACCAGTACATAGAATCTGCGCCAAAAGGAACTCTTCCATCACGCAGCGTTACTACAATTATTTAATCTGCTGGCCATTTTCAAATACTCTAGATTTTAAAGTATTGTACATATCACGCACATTGTCACCGAGCACTTATTATTCACTGTGTCACTTTTATTATTACACTATTGCTTGACGGCCTTTCAGAAAAAAGTGATGCATATATATATGAATGACGTAATTTATATATAAACAATTTGATTTGTACACAAACTGTTTTGTGTGTTGCTTACGGTAGAATATCACATATCATCTGAATAACGCTTGACTATGCTTAATGTATGAAGCAATTTTTTCACCCAACGGAACCACTGTTTACCTTACAACTTACTGCCCAGGTTCTGAGGGATACTGGGTTACCCCATTATTTGTACAACTAGGGTTGAGTACAGGGCCTGGCCACAGGCCAGGCCCTGTGGCCAACCCCAATGCTGTGCATGGGTTGGAGAATTGTCATAGTTAGATATGCAAATAAAATATTATTTTACATTTTTTTTAACAATGAAGAAAACAAAAGTTAAAGTGACGTTATAGTTAGGTATGGTAATAATATCTTATTTTTCATTTTTAAAAACTTAGAAATTCACTTAAAAACCAAAAGTTAAAGTGAATTTATAATTGGTCCCCCGTGGCCCCTAACAAAAGCTGTATTGTGGGTTTCTGGGTGGTTACCAGGGCACCCACCAATAAATCAAAAGGTGGCCAGCTCCCACCTCAGTGATGGTTGGGGAGTCAGCGGGGGCTGCAAGGGCCCAGGGGCTCCCACCTCCCCTGCAGCCACTAACATTATAGATACATGTGGGTGCTCCTGGCTGACAAACAGTGCAAAACTGAAAATGCCAGCTCCTGCTGGCACCTACAATTGATGCCAGTTGGGGATTCGCCAGGGGCAGCAGATGCCTTGGGGCTCCCCCGTAGCCTCTAACTTAAAAAAAAGTTGTGGGGAGCCTGGTTGGCCACTAGGATAAAAGATATATATGTATATATAAACAGACAAGGAGCACCCCATAATGTCTCGCTAGGTCGTTTTTGTTATATTTGTGGATCCTGGTGGTGCCCCTAGAAGAAGCAGGGGCACCACGAATCATTTTTGTTATTGTTTTGGGAAGATGCATGGAGTACAGCAGCCCCCCAGAAACATTTTTAAAAAATACAGAAAGTCTCATAGGTCAATAAATCCATAAACCCAGGAGAGATTACCATATTTATTTAAAGCACTCTGAGCTGGAGCTATATGCTCTTCAGTTGGAGTGCATGACCCATTTGCAATTACTTTTAAGGCTCCACTTTATGGCCTGAAATCTTTTCAAAGAAAGGCTCATAGACATGTTGATTTCTTTAAATAATGCTTTATTAAAAAATGTATGACAGCCTTTTTATTAAACATTATAATGTGTGAATTCATGTAATGTATAATTAATTATAATTATTCATGGCTTTTTGACAAAGATGATAGTTGTGGTTTATATATGTTATTATGCTGACCCTCTCATAAATCCTATAAACTTTACTTTTTATATTCTGAAGTTCTGACCCCTTGACAAAGTCAGTAAGTTTGCCTTACTTAAAATGACACCCTTTATATGGTAACATCATAAAGATAGCCGCCGCCGGCGTGCACAATAACACAAAGAGGAATATTACTTGTGGTCTTTTTCAATGCAAATGACAAGACCCAAACCTTTCTTGAAATGTTTTTTCTTTCTGTAGGCATTGTAGTCATTCAGAAGTACTATGTAGTCACCTATTTCCAGGAGTTAATATCCAGCTCGAGTGCACTCATTCCCATACTTCTCGGATGATGGATGGGTGTCTGTCCCCTGATGGACAACGATGAATGTGGCTTCAGATTTTATGACAAGTTCCACTACTTTATCATGGGCACCTGCAATGTGAGCTACACAATCTCGAAGCCACACTTACCATAGCCAGAATGTCTTCAAGATTGTGAAGTTTCTATAAAAATATAATTCTGAAAGATGGAAGTTCATAACCTGCAATGATCTGTGACTGCACAGGTTGCTTGCAACTGCATTTATCGTAACCAAAGACCTTCATTTTCACTTTCAGACAAGTGATGAATTTCTTGATGTATTCACCTTGGTTAGGGAGAGTGGAATGAAATATATTACGCTTGTGAACATTTTTCAGTGGCATGAAATATTTCAATAGGCTGGCCTTAACACTGACATGAGGGGGAGGGTCATTAAAGTGGAAATGTACACTTAGCAGGCGCTGCAAGCAGAAATGTAATTTCCATTCATTGACAGATCATATAACTCGTGTTAGGACACCTTCCTCTGTCCTAACAGAAGTAGGAGAGAGTTTTACTGTCAGGAAAAAGGTTGTTGGTGGCATATTGCTTTATGCAAAATGACTTCAAAAAGGAGGCTAATGCTGTGTGTGGTTTAGAACCATAAGTTTGAAAAAACTAGTGCTGGTGATAAAGTGATCTGCAGCTTGGTCGTTCTCTGATTTTGATCTATCCCTAACGGTTTCAATCTCCATGTGCAAAGAGGGCATAATGAACATTTGTGAGATTAATAATAAGGTTGTTCTATATCTTATTAGACCATTGGAATGTTGAGAGCTCAATTGAAGACAATGGAGTTGCTCCAGACTTATAATGGCTGGTATGAGCCCGAAGCTCCAACATTCCGATGATCGTCTTCATGTTTCTCCCTTTTTAATTTAGAACATCCTACCCTTGATGAGTGGACTGTTGTGAAAGCCTTAAAGCCCTTCTGCCTCTGGTTATACCGGTTGGTAAAGGCCCTCTTCCAAATTAACTCAGACTCAGGGCCCTTAACAACTTAAGGCTAATAATAAGTCATCTTTATTAAATCACAAGTAAATCCATAAAATATCGTCATTCGAATCTTTCTAGAATCAATAATCAATCAATAAGCAATTAATAAATTGCAATAAAAAGCATTAAGCGCGAGAGGGGTGTCAGTCAGACCTCATAAAGAGTTCCAGTTCGAGAGAGTGAGAATTCAAGCATACATCTTTGGCATATAAAACAGTTCAATAAATCAAAAATCTTACTATAAACATGTTTTTTGTCAATTCCTCTTGAATTGAGCAAGGTGGAGTTAGGTGCCCTGCATCCTGTTAAGGACCCCTACTCCAGATTATTATTACAATTTTTTACGTTTTCCAAAATTGCAGCCAAATCATCTGAGAAGCCTGAAGTCTGTGATTTTCCTTGCACATGCTATTATAAATTAATAGAAGCCTAGCAACATTCTGGCCGACTGGCGCAGGTCGCTGAGGTGTGCATTAAACCTGCCAAAACCGTTTCTGTGTTATCTCATTGTTTTAGAGATACATGTGGCATTTAAACAAACAAGAAACGCCTTTCCTGTATTGCTCCATTTGCATGTATTCCTGGCTGCACCTTAAATTTAGGGTGATTATCTCTCTCCATGTCATTATGGACACTGTTTCCAGACATAGATTTTGAATACATTCTAGATAATGTAGACTTGTTTTACTTCCATTGTGTAATTAAACTGACACACCAGATTTCAGACATTTGTTGGTGAAAAGTGCAGGACTGAAGACATTATCTGTAACAACCTGAAATGAGGTGGGCACGCTACTGGTGATAGAAGAATTCATCTGTTTGTATCCATATATTAAAAAAGCATTTCTAAAGCACTTGTGCACTAAAATAGTTTACTCACTGCAAAGGGCCAGGACTTGGTTGTGCAAATGAAAGGTTAGATATTTATTACATAACAGCTAAAGAGCTGATTTAGAGTTGAGGGGAGAGGGTCCTTCATCACAACAGTGACAGAGTTTCCTCTCCACCAAACTATGGGTCCACTCGCCTGATTTACAGTTGGGTAGACTGCAAGTATGTCAACAAAGGAACCTACTCTTTTTGCTATTTTGCTGGCAGGCTATTCTGAAATCCCAATGGAGTGACGGCCATCAGGGTTTGACCATTCGACAGTCTGATTTAGAGCGTGTGGTGGCATGGCCAATTTTTACGATCCCTTACTGCTGTAAAAAACCTCGCAGTAAGGGACAGTAAACATGTTTAATTCACCCCCACACCATAGGAGAAAAATCCCATGGTGTGGGGGTCATCAGTTTTTGTTTTTTCCCAAAACAAAATCCCACTTTGTGATTTTAATTTTAAAGAAACTAAAATAAATATAAAATTTAATGGACGACCGTCATATTTGATGGAGTCATGCGTCAAACTTTAAACTAATTGACAGGAACCAACGTGATAGCGGCTCCTGTCAATGACTAGAGTTGTCTGCAGGGCTGGCAGACAACTCTGAATATGAAATTTGGGTTCTCTGTCTGTGTGACAGAATATTTTTATTGACCACATCAAAGCCATCCAAGCATTGATTTTGATGAAGCGATGTATTACATGGTCCTGGAAGGCAGCAATGGCACTTCTGATACGAGACTGGTGGAGGGATATCTTGCCGTGTTCCTATTCAGAGATCACTATATTGACAGATTCTCATGGCAGGAGAGTTGAGGAAAGGTGGTTCTCAACGTGGGATACCTAGCTAGAAAAGGTAGAGGCAAAAATCAGAATGAGACTCAGTACAATATGTGCAATTGAATGTTATCAGTAAACTGGCATAACCAAATTGTCATGGGAATAATTAGTAGTGTGGACATGTCATTGAATTTCTCTGTTTTAGGTGACTGAGTGAGAGCAAGAGGCATTCAGGTTTTTTTTTAAATTTAATTCTCTTCCTTCTAAATGATATTGCTTTGTTGATGTGTTCAATGATGAATATGGAAGCAGACGTATTAAAGTCCTTGGTACCAGCGATCACATTAATGGGGATGTAGGTACAAGCTCAGCCTCCTTGAATTTGATTATGATCTTGCAGCACTGTAGACGTGTAATGAATATATACCCTAACAACGCATGCAAATACATTGCATGTCATTACAACACGGTCGTTACAACAACCGCATTGTTAGAATGCATACCATCACTCCGCAAGTCATTACTACTACGACTTGCTGTAGGGGGCGCATTGGACGTAGGAATAGTATTATTTACTATTCTTACTCCAGTTTTTGCAACAGGGAAGGTGTTGGATTCTAAATCCAACACCAGTGCGCCCCCTACAGCAAGTCATAGTAATGACTTGTGATGTAATGGTATGCTTGGTAACAACACGGTCGTTGTAACAACCGCGTTGTAATCATACCACGTTGTGGAGACAGCGTTGTAAACGCTGTTTCCAGCGTGGAGTATAATGTAATGGTTTTCCTATACTCTCAGTATAACATTCAGTAAAACAATATGCCAAAAAATTATATGTAAGTATAAATGGAAGCCCTGAAACTCAATGGCAGTCAACAGTAACGGGTAACAGATATTGAACGATGATGCCAAGGGACTCAAGGCAGGGGCTAGGCATGAGGAGTGAGTACTAGCAGTGGCAGCCATTCTCTTCTTGCAGTGAGGACATTTGACACTGCAGTAAAGGGAACCATGAATAAAAAATCTAGGGTGGTGGTGAAAATATTTTTAAAAATGTGCGTTCCTGAACCTCCCCCTTAAAATAAATATTAGCAAAATACTTCAAATGTGTTTTAAAATGTTCCAGTTGAGCAGCTAGCCTACAACACTTCTTTAATGGGGTACACTTGCACACTGTGCTCACCCATTAACACTGAAGGCTTTAGTAGACTAATGTGGAAAAATCAACAAACTATGTAGGTGCCTGTTTTCACACTTGCACTTTTCGGAAATTAAGAATAGACTGGTATCACTCGGGGCCTGATTCTCAAAGGTAAACATACACTGTGTTGTATGTTTACGATTGTTTGCTATTCACAAAGGGATTTACGAGTAGTATCTTTAGTCTCCACACAGCTATGTGCCAAGGATTCAGATGCTTGAGCAAGACCGACGTCCCGAAGGAGCATTTTTTTTCAGTACCTCTGAAAATGTCTCAGTTGCAAAGGTTACATGTAACCACCTTCGCTGAGACTTTCATCTCACCTGCAGGCACTGAAAAGAAGCCCCAAACAATGGAATTTGAAAAAGGCCTCCGCGCCTCCTGTACTTTCAGGCTCATTTCATCCTCCTTGCGGTCTTTCCATATGCCATTGTGTGACTTTTTTAATTGAATCCCCCCAAAAAGTTCAAATGTCTAGAAAAAAACTGAGAAGAGTGCAGGGGATTTCAATAAAGCTAAGTACTGCTCCTCAATACCAGTAATAGGGTGGGACCGCTTATAAAATACATCAGCCAACCACTGTTTACTGTGAGTCACAGATTCAGCTGTACCATTTTCAAGTACTGTGGTACCATGACCCATCATAACGGAGACATTTTTTGAAAACTACAAGAGATCTTTGTTATTTGTGTCTGTGAAGAAACTCCTAAGCTCAAACTTAAAATAAAATAGCCCCTTCATAGTAAACACAACTTTAAAAAGCACTTCTTGGTCCCATGGAACTCCCACGTGATCCAGAAAATGAAGTAGAGGCCATGTAGGAGTGATGCAGCACTCTGTCAGTTGCTCAATGGATCCTGATAGAGTACTGAGGGATGTGGAAGCACTTGAGGGTTGTGCATTCCAACACCGTAGCTCGTGCTGACATGCAGAAGAGCTGAGTGCCTGAAAGACAAGTTACTGCTCCAGAGGAGGTGCTGCTTCAACACTGAGAGGAAAGTGACGAGAAGATGCAGCATTTTGAACATTCTGCAAGCACTGCCTCAAAGTTGTGGCCTCCGGGAAAACTATTGAAAGAATATTTTCCAAGGCCGTAGAAGATAATTTTCACACAGAACACAAAGAGTTGATAGAAAACCAAAATGAATGTAAAAAGTTGCAAATAACATTTAAAAAGACAAATGAGACAAAGTGAGAAAAAAAACAGTAGTTCACAACCGTAAAAAAAAAAAGTAAAAAACCCCACAGAAATCCCTACAGTAAAACTGTATCCAATTTATGTGTAGATGGGATGAAGATGTATGATTTCAAAGAGTTAGGTGCAACTTCTTGTCAGAGACCAAGCCTTCTGTCCAATCCTCTACTACATATGGTCATGTGCCATCAGCAGATATTCTCCCCACCTGAAAAAGGAATTACACATCCTAAATGTAGAATACACCCACACACATACATTAACACACTCATTTGCTGCCTATTCCCTCATCCTCCGGGCTGCATCTTCAGCTGCAGCAGCTCTCTGAGGTGATTGCCCTGGTTGGGGAATGGTAGAGGCCAGTGTGTGTCATCCACATGGTTAGCACCACTGCATCTTACTGGTGGAAGAGGAGAGCTGCTGGATACAGTGCATTTCTCCTTGTGTGCCCACATTTATACAGCTCAGCACCAGTGCCCATACCAGGTTCATCAAGGAAGCATCTAGATTTCACGAGAAACTGTAGTTGAGCATAGACAGGAATAACATATTTTTCGCCTAGATCACTGCCTGTTTCGCTCATTGATTAAGGTTGTCAACCTGATCGTGAACCCTCAGCCAATAAGGAAGCAAGGCTGTGCCATGTCCACCACCTTCTACTTTGATTAGCTTCAGGCTACAAGCTGTTTGTGTGCTTATTTGGTCCATTATTTCCCCCTGAAGAGGGTAAAACATGGTACGTTGGACATAGTATTTCAGCATCTGTGTGCTATTCGCCATTTCAAGGAAGATATTTCATACTTCCCATTAAGTCATGTGTGGAAACAGGCCAGAATCATTAATTGTGACCCCTGTTGTGTTAACATGGGACTTGTAATCAGGCACTGAGGGTTTTTCACTAGTTCATTGAACCAGGGAAAGCTCAACATGGATCTCACACCTTGTTGCAACTCCTGGCTCCTCCTGAGAATGACCCACTCAAAGGTCAGTGGTAGGTGGGGAGTTTGAGGCAATACACTCTCGAATGAAAATGCTGGTGTTCTAAGATAAGCTTACCGAGGACTGAAATCTTCCACATGCTCAAAGTCAAAATCTTGTCCGATCTGCATTTTGACTATGAATGTAGATGGTTAAAGTGAAATTTCAATATCCTTTTTCCTTTTTAGGTTTTTTTCAAAAGCTGTCAGAAAAGCTCCCAAAAGCAAAACTGGCTTTTGGTGTCAAAGGGTTAATAGCAACCTTCACATATTGATCCCCTAAAGTCTGTTCTTCCTTACATTGTCAAGTAAAACAAACTAAGCATTGCATTGTTCACCCACTAATAAAGAACCTGAGCTGAATCTGTATTTTCTTATCATAATTTTAATGTACTTATGATGTGTTACTTGGTACAACGGTAACCACAGGTTCAAACATTCAGTGAGACAACAGTGCCACGTGTGGTATAGTGACAGAAACTGCAACGCACAGCAATGGTAATGCACAGCTCAGAAGACTCAGTTAACTTAGGAATGCTGAACTCTGGCCCTGTGTATTGATCCACTAGCCTGGGGTCCACAGTGTTGACAGAAAGGGAATAGACCCATTATCAGAAGCACATTGAGTGCCCAAGGAGCACCCAGTGTTAAAACATTTGCATATGACCTGATTCTGGACCAATAGCTGATAAGAAGCAGGGCAGGCATCTTGCAGTGAGGTATAACAAGCCACCCCCCAAGCAATTCTTTTATGTGAAGGAGTGCACCAGCATCTATATGCTGCCACCAGCTGGGTCAGTGTGTGCTAATGGAAGGGTTTGGTCCTAATGTACCATGTGGCTCATGAGTCTCCCTCTCTTTCCCAGTGTGCATTAGGTTCATGGGGCTATCCAATGGACAGTGGTGTTCATTGTAGGTAAGACATACCTATCCACTTAACCTAATGATATGAGGTCCTACGACTTGGAGTGAATGAGTTGACCAAAAGCAGATACTGTGATCCCAGGAGGAGAGCCTCATTGGGCACCTAGTGTGTAGAACATTCAAGAAGCTGGTTCATCTGGCCATGTGCCTCACAAAGCACTTTACTGTGGACTCTATGAGACTAAGCTGCCAGAGTGGTGCCTCCAGGATCTTGGGGCTTCTGATCAGGGGCTTTAGAAGCTCAGGCCATCAGATAAGGTGGTGTCAGTCTAGATAGTGAGAGTGGAAGCCAACAAGGCTAACGTCAACACTTCATTACACAAGTTTTATAAAACTAAAAATATAATTGATGTTTGGGAGAGCTTGATGTTATTGTTGATTTAACCGTCCTCTGCTATTCATGCTTGGGGTCTGGGAAGCCTCCAAGCACCTCCAGGTTGATCCCTGCTGTGGCAGGGGTCTCACCTTGAATAGAAGGGAGATACATAGGTACAAAGATGGCCGTCAAGGTTGTCTTCAATACACTTCTGCACAGTTTGGCTCAAACCTTGCTGTGTTGCAGGGAGATGACACTGACACAACTGGGTGAAAGCCAGACTGTAGCACATTCTGGGGTTTCAAGACCCTCTGGGAACCCAGAGAGTGAGCTCCTTGTGATGAACACGATCTCTAGCTGACCGCATCAAGAGGATAGAGAGCATATTGAGAACCTCAGCTGCTCCCCTTCCATGGGACATCTTTCTGCAGGGAATGAAATGGGTGAATCAAAACGTTGCCTGCCTCAGGCAATGTCACACTTTTTCATTAAGATGTAAAACCTTGGTACGTTATCAAGTGAACTCTACTAAACTTTAGCAGTAGATTGTTCATGCAAAACTGTTTTCTGTAGCGTGATAGCCTTTGGACATGGGCAAAAAGCCAGTTCAGTTATGTTGCATTTCTTCTGCCCAAAAACATACTTTTTGCTGAATTCTTTCGAGTGCTAAAAATCGCAATAATCTGCATAATTACAAAAGCAATTCTTTTCACTTTCGTAATTCCTTATTTTTCCTGCCCATTTCCTCCACACACATTTCCTCTGTCTCTATCTCTCTTTGTTCTTTTCATTCTATCATCACCACTCTCTTTCATACTTGCTCCCTGCACCCCACTTCCTTTCTATATTTCTACCCATTTCCTTCCCCCTTCTATTAGCCTCTATCTAAGCAATTCATGTCTCTAAAGTGCACTTTTCCTTCTCCTTTCTTTGCCTGGATCTAATATTCTGCTGCTATTGTTATTGATAACTCTTAAACTCTTGTGTTTACCTCTTCTAGTTTCCCCTTCATCTCTCAGACACAAACACTCTTTCACACAGCCCACACAAATAAACATAAGCGCACATTATTCTATTAAGTATATCTGGTAGTTAGAATTGAATACCCTCTTACATACATCACAAACATTAATAAAAGTGAATAGTGTTTTCATTTAAGACAACAATGTGACTTACAGTTTTCTAAGTAAACTGGGAGCTTAGACTGTTGGTTACCATGGCACTAAATGCTAAGATGTACTTCCATGCCCACACAGCCTTTCACAGTAAACAAAGGATAGACATTCATGCAGTACATCCTGGTAGACAAAATACAATACAACTGGCCATGTTAGCTCTCGTGGGAATCTTTGCTCGCTGATGAAGAACACATAGCAGAACTGAATTACACCAAATTTGCCAAAAAATTTGAACATTACACAGAAAACATGCTTTTGTGATTTGATGTAATTCTGTACAGCCATTTTTAATGGCATTCAAAGAGGGGCCCAGGTTTGGCAGGAAGGGGTTAAATGTTAGGTATATCTGGATTTCTGGTGTCATTAAAAAGGGGGCCTGATTGGCTGACCAAAGCATGAATAATATGCTGTGGCAGTCATTATAGGTCTGAGAGACATGGTCGCCGCATCCTTAAAATGAATTAAAAAAATATATAAGGATGCAGGCTGAGCACACCCTGACCTACAAGGGCATATTGGGGTGGGGCTCTCACATGCACCTCCTTTCCCTTTTAATGGCTGGCCACAACATGGACAACATGTTGTGGCAGCCATTATAGGACTTGGGGTCATATGTATGAAAATACTTTTTTGCGATTCTCAAATAGCGATTTTTTGCGAATCGCTATTTGAGAATCTCAAAATGCTATGTATGTAGGATTTGCAAATAATTTTGCGAATCCTACATATTCCTTAATTGCGAATTGCAAATTCCGATTCGCAATTAAGGAATATCTCCCTATTCATTCCTCTGGGCCTAGAGGCACAGAGGAATGAATGGAAAGACATTCTCAATTTGCGATGTGCATTTTTCAGAGAAATCGCAAATTACCACCAACTTGAAGTTGGTGGTAATTTGCAATTCCTTAAGGAAAATGAGCTGGGAAGCGAGAACACATTCAATGACTATCTTCACAGCCAAAGAGACCACTAAAATCACGAGTTTTCTCTACACTGCAAAAACACATGTTAATTCAGCACAAGCATTTCAGACTGACTAGGCCTCATTTCATGTTTCAGGTGCCATGTGTTTTCCACTTGCACCAAAATCTGCGTCATTTTAAATGCAGTCTGTCTAAAGCACAAACAAATAAAGCAATGCCTAATCTTGATGAAATCTAGCTCTATCAATCCTCCCTTTTGATTATATCAAATCATGATACCTCAAATGATTTGTAAATCATCACATTCATTTAATTTCACAAGTGACAAAAGCTGAGCAGATAACAATTTTACTTCTATTTCTAAGGCAAACACAAGTCTGGTCTGTAATCAGATCATATATAGCCAAGCTCAAATGTTTAGTGCAGAGTTCTGTAAGTAGCTTCTTGGAAGTGTTAGTCTTCTCTAAAATAAGTAACTAAAATAATAAAAGGAGAATTCAACAGGACAGTTTCAGCATTTCTTTGCTCTTTGTCATCAGCTTGCCATCAGTATGGCTCATACAGTGTGGCATTCTGTACTTTTCCCATGCAAATTTGACCACTTAGGTGCTGAGAAACTCTGACAGAGCACCATCAATTCTTTGCACTTTTTCAACCCAAGCCTTTCACTTTTATTTTCACTTTGAACAGATTCAGATGTTTCAGCACAGCATCTCTCAGATCAAAGTCGTTGCACCATCCATTTTGCAGCTCTTGTGTAGCACTGCAATCTGGTGAGAAACTGCACGTTCTACATCAACCAGACCTACACAGCAATGGCTAGTGTTTTCATCAGTGTTTTTCACAAGTGCATTTGCATGTAAATACTCAAGCCACTTCGGTGATGCTGAAACACAGTCTTTTGCAAAACGTAACTCTGTGCTGCTTTTGTGTTGCTTTGTTATGCTTGAAACTTCAGGCAGATAGCTACAATCCATTTCTTGTCCAATCTGTGGTTCTGTACTCTTCATCTCTGAGACCTCATTATGATCTGATTTCAGAGAAACTGGTAATCTATACCTGGGCATCAGTTTTTGCAGCAACACATTTGCTACAATGCAGTTGTCACTTTTCTCAAAACAAATTCTGATAAACCCTGTTGTTCTGCTTCTGAAACAATTTCTTGAGCCTCTATTAATTTACCTGTGAAGATTCCATTGAATGTATATGCTAACAGAACACAATTGTATGCAACTGAATTAGCATTTCTCTCTCCCACGACAACAGTGACTCCCATTTGAGCAGAAATACTGCATATTATGGTAAGGGCAATCAATTTTGAATTTTGGGCTGAGGTAACTACTGAAAGCCATGAAGCTTTGACAACATCATGTATATGAAGCACAGCATGTGCTGCTCTTAATGTGTCATTGTTACCTTTCAAATATGGGCCAGCTACAAAATGGGCATTGTTGGGCTGAATCAGACATTCATCGTTAAAGTCTGATCTTGGCTTTATGCATATTTTCATGACATCTAGACACTCATATTCAGTTTTATCACAAACCAATTCATTTGCTGGCATTTCTGTGAAGTTAGGGTCAAGGGTCATTGGGAAATACATCTCAGACCTTTGAACACATTAATGTTTTTGAATAGGCAATGAGAGAGCGCAGCCCTCCCTCTCACTACAAATTGGTGTATTGTCTTTCAAATAAACTTTCATTCCTAGTGTTGGGGCGTGACACTTTTTCTCTTTCAACTCTAGGAATGCTTTGGTGCAATTGTTGTCCAATGGAAGCGGATCAGACACATCCTTGTGTGTCAGCCTCAGTAGGCTTAGCCACTAGGGAAAGGTTTGGTAACCACTCTCTACAGCAGCTAACCATTCCCAAAAACTTCCTGACTTCTTTCTGAATTTGAGGTGGATTCATCTGGTAAATTATTTCCACTCTCTCTGGTGACACCTTTCTACCTCCCTTTCCAATTATGTGTCCGAGACATTCATTTTCTTTTTGACAGTACTCCTGACTATTCTCATGCAATGGCACTGTGACATGAACTTGATAAAAATCAACAACAGTAAGCCATTCTTCAGCACATGGAATGTGAAAAAATAGATTGGCTGGATTTGGTACCACAGAACAACATGGAAAAGTTATGCTATTAATCTCCTGCACTATGCTGTTCTTTTCATTTAGTTTCTGTGAACCTGTGATCAGAAAGTTACATAAACTTCCAATCAATTCCATTAAAAATCATTTACACAGTTTATATCCAATTATGGGTAAAATGTCTGCAACTGATGGTGTTCTTGAATACATGTTATCTGGTTCTAATTTGAATAAAACATGTTCTGCACATTTTATTAATCTGACATCTCTCTCTGTGAACTCTCTTCTATGTTTATTATTTCTTTCAAATCAGAAGGTAATTTTTCAACTGTCTTTTCTGAAAACAACGCTACAGCTGTCTCTTGTTGGGCCATTTTAAAATGAACATCCTCATCAGGAATCTGAAAATTAACATTATCTAGTGTACAGTAATCTGTGCTGTTTAATTTGCAAAACAATTGTTTCCTGCCAGGCCTGAGTCACAAACAACAAATTGGTGACTTTCTTCAAATGGGCCTATTTTTGGTGCAAATTCTTCTAAAACTGGGTTTTGTAATTTCTTTGTTTAAAACTCCAACTAAGTCTGGACCTTTCACTGCTTTTACAGTGGACTTGGTAAATTCAGAATTGTTAGCGTTAAAACTCACATTTTCAAATATAGCAACCTGTTCAACTGAGTTCTGATTTTTTTTCTGTAAATAATTCACATTTGCTTTGGGCAACTTATTTAAATTAATTTTAGCATTTTCCATATTTTTGGGGACCATTTGGGCTTGAAAAACTCCTGCTATTGGTACCTGTTTCTGAACTGACATTTGCATTAACTTGGCTGACACCTCTTGCACCTGCATCTCTCTCTGTGTTCTTGCACATTTCCAACTGCTGCATTATGTTTCAATTTAAATTTCTTCTTCCAATGTTCAAATCTGTTATAAAGATGGCAAAATAATACTTTTTCCAGCAGTCCAACATCCATACCAGAATTTGCACAAAGCAAAACACCTTTACTTCCATCCTGTGTACTTTTAATCTGTACCCAATCAACATCCTTTGCTGGCACTCTGCCCTTCAGGAAAGTAATCACTGCTACGTTTTTCTCCATAACAACAGAAAATGATGGTGCATTCATGCAAACCCCTTTCATTGTCTCCTTACCTGGCCTTTGCACAACAACTTTAGAATCAAACTACAATTCAGTCTGCATGGCAATGTCAAAGAACATTTCGACATGAATGCACAGCTCCTTTAAATTTTCAACAAATCCATCAACTTGTGGGTACCACAGCGTAGGTTTGTCCCTCAATTGTGGGCATGTGTTCAGAAATGCTGCAAGTTCACTTTTGTTCCGTGGCATAGGAACATGCACTTATCCCACCTTTTCTCTCAATGAGTAAGCTAAATCTTCTCCCTCATCCTGTTTATTATTCTCCCTAACAAGGTCTGGTGGTTTCCTTTTCTTCTCAAACCCATTGCATTTGAAAATGTATTTTATTATTTCTGCAATGTGCAATTGCAATCCTGAAGAACACATTTTCTCATTTCCTTCTTCATCCATATGTACCCTGAAACTTTTCTGAAATGGAAAACTTCCTGAAAAAACAATTACATAATTTTGACCCACATCTGTCAGTCCATCATGTGTAGTTACTGCACATGAAGCTGTTTCCTTACTTGGGGAAATTAATTATTTTTCCTGACACTGGTTCACATTTTCATGAATTAAACAGCAGGGACTGTTAATTTCCTCATATTCAAATGTTGAATTTAAAACATTATCTCTCTCCATCATCAGGACGGACACTTTTTCCAGACTTAGACTTTGAATACATTTTAGATAATGTACACTTGTTTTGCTTCCAGTGTACTAATTAGACTGACACACCTGAATTCAGTGATTTGTAGGTCAAAAGTTCAGGATTGGAGACAGTATCTGTAACAAACTGAAATGAGGTGGTTAAGCACTGGTGATATAAGAATTCATCTGTTTGTATCCATATATAAATGCAGCATTTCTAAAGCGCTTGTGCACTAAATGAGTTTACTCACTGCTAAGGGCCAGAACTTGGTTGGGCAATTGAAAGGTTAGTTATTTATTAGAGAACATCCAAGGTGTTAATTTAGAGTTTAGTGGAGAGGGTCTCCCATCACAACAGTGACGGAGTATCCTCTCCACCAAGCTGAAGGTCAATTTGCCTGATTTACAGTTGGGTAGACGTTAGGTATGTCAATGAAGTAACCTACTCTTTTTGCTCTTTCCCTGACAGGCCATTCCGTAAGCCCAATGGAGTGATGGCCAACAGGGTTTGCCTATTCAACAGTTGAATTCTGAGCGGGTGGTCGAATGGCCAGTTTTTACCATCCCTTAGTGTTGGAAAGAAAAACTGCCAGTAAGGGACAGTAAAATGTTTAATTTATCCCCACACCATGGGAGAAAACTCCCTTGTTGTTGGGGTCATTAGTTTTTGTTTTTCCAAAAACTAAATCTCACCTTGGGATTTTGTTTTTGAAGAAACCAAATTAAATATAAAGTTTGATGAGCAACCGTTATATTTGATGGAGTCATGTGTCAAGCTTTTAACTAATTGACAGGAAGCAACATAACAGCGGTTCCTGTCAATTACTGGAGTTGTCCACAGGGCTGGCGGACAACTTTGAAAATGGAATTCAGGTTCTCTGTCAGGGTAGCACTGTATTTTATTTACTTCCACAAAGCCATCCAAATATGTATGCTCCTTCATTGACTAGCATTGATTTTGGCGTAGAGACGTATCGCCATGTCCTGGAAGACAGCAACGGCACTTCCGGTACGAGAATGATGGACTGCTGCAGTGGTAATATTCAGAGATTACTAAAGTGTCGGATAGTGTCAGGTTCTCATGGCTGGAGAGTTGAGAAAGGGCAGTTCTCATTTTGGGATACCTACCTAGAAAAGGTATAGGCAAAATCAGATATTCGTCCCCTTTAGAGGAACAGATGGCTGTTGCTCCGCATATTTATGCTATGGTGACTTACTACTGGTCAGTACATTTGAGAGAGACTCATCACATTATGTGCAATTGAATGTTATCAATAAACTTGCACAAGCGAACTTGTCATGGGAATAATTAGTGGATTCAACATGTCATAATATTTTCCTGTTTTATGTGACTGAGGGAGAGCCGCAGGCATTCTATTTTTTTGTTGTTGAATTCTCTTCCTTCTATATGATATTGCTTTGTTGATGTGGTCAATAATGACAATGGAAGCAGATGTATTAAAGTCCTTGGTACCAGTGATGACATGGATGGGGATGTAGGTACAACCTCAGCCTCCTTGAATTTGATTATGATCTTGCAGCACTGTGGATGTGTAATATAATGGAATAGTGTTCCTCTACTCTCAGTATAACATTCAATAAAAACAATATGACAAGAAATTATATCTCAGTAAAAATTAAAGGCCTAAAACTCAATGACAGTCACCAGTAACAGAGCACAGATATTGAACAGTGATGCCAAGGGTCGTAGGGCAGGTGCTAGGAGTGAGGAGTGAATACTAGAAATGCCAGCCCTTCTCTTCTTGCAGCAAGGACATTTGACGGAGTGAGGAGTGAATACTAGAAATGCCAGCCCTTCTCTTCTTGCAGCAAGGACATTGGACACTGTGGTAAAGGGAAACATTAATAAAAAATTTAAGGTGGTTGTGAAAATATTCAAACAAATGCTCGTTATTGAACCTTCCCCTTAAAATAAATATTCCCAAAATACTTCAAATGTGTTTTTAAATGTTCCAGTTGAGCACCTAGCCTAAAACACTGCTTTAATGGGGTACACTTGCACACTCTGCTCACCCACTAGCACTGGGGGCTTCATTAGGGTCCAGTGCAATATGGAAAAATCTATACAAACTACATTGGTGCCTGTTTTTACACTTACACTTTATGCAAGTTAAGCATAAATTGGTATCACTCAGGACCTGATTCACAAAGATGAACATACACTGTGTTGTATGTTCACGATTGTTTGCTATTCACACAGAGATTTTCGAGTAGTATCTTTACGAGCGTGGAGTCTCCACACATAAAAAGATAGGTCTTTTTATGTGCGGAGGCTCTGCACCTTAAAGATACTACTCGTAAATCCCTTTGTGAATAGCAAACAATAGTAAACTTACACAAAAGTGTAAGATTACCTTTGTGAATCAGGCCCGAGTATTTACATTTAAGTTTATCCTGCTATAGAGAGGAGGTAAAAATGGAGCATAAAACAGGTGCAATTTCAACAACAAAAATTGTTTGCCCCTGTCACCCCCTTGAAACAAAGAAACTGCACTTACATCTGTTTTTCTGGCAAATGCAACAAATTTCTTCTTAGAACAAATTAAACAAAAGAGCTTGAAATGAAGCCAATAGTCTTGGTATAGGGATAACAAGAAGCAAATCTGAGTTAGCAATTGTCTATTTTTTTATTGACAAGAGTATATTTGTTCCTAGTAAGAAACACAGGGCCTGATTTGGACTTTGGCATCCATCATAAATGTGACAGAGTACCCTGCCCGTCAAACCATACGTCTTTCTGCTCAATTTTGAGTTTGATGCATTTTTTGGTATCTTTTGGTTGTCTGGTTGCCGGTGCTCATGAGGGACTCGGTGTCCCAGAACTGCTGGGGAAAGGAGGGGGAGTCTTGGCAGCCCTCCCATGTCGCGTGCTCTGAAAAGTGTTGTTTGCATCCCACGGTGCGTGGCGCATCCAAGGGTGGGCCAGTCCTCGCCCATCAGAGCCCGGAGGCTCTGAAGGTCCTTGAACTTGGATCCTGTGGTAGGCGCCTGGAGCACGAACGCACAGATTTCCTCGGCTGAGGTGGATTCGAGGGAGCTATGAGGGAGCTACTACAGTAAAGGGCCTTGTGGGGCATTACCTCTGCAGCACCAGCGGGTAGGAGGAAGGTCTACTGCCTAAGTCGAAGGTTACTGGTGTAGTACTGATTGAGCCCAGTTTGTTCAGCTTAATAACTGTTATGAGCTCCTGCCTGAGAGTTGTGGAGAAACGCAAAGGAACGATGGCAGCAGCCCAAGGGCCATCAGCAACCACTATGGACTCAGTTTTAACTAAGGGCAGCGGGGATTTTAGACAAAGAGATTGAGTTGGTGGCCCTTTGGGTGTCCCGCTCCCCTGTAAATCGCCCCTTCTCTAGCCCACCAAGGGTCATTGTATCCCAGGACCTTTAACTTCACCAGCCAGATCTACCAGACTGGGGGGAAGTTAATGGACCTGGCTTTAACGATGTATCATTCATTAACACCTGGCAGAAATCACCATGCTTGACTGCATGGAGCAAGGGTACTACTTTGCCCCAGGCCTCTGTGCATTCCATTCAGACAGGGTGCAACAGGGCCGGGACAGGACCGGAAGTTAAAAGGAAAGGTTCTTTGACCGGGAGCAAAGCAAAATGTCAAAGGGCGGAGGGGATAGCGCAATGTGCCAACACACTGCAACCCCTGACCAAGGATGATGTAGCGGCCATGATAAAAGGCTGGCTGGGTTCCCTGTTGGCAAGTATAGACCTTAAATTAGATCCTAGCTACAATAGAGTTGGAGCGCTCATGGATTAGCCATCCTAAACTATTGGGGAACAACAACTTTTACGGCAGGCCAGGGGAGGCATGAGCCAGCTCTTGGACAGATAGTATTCAAGAGCGTGAAGAAGGATTAAGTGGGCAGGCGCACTCATTGTTAAATCCTGTGCAGGTAGTGCAACTCACCCCTCTCGGTCCCTGGTGGATTTAGGCCCATTGGCGGTAGGCCAATTGGGTGGAGTGGAGATCTCAAAAACCTTGAGCCCTAAAGTCTGCCCGGGGCCAGCCAAACCCTTAGTGGGAGAGACAGCGAGAGGAGGGGTGGCAATACAGAGGCTTGGGCAGCAGACCCTTTGCAGCAGAAGCAGAGGTTATCTACCTTACATCTTCCACCGGAATCATCACCGTATGTAGTGGTACTTGGGAATGTTCCGGTGCTTCCCTTGGGTGCCGCAGAAGACTTTGACGAATTAAAGAATAAAATCCTGCACTGGCTTTACCGTAACATGGTCCTGTGATGAAGAGATTTATCAACATGGTGCATAGAGTTTTCTGGGTTGGAAGGTACACAAAATATTTTGAAGGAGACTGTGTTATTGTCAATTTTAATAGACCTCACTTGGTAGAGAGAATCATATTTGCAGCTAATCAGAGTAAAGCTCGTGGTCCCATCTCATCGACTGTGGCCATTTCTACAGACCCTCAAGCAGCGTGACGATGCTTAGTGAGGCAAACCCATGGAGGTTTCCCGCTCATCCTGTTCACTCTCAGCCGAGCTGTCAGATGGTGACTTATGATACACCCCTCTTTAACAGATTTGCCCCTCTGGAAATGTTGGACACCTGCGATTGACTCACTGAGATGGATCCAGCAGATCCATTGCTCTCTTGTTCCCAGAAGTCATCTGGCCTCTCACTTGGTCCATGGGACGGCAAGGCTTGCAAACTTGTATCATGGAACATTGCCGGGTTAACAAGCACTTTTGCTGACCCTGGCTGGAGCTTATTTGTAAAAGCATTCAACATTATATGACTTCAGGAGACATTGTCCAACACAAACAGCTTCTTTCTAGAGACCTATTTTGTGCCTTCCACTCCACCAAGGATGGGGAGATCTAAGGGTAGGTTGATAGTTTATGTCTGCCTAGCAGTTCACTGTTGTCTGATGGTGCTGTGAACTGATAATACTAGTTTGCAGGCTTTGGCATTTTCCCGTGGGTCTGATAATTTTTTGCTATTTAATTTCTACAACGCTTCCTATGCTCCTCCAGATGTTTGTAATATTTCTAGGATGGATTCCTCCCTAAGAAAATTGATTCTTAATGCCCCTTATTCTGGTAACCAAATGATTGCAGGGGATTTTAATCTTCACTTACGTGGGGACCCGACTGTTTTAAATTGAAATTACATAGGTGACCCTTGCTTAAAGGACATGCACGTAGAACATACTAAGCAGGGAGACATCCTTGACTCCCTAGTTGATGAGTTTGTTTCAACTCTGGCCATGTCCTGGCTGGATAAAGGCAGGAAACCCATTATTCCCTCCATTACAGGGAGGGGAAGTGCATTGTTTATAGATATTATTTTTGTTTCAACCCCCTTCACTCACTTATGTTGGACTTCTCCATAGAACATAATATCATCAGTGAACACAACCCTTTGTGCATCAAGATCAGTTGGCCTCCACCAGGAAAACCTGGGAAGACAGTAGCTAGGGGGACACTGAAAACCACGGACCGGGGTAGAAGGTTAAGGTGGGCACAGATAACCATGGATTTCTTCTACGAGTCCCTTCTAGCTATGTGCCACAGGGAGCTAGATACCTGCACAAGCTGGCAGGTAGCACCGGGGATCATCCTGGAGGCATTCTCGTTCATCTCTTGTACTATTAGGAGAAGTGTGGCTCAATGGTTAGAGCGGCAGACCCTGATGCAGAGGTCTGGCCCGGGACCAGGACTCAATTTCCCCGGACCTGATAATTCTCGCCTCGGTGCCTATTCTAATCATGGATCCCACTGTGCAACTCTGGGCAATAGCTTGCTTAATCTCCACAATGGCCCCCACAGTGCTTGGATGCCTGGCTTCACCTTGGGGGTGCCCAGGAGTGGACATCTCACAGGAAAACCAGGAAGGGTTCCACAGCAGTATGAATACAGCGCTACGAGACCTCTGGATAGAAGTACGCTATATAAGTACAAATACATTTACATTTACTATTAGAGACCTATTAAAGGCCCCTTCCTTGTACCTGTCGGACTGATCATGATTGCTCTCGAATGACCAGTAAAACATAGGCACTAAACCAAGGGATCCTGTTTTGGTAAAAGCCTGTAGAGGGCTATATAAAGCTGAATTAGTAAGGCGCAAGGCTGAGTTGAGGGAGGAGGCATGGAGCAAGCTCCCAGAGGCTCGCACCTTAAAGAACAGTGCCAAGTTTTGGAGCATTGTCATTGTCCTTTTCTTGCAGGAGATGATGCACAGGTTCTTGACGCACATATCCAGAAGTCAAATGGGTTTGTCACTTTAGGGAAATGTTTCGAAGCTCATCAGATGTGAGTATGATCAATGGAAGTGGAGAAGGGAAATCGGCTCTTGATATTACAACTGAAGAAGTCAGAAATAAGGCACCAGGACCCGATGGTATTTTCCTGGATCTTTTCATATCTAACCCACAGTTGTGGGTACCAGTCCTTACATCAATTATTAATGCAGCTATATGAGGCGACACACCTAGCACCTGGGCTATATCCACCATTGTCCCATTGTTTAAAAAATGTAACAGGGATAGTACTCTCTGTTACAGGCCAATCTCTCTACTGGATACTATGGTCAAGGTGGTGGGACACATTCTATTGACAGGTTAACCAAATGGGCAGACGACAACAATATCTTAGCAGACATCCAATATGGTTTTCATCTGGGGAGGTCAACAGTGGACCAATGCTTGAATTTGTTTATGATTGTAAACAAGTACACAGTTGCCCGCCTTTGGCCTTCATGGACCTGTCCTCCACCTTTGATCGTGTGAACAGAAGTAAGCTATGGGAGACCCTGTTGTGTATGGGAGTGAATAAAGATATTGTCCTCTTCCTATGCAGGGACACTAAAGCGAAGGTACAATATACTAATGATTGCAAGGTGACCCGGTAGTTTCCAATACAGTGAGGGTTTTGACAGGGTTGCATATTGGCCTCTTTTTTATTTAATTTATATATTAATAACCTGGAGAAGGTATTAGTAAATGCAAAGGTGGACTTCCCCCAGGTGGGACTGCGCGGCTTGCCGGTAATATTGCATGCAGATGGCGCTGTCCTCATGGCCTGGACTGCAAGGGAGGGGGTTGAAAACCTTACTTAACTCCTTAATGAAATTCATGGAAGACCGGGACCTGTTGGTAAACAATTCCAAGTCATATGTGATGCAGTTGGGAGATAGTTCAAGGAAGTCCTTTAATTTTAAGAATTTTAAGATTGGATCTACTTTAGTCCCAAAGACCAGTGCCTTTTCTTACCTGGGGTTTATGCTGGATGCCAAGTTAAGTTAGGGTCTATTAAAAAGCAAAAAGCAGGGGAAATCTTTACAGGCCAATGCTGCTATTTTTAACTCTGCCTCTCGTCTAGGTAAAAAAACAATAGAAACCCTCCTGCAGATTTATAGTGCCAAGTGCATAGCACAAGTGGGATATGGTAGTGAAATCTGGGGTTATATTTCTCATGATAAGCTCTGAAGAGTTGAAAGCAAATTCCTGAGATGGATCTTATGTTTACCTCAGGGAACCTCCACTTTCATTGTCCATGAAGAAATGGGTATGGCCTATTTGTCTGACCTGTTGTCCTTTCGTCTCCTGTCCTATTGGCTAAAAATATGGATAGGTAACGAGATTGCTTTAAATAACGACATCCTAAAGGATTGTCTGGCCCTAGACCATGTTCACTATATTCCCTGGCTCAAAAACATAAGGCAAGGCTTTAGGAGTATAGGAAGAGCAGATCTCTTTAGCAACCTAGACTCAATCAGCAGGGGGGACCTGGTTTGAGCCAAGTAGGCTTTCCTTAGACAGCAAGTGGCAGACAGGGAAAAGCGTGAGACAAGAAAGCCCAGACTATGTAGATTTATCATCTTGAAAACTGTTCAATTTACAGAACAATATCTTCTAGGGCTCCTTAGCTCTTATGACCGCTTTTTATTGACCAGGTTACGCTTTGATCTATTCTATCTTCTCCTCGCCTTCCCGCGGGGGAGAAATAAAGGTGAGACCCTGTTGGCCTGTGGCTACGACGGCAAGTCCCCACAGGATATGCTCCAATTTTTAATGTTTTGTAGTAAGTATGAGGTACCGTGGTAGACATATATAATTCCAATCTTAAACAAAGCAAATTTTAGAAAAGTGCGTCCCTCTTTTACCTTTTTATTAATGCTTTCAGGGAGCACAGTATGGTATCTTCTTAGCTTTTTAAAGGCCGCAGTCAGGCTTAGGTTGAGCTGTGACTAATTACGGAGGTTGGCGCAGGCTTGGACGCAAGGCACTTTTGTATTTTTTTTTTACATTGTTACATTGTACTTACCTGCATTTTAGACATGTGTATTTTAATTAAGAAGTATGATCGATAGATGTTGATACATAGGATTGGTATACTTTGGATTCCTGTAATCCTGACTTTTATGTTTTTTTATAAAAGCAGAATAAAGTGTTGTTGTTGTTTGTTGTTGTTGTTGTTCTTGATTTGGGCTGACTTTTGGTTTTCCAACAGCAAAGCTCCTGCTAGTTTCACTATAGGAAACGTTATTCAGATGGCACAACAGAGTAGGGACTGTTAGAGTAAGGTCATCAAACTACATGCTCTGCCTAGAGCCGATTGTCTGATGTCCTTTTTTCTCTCCTTCACTGCCAGGTAAAACATGGTGGTCATGATCACAAAAATATAATAATGATCCCCACATCCTGGGAGAAATATGCCAGTGTGTGGCAGACATTATTTTTTTGTTTTTCAGAAACAAATCCCTACTTTCTGAGTGTTTTTTCAAAACCAAAAAAGTTTGGTGCACTGCTGTCGAAAAGACAGCAGCAGTGCATCAAACTTTCAGTGCCTTCACAGGAGCTGCCGTGATGGTGACTCCTGTGAAGGTACACAGATCACCTCCGAGCGCACAATGAACTCACAATATGGCGGTATTCTGTCCATCAGGGTTGCGTAAGTTATTTCCTCCACCACCCTGATTTACAGAGTAAAGACAATCAACGGCTAAATAAATCCTCTGGACTAATTGTTCCACAATTGTGCCTCAATTCAATCACAGCTGCTCATCAGAGTTTGAGAATCACAACAGAGATCATTAATAGTCAATTTTTGTCGGCCACCTACAAAAAGACATTGTGAATACATTTCCAGGATCTTATTTCGGACCTTCTTCTTCTTCAATCTTCGCTCTTAAATCTGGCCTTCAATTTGAATTACTGTCATTATTAAATTCTGTAGACTGGCAGTTCTTGTTATGCGTGATAATTTTTCTTTGATTCCCTCCTTTAAACCTTTCTGAAATGAAGTAAACAAAGTTGAATTTGTCCAGTTTCCTTCTGTTGCAGCAGCCTTGGACTAAATTATGTGGGTCTTCATATCCAGGAAACCTTGCTGAATTTCCAATAGATCTTCTGGCACCCTATACCATTGGTCTTGTCTGTAGAACATGTCTTTTTTTGTTGTGTCAGAATGTGTAAAACACTAGTCTTCTTAGAAATTCTACTTGACACCTTGTATTTCCACTTTTGATCCTGAGATAGGTTTTGACTGTCTTGCCATAATCTTTATGCACTGATGATGTGCTGCTGCAGTAGAAATCCTACTCAGTAAAAGACAAATTACAAGTTCAAACATTCTTTGTGTCTGCTGAGATGAAGTTCCAGTGAAGCAAAGCTACCATCAGTTGGACTGTGACAAAATCTATCTGTTAGATCTGTCAGCCTTAGGGGGGTCTTCGCCCAAACATTTTGCCTTCTCCCCTCCAGTTTTGCTGTTTTTTTTTGTTTTTTTTGCTTTAGGACTCTGTGCACTTTAGCACTTCTAAAGCATGCAGCCATGTATAACTATTTATTGTTGTTTTGTTATGTATTGTATGCTGCTTTAAAGATCCTGGAGATCAAATAAAGCTTACTCCCCCACTTCTAAACAGTGGAAAGGTGCTTGCGCTCACGCTCTCAAACACAGTAACAAGTTGCACATGTACTTTTAAGTTTTACATGTCCTAGTATAGAAAAACTCACAAATTGGAATGTTTCTACTGTGAGGCCAAGCCCTTCGATAGGATAACATTAGGTTACCTTATTACATTTAATAAGTGATAGCTTTTGTGTGGGAGCAGGTTGAAATGCCATGCTTGCTTTCTAAGGAATTATTATTCAAAATCCTATTTATCATTAAAGTTGGATTTGTAATTGCAATTCTGAAAAAGCTACTTTCAGAAATTTGGCATTTTCTTGTACTAACCATTTGGCGCCTGCAGCCTGTTTCCTGGGTCCCATGAGTAAGTGTGATTGGCAGTTGTACCTATAAACACAGTCGATAGGGAATATTTTAAAGTGGAAATAGAGAACCCATGAATCACAAAAGTAAAAATACACCAATATACCAGACAAATTTTAAAATGCCACTCATATCCAGTGGGTCAAATAGTCTGTAAGTACCAGAACAACTGAGTCCAAATACACATTAATAAGGTTAATTCAGAGAGTATCTGGAAAATTTACTTTTGGCTTCATTATTCAAAATTCATATGTACAATATATGGCAACTGAAAGCAATGTATGTTTAAAAGACAGAATAGAAATCAATAACCCCTAAAGTGAAAAATTTGAAATGTAAGGTCCTAACAGCAACATATAGGTCTTCAAGTAAGAAGAAGGGCAGTCAACGGCAACTTCAACTTAGCTTGAAGCCAAGCCACTTACGACAAACAAATAAAATGTTGACTCACATTTCGGTGGGTATCAACTGTTCATCCATTCATATTTATCAGGGCTTGAGACAATGGCATTGGCTACTACTAGTGTGTCCACTTAAACAATAATATCAGGGCTCAAGAGTCTACAGATAGTTCAGAGTCACCGAGAATTTACATAGACACCAATAGGAACAGAAAACAAGAATACTTATTTGCGATGGGAATATTCCCATGTCTCATAAATGCCAAGGAATACGATCAGCAGAATGTAATATGGAAATCGATTAGCGAATTCCAGCACAAGATAGTGAATGATGTAGAGGAAGGCTGGCAATGTTAGACTGAGCAGGTGATCTTCAAGGAATATATATATAGGGACGACCCAAATGTCACCTACAATATTTAGGAACTCCTTAGATGGCACATAGCAACGGTGCTTGTTAGCTGTAGCAGACTTGTGTCAGGAACTCTTACGTATATAGACAAAGATGCTATGCGCATGTCCTGCACTCAAGGAGTTGAGGAAACAGCTTTTGAAACCCATTTTTAATTAACTGAATATTCGCACATGCAGGCAAGCCGTAATTCAATGGATGGATGGTTCCTCTATAATCCTGTCCTGCCGGGGTGTAAAATATCTTGCAGAATTAAGGAAACTTTTCCGGCAAGCAGGCTTAGAGGAAAATAGAAAGTAAGCTGTGAGATCAATGCCGATCTGGGTAATAGCTCAAACACTTAAGCACCTTAAAAGCCCCCGTAACTAGCGGTCCACATGCTCAACCCATAATTGATTAAATGTACAGTAGGACCTTTGAAGACTGACTGTAATTTTATTATAAAGCATTGTATTTCTTGTTTTAAGTATCACTGCGCGCAGTTCTTATCATAAAGCTGCTGGTTCTTACTTTAAAATGGTACGAGTAATTTAATAGCTTAAGACTAACTCAGATCAGATCAAAAGAATATATGCCTGTGGCTTAGTACTTGCACTTTAGTTCACACTTCATGTGTTTTATTAGTGTTGTTTAAATTTTAATAACCGTAAGCCATTTTTCCATTGAGTGTGACTTCGCTTGGGTGTTTTTTCTGTTTGTGTATGTAATGTAATTTTTACCTTTTTGTAAATTGTAATGATTTTAATCAATCATACAATAAACTATGAAACTGACATAACTAGACGAAGATGCATCAGGGCATAATTTGCAGTTGGCCTTTGTGCATGCCTCCCAGACAGCCACACAATAGGGGGACTGGCTGTTGACAGCATTGCCCATCTTGGCAGGATACGGGGTAGAACTGTGCGCAGCCCCACGTGCACTTCAAAGAAGCTGCCTCAGCACACAAACAAAGACCTTCACAGTAGCAATTTATGCGCCAGGCATTGGGGACCAGGGCAGGGAAGCACTGCCCCCTTATGTGGAGAGGGAAACTTCAGGAGGTTTTACTTCAAAGCTGGCACCACCTATAAAATGACAACACTCAGACCCACTCTTCAGTTCACTTCTAGACCTGCAGAGGACTCTCAGGGGACTGCCCTGCTGCCTATGCCTTGCTGTGTATTTTCAGAGCACTTCCCTGCTTCACCATGAGACCTGTCCTGCTACCTGAAGCCTGCCTTGTACCCTCAGAGGACTGCCCTGCTGCTTGAGACCTGCTTTTCTGCTTGAACCAAGGACTTTCAGAGTGACTCCAATGGTTAATTAACTGGCCTTCTGATCAGAGCCATAGGGACAGAAAAGGCTCCAAACATCTTGAACCCACATCTTCACACAGCCTGAGCGAGTCCTGACCCTCTTAGGGGTGACCCCCAGTCCTGGACACTTTGAAGTGGTGCTAAATTTGGCCAAATTACCCAAATACAAAACTTGGAACTTCAAAAATGTTCAGCCAAAAAGTACTCTGAGAAATGAGAGGAGGCTGGCACCTACCTGCTGCCGATCCTCTCATGATACATCTCCCGTCGGTGTGCCTTCATGGTAGTTCCTGCTATATTCTTCTCTCAATCAGCAAATCTTGTTCAGCAACTCCTCACAGAAGGGCTATCTGGCCTCGAGCAGCTCTTGTAAGCTACAGCCTACAACTTTGTACCTTGGAAACTTTAAACTTCCATAAAATAGACTAAATCTGAACACAGAACTCTTCACTGAGACTTCGTACAGCCGCAGCCTGCAACTTTGTACCTTGGAAACTTTCAATATTCATAAAATGGACTAAATCCGAACATAGAATTCTGAGACCACCTGGATGCCTTGCCCCACTGAACTTTACCTTCTCAGACATTTATATTCAACTTTTCTTCTAAGTCCAAAGGTAAGTGGAGATAGGGCCCAATCCAGTTTGCGTATCTGAACCGCGCTTCATTGGGTCAGCATTAACTTTAGACTTTGCTCTGGTCTGACATGCCTAGAAGTCCATGGTTGGTGGTTGATATATTAAGGCGCTATTTTTCACTTTAAACTTTAGAAATTCATAACTTTGGTCTTACTGATTTCTTGTTGTTTTGTTGTCAAAAATGTATTACATTTCACTCTATTTTCCTAAATTAGTTTCAGATTTTTCTTGTCTTGACTTTATTACTGTTTATGTGCTGCATACATATTTTACACATTGCCTCTGAGATAAGCCTGTTTTTGTGCTAAGTTACCAGAGGGTTAAGCATAGGATAAATTAGTGAAGTGTTGTGGTTCACCCTACAAGGATTGTGGCTGTTGCTTGAGAAGGGCTCACACACCCCTCAATCAATTACCCAAATTCTCACACTATCCTATACAGCAAAAATATTGCAGAGCTCTTAAGGCTCATTTGTCTTGGAATAGCTGGTGTATAGGCTGGTGTGAAGTCCTACTAAGCTGGGGAGGTCAGTATTGACAGAAAGTGGACAAAAAACATTATTCAAAGAGCACTGAGTGCTCATTAGTCACACAGTGTCAAATCAGTTGTAGATAGACTGGTTTTAGACCAGTGTTTGATAAGTAGTAGAGCTTGTTGTGATCTGTAGATTGTCATCCACTGAGCCTTATTCAAGAGGGTACACTAGTATCTATCTTCTGCCACCATGAGGGTGAGGTTGTGCTTATGGTAGGGCTTGCTCCCAAAACACCATGTAGATAACGAGTAACTCCAATCCCAAAGTGCACTGGATTTATGGGCCTAACCTCATGGACAGTGGGGTTTACGGTTGGGAGACAACACCCTTTCAGTTACCCTTTTGACCAGAGGCATAGTTCCAGGAGCATGTGAGTAGCCCAAATGCTGATAGAGTGATCCCAAGAGGAGAGCTGCATTGGGCACCGAATTTGTGGAAGATCCATGGTGCGTGTTCATCATGCCATTCACTCAAGAAAGCTAAAGCACTTGGGTGTGGACTCTAAGAGACTAAAACATGTTTTGGTACCTCCCATACCTTCTGTCTGTTGGCCAGTGGCTGTGGAGGCTCATGTCATCAGGTTATTTGTTGTTAGACTAGATGGTGAAAGTGGCAGCCAACAATGATAACTACATTTCATTCAAAAAGGATTAAACAATTCAACAAATAATACATTCTTGGGAAGGGCTTGATTTTGAAGTGGGCTTAACTATTCACTTCTATCTACACCTAGAGTTCTAGGTAGCCTGCAGGCACCACCATGCAGTTCCCGTCTGTGGCAGGTAGTTCACGTTACTAAGATAGGAGATGCACAAGCATATAGGTAGCTGTCAATATGGCCTCCAACACTCTCCTTGGGCACAGGGCACAAACTTTGCTGTGCTGTGGGGGATGGCAGTGTCCCTGCTGGGTGTGCCCCTGCTTTGCTCACTTAAGTGAGAAAGAAGGTGCAGGACTGATCATCTCTAGCTGTTGGCATCAAGAAGGGACACAACATGTCAAGTGCCTCGGGACTACCCTTAGGTAAGACATCTGGCTTTGGGTAATGAGCTAGGTGAAACAATGTTATGCTGCTTTCACACAATGTCACACTTTTCACCTAGATATAAAACTTTGCTATACCCTCAAGTTGTGAAGTGAGTCAACTTTGCAAATATTTTCTTTTGTTTGAGAGTTTTTGGAAATAGGCAAAAAACTGTTTTACTACATTTTTACAACCACGAAACATACTTTGTACAGAAATGTTAAATGCTAAAATAGCACAAACTTGACATAATTACTTTTCTTTCCTGACCATTTCATTGTCTCTCCTCTCTTCTCACTGCCTATGACTATTTCTACTCGTCTCTTACCTCTATCTTTTAGCCTGCATCTTGGCAATTCGTTCCTCTGTAGAGCACTTTTTCTCCTTCTTTCACTATATTTGCCTTTGTCTATTTCTCTTCCTCCATTGTTCTTGCTTTCTCTCAAGTTATAGCATTTGGCTTCCCTGTGTTGTCCTCCCTCTATCACTCACGAATACTCTCTCATACAACTAGCACATTCTAATATTACATATATATATATTCTGCTTAGCACTGAACTCCCTCTTTCATAATTTACAAGCATTAATAAAAGTGAGGAGCGTTTTCAGTTAAGACAACAATGCGACTTACAGTTTCTCAATTAAACTGGGAATGTAAATGGATGGTTGCCATGGCACTAAAATGCTAATAAGTACTTCCATGCCCACACAGCCTTTCACAGCAAACAAAGGATAGAACATCAGGTAGACAAAGGATAGTACATTCAGGTAGACAAATTACAATGCAACTAACCCATCATTTATTTTTTTATTGGCAAGATCAATGTTAACCTGAAAAGAATTGTTCTAAAATGTTGACAACAAACTCTAAATCAATTTATTTTTTCAAATATTTGTCTTTATGCGCAGGTTTTCACCTTGGTGCACACATGGTACTTTCATTACTTGGTGCAGATGTAGGACTTTCAGGCACTTGCAACACTCCTGAGGAGTGCAACTGGAAGGTTTTGACATTCACAGGTTTCCAGACTACTCATGAAAAACATGCATATCTGCATGCATAGTTGTACATGCTGTAAACCTATGCTTGGGCAAATACCACTACATTTGTGCAATAGTACAATGTATTTACTTTTTGGTCTACACAACAAAATATTTTTTTCTGGGGTTCCCAACTGGAGTTCATGAAGTCATATTTTTTTTTTAATCCAAGTTCAGATGCCTTGTTTTATTTTTATTTTTAGTTGAACACACAAAAACTATAAAAACCATAGAAAAAATAAATAACACATTTAACCCCTGTGGTAATTGTGTCTTTCTTTCATATTCATTATAGAATTTAAAGTCTGCTATGTAATCTCAGTATTGTGCTTGTCATATGGAATCCTAATATGTAATTTGGAATTCACTGATGCAAGAGCTTTAGTTTGAATGAGCAGAAGCAGTTGGAGTTTGCCTTAGCTGGACGCTTTAGCTCTTGCACCAGTGGGTCCTTATTTGGCACTTAAATAAACAAGTATATTTTTATATACATCTTGACTCCTTCACTTCTTTACAATGGCGACGAGGATGGGATAGTGCCGACCCACTGTGCGTTATAATAAAAGAATACATTTGTGGAAGATTTTTTCTGTTTTCACTGCTTTCCGATTGAAGATTTAAGGATCTTACTGTGACCTTCGCCTTTTGGAATTAACTGCCTGCTTCTACATCACTATTCTTCGTGATTTCACTTAAGGTACTGTGAAGTCATCAATTCACTGAATATTTGAAATTTTACAAGCAGTCGCGACCTTTCTGCTCATGAACACCTGCTTGCACTCAGTGTTCTGCACGTGAGTGTTTTCCAGTCTTCGCGTGATCGTCCTCCTACCTACTTGTGACGCATCTATTGATTGTTGTCAGCCTGGTTACTAGGAGACATCACGCTGCTGCGAGCACTACGTAATTTGTGACCTCACGCTGCTGCGAGCACTACGTACCCTGCACGTCTTACACGTTACGAGACGGCCATATTGGATTTCCAGTGAACTGCTTCAATTTCACACTGAACTGTTTTACTTATCAGCGTACGATTCGTGTGCATCTCTTCTGCCTTTTGGAACAATTTTTTGCCATTGGAGCGGATTTTGTGATTCGCACACTATTCTTCAGGGATCCAGTTTATATGGTACTTTCATTTTTAGTCTTCAGTCTTTGTGTGTTACACTGATGCACACGCTTGTTTGAGTTTATCATTATTTTTTTACAATATTATACAGCATTTTGAATTTCTTCAACAGTGATATGCACACTTTGAGCAGATGCATTTACTATGTGCATATTTAAAAACGTTAATACGTTTGTCTTCAGTGATGTGCACACTGGTATCGAGTACATTTAGTATGTGCATTTGGAACCAATGATTTTATTTCAACAGTGATATTTATAATATTGATAATTACATTTACTTCACATGTATTTAAAGTTTTTTTTTTCCTCTCTCTTTTTTCTTGCTGTTTTATGGTCTGCTTTTTATTGTCTTTTCAGAATTTTACAAAGTATGGCAGCTTCACAGATTTGCAATCAGCCTACAATTTTCTTGCAAATTCCAGGGAAACCAAAATTGCGATGGAAAAAATGGTTTGAAACATTTGAGAACTACATATTAGCCATTGATGGCACCACATTTTCACCTGATAGGAAGAAAGCTATCTTATTCAGTTTTCTTGGCACAGCAGCAATAGAAATCTTCAAGAATCGTGTACCTATAACACCACCCAGCAGTGAAGGAGATGGGTGGAATGTTTACAAGGAAGCAGTGGCAAGGTTAGAGAAACAATTTGAGGATGAACCTAATGTGTTGATTGAAAGACATTCTTTTCACAAAAGGAAGCAACTTGCTGATGAGACTATCAATGAGTATTGGCTGCGAATTGTGAGTTTGGAGCAAATGTTGATTTCTGCATTAGAGATCAGTTTGTTTTTAATCGTGAGTCGAAAATAGTACAAGAAAGACTGCTCGCCTGCCGCAATCCTACGTTGGCTGAAGTTTTAGATTTAGCTTAAGGGACTGAAAGGTCCGTTCAATCTGCCAAAGTCATCAATCAATCAATCAATCAATCAATCAATCATAGCATTTGTAAAGCGCACTACATACCCGTGAGGGTCTCAAGGCACTAGGGAGGGGGAATGCTGCTACTGTTCGAAGAGCCAGATCTTGTGGAGTCTCCTGAAAGTTAGAAGGTCTTCGGTCTGCCGTAGGCAGATGGGGAGGGTGTTCCACGTCTTGGCGGCGAGGTGGGAGAATGATCTGCCGCCGGCGGTCACTCTTCGGATGCGGGGGATGGTGGCGAGGGCGTGGTCTGCGGAGCGGAGCTGGCGGGCAGGGTTGTCATCTGTTGAGGTACGCTGGTCCGGTGTCGTGGAGTGCCTTGTGTGCATGGGTGAGGAGCTTGAAGGTTATCCTCTTGTTGATGGGGAGCCAGTGCAGGTCTTTCAGGTGGGGTGTGATGTGGCTGCGGCGGGGGATGTCGAGGATCAGGTGTGTGGAGGAGTTCTGGATGCGTTGGAGTCGTTTCAGGGGTTTGGGGGATGTGGGGGTCCTTGGTGAGCGAGAGGATCAGCTGGGTGTCGTCGGCGTGGGAGATGATGTTTAGGTCGTGCTGTCGGGCGATGTGGGCAAGTGGTGCCATGTAGACGTTGAACAACGTTGGGCTGAGAGATGAACCTTGGGGTACGCCACAGAAGATCTCGGTAGCTTCGGAGCGGAAGGGGGGAGGCGGACGCTCTGTGTTCTCCCGGAGAGGAAGGAGGTGGTCCAGTCTAGGGCCTTCTCTTGGATTCCAGCATCGTGGAGGCGTGCTCTTAGTGTGCGGTGGCAGACTGTGTCGAAAGCTGCTGACAGGTCCAGGAGGATGAGGGCTGCGGTTTCTCCGTTGTCGATTATGATCCTGATGTCGTCGGTGGTGGCGATGAGGGCAGTTTTGGTGCTGTGGTTGCTGCGGAACCCGGACTGGGACGGGTCCAAGATGTTGTTCTCTTCGAGGAAGCTGGTCACAGCTGAAGACAGCAAAATTGCTGCTTCTCCTGTTTGTGCCATACAATCATTCTGTAGGAGTAATGTTAAAACAGCCAGGGATAATAAGCCTAGTTGTTATAGATGTGGCTCTAAGTTGCATTTGGCGAATTTTCCTGACTGTCCTACTTTAAAGAAAAAATGCATCAAATGTAGCAAATGTGGCCACTTTTCGACAGTGTGCAGAGCACCAAAGAAAATTTCAAATACCAATGTGAATAGTATTTCTAATGTTGAGCATGATTTGCAGAATCTACGTCTTACTGCTTATGATGATTCATTTGATAACTCTGTGAACAATCTTGCTGTTCCTTTTAAGGCGCCTTTAGGTATTGTTCTAATTGGCAATGTGGCTTTTGAAGCCATGGCAGATTCAGGCTCGCCCATTACCATTTTGTCTGATACTTTCTTCAAAGATAATTGGGTGGATGCCAAACTCAGGGAAACTGATGTTAATCCTAAGGCGTTTGGTAATTTTGATAGTAGTATGCTGGGTTGCTTTGAAGATACCCTAGAATTTGAAGTGTCTACCAAAATGTACGTTGCTGTTGATGGCAAAAACATAGTAGGATGGTATGATTTGGGAAAGTTGGCAAAGTTGGGTGTTGTTTTATGCCCAGGCTCAGATCGTCCCATTCAATTAAGGAACATTGTAGTCAAGAGTGTTTCCGTTGATAAGTGTTCTGTGGATGCCATTCTTAATAAGCACCAAAATGTTTTTTCAGATGAAGTTGGTCAAGTAAAAGGTTACACACACAAATTCAAACTTAAAAAGGGGGCTGTGCCTATACAACACAAAGTACGCATGGTTCCTCTAGGTATACGCCAAAAGTTCAAATTTCATTTGGGTACTTTATGTTCTGAGGGCATCATTGAATCCACCGATAGGTCTGAGTGTGTTTCTGCTATAGTTATTGCTCTTAAGAAAAATCAAGATTTAAGATTGTGTGTGGACCTCAGGTCTTTGAACAAAAACATAGTGGTAGATACATACCCCTTGCCCAGAATTCAGGAACTGTTAGCAGCTGTAAATGGTGCATTTTTTTTTTAAATAATTGATCTGAAGTCAGCTTACCACCAAGTGATTCTTGATGAATCTTCAAAAGATCTAACTGCCTTTATCACTCCATTTGGTCTTTACAGTTTTTTAAGAATGCCGTTTGGGCTGCCTTCAGCAGCCAGTGTATTTCAGAAATTAATTGAGAGTTTATTTCAGGGTTTGAGTGGTGTGCAGTCATTTCAGGATGACATTTTAATTTTTGCTGAGACTTGTGAACAACACAACATCATTCTTGATAATGTGTTAAAGATTTTAGAAAGTAAGGGGATGACTGTGAGTAAGGACAAATGCAAATTTCTAGTTGATGAAATTGATTATTTGGGTCATAGGATCACTCCTAATGGCAGTTTTCCCAAGGAAGATCTCATGAACACCTTGGAGAAAGCTAACAAACCTCAAGATAAAGATTCATTGTGTTCTTTTCTAGGGTTAGGCGAATATTATGCCAGATTCGTTAAAGGCTATGCCCTTGTCGTAGAGCCTCTTAAACAACTTTTAAAAAAAGGGTCTCCATTTACTTGGACTGCTATTCTTGATGAAGCCTTTAATAATGTCATAAAACGTATAGCTTAAGCTCCTGATCTCAATACCTTTGACCCTCAGGGCAAATCTTATGTTACTGTTGATGCCAGTGCTGTCGGACTAGGTGCTGTGTTTACACAGATGGTGGATGGCAAAGACAGAGTTATTTCGTTCATTTCCAGGGGGATTTGAGGTGCAGAGAAACATTATAGTACCATTGAAAAAGAGGCTTTGGCCTGTGTATGGGCAGTAGAAAAGCAAAAAAAATGATTGTGGGGGGGGCGACCTTTCGTTCTTGTTACTGATCACAAGCCACTTGTTTACATGATGGATGGTGTTAGGAGTGGTAAGGATTCGTCCAGGCTTGTAAGACTCTTTGCTAGATTGCAGGAGTTTAATTTTGAGATTCAACACATTCCTGGTGGAAAACATTTCACTGCGGATTGTCTGTCTAGACTCCACCAGTTGAAGAATGTGAGGGTGAGGTCATTGACCAGCATGAGTGTGCGTGGCTATGGTAGATGCCATTGATGCTTGTAATTCTGCCATTTCTAAAAAAGAATGGAATGACTTTGTAGCTGTTGATACTATTTTGTCCAAAGTTGAGCATTTTGTTGATAATGGTTGGCCGTCTTGCAAGAATTTAGAAACTCCTCTTCGAAGTTTTGCACAGGTTGCCAATGAACTCAGCATTGAAAATTACATCTTATTGAGGCAGGATTTGTTTGTGCCAACGGCTGGTGTCAGGAAAACGTATCCAGTTAGCTCATTCTGGGCACCCTGGAGTGTCAGGAACAAAAACATTGCTCAGAGTTCACTACTGGTGGCCAGGTATGGATGCTTGTGTTGAGCGGTTTGTGGATACCTGTTTTGTATGTGTTAAATCTGACAAACATTGGAAAGTTTCTTCTGAACCTTTGTCCATTCAGGATGCTTCTATGGGACCTTGGGAGAAAGTTTCTATTGATTTTTCAGTTCCGTATGAGTGTTTGGGCAGGGAGAAGAGGCTTTTGATTGTTCTAATTGACAACTTTTCCAAGTGGTTGTATTACACCTTTGTGGAACATCCTGTCACTCATGAGGTTATATTATTTTTGGAATATACTTTTAGAATTGAGGGGGCACCTGTTTCTCTTATGTCAGACAACGGGGTGCAATTCATTTCTAGTAAGATGCAAAACATTTGGAGTAAATTTGTTGTGCGTTCTGAGAGGGCACCGTTGTATTGCCCCCGTTCCAGTGGTCAAGTTGAAAGGACCAACAGGTTTATAAAAGAAGGGATCCAAGCTGCATTTGAGAGCAATCTGGATGTTTTTGATTTTTTTAAAGAAAATGTTTGGAGTTATCACATAACCCCTAATGCACGCACGGGAGGGTCTCCATATTTTTTGATGAGAGGTAGACAGGTCAAGTCTTTGTTGATGCCTTTCTTCAAGAAGAATGTTGAGGGGGACACTTTTGAATCTTCTATTGCCAAAGCTAGAAGGAACAAAACTAATTATTGTACTTGTGATAAGTCTTATCATGACATCTGTCACAAGACCAAAAGTAAGAGTGTGGAAATTGGTAACTGGGTACGAATTATCAAACCTACATTGACACGTAAAGGTTCTTCTAAGTTCACTGTTCCCTTCAAAGTTGAAAGGGTCACTGATTCTGCTGTTTTGTTGAAGGACAAGGGTTGGTGGAACAAAAATTCTATTGTAGTTTTCAAACCGGGGCAAGAATTTTTTTTTGAAAAGGCGTTGGATGGTGATGTGTGGTTTGATGAAAATTGTTCAGGGGGTGCTTCTCCTCAAGATTGTATTGGGGATGGAAGTATCACTATTCCTGATGCACGTCAATTGGAGTCTACTGTGGAAGAGAGTGCTAAATCCTCTGTTGAGGATAATGTTGTGTTACAGAAGAGAAGTACCATGGTACCAAAGAAGTTTGATGATTATATTTTAGAATAATTGTGTTTATTGTTTGTTGTTAAAGGATACATGTGGTAATTGTGTCTTTCTTTCATGTTAATTATAGAATTTAAAGTCTGCTATGTAATCTCAGTATTGTGCTTGTAATATGGAATCCTAATATGTAATTTGGAATTCACTGATGCAAGAGCTTTAGTTTGAATGAGCAGAAGAGGTTGGAGTTTGCCTTAGCGCTACGCTTTAGCTCTTGCACCAGTGGGTCCTTATTTGGCGCTTAAATAAACAAGTATATTTTTATATACATCTTGACTCCTTCGTTCTTTACACCCCCCCCCCCCCCAAAAAAAAAGTGAATCTTAGAAATACCTTTCTTGGTTAAAAAATAAAAGAAAAATATGCTTTTTGTTATGTTTCTGCCCAATGGTTAAAGCATATTTGGCTCTCCGCAGTGGGGTTTGGGGGTAGAGACTTGTCAGCGGCCAGCTTTGCTGCACATTGCCTTCGTGCCAGGTTCCGCATCCTAACCATCATGTAATGCCCAACACCAAGGGAGTGACCAACACGTACTCTGCACATCTCAAGGCCATGCCTGGCGGCGCTGGCCACAAGACCAGCCAATCAGATAATTTCAGTCATGCAGGACTGGGACTGGATCAGCAGTACCAAATAGCAGATGGAAGAAAAAGCTCCCTCAACTAATCAGAAGCATCTATTTTTTTTATATTTTGGGATCACAGGAAACAAGTGGAATCAACCGTACAGATACTCCGAACTTTTTGCAAGGATTAAACTCTTCATGCCCACCCTGAGCCCCTGTTTAAATGCCTTTTTTTTTAAATGGCTAAAAAGGTTTGCACCAAATCATAAAAAACACACTTTCTGAGTAAAGTTTTAACTATTTGCCAATTTGATGCTCTTCCATTCAGCCGTATTTTCTGTATCGGAGAGCAAACTTTCCTATGGGAATTAACATGAGCAAATACACTTTTTGCACTTCTTTCATCTTCACCCCAGCCACAGATCAGCACCAAACTTTCCACAAAAGAGCCAATGTGGCTACAGTTTTTTGGGAAAGTTTATAGAGATTTGTTAAGCAATGGCACCACAGCAAGAATCTCTGGCACCCTAGAGGACCATATCCCAACTAGCCCCACCTTCTGAAAGCTTTTTCATTTTTAATATACGCTCCTTTAAGGAAAGATTGGCTGACACCCCAGATGCTTTTCTCACAATTGTTTTAATCCGTTAAATATGGCACAACCATGTTTACGCATTTCGGCAGAGATCTGACTCATTTACAACTATTGCAAACATATATATATTCATTAATTTTCACATAAAAATTCACATTTAAAAAGTGAATTTTGGTTCTACCTCAAATGCATAAAACCAGTGAAATTTGCCAGTTATGGTTACCAAAGTCCTCACGACATGCCATACATATTTCATGCCACACACCATGCTGTTATCTTCATATCTTTTTTAATTATTTGTTGCTTTTCGAAATTGGTGTTATGAGCATAGCTGATTTTCCTGAAAAGGATTTTCCTTCCACAGGCATTGCTGTCATTCTGTAGTACCGGGTAGTCACCTTTTTGCAGGAGTAAATATCCATAGTCAGCAAGTGTAGTCGGGCCGATCTTTCGTACAGATGGACATATCACGCCCAACGGAAATTGATGAATGTGGTCTTAGCTTTTCTAAGAGACAGGAAGGTACGAAGTTCCTTGGTGGGATATTGGCCACCTTGTGAATACTCTAGGTGGTGAGGAGGTGGGGAATACCTCCTGTCGGAAATAGGACCCTCACACTCCCAGCAAGCTAGGTGTCATGCTTCATCATATGGGTCTGCTTCTCGTCGGGCCGGCGTTGCAATGCTGGATGGGCACCCATAAAGGTGCTCTTTATCGGAGATCTTTTGTTCCTCGCCGTATAGGTGCCGTGGGTGTGAGGGGCCTAGGAAAGTGTAGTTGTGGGATGTGAATGTAAAACAGGTAAGGGAGGCCTCTGTAGTGACTTTTATTCTGTAAGGGTTCCAACCTAGTTAAAAGGAATAGAGGGGGGGGTGACTGTTTTGTCATAATGTGACAAACATTTCGCTCAACCCCCAGATGGTCAACATGTTTCTCGCCTCAATAAGTCACGGAGTGATCAGTGGCGATTCTTCAGGACCAAGTGAGTAATAAATAACGATGTACAGTGGGTGTCAAGGTGCAACACTACCTACCACTTTATCTACTCATGGGTCATTAACCCGGAGGAAAGACAGCCAACCTAGAGTACAAAGAAGAGATTTAGAAACAACAACAAGGTAGTGGGAAATGATCCCAGTTGAGTTCAATAGATGTGTATAAATCCACATTCTTGAGTCGAACATATTAAAAACACACAGTGCTATCATGAAAACCATTCAAGCTCTGTGTATGCTTACTGTATATTCCCTGTGTACACATGCATAAATTGTTGTGATTAAGACTGTAGTGGTGAGTAGAAGTGAGCTCACCTATTCAAGGTATCTGGTTCTGCCTCATCAGTTAGCAACAAAGTATGAGGACACTCAAAGTAGTGTCTCTGAGTGAAATGAGACACACATTACCTGATGATAGTAAATGGACATATGTACATTGGTTCGATGCTCGCTTATTGGCCCTGGAACACTAGGTTGTGAGGGGCAAAAGGTCCGGGTCAGGGTGGTTGTAGCCTGAGATTGTGACCCCAAACCAATGACACCATCTAATTAAAAAAGGTGCTCAAACAGGGCCGGTATGACTCGCGGAAGCGCCGTACGCCGTGCCCTGACCACGGACGCTCACTGAGCGGCTCCGGTTACAAGGCATAGCGCAAACGCCCACAAGGACCCGGCCGCGTAATGCGCTGTTTCTGTGAAGTAAAGGTGTCTGCTTAGAGCTCAGTAGCTTAAGGCAGTCAACGCCTGGTCCCGGAACCTCTTACCTCTATTAGTCGCTGGTGTCAGGAAAAGCCTCCAACAGGATGTATATACTCACCTGCTCCCGCTCGGAGCCTCGTGGCTGACCTACCCACTCCGCTGCAACCAAGAAAGTATCAAGTCACAGCAGGAACGTGTTTAAATACCTGCTGTGGGAGCCGCAGGGCAGGTAAGGTGGCCACAGCTGGTATCTAACGATATCACGTGGTAGTGGAATTGTGATATTATTAAAGACGGAACCATGGTGGCCATCTTGGAGTGTGTTTTAGTTACACACGGCCATACAACAGGGCAGGTTAAGTGGTCACAGTTGGTATCAATCGACATCACGTGGTGGTGGAAACGTGATATCATTATAGATGTAACCAAGGCAGCCATAATAGAGTGTGTTTTAGTTACCCACGACCATAACAGTATGGGGTATGTGTTGGTGCATGTGATATCATTAAGGACGGAACCATGGTGGCCATCCTGGAGTGTGTTTTAGTTATCCACGGCCATACCGGTATGGGGAATGTGTTGGTGCGTAGAAGCTGGTATATAGGTAAAGCCGCAAAAAACTTTTTGATGGATACAGTATGTATAGATAGAGGGCACTGTATGTGGTGGTTTGTTATGGTCACGGTTGGTTCAGTGACAGAGGGACCTCCAGGAGACCATGGTGGCCATCTCATAGAGAATGTTAAGCTACCAGGGCCCGCTGTAAGTGGGTGTCATCTATTAATTAATGGTGCTCCAAGGGATATCATCATTTAGGCCACCATTGGCCGAGTCAAGCCGAAACACCCACACTTGTTCAATCCTGAACAGGGCCGTGTGTGTTATTTGTTGATGTGCCTCAAGAACCGCCCAACTTAGACTTTCTGGGAGATGTCTCAGTTCTGTAAAGTGGGTATATAGTTTGGTGTTTGTCTTAAGGCAACGAATACTGCTCTTATGTTCAGATATTCTGGTCTTAATAGCTCTCATGGTCATACCGATGTATCTTTTCTCACAGGGGTCAGCAGGTACACACAACGAGCGGGAGCAGGTGAGTATGTACATCCTGTTGGAGGCTTTTCCTGACACCGGCGACTAATAGAGGTAAGAGGTACCGGGACCAGGCGCTGACAGCCTTAAGCTACTGAGCTCTAAGCAGACACCTTTACTTCACAGAAATAGCGCATTACGCGGCCTGGTCCTTGTGGGAGTTGGAGCCATGCCTTGTTATCGGAGCCGCTCCGTGAGCCTCCGTGGTCAGGGCGCGGCGTACGGTGCTTCCGCGAGTCATACCGGCCCTGTTTGAGCACTTTTTGGTTTGGGGTCACAATCTCAGGCTACAACCACCTGACCTAGTGTTCCAGGGCCAATAAGCGAGCATCGAACCAATGTACATATGTCCATCTACTATCATCTGGTAATTTGTGTCTCATTTCACTCAGAGACACCACTTTGAGTGTCCTCATACTTCGCTGCTAACTGATGAGGCAGAACCAGATACCTTGAATAGGTGAGCTCACTTCTACTCACCACTACGGTCTTAATCACAGCAATTTATGCATGTGTACACAAGGAATATACAGTAAGCATACACAGAGCTTGAATGGTTTGCATGATAGCACTGTGTATTTTTAATATGTTCGACTCAAGAATGTGGATTTATACACATCTATTGAACTCAACTGGGATCATTTCCTACTACCTTGCTGTTGTTTCTAAATCTCTTCTTTGTACTCTAGGTTGGCTGTCTTTCCTCCGGGTTAATGACCCATGGGTAGATAAAGTGGTAGGTAGCGTTGCACCTTGCCACCCACTGTAGATAGTTTGTTATTACTCACTTGTTATGTTATGTTATGTTATGTTATGTTACCTGGTTTTATATAGCGCACAGCTGCCCCAGCAAAGAGGCGTCCCGGCGCTTCTTGAACAAAGAAACCGGCGTACAGCAATTCAAAGAAAAGAACCAAGTCAGACCTAAGCACCCAATAAAAACAGATAGGTTTTGACGGCCTTCCTGAAGGTCAAAAGTTCGTCAATGGCGCGGATATGGGCAGGAAGAGAATTCCACAGCTTGGCAGCAAGTACACTAAAAGAACGGCCACCGGCCCGAGCCCTTTTAAAGCGTGGAACTATAGCCAAGTGCGAGCCTGAAGATCTTAGGGGCCGCGATGGTACATATGGTAAAATGAGCTGTTCGAGAATCGGCGGGGAAGAATATTTAAAGATCTTGAACGCGAGACAAAGAGACTTGAACTTAATTCTCTGAGAGACCGGGAGCCAATGAAGACCAAAAATAGTACTTTTTGCTGAGCATGATCTCGGCAGGCCGACTAGGGCTCTAGCCGCAGCATTTTGAACACGTTGGAGTCTACAAAGTTCAGCCTGATTGGCTCCGAGCAAAAGAGAGCTTGCATAATCCAACCGAGACAGAATAGTAGCTTGTACAATAAGCTGTCTGGTTGGAGCATTGAAGAATTTAAAGATAGATCTGAGTCTGCGCAGAATCCCGAAGCAAATGGCAGCAGTTTTCTTGGTATAAGAAACAAAACTAAGTTTGGAATCTAGCCAAATGCCGAGATTCTTTACCTCAGTGACAGGAAGGGGAGTAGGGCCAAGCTCAGGTGGCCACCAATGATCTCCCCAGGCTTGATTCTGCCTGCCAATGATAAGCACCTCGTTTTTTTTGCATTTAGTTGCAAGCAGTTATCTGTCAACCAGCGGGCCACAGACCTAATTCCCTCACAGAACTTGGTGGCTTCTAGGTCGGAAGCCCCACTGATCGCAACCGCTAGCTGCGTGTCATCAGCATAAGACACCATAGTCAGATTACAATGCTTGATGACCGCAGCCAGCGGCTGGACATAGATATTAAAAAGTGTGGGGCTAAGGGCCGATCCCTGTGGAACGCCCTGAGTGATGGAATGGGGCTCAGACTGGAAGGGAGGTGTAACGACCCTAAAAATCCGACCAGATAAAAACAATCGGAACCAGTCAAGTGCCACATGATCGACACCAACCTCAACCAGGCGCTACAATAGAATTGAGTGGGAGACGGTGTCGAACACGGCACTGAGGTCTATAAGTACTAGAGCCGCCGTTTGACCCGAGTCGACCAAAGTTCGCAGATATTCAACCATGGAAAGAAGCGCGGTCTCAGTACTATGGCCGGGCCGGAAACCATTCTGCGAAGAATCTAAAATATTAGCAGAATGGATATGATTGCATAGAATGGTATTAACATAGGCCTTGGTCAATTTCGCCACCCATGGAAGAAGGGAAATAGGGCGATAGTTCTCAAACTTCAAAGGATCAAGAGCGGGTTTCTTCAAGATAGGCATAACCTGTGCCTGTTTCCAACTGTCTGGAACGTAACCCGACTTCAAAGATAGATTAACAAGCTCGCAAAGCAAAGGGAAGCAGAGTGATGCCGAATCCCTGAATTGAGCAGGTCGAAGAGGATCCATAGGGGATCCTGACTTGACTTTCCCTGCGATCTTATCAAATTCCTGCAACGAAAGTTCAGGAAAGGAACACAAACCCATGGTAGTTACCAAATCAGGAGCCCGTTTCTCCGGGCAGATGGACAAGCTAGGGAAAGAACGATAGATAGCTTCCACCTTTTCCACAAAAAAGGCTGCCAGGCCTTCGCAATGACTGGCTGAGCAAATATTAGCAGCTGGGGCTCTACTTGCGGTAAGATCTTTGAGTACCTTGAATATTAGCTTAGTAGGATTAGAACTCAAGCTAATTTCGCGTGAATAATAAGCAGCACAGGCTTTACAAATCGCCTTATGATAGATTTTTATCTTGGCGAGGTACAGTGATTTTAGCCCAGGCTGATTTGACTTGCGCCAGGCTCTCTCAGCTTGCTTACAGGATTTCCTTAGAAGCCGAAGAGAGTCGTCATACCAAGGGCTAGGTCCGGTACATCGACGATTACACTTCCTGATGGGGATCAGGCAGTCTAAAGCACTCGTCAGCCAGCTGCAAAAGTGATCATAGCCCGCCGCAATGTCAGTGAAAGAGTCCAAAGGATGTAGACTAAGAAGCTGATGGAAATCAGCTAAATTTAGCTTATTCCAGGGGCGTCTGAAAGACACAGGCGCCGCTGCTCTAAGAGGAGGGTCATCGATCCGAAGATTCAGTTCAATTAGGTGGTGATCAGTCCAGGCCATAGGCCTGGGGGGCAGAGCTTTCACCGTAGGTAGATTGGTGAAAAAAGGATCTAAAATATGCCCACCAATATGAGAACTGTCCTTAATCAGCTGAAATAGCTGAAGAGCTTCCAGATCAGCGATGACGCTACAAACCGCAGGAGAGTGAAGAGCATCCAGGTGCAGATTTAAGTCACCTAAAATGCTAAAATTGGCAGCCTTTAGCGCTAAAGCACTAGCCACTTCAGGAAGAGCAGCTCTAAAAGCCGCATCTGGACCAGGAGGGCGGTAAATAAGTAGTCCAGAAAAGGTAAAGTGTGGACTAACGGAAATGCGAAAATGGACACTTTCGCAGCCGACTATGTCCAAGACTGTCCATAGGCATGAATAGCATGATTTAACCACGGCCGCTATGCTGCCACCTCGAGAATCACGATTATGCGTAAACATCACATACTCCACCGGGAGGGCTAGGTTGATCACGGCCACAGCATCATCATGTAGCCATGTCTCTGACATGAAAAGAATATCGGGACTTTCCTCCATAAGTAGAGTATGGATGTCCAGATGATGCTTAACCATCGACCTCACATTAAGATGACAGATCTTAAGGTCATGAGAGGTCTGTGGAATTGGTCGAGGTATAGTAGGCCGGTCTGGGCACTCACAGGAAGCTACCCTAAGACTAAGGATAGGAACAGGAGTTGGCAAACTAAATACACACTCCTGGCATTGATAGGGACCCAAGAGAGGGTATAAGTGAGCTTGGGCACAGTGCGGAGTAGCGCGGAGCCTCAACAACTCCCTACGCGTATATAGCAGCATAGCCAAGTCCACACAGTCGCAATACCGTCACACCGAATGGCTGTGCAGGCTGCCTCGGGCCCTGCCTCGGCGCGGACGAGCGCAGACGGGCAGGACTCTGGCGCGACTCAGGCGCAGGGAAGGCGCTCCCGCTGCGCGTCACCGCTGCGCGCTGAAAGGACTGGCTGAAATAAGGTAGGCAGCGTCTAGGAAGCGCCACTAGGACGCTAAAAATGGCGTCCGATGTCCTCCCCCACAGCTCCCAATCCAAGATGGCCGCCGAATTCACAGCGACCCGACCCCAGGGACAGGACCCGTTCTAGCAGCGGTGGTTGACAGGATTATGATGCAGGTAAGAGGACCGATATGAGGGCAGCCCAGGAATTAAAACCAGGGAAAAATGTAAATAACTAACAAATGTAATAACGGGATGTTTTTAAAATTAGGCAGACAAAACGCGCGTTGCGCGAAGCTTAAAACGCAAATCAGCGGCGCAGCTAAGCGCTGGTATCCAATGCAACTTGTCAAGGCTGACCCGCTAAAAGCACCGCCTTAAATAAGGTAGGCAGCGTCTAGGAAGCGCCACTAGGACGCTAAAGATGGCGTCCGATGTCCTCCCCCACAGCTCCCAATCCAAGATGGCCGCCGAATTCACAGCGACCCGACCCCAGGGACAGGACCCGCTCTAGCAGCGGTGGTTGACAGGATTATGATGCAGGTAAGAGGACCGATATGAGGGCAGCCCAGGAATTAAAACCAGGGAAAAATGTAAATAACTAACAAATGTAATAACGGGATGTTTTTAAAATTAGGCAGACAAAGCGCGCGTTGCGCGAAGCTTAAAACGCAAATCAGCGGCGCAGCTAAGCGCTGGTATCCAGTGCAACTTGGTCCTGAAGAATCGCCACTGATCACTCCATGACTTATTGAGGTGAGAAACATTTTGACCATCTGGGGGTAAACGAAATTTTTGTCACATTATAACAAAACAGTCGCCCCCCTCTATTTTTTTTAACCAGGTTGGAACCCTTACAGAACAAAAGTCGCTACAGAGGCCTTCCTTACCTGTTTTACATTCACATCCCACATCTACACTTTCCTAGGCCCCTCACACCCACGGCATCTATACGACGAGGAACAAAAGATCTCCGATAAAGAGCCCCTTTATGGGTGCCCGTTGAGCATTGCGGCGCCGGCCCAACGAGGAGCAGTCCCATATGATGAAGCATGATACCTAGCTTGCTGGGTGTGTGAGGGTCCTAGTTCCTACAGGAGGTATTCCCCACCTCCTCACCACCTAGAGTATTCACAAGGTGGCCAATATCCCACCAAGGAACTCCGTACCTTCCTGTCTCTTGGCTTAATTTAGGGCATGTACGTTGGACCTTTATCAAGCCCTTCTTGTCCCTCCCTTTGTTGACATGTCTTAGCTTTTCTGCCTTGCTCCTTTGCTTTAGTTTGGATACCTGCAATGTGAGCCACCCATACCATAGCCAGAACTTTTTCAAGATTGTGATGGTTTCTGTAAAAAAAGAATTCTAAAAGATGAAGATTCAGAACCTGCATTGATTTATGATTGCAGTGGTTACTCACAACTGTATTCGATTAAATCACAGGCTTCAAAAAGTGCTAGCTGTCTAGATGTATTGAAGATGGTTTGGCAACAGAGAATTAAATATATCTTTCGCTCCTTAAGATTTTTCAGTGGCATGAAATATTTTAGTAGAATTGCCTTAAAACTGACATATGGAGGATGGTCAATAATTTGGAAATTCATATTTAAGCACATGCTGCAAGCTTAAATCCTAATTCCATTCATTTACAGAGTTAAATACTTTGCTCCCGCTATGACGTTTTTCTGATTAAGTGTAGATTTACCATTAGGTAAATAGTTGTTAGTGCTGAATCCTTTATGCAATGTGACCTCAAAACTTATAGAAAGCTGTCTGCTGATTAAGGCCATATATTTAAAACAAATAGTGCTGGTCATAAGGTGACCTACAGCTTAGCCCTTCTCAGATTTTGATCTATCCCTAGTAGTGTGATGATGAGAAGAGCATAATGAATAACTGTGACATGCATTATAAGGTTATGCTATGCCTTAATATAAACAAAGCTTCTAACATTTTCATCCTCTTAACTTTGAGAATGGTAAATGTAGGGGCCCTGCATCCAATGCTTAATTTGAGCTGGTGGTTTCCAGTGCTCAGCACCTGCACTTAATTGCTGGAACCTGCACTTATGACAGCTGCCACATAGTGGCACTGTTTGTGCAATTTGTAGATGAACAGAAAAACTGTTATTTGTTAATTCAAAATACATTCAAAACAACTAATACCTGCCACCTAAGCATTCTTAAAACTTTGGCTGCCTAGAACAGCCTGAATTATCACACTTGTAGCAGTGTGATGGGTAGTAGTTGTGTAAGTACAGTGGCAATGTGTGGTGCAAACTGCGATGACCTCCTGATGAGGGCCCTGGCACTTATTATTTTTATGAATTAAGCTCTGCCTGCATCCTAATAAATTGCTTTCAAGTGTCACTTCATGCAAAGCTTATGCCGAGCTGGAACATGCATGAATGAGGCCAGCACCATTATTCATGCTTTCGAGGGCACAGAAATACAAATATCACAATGTTTGATTGAAGATGATGGTGACGTGTCCTTCATTAACTGCTATCATAATTATGGCTACCACAGAAAAAAGTAAGTGGTCTGCAAACTCTCGAGCAGGAAATGCTTGGGATCTTGTGAACAATTCATGTTTTGGAATGGGCTGTACCTCACAACATGTATAAAAACCCGTTTTGGTCGGAATCCTTACACTTTTGCTGCTCGTAAAGCAAATCTAGCAAATATGATTAGAGTACGACCTCTCTTGTGAGTCAATTTTTAGTTGTCCAAATTCACTGCACATCTCAAATGAAAGGCCAATCAAATTGTTTCTATGACTTCAAATTGAATAAATAATTTGGCACTGTCTATCCCAGTTTATCCTACAACAAGTGTGCAGGGCACCCCTTAACCACCTCTAACTGTTTCTGATTGTATAATCGACGCTTTTGTGAATAAGTGTTTTTCAATAAACTCTTTATGTGCTGAAGTGTTTGGTTTCTGAACGACAGGACTCCTTGTTCTTTTCCTGTTGCGAAACCCCCACCCAACATCTTTTTACGATTTGACAAGTAGGCTGAGAAGCCTGATATCTGTGTTTTCCTTCCACAAGCTGTAAAACAGCAAAATACACTTTGCAACATTATGGCCGAGTGGCACAGGTCACTGAAGTGTGTTTAAAAAAATTATCTGAACGTTTTCTAAGATGTCTCATTGTTACTTGTCAAGAGAACAGAACATTGTGAGTGTGATTGTAATCTTACTCTGTAAATATTTCTTTAGTTTTTTTAACCTCTTTTTTATTAGGTGTTATTTAATTAAGGTTGGTATGTTCCCGGCAGACCCATACCATATTAGGATTGCTTGTTGATCCATAGAACTCCTGGAACTCTTGGGAGTGCGAGTTACAATGTTCAGTGAGTCAGTCAGCTGGGCCACTTGTGTGACCTAGGAAGCTCTGCTGTTTGGGAACATCATCTTGCGTAATAAATATTTCTTTCCTTCTTTGGATATCCTGGATTTCTTCATTTATTATAAATCTTTTCAGTGAGGTCCAAGTAAAATTTAAAAACATCAGAAACCCCATTTCTGTATGAAAGACTATTTCAGTAACACATTTTCTGGTTCACCTGAGAGTGGCCACCTCAATCCAGATCATTAAGGACACTGTTTCCAGTCCTGCACTGAGTGCGCTAGCCTAATGCATTCTGGGTATTTTAGACTTGTTTTGCTTCGAAGTTGCTAATTATACAGACCCAACTGAAATCAGGTAAGGTATAAAGTTCAGGACTGGAACAGAATCCGCAATGACCATGATGAAGTGATGTGGTCATTCTGCTGATGATTTAAGAATGTATCTGCATGTATTCATACATAAATAAAGAATTTCTAAAGCACATCCTCTAGGCGACAGAACATGGCTGGGCAATAGAATATTCAGCTATTGAGCCAGATGTACGAATTCAAGAAGTAGCAATTTCTAAATAGACAATTTTAAGCAATCTCTAGTTAGAAATCTCAATTTCTTATGTACAAAGACATACACATTTGCGATGCAGTGAATATAGCAGTCACAAATACTGAATGCTATTCCGAAATCTGTAAGATTCTGAAATTGTGAATGTCACACAGAGGCATTGCAATGCCTAACGGGCCCCGCAAGGGGTTCTTTGCCGGAGGTCTTTTCTTTTTGCCGATGTGAGATGGATGGGGTGGAGGAGCATGTGGTTGGAAGTGGAATGAGTAGAGGAAAAAGTTTGTGCGAGATAAAAATAGCTACAGGAATCCCACAAGGTTCTTTATTAGCTGGGTTCTTTGCTATGGTTAAAAAAGTAGACTAAAGAGTCAAAGCTAGAGCCGGTTATTCTGGAACTCCTAAGCTAAAAATAGTGTATGTGAAGTGAGAGGGTCAACATGTTTTATGCCTTTCATAGTCCAAAGGATCTTTGCATTTCATCAGGACCAGTAGATCCTTATCGACTAATGTAGGGACGGTGAAAGTGCGTGTCAATGTGATACCATGCCCTAAGATACTAGATTTGTAGTGTTGTATAATTTATACTCACATACTGTGTACCTTCTGGATGCACCTGAAGGGGGTGACAAACAATAACATGATCAAATTATCAAGGTGTATTCCAGTGTCAAAGCCAAGATGTGTGATGAATGGCTGGAAATCGCTGCGCATCGTGCTAGTCAGTTGCAGATAACAAATAACAATAAGTATTCATAATGAAGAAGAAAACACAAGCATTTACAATTGAAAATTAAAAGTTAGAAATTAAGGATTAAAAACCACAGAGATACGTCAGACCAACACCCATGCAATTGTTCTCATAGGCATGGTATGGTAGCTGTGATGTCAGCGTGTTGGTGTTTTGCAAAAAGTGAGGCTCCACCGCATGCCTGAGTTCACATCTCCTTCTAACAAGCAAGCCCTGTTTCCCCAGGAATGTGTCCCTTTCACAATCTTTACATGCCTACAATCACGTGACAACCGGGGCCGGTTTCACTACCCTTCCCGGGTTCTCAGGGGTCGAGACCTCTGATACCACCCACTGTTGCCTCTAAAGGTCTCTTGATAAGCATTCTCCACCTGCTCTGACCACCATTATTCGGGCTTCTTCCACCCCTTATGGTCCTATACTTTATCCGTTCTGTGGCCACACCAATGGCCACCATACGATTGCACTTGAGCACATCAGACATTGAGGGACATCTCTTGATCCCTCATGATCAACCGGCCGGTACATATTCACCGATGCCACACTGTAGGACCACCTTTGATCATCGATCACCCGCACTCACTTCAACTGTCAATATGCTTTACTTTACAGGCTCCTACGTATGCCAGTGCGTGACCGACATAGCCATAACGACAGGGGCCATTAGCCCTCACCATTAGGTAAGTCACACCCATGCTTACGGGCCACTTTTTGGCCAACACTATGGCATGATGTCAGGAGAGCATGCGCTGCAAGGGCTTTCTACAGCTGCATTGTGGTGTAGCCTCACTTTTAGCAAAACACCAGCACGCTGACATCATAACTACCATATCCATGCCTATGAGAACTATTGCATGGGTGTTGGTCTGACATGTCTCTGTGGTTTTAATCCTTAATTTTTAAATTGTAATTTTCAATTGTAAATTCTTGTATTTTTTTCCTCATTATGAATACTTATTGTCATTTGGGATCTGCAAGTGACTAGCACGATGCGCAACGATTTCAGTCATTCATCACGCATCTTGGCTGTGACACTCGAATACGCCTTGATAATTTGATCATGTTATTGTTTGTCTCCCCCTTCAGGTGCATCCAGAAGGTACACAGTATGTCAGGATAAATTATATAAAAGAAAGAAGCCAAGTACCGTCAAGCAACTCAAACAAGGCGTGCACAACTATAAAGAGATATACTTGCAAAGTTAACAATGTCTCATTTGGCAATTATCAATTGATCAATCACATTTATTTCATCCTTTGATTCACATATTCTGTGTATGAAATATTTTTTCAAATAAGCAGTGGTCAAATTCAAGCGTGCACAGAATATATATGCAAAAATCCAAATCATTACAATCAATAAACTCGAATACCACATTCAAAAGCGCATGCCCAATGCATTTCGGGACCCTAAGTCCCTTCTTCAGGGGCAAATCTGTGGGGAAAAAAAGATAAAGAATACTAATGTACATGCACGGTCGATATACAGTAAACATAGGGGCATATTCACAAGGAACTATCGCTGAGTCAACGGCACTGAAACGCAGCAAAAGCTGCGATAAATCTATCGCCCCATTCACAAGATGGCAGCCCCAAAAAACATTGCCACAGAGGCCCCCCGCAACTATCGCTAATGAGATGCAGAGTTGGCGTTCCTGTGCCAAAAGCAGCGACAACATCACACCTCAACATTCACAGCGACCAGACAGAACTGCCATAAAAACACAAAACATGCGATAAGGCGCATTAGCACCAGGAAATTTACACCTGCTCTGACCTGGTGTAAAGTCGGACGGCAGCCTGCATAACAAAAGGGAGCACAGCCCAGGGCCACATCAAAAGGGCAACAGATGCCATAGAGCCACCCATCATGCGGCCCGGACACCCAAGAGGGCCTCAACACCCACCGAGACCACCCCCAGGACCACCCCTCCCTGGCACCCCCCCGACCAAAGACATGCCATATCAGCTACACCTAAACATGTACAAAATAATCCGCCTGACGTCGCACAATCACAACTGGCGACATGCATGTGTCGACACAGAAATGAGCAGAACAAATTAACTTTCGAAGCAACAAATGGAACTTTATTAAAATGAACACTGATATCAAATGAAGACACATGGCCGCTCTCCTCGGGACAATCCATAGGTCCCAGCCTGCAAGACAAAAACATGATGAGAAGGTGCGTCCTGTGAACATCAAAGGACACATAGAGAGCGAAGGAGAGAGAGTGGAAGAGAGGGAGAGAGAGAGAGAGAGAGAGAGAGAAGAAGAGAGAGAGAGAGAGAGAGAAAGAGAGCGAGAGAGAGAGAGAAGAAGAGAGGGGGAGAGAGAGAAGAAGAGAGGGGGAAGAGAGAGGGAGAGAGAAAGAAGAAGAGAGAGAGAGAGAGAGAGAGGTAGAAAAGGGGGAGAGAGAGAAGAAGAGAGGGGTGAGAGAGACAGAGAAGAAGAGAGGGGGAGAGAGAGAAGAAGAGAGGGGGAGAGAGAGAGAGAGAGAGAAGAGGAAAGGGGGAGAGAGAGAGAGTGCCGCCCCTGCGCACGCAGGCCACACTGCTCACCTGCTGCCACCGGTGTGTCTCCAACCACGTGCCGGTATGTATCGCAGTTCACCAGGTTACACATCTGAGTCAGAGCCGTCAGCTGAAACAGAGTCCAGATACATGACTGGCACAGTACACACACGTGCACAAGACAACATCGCCTGCCCGCCCATGCACACCCAGGCAGAGGCACCCCAACCCCTCCCGCCACCCATCGGAGCATGCCCGCCCATGCACACCCAGGCCTCACTGCTCACCTTCTGCCACCGGCGCGTAGACAGGAGGTCCCACCACGTGTCGCTGCAAGCCACAAGCCTGGGGCCTGCGGACATGGCACCCTCAACACATGCAATCACGCTCCACAGGCCAACAAGCCTCATGTTTGGTGTTGGGTCTTGATTACTCCATGGCAGAGGACATACCAGTGCACCCGGCACCATTGCAAGCTGCACACCCGCTCAGCCCAACGGGTGCCACTAACTCTGGGATCCCAGAAGCGACGCCACATGGTGGTAGGCCCACGTTGCCCGCTGGTTCTGGCCTACACTGCGGTCCGGCAGGGCACACTAAACCTGAGCTGTCCAGACTGCCGGGACGGGGAATCATCGCAGGCTGCACACCCGCTCAGCAGCTTAAGGTGCCACTGACTCAGTGCACCCAAAGTCATCGTCCCGTGGCGGGGTGCCTGTGCCGTCCGCAAGGCCTCAGATGCCACCAACCCTGTGCAACCCCAGTCTGCGCCACGTGGCAGTAGGCCCATGTCGTGCACCAGGCCTCAGATGCCACCAACCCTGTGCGCAACAACTCATGGGCCCTTTATGAATGAGAAGCATGGAGTGGCCGTCATCCAGTCACCACCGGAAGAGGGGAATGTGACGTCGCCGGACCATTAGTTTGGCGGAGTCACATGGCCATTGACGCCTGTGCTGGGTGGGTGTGTGTGTGTGCAAACCTGCCCTCAGGGAGTGGCTGTGACATGCTGATGACTAGACCAGTGACCTGCACACCACCAGCGAGTACGCCTGCGACGGGTAGCAATGATGGCTCCCCTCGGCCTGCCGTACACCGGACAAACACAGGGCTTGCCACAATGACTCGTGGGCTCGGGGCATGGTCCAGTCCATGTCCGGACAAGAAAGTGAATGATTCCTTGTGCTTGGTGTTTAAGGCCTTGAAGGGTGAAGGCGCAGATTACCTAACTAAGCATCTCACTAGGTATGTCCCTACCCGGCATCTTCGTTCAGCAGAGGCCGGGCTTGTCACGATTCCAACCATAAAAAAAGTCCGCTGGGGAGGACGTAGTTTCTCTTATGGGGCTGCCAAGCTCTGGAACAAACTACCTCTCCACTTGAGACATATGGAGAATCTACTCCATTTTAGGAAAGCTCTAAAAACTTGGTAGTTTCAATAACTACGTCAGCTTAAGAATCTAGGAATTGTGGACAGCGCCAGGACACCTACTTGGTAATCGCGCGCTTTATAAAACACTATAACATAACATAACATAACATAACATGCGTGTGTCCCTGTTGTAGTGTTCACGGGACCAGGTACACAAAATGCAATGTTGCACCCTCTGACTCGCATCCCACAGGAGGAACATCATTGACGCAAGGGAAGGCACTGTTCCCACATTCATCCACACATCCATACCTGAATGATGTAAGACATGACACAGCAGTGCATCACTGGATGTTTATTTGCACATCCAGTGCAGTTATGCAGCTGGAGCGGTACAGGGCAATGCCGAGCACACTACACAATATGGGCCCTTGGAGGGCCAGCCAGAGTCCATCCAGGGATGACATGTACTATGTACTGCGGAAGAGGAAGGTTCCATTCCGCAGTCTGTCCGCCGTGTCATTGGTAGTCGAACAGGATGTGGCAGTCTATGTCGCTATCCCAGGTTAGTGCATCGGAGTGTATTGGGGTCAGTGGAAGGTCATGGGGCCATGTGCGGCACCAAGCAGGAACAGACCAGGTGGCGGAAATGAAAGCTAGTGCCTCCTGATCACAAACCCATCTACGTCCTTGTTCCCGGATGTGTGCCCTGCCCCCCCCTGTGGGTATTGCAGTACCGGCTGCGGCACTGTGTGCCACTGACACATCAGGTGCCTGAGTGGATACGCCTGCTGCACTGGGAGGCTCTAACACACCAGAGGGCGGGGATGTGGATGGTGTGGTGGCAGCAGCATTCATCAGCACCACGCCTTGTGGCTGCACTGCCATGATGGAGGTCTGCAAGGCATAATAGGTCCCAGCTACATTTCGATGATGTGTGGCGGTGGCTGCCATCCTTTCCACCTCCTGCTGGGGGGTTTGGGTGGTTTGTGGGGTCTCCTCGATGTAGCTGGGCTGCCCTGATCCTGGAGGTGAGTCGTGGATGAGGTCAATGATGTCTAAGAGGGCTTGTGCATCGATGCTGGTGTTGTCCTCCTCATCATCAGTGAAGAGTGGCTGGGACTGCTCTGCAGGAGGTGTTGACGATGCCCCTGTGATGTCAAGTGGAGATGGTGTATTACAATGTGTCCACATGTCTGTAGCCGCATGGTACAGGTTGACATTCTGACAGCATGGCATTGTACATTGTGACAGTCTGTGGGTCTGGGCAAGGTGGCAGGGTCATTGTGGGTGTACTGTGCCCTGCTTGATTGTGCATGTGTGCCATCGTGGCCATCTCCACCCATCCCCCCAGTACCTGGTGGTCACACACCCTGTTGCAGTTGTGTTCTGTCCTGTCGAGCAGTGTCCCGTCCCCCGACTCCGGCCTTAGTCTCCACACTGATGACTGTCGACACCAGCTCCTCCATGTCATCCAGCAAGAGCTGTGGCGCTGGGCCCCCACCTCCGGTCTGCATTGTTGCCTTCTGGTTGGCAGACAGTTTCTCCTTGGTCTTCCGCTTGATGTCATTCCATCGCTTCTTGACCTCGTCCATTGTCCGCTTGTGCTCTCCGACGGCATTCACTTTGTCGACAATTTCCCGCCATATTCCAGTTTTGGTGCCCAATGACACGTTGGAGGTGATGAAGAGTTGTTGATGGTGTTCCATCACCTCCGTGGCTATGATCCTGTTCGCCTGCGGACTGAACTTCGTCTTCCTTGTCTTCTTGTCCTTGCCCTTCCCTGTCTCCGATGTCCCGGGCAGGTCGTCCGGGGTGCTTGTGGGGTTGTGCTCGTACTCTGCGCCTGCTCCAGCTGCCTCCATGGTGCTTGGGTGTAGGTCAGTTTGTGTGTGGGTGTTTTTTCTACTTTTATGGTGATTTTTTTGGCCTGCCAGGTGTGTGTTGTAGGCCTGGCGCTGCTTATCGCTGATTTCCTCATCGCGCTTTGGCCCATCGCGTGTTTTTTGGTGTTGTGGTTTTATCTCCGTTGTGGCGGTTGTATCGCGGACATTGTCCGCGGTGTAAGTGGACTATAGCGTGGTACCACCTTGTTGTGAAGTCTACGTTAACACAGGGTTATTTTGCCGCGATGGGCTGCGATTTTGGAAGTTGCGTTACGCTACTCTTGCGGTAGTTATCACACGTTCTTGTGCTTGTTCTTGGATGCAATCCTTAATAATTATTGTGTATGTCCATATCAATCCATGTGAGGTGTGACCATCCCAGGTCATTGTAATCTAGTGTCTTGTGCGTGTCTGATATCACAACCAGGTAACACCAGCAACACCGTGATTTCCAGACCACAACATGACTCACAAACCAAAGTTTTCTCAGTGTCCCATACCACCTCCGACAAAAGTAATGACCATGTTTACTCGACCACCGTGGATGGTAAGTAATCAAAGAGCTTAGAGAAAAAAACTTTGAGAAAAAAACACTGCTTTACGAAATCGCATTAGTAACCAACAGTACTTACTGAAGACGCACGAGGTACCTGTCTACTCGACGCTGAAATGAGTCTAGTAAAAATAAAATGATAGGGGTAAAAAATATCCAGGGTTTGGATGACATTCTCAAAAAGCAATCTACGATGTTTAAAGAATATTAAAGTGCCCATAGCTCGTACTATCATCCGGTGTTCGAAAGAAACAGTTCTTTCAGTGTGACCTGTGTCTTCCTCCAGCAGCACGGAACCGCATCATCTGACTGCAAAATTAGCTGAAAACAAAGCAGAGTGTGTTATGATCCCGGTGCTCCATGTGCCGAAACGTGGAGACCAAGGGGCCTATTTACAAGGCCCTTGCACCACTTTCGCATCATTTTTAACATGGGAAAAGTGACGCAAAAGTGGCGCAAGGGGCTTGTAAATCTGCCCCCAAATATTAATTGGTTCTTACCAGTCTTGTCTAATTCGAACCCTAAAGTGGCCTCCGAGCTTGATGCAAATACTTCTGAGGAGGTGAGGTTGCTTGAGGCAGCAGGAGGCGCAGTGAACTATTTCATGATGCCAGTGGCAGCTGGTGACTTTTGAAAGTGGTAAGGCAATAATGCCAGGTAAGCAGTAATATAAAAAAAGACACACATCATTAGCATTACAAGATATCATCCTGCAAGACCAAAAACCATTTGCACAATGTTTTAATATCAAATATAATGGGACCTGTCAGCGCTGCTCTAGCGAAAACCCCAGAGACTGAATATTTTTGTCTAATTTGATTACAGATGACATTTGCACAAACAATTTGTGCAGTTCTAAAGAGAGGTTCACGACAGCTGGCAGTCACTGCCAGAGCAGGTCACCTTAAATGGATAGGTTCAGCTCTAAATTTCAATCGGTCAAAAATGATTCACTGTGTTGATCCCACAATAAATTGCAGGGCATAGAAAGTCAGTTGGAAGCATTTGTGCTACCTCTGCTGACAACCTGGGGTGAGTAAGAAGTTTGCCTTGTTGCAGGCATATCAGAGTGACTAACCAGTGATGTGTCAGCGAGTTCATGCAATGCTAGAAGTCACGCACGCATGGAGGCAGAGGAGCCACACTGCACCGAAGGCACGTGAGTGTGGTAGCCCAACAACTCTTTGGAGATCAGTCTTGTAAAGTGGTCGGGCACTAGGCCCACATACTTTAATAAGGAGCACACAGACACTCAGTATGATGGTAGTTAACTGGCATCGAGCACGTGCGCTCGGAGCCTTTTATTGTCAGTGTCACCTGACTGGTGACGCCTGTGGTGGGGGGGAGTTTAGTGTGGGTAACAGCCTCCATGAAACACTAGAATGTATCCAGCCGGATACTACATCCCTCCCAACCTTTGATGAAAGGAAATAAATGAAGTCCAACCTGTAAAAGAAAACAGATACCCAAAATATATCACAAGTGGTATTATATTCAGGCGCTGGCCTGGCAGTGTTGAATTTCTTGGACCACTATGTTCGTGACGTTCAGGTTCGCCTTGGCAAAGTACTTGAGACCGACCTGGTCGATCAGTAACAAACGTCTATGTACAAAAGTCCTGCATCAGGATACTGGGAGCTGTGAAGAGATCAACTTTGTGATGTTTCTTGTCGTGGGGTTTCTGCCTGGAGGCGACGTGCTTGATGTTGTTCCTGTATCTTGACGGCCAAGCTACTTCCGACTTGCCTCTCTCGCTTGGGCTTCTCTCTCACCAGAGCCTCCGGGTGGGCTTTCCTGCTGGGCGGCCAGGGGACCGTGTGGACCGTGCGGGCTCCGCGTGAGCTGCGCTGAGGCGTCGCTTCCAAACTGCCAACGGGACTCACAGCCTAGTCGCTCATGTATCCGCCAGGGGTGATGTTTCCATCTCGTTGTTCTCGCCGTCAGTGATCTGGTCCTGTGCCTTCCTCTCAGGGTCGCTGGGCAACCAGTCTCCGGCTGTGGCCTCCGTGCATCCTGCACATGTCGAGGAGCTGCTGCTGAACTTCTCTCCCATTCGGACTCCCATTTCACGGGAACTCCGCCGAGGCCCCTTGCCCCTGGATTTCCACTTGACCACATGGGCTGTGCGGGCCTTCGTGTAGGCCGCGCGTAGGGGTCACTTCAGAACTCCCAACAGGGCCACGGCCTAGTCTTGCTTTATCCCAAGGGGGTGGATCTTCTAATGGCCGGTTGTGCTCTACTTCCGTATGCTGCAGGCTGACAGGGGTGCACAGACGGTTCCTGGGTGACTTGCCTTCTTGGACTCCGGTTGTCTGGAGTGTGTGGATTCACTCAGGTGGTGTGCTGCTCCTTGATGTTGATGAACTCACCATTGTTCTTCGCTTGGGCAGCTGGCGGCGGTCTGATGTCTCGGGGTGTTCTCATCTTGTGACGATGTGAGTACTCTGCCCGGTCACTTCGCCTCTTCTTCCCCCGCACGCTGTGGTCGTTGTCTGCCCTGTGGCGCTGTACCACTGTACCTTCCTCCTTTGCAGGGTGACATCCTGTCATCCTCTTCTCCTCTGCTTCTCTTCTTTCTCCATGGCGTCTTGCCACTCACGCTCTGTCTTTTCTTTCCTTCCTTCGCGACGCAGTCTGGTCTCCTCTCATGCCTGTTCGCCCTAACCAGGCTTCTCCATGTAGTGTGCACTCTACACGTTTCCCCCTGGTCTTGTCCAAGCTCTCAGACACTGTCTTCCCTTCACTCTGTGACTGGACCGGTTGTCGTGACCTTTGATTACTTCTAACTGCTAGGTTGGCTTCTTCTCCCTTTCCCTGGTCTTAAAGCTTCCGGTGGTCAGCGCAACCACATCTTCTTCTCTCCGCAATCACGTTGCTGTGGCATGCTTCTGATGGCGCTCTTCCGTTTACCTCACTGGATGCACTTGCTGCGCATTCCTTTCCTTCCTTTCCTTCTTTTATTTCTGGAGCAGTGTCCGCTGTTCCTGCGCTCCTGCGCACTTGCCTGGTGCTGAGTTCCTTGATCACCGTTTGTTTGTCTGGTGGTGCTCTTGACTTTCCTGCTGCTGCAGCGACAACCTGTGGCCACCAGGTACCGCTTCACTCTCTGGCACGCTCTGTCTCAGCTCGGTTCACTGCTTCTGGTGGTCTGCGCCACCACTCCTTCGACCTGCTCCTGGTCACCCCTTGTGCGCGCTAGTGACTGCACCCTTCGTTTCTTCTTGGGGTACCACTCGCTGTAAAGGTGCCACTGATCTTCCGTGTGCACCGATGCTTTGAACTCCCTCCGTTATGTACCGCCTTGTATGGGCACCATCTGTGTGTACTATGCAATCCTGGTGCCAACCCTGTGCTCTTCAGTCACTCTGTCCTTATTCTGTTGCACTTTCTGCTCTTGCAACTTTTTTACTTCTACTTTCCTAAGTGTAGCCACTGTTTCAGAGCAGCATTCCTGTATTCCTGGCACTGTCTTACTCATTGCCACTTCTTGCTCTGGCACCACCATGTCTTGGGGTTTCAAGTCTATCCTACTGTTCTGCCCACGCTGGCATATTCTTTAATTGTGAGGTGCGGTATCGTTCAGTGGCCACCAGGTGGCGATGTTGCACCTTCCATTTCCCGGCAGTGCTCCGATCGGCCCCAGGAGCTTCACACTTGCTGCGGGACTCGTTCCGGGGACCTAATGGTCTCACACGCACTACATGGAGGGACGGGGTATTTCTTTTGACTGCCACCGCCCGGGATCCTTGCAGGCTGCCAGAGACCTTCTCTTTTACCCCGTAAGTGTCTCTGTTTTTCTTTCTCCTTTGGGGCTGCGCTGCCACATGTACTTTGAGTGGCTGGAGAGGGACCACGCTTTCACCTTTAATTGCCTCTTCTGGGCTCTAGCCACACACAGTCACTTTGTGCACACGGCCCCTGGCAGCAGACCCTCTCACCTTCCGGGCTGTGTGGGGGCTCGTGTTGCTGCAGCTGCGGGTGGGCTCAGCTTTAGTCATTTGCACGGGCCGTGCCGGGGTGCACAATGCACGTTTAGTGCTTGGGGAGGTGGACCTCCACCCCTCCCGCCTACGCAGCTCACCTCTCAGCCAGTTACAGCCACATGTACGGACGCTTCCTGGGGAATACGCAGGCAGGCAGTCAGGCACGACTGGAAGACTCCTTTTCGCCCCTCGCAGCCGGTCTTTTTTCTTCATGGGCCGCGCAGCTTCACTCCGTGCCATGGGCCTCACCTTGCCGTGTGTGTCACTTGGGTGCCGGGCCCTCGCTGCTACACGCGCCTTGGGGCCAGTACGCCCTTTCCGCTTCTCTAGCCACTTTCACTTTTGCCGCCCCTGTCGGCCGGTGACCGGATGCCGTCTCCTCGCTCCTTCACTTCGCAGGGGCATGGTCTGGCGCCGGGAGCGGTCAGTCCTCTATCAGGCACCATTAACTCCTTCAGCTCCCCTCCCACCCGCAGCAGCCACATTCAGTTCCTATGCTGTGCGGGGTGGGCAGTAGAGCTGCTGCCGGTGAACTGCAGGACCTCACAGCAGGTCAGCGTTTGTTTGTGGCCATAGATGCGGGGTGGGCTCCCGCCGGCCTCATATTGCTTGGGGTCATTTCTTGAACACCACAGCTCCTCGCTCACCTACCGGGCTCGCCCCCTACCTGGCGGGTCATTGCGGCCGATGCGGGTGGGCTCCTATCGGCTTGCACTTCTCTCCCCCACGGCACTTCCACGCAGGGGGGGTGGATCACAGCAGGCACATGAGGTGCGGGGTGGGCTCCCGGTCACCTCGCTTCACGCCTGGGGCTCTTCACCTACCCGCAGGCGATCAGGCGCTTCTCTCGCCTGCTCCGGGGGGTGCCCTTCATGCGGGCAGCTCTCACCCCCTTTACCTTATCTGCTGGGCTGCTGCACCCTCGGGCACAGCCCCCTCGTTGCCATTGTAAAGTGGTCAGGCGCTAGGCCCACATACTTTAATAAGAAGCACACAGACACTCAGTATGATGTTAGTTAACTGGCATCGAGCACGTGCGCTCGGACCCTTTTATTGTCAGGTGACGCCTGTGGTGGGTGGATGTTTAGTGTGGGTTACAGCCTCCATGAAACACCAGCTGCAAGTCTGACAGGGAACGAGCACTGTTGGCCTGAACTCTGCTCCACAACAAGAGATCTTTCATGGCTTCTATGTCATGGCCTGGCCTTTCATTTTTTTAAATAACGGTAAGTCAGTGCTTTCCACACACCGTTAAACAAACAGGGGCCCGATTTGAAGAATACATCCAGATAAGCTCAGTCTTGGGTTCACCTGAAACATGTGTGTGTGCAGGATATCACTTTGAGGTGACAACACCAGGGGAAGTCTAACCCTCGGCATTTCATTAAGAAATTGAGTAAAAACATTTTTGCCTTCTAAATTGATGTCATAGGTGTGAGCTTCCTGTTCGTATGGGAAATAGGTTGTTAGTAAACCTAATGTGGTATATGTCATCTCATTGTAAAAGCCTAGTGTACTTAGAAGGCTTTTGGCACAAAATCTCACTTATAAGTTAAGGCCTTTGAAACAGAGTGGAAATTGGTCATTGTCTAATTATTATTGCATCGCGGCCATCCACAACAGGACAGATACGCATCTTTTGTATTCATTACGTTACCTTAAATAGACGCTGTCAACTTTAAAAATGGAGTAAGTAAGTAATACATTTGAGTAATAAAACAGCCATTCACGGAGGCAATCATAGTGCAGTACACACACCAGCACAGGCTCGTTCAGGTTGCTGCGCTCCAGTCGCGGCCGGCCTGACTCGTCGGAGGGTATGGGGGGGTCACGCGGGTTGTAAGGTAAGACGGGTTTAATTAAAATTTTAAAACATACTTTCCCGGATCCCGCGACGCCTGAGCTCCTGGCCGGGTCCCGCTATCCTGCTGCTCTCCTGAACAAGAAGCAGCCACAGACAGCCTCCCTCCCCTCCCCTAAGCCAATCACAACGCTGCAATGGCAGTGTTGTGATTGGTGGGGACGGCACCCAACCGGGCACCTATGGGGAGGAAATTTTCTCTATGTAGGCTGCATGCAGACTACATAGAAAAAGGGAGAGTGCGCATGACTGGTTTAGTCGGCCCAAGAGGGCCAGCCAAAGAGTCAGCCAAAGAGTCAGGGCCCATGGCATTGGGCGAGCCACTTCTACAAGACCCGACCACCCGCCCACCCTTAACCAGGTGCTCACCCCCTTGATAGCTTGGCACGAGCAGACAGGCTTATCTCAGAGGCAGTGTGTTAAGCATTTGTGAACACAATCAGTAACTCAGTGAAAACACTACAGATGGACACCACACAGGATTTATAAAAATAAGTATTCTTTATATAGACTTAACACAAGACCACAAATGACAAAAATCCACAATATCGTACTCAATAATTCTTCAAGATGGTAAAATAGGTGCTTCACTTAAAAGCAGTTTTTAGCAACAGATAACCCCAACTGTAGTTATCACGACGTCGAGGTCAAAGAAATCCCAAAGTACGTCGCCGACTGCGAGATGCGCGGCGTCGGGCCCGGAGTCAAACCAGACCCACAAAGAACACTACCTTGGAAAAGCGAAAACAAAGACCGCTCACGGCGTCAGGGAGGTGCGGCATCGTTGGCGCGGTGCGGCATCTGTTCCTTGCTTGCGCAGGCAGGTTCCTGACCGAAGAGGAGGTGATGTCACGATGGCGCCGAAACAACGGTTCCGTAAGATGTCACGATGGATTCTTGACCACCCACGTCGACGATATGCTCCGCGATGATGTCGGCTTCAGAGTCGATGCGGCACAGCAGGCGTCGGGCTGGCGTTGCAAGTCAGAGCAGCGCTCACGGCTATGGCAGGCTTACGATGTCATTATCTTGTTGTTCCAGAAGTGATCTAAAGTCTTGGGGTCTGGGTCCCCATATTTATACTACTATTCTCTTTGTTCTCTGAAGGCAGAGGGGCCTGGGCCTAGTCCAAACCAGTTCTGGTCAGTCTTGGAGCACTTTGTTTACAGGACTCCTTATTTCCTTTGACAGGGGAGGCCAGGGACATCAGATGCACCACAGGAGGTGGAGCCAGCATTGTGGAGGGAAGGCACAGCCCTATTCAGACCCAGGTGCAACTCCTCCCACCCATCTACATGCAGATCTCTCTAATCAGCTTTGTGCTGACTCACCCTGTCTCCTGGAATCCCCCAGCCCCTGTCACTCACAAAACCTGACACACAGTACACAACCTAGCAGAGGCAGGCTTGGACAGTTGGGCTAGAAAATACCTACTTTCTAAAAGTGGTATTTTCAAACACAGAATGTTAAAACCAACTTCTCTAAAAGATTTATTTTTTCATTGTGAGTTCAGGCATACTAAACTCGAATTTCTACCATGTTCCCTGGGTCAGTTAGGATTATAGGATATTATAATCAAACTGCCCATTCTGGCCTATGGGGAGCAGGTAGCCTTGCAATAGTGAAAAACGAAAATGGCTGTAATTCACTATTAGGACATGGCACACACACCAGGACATGTCCTACCTTATACTTACAATGCACCCTGCCCTTGGGCCTACCTTAGGGGTGTCTGATATGAAGATAAGGGAGGGTTTAGGGACTGGCAAGTGGGTGCACTTGCCAGGTCGACATGGCAGTCAGAGGCTGCACGCAGGCTCTGCAATGGCAGGCCTGAGACCCACTTTACAAGCTGCTTCTGTGGGTGGCATAACCAGTGCTGCAAGCCCACAAGCAGCATTTGGTTTACAAGCCCTGGGCACACATGGTGCACTCTTCTAGGGTCTGACAAGTAAATCAAATAACCCAATCATGGAGTCACTAATCAATACATAATTTTAACATAGGGAGCACTTGCACTGTGACACTGAATAGCAGTGGCACAGTGCCCAAAGCATCTAAAACCAGCAAACAGATCAAAAACAGAGGAGGCAATCAGAAAAAATGGAAGGGAGACTCACGCCAATGGTTCCAGGTCTAACACAGTGTCTTTGCTCGTTCTGCATTTGCGCACTAGTTGCTTGCAGTGGCATTTCTTTCTCAGGCTTGAATTCCTCTGTGTACCAGCTGCACTGTGGCCAGTCTCTTGCCGTTGGGTTCCACTTGATTGTTAGCCAGGGTGTAGTGATCCAGCTGTTGAGGTTCTTCATAACTTTCGTCAATTTGCTGGTGTGTTTGGGTCAATGCTCAAGTAGAGAAGCCCACTCCTCTTTTGTGATGCTTTCCCAGTGCTGCAGATGGTTCCGGTGGGGGTAGGTCTGTGGTGGTGCAGGATGAGTATGTTGAAACTGAAATGGCTGTGGTCTGTCCTGGTCGTATTTGCTGGCTTGTTGAATATGATGCTGTTGATTGTGGAGAAAATTGATTCCATTATGTAACTGGGATTTTGGGTGGTCTTAGTGATATGATGGGTGATACCAAGATTTGCAAGGTTTTTTTTAGAAGGGCCATAGAACTTTGGTTGGTGGGGTCTCCTAGGTGAAAGTTAAGGTATATGAGGAGGATGAAGGTGTTTGCATTAATTATGAGGCGTGCAATGAAGTCTGTGATGTCACTTGCAAAATCGTTGCAGGGTCCCGGTGGTCTGTATACAAAGCATCCAACCACGAAGAAGTCGGCTGTGATGCATATCTTGAACATGAGGAGCTCAATGTAGCTGGTGAGCATTGAGCGAGCAGCTGGTGCAGCTGATCTTCGAATATGAAGACAACTTCTCCTCTGGGCTTGTGCTGATGGTCTTGACTGGCGATATTGTAGCAAGCAGGGATGGCTGTAGTGATGTCCTGGGCAGAGATGTTTAGCTATGCTTGTGTGAGAAAGAGCATGTCCAGAGCATTGTCATGCAGTATGTCCCATATATCTGTGGCATGTTTGATGAGCAAGCAGAAGCTGAAGAGCATGTATGTGTTAGACCTGTTAGTCTTATGGTGACCTTGCCCCAAACACTTTGCCTTTAAACTCCTATTTTACTGGATTTGTTTTTGTTGGCTTTAGGACTCTATGCACTTTACCATGGCTAACCAGTGCTAAAGTGCTTGTGCTCAAACCTTAAAACATGCAAAAAGAACTATTGATGGACAGAATGCAGAACAATGTCATACATTCACCCCAGTACAGAGATCTGGGCCTAAATCCATAGTTTCTTTGCTCACCATGCCATTCCAGTTTGGACCCGGCCATATGCAAATCAGTATTGACCCTGTGCCCAATGGCAACAGCCCAGCCCGAACTGCCAGGCCAGGTCCTCCCTGGACAGGAAACAAGCATCCTAGGACCGGTTTCGGGGTTTCACCCCTCTTCAGCCAGGATAGCTTGATTCCAGTGGCATGGAGAGCACGGGACTCACGTCTGAGCATACCTGTCCCACTCGGGGTGACAAATGCAAAAAGAACTATTGATGGACAGAATGCAGAACAATGTCATACATTCACCCCAGTACAGAGATCTGGGCCTAAATCCATCATTTTTTTGCTCACCATGCCATTCCAGTTTGGACCCAGCCATACGCAAATCAGTCTTGACCCTGTGCCCAATGGGAACAGTCCAGCCCGAACTGTCAGGCCAGGTACTCCCTGGACTGGAAACAAGCATCCTAGGACTGGTTTCGGGGTTTCCCCCCTTTTCAGCCAGAATAGCTTGATTCCAGTGGCATGGAGAGCACGGGACTCAAATCTGAGCATACCCGTCCCACTCGGGGTGACAAATGCAAAAAGAACTATTGATGGACAGAATGCAGAACAATGTCATACATTCACCCCAGTACAGAGATCTGGGCCTATATCCATCGTTTTTTTGTTCACCATGCCATTCTAGTTTGGACCCAGCCATATGCAAATCAGTCTTGACCCTGTGCACAATGGGAACAGTCCAGCCCAAACTGCCTGGCCAGGTCCTCTCTGGACTGGAAACAAGCATCCTACGACCGGTTTCGAGGTTTCACCCCTCTTCAACCAGGATAGCTTGATTCCAGTGGCATGGAGAGCACGGGACTCACGTCTGAGCATACCCGTCCCACTCGGGGTGACAAATGCAAAAAGAACTATTGATGGACAAAATGCAGAACAATGTCATACATTCACCCCAGTACAGAGATCTGGGCCTAAATCCATCGTTTTTTTGCTCACCATGCCATTCCAGTTTGGACCCAGCCATATGCAAATCAGTCTTTACCCTGTGCCCAGTGGGAACAGTCCAGCCCGAACTGTCAGGCCAGGTACTCCCTGGACTGGAAACAAGCATCCTAGGACTGGTTTCGGGGTTTCCCCCCTCTTCAGCCAGGATAGCTTGATTCCAGTGGCATGGAGAGCACGGGACTCACATCTGAGCATACCCGTCCCACTCGGGGTGACAAATGCAAAAAGAACTATTGATGGACAGAATGCAGAACAATGTCATACATTCACCCCAGTACAGAGATCTGGGCCTAAATCCATCGTTTTTTTGCTCAACATGCCATTCCAGTTTGGACCCAGCCATATGCAAATCAGTCTTGACCCTGTGCCCAATGGGAACAGTCCAGCCCGAACTGCCAGGCCAGGTCCTCCCTGGACTGGAAACACGCATCCTAGGACCGGTTTCGGGGTTTCACCCCTCTTCAGCCAGGATAGCTTGATTCCAGTGTCATGGCGAGCACGGGACTCACGTCTGAGCATACCCGTCCCATTGGGGTGACAAATGCAAAAAGAACTATTGATGGACAGAATGCAGAACAATGTCATACATTCACCCCAGTACAGAGATCTGGGCCTAAATCCATCGTTTTTTTGCTCACCATGCCATTCCAGTTTGGACCCAGCCATATGCAAATCAGTCTTGACCCTGTGCCCAGTGGGAAAAGTCCAGCCCGAACTGCCAGGCCAGGTCCTCCCTGGACTGGAAACAAGCATCCTAGGACCGTTTTCGGGGTTTCACCCCTCTTCAAACAGGATAGCTTGATTCCAGTGGCATGGAGAGCACGGGACTCATCTCTGAGTATACCCGTCCCACTCGGGGTGACAAATGCAAAAAGAACTATTGATGGACAGAATGCAGAACAATGTCATACATTCACCCCAGTACAGAGATCTGGGCATAAATCCATCGTTTTTTTGCTCACCATGCCTTTCCTGTTTGGACCCAGCCATATGCAAATCAGTCTTGACCCTGTCCCCAATGGGAACAGTCCAGCCCGAACTGCCAGGCCAGGCCCTCCCTGGACTGGAAACAAGCATCCTAGAACTGGTTTCGGGGTTTCCCCCCTCTTCAGCCAGGATAGCTTGATTCCAGTGGCATGGAGAGCACGGGACTCACATCTGAGCATACCCGTCCCACTCGGGGTGACAAATGCAAAAAGAACTATTGATGGACAAAATGCAGAACAATGTCATACATTCACCCCAGTACAGAGATCTGGGCCTAAATCCATCGTTTTTTTGCTCACCATGCCATTCCAGTTTGGACCCAGCCATATGCAAATCAGTCTTGACCCTGTCCCCAATGGGAACAGTCCAGCCCGAACTGCCAGGCCAGGTCCTCCCTGGACTGGAAACACGCATCCTAGGACCGGTTTCGGGGTTTCACCCCTCAACAGCCAGGATAGCTTGATTCCAGTGTCATGGAGAGCACGGGACTCACGTCTGAGCATACCCGTCCCACTTGGGGTGACAAATGCAAAAAGAACTATTGATGGACAGGATGCAGAACAATGTCATACATTCACCCCAGTACAGAGATCTGGGCCTAAATCCATCGTTTTTTTGCTCACCATGCCATTCCAGTTTGGACCCAGCCATATGCAAATCAGTCTTGACCCTGTGCCCAGTGGGAAAAGTCCAGCCCGAACTGCCAGGCCAGGTCCTCCCTGGACTGGAAACAAGCATCCTAGGACCGGTTTCGGGGTTTCACCCCTCTTCAAACAGGATAGCTTGATTCCAGTGGCATGGAGAGCACGGGACTCATCTCTGAGTATACCCGTCCCACTCAGGGTGACAAATGCAAAAAGAACTATTGATGGACAGAATGCAGAACAATGTCATACATTCACCCCAGTACAGAGATCTGGGCCTAAATCCATCCTTTTTTTGCTCACCATGCCTTTCCTGTTTGGACCCAGCCATATGCAAATCAGTCTTGACCCTGTCCCCAATGGGAACAGTCCAGCCCGAACTGCCAGGCCAGGCCCTCCCTGGACTGGAAACAAGCATCCTAGGACCGGTTTCGGGGTTTCACCTCTCTTCAGCCAGGATAGCTTGATTTCAGTGGCATGGAGAGCTCGGGACCCACGTCTGAGCATACCCATCCCGCTCGGGGTGACAAATGCAAAAAGAAATTTTGATGGACAAAATGCAGAACAATGTCATATATTCACCCCAGTACAGAGATATGGGCATAAATCCATCGTTATTTTGCTCACCATGCCATTCCAGTTTGGACCCAGCCCTATGCAAATCACTCTTGACCCTATGCCCAATGGGAACAGTCCAGCCCGAATGGCCAGGCCAGGTCCTCCCTGGACTGGAAACAAGCATCCTAGTTCCGGTTTTGGGGTTTCACCCCTCTTCAGCCAGGATAGCTTGATTCCAGTGGCATGGATAGCACGGGACTCGCATCTGAGCATACCCGTCCCTCTCGGGGTGACAAATGCAAAAAGATCTATTGATGGACAGAATGCAGAACAATGTCATACATTCACCCCAGTACAGAGATCTGGGCCTAAATCCATCATTTTTTTGCTCACCATGCCATTCCAGTTTGGACCCAGCCATATGCAAATCAGTCTTGACCCTGTGCCCAATGGGAACAGTCCAGCCCGAACTGCCAGGGCAGGTCCTCCCTGGACTGGAAACAAGCATCCTAGGACCGGTTTCGGGGTTTCACCCCTCTTCAGCCAGGATAGCTTGATTCCAGTGGCATGGAGAGCACGGGACTGATGTCTGAGCATACCCGTCCCACTCGGGGTGACAAATGCAAAAAGAACTATTGATGGACAGAATGCAGAACAATGTCATACATTAACCCCAGTACAGAGATCTGGGCCTAAATCCATCGTTTTTTTGCTCACCATGCCATTTCAGTTTGGACCCAGCAATATGCAAATCAGTCTTGACCCTGTGCCCAATGGGAAAAGTCCAGCCCGAACTTCCAGGCCAGGTCCTCCCTGGACTGGAAACAAGCATCCTAGGACCGGTTTCGGGGTTTCACCCCTCTTCAGCCAGGATAGCTTGATTCCAGTCTTTTTGCAAACCTTAAAACATGGCAACATTGTCTCACCCCTGATTGGCAGATTTAATTTACTTATAAGTCTTTGGCAAAGTGGCTTACTATATACCCAATTAAGCAGCCCCTTATAACATGACCCAGGTCTGCCATTGTAGTCTGAAAGCAATTTTAAACTGCCAATTCAACTTGCCAGAATAAACCCCTTACCAAGCCTTAAACTCTACTTTTATTAAACATGTCTCCCCTAGGATAGGCGTTAGGTAGCCATAGGGCAGGGTACATTTTAATTCAGCGGTTATACATGTTCCTTTAAATTACTTATTCTGGTAGTGAAAACCTCACAAATGTGATTTTACTACTGTGAGACTGACCTATCACACAGTTTAACATTCTGTTGCCATATTGCTAACAGTAAGTGCTAACTTTTGATTGGGAGCAGGAAAGGATTTCATGTTTGATATCTGAGAAATTCACTTTCTGGACCTGCTTGAGGACTCTCAGAGGACTGCCTGTTGCTTTGGCCTTCTGTGTAATTCAGAAGACTGATTTTCTGCACTTGGAAGGACTGTTCTGATTCCTGAAGCCTTTCTTGATCCTGCAGAGGCTTGCCTTTCTGCTTGAGCCCTGCTCCAACACTAGAGCCCCAGACTACCACAGTGACTCCAAGGAAAAGTAAGTTCTGCTGACCAGGCACTCGGGGACAGAAAAGTCTCCAGCAATCTTGAACCTGTACCCGGCCCCAGCCTGAGTGAGTCCCAACTCCTTATGTGGTGCCTCCCCAGTCATGGACCCTTGTGGTTTGTGCTAAATGTCCCCAGATAGCCAAAGTTAAAAACTTGGGACTTGAAATATTTGTGAATAGAACTTGGTCTGAGAACCAAGAGGAGACCGGAACCAACCTGCTCTTTTATCTGCCCAAGGTACTTTGCAGGTTGGCCTGACTTCACGCCATCTCCCTCATGTTCTTCTCCACAGCAGCAAATCCTGTTCAGCACTTCTTCGCAGAAGGAGCATCCGGCCCCATGGATCCCTAGCCGGTTACAGCCTCCAGCCATGTGCTGCTGGAGATTTTCAAATTCCAATGAAGAGGCTAAGTTCAAATATGGAAATTCTCACAAACCAAGGAAAATGTAATAGTCTGATATTTAATCAAACCAGATGAAAGCACTAAACCATCAACAGCTCACGAGTTAAAGTTCATGCTTCCTCACTTGTGGAATGTTCAATGAACTAGCTAATGTCAGGCCTTGAAAATTTTCTGTGGCTTCTGAGTTCAAGAGCATAGGTAAGATTTTTCTCTGCTGTGGGAAAATTATCATAGTAACCAGGATGGTCAAGTGGCATGGAATCCTACTCACGGTATCAGCCAAATTTTATGAAGTCTGTTCAGAGGATATACTTGACCAATTGAGCTCTTTGCTAGTCTAACTCCCTAGTTTTCCTGAGTGACTTCAGTAACTGCTGTGACAGTCTTTCGTACTCCCTTGGGTTTAGCATCAGAGTCATGAGCGAAGTGCCCTGCTTTTCCGTAGTATAGACATAAATTTAGTTTTCTTTGTCATTCTTTCCATTCACTGTCTTTTCCTCACAGGATAAGGTGCCTGGGGTTCCCACGATTTGTATAGGTTCTACTGTGTCATGGCTCTTAACTTCAGCTTCCTTACGTTCGGACAGAACTATAAGTAATTTGTGTTTCCTCCGAGGTCGCTCACCTCTATGTTTCATTTAAATGATGGTCGAGTTTGTCAACAAAGTCATTGAATTCTGAGCAGTCGGTTGGGGATTTAACAATATGGAGAAAAGAGTCTTTCAAAAGCGAGGATCTTTTGTCTTCCGGCCACTGGTTTTCTCTGACCAGTCTGTAGAACGTCGTGATATAAGAAAGTAAATCCTTTCCTTGCAATAAATGTAAGAGCTCATTGTTGCTGGCCCGGACAAAGGTATGTTTCATAAATAAGCAACACATTGCCTCTCTAAATCTTGCAAAGTTATGCAACAAGGGATTGCCAATCTCTGTTAGGTGAATAGCCCAGTTTACAGCATTGCCACCTAGATAAGAAATCACAAATGCAATTCAAAGCAGTTTTTTAAGGGAAAGGCTCTGGGCATATATAGAGATTACAGTTGGCAATGGCTCCATAATGCATCACATTTTGTAATGTCCCCCCAAAAATACGTGGGGAGTGCTAGTGCAACAGCGATTGTCATGTTAATGTTGATCGTGTGTGTACCCCCTTGTACAGGGACTCTTTTGTTCAGATTCACTAAAATGTGATTGTTGGAGAATTGGGCGTTTGTCCTTGGCTATGGCCCCCCGAGGACGATATCTCACTAGCTACTTATTAAGTGATTGGTTTTCCTGGTGCAAGGATAGTCCCTCATGCTGCTAGAGTCCTAACTAAATGTAACACACTAGGGGTTTCTTCAGTTGCATCTGTTAAGGCTTGGGTTAGGTCTTGGGCATTTATAAAGTCATGAGGGTCCATATCGTCCGAGGAAAGAAGTAGTCTATCGTCTAGGTTTTCTATCATGCCACTCACCTGGAGTTCTTGTCCACTAAGGTGAGGCTGGACCTCCACTCTCTCCTAGTTCAGTCTCCAATCGAAGAAATGGAACCCCACATAAAGCGTTGCATCAGAAGGGAAAGGGAGTTGTGATAAAATAAATGTGATAAAATAATAAAGAGACTTGCATAGTCATGATCTGCTCTGATACATTCTGTCTAGTCTCCTCACTAGTTCTCCCCTCATTTTTCAGGTTCTTCTGTCTGAGGAAGTGTGAAAATCAGCACTAGCAAGTGTAGGAGAGTAGGATCTTCTTTACATGGGTACCCCCACTTTTTGATGGTGTTTCACTGTTTTTCGACCTCAGTCTGGCTGTGGCCCTGCTAATCAGGACCACAGCCTAGCTGCTTCCTCTCTAAAATGGTTTGCATGTACATTAGGTACATATCTAATTGGATTCTGGAGTGCCTTATAAGGACCTAGTACATGGTATACTATGTACCTAGGGCATAGGTACCTCAAAGGCCTACCAGGGGCTGACGCATGTATTATGCCACCCCTGGGAAGCACTCCAACATGGCACCACAGGTCTGCTACTGCAGCCTGGGTAAGGGTGTGCTTGCACCCCTTACAGTGGTATAGGCTACCTATATCCACATATGTATACAGACACATATAAACCTATAAGCCACTCCTATGGCAGGCCTTGACAATCCTGAAGACAGAGTGCTTGGTTTTATGTGAGAGGGTGCCCAAGCATGAGCTGGGCCCCTCTTCAGCTTTCGGAAATACTTCCTTATGGCTGTTCTGTGATACAGCCATATCATATACTCTTAAGTGCATTATAACCTCGCGGTAAATACTAATGTTGGAATGGCTGCATCAAAAGATGTTGTGTTTGGTATCAAACTCTTTGGAATACTACCTCCCGCCAGTTCTGGCGGCGGGGGTAGCCTTCCACCCTTCTAGAGGGAGAGACATGTTCACACTGGTCAAACCCGGTAGGACTTTCCTGAGCCCTGGCATGACAAAATGGATGCCTCTGCCACAGATACGGGTCTGGCCTCCTGCTGCTGACCGAAACTCCGGCAGGGGAGGACTGGACAATAGGTTTCCTGTGTAACCACCTCCCCAGACAGGCAGATGTGTATTGGGGCTGGGCGGGAGCACTCTCTGGTGAATTGAAGTCCTGCACTGGGGGCACATTTGGTGTCCCTGTGCATAGTCCAGTTCAAAACAGTTGCAGGGGCTACCTGACCCTGCTCTGGTGCGAAACTGGACAAAGGAAATGGGTGTAACCACCCCTCTTCCCAGGCCCACCCATAGGTGGGGCCTTAGAGTTAGTTCATCCCCTAAACTTAAAATAAGTATAGGAATCCAATCCCTAGGACTTTAGATTACCCTGGACGAAACTCTGCAACGTACATCCTGGACCTTCGACGTTCTATCCTGACTAGAAGACTGAAGAAATCTCCCTTGGCGTCAAGGAGTGACTCCCCTGCTTGGCAGCCACCAAAGAAGCAACTGACCGGTCTGCATCACTGAAGCTCCCGCCGGACGCCGAAGTCTTTGCATCACCAGAGGTGGATTTCCAGACTTCCCCGAGGCTACCCTGAGTCCATAGCAAAGCTGAGGCCCGTGGCTATCGTGGGTGACGTGGAACCCTGACCCCCTGACCCCTGGACACCGTGAACTTTTGCAGCAACACTATCTTCGTGGTCCTCCTCGAAGTTGTGCTTTGGGCTTCGAGTAGCCCCAGCCTTGAGCACCTCTTGCACCGAAGATTGCTGGCCTCCACTCCACGAGTGACCCGTAGGCCAGTCTCAAGTGCGACCGCTCAAGGCTCCTTCGTGATCACTAGCCCGTTGGCTAGCAGGTCCCCATGAAGGCAACTCCTCTTCTGCTTGGGCTTTCCTGGTTGCTCCAGACATGCCCTGACTTACCCTTGCTGGGTGAGTCCTTCAGACCTTGCTGGTCTGCACCGCAGTCCATTCTCTGAATTCCAGTGACTTGCCGTTGCCAAGGCTTGTTGGGTCCATTCTGGTCGCCGACACCGCAGCAGTCGACAAACTTTGTGGGACAGGTCGAATCCGGCTTGTGGACTTCGTCGACACCTCCTGGACCTCGTGACTGAAGAGTCAAGACACCCATCAACTCACCTGAAGCACCCCGACATCTGTGGGCATTGGTCCATCCTGACTTCGGTCACTGGCAAGAGACCCAGACTCTGTCCCCTCTGCTTTCAGGGTCCTTTCTTCCTAGATCCGGGCTTGGATCTCTTCGGACACTTCTCCTCTTCACGACAGCAGCAGTTCTTTGCAGGCTTCCATTGAAATCGACGACGCAACCCGACACCAAAAGACACCTATGCACCTGGCTTCCCTGGGTGAGGTAACTCGAGTACTCCGGTGTTCCCGTGGGTGCTAGCCCTAGAACTTCTTAAGTCCAAAAGGGTTTGGTCCTGTCTCGATTAGAAGTGTCCCTAATCTTTAAATTCTCAACCGCGACATTGCCCATAGAAGATAACGGGAACCCGCGGTTGTGTTCACACACTGCAAACAGTCCCCATGGGTCCCCTGTGTCACTACCTTGGGTGGTTCCTTGGGGTCCCAGCGATTCTACAGGCTCTAGGCCTTGTGTCTAGTTCAGTCATGGTTCTTATACCACTTTATTGGTATATGGCTTGGTACGCCCCTAGGGCCCAACGGTGTATTTGTGCTATTACTGATGCTTGCTCACTTGTAAAATAAGTACTTCGAACTCCAGTCTCATAAAGAGACTAGAGGGATGTGTTTTAACCTAGAAACATATATTTTAAATATATACCTGGTGTGGTTGTCCTTTCATTTGATCATTCAAGAGATTGTAGACTGGTAAAACAAGCTGCTTTACATTCCTTCAAGACTTAGCCTGAAGGCTGCTCTCCATAGCTACCACTAGGATAGCTTTCAATAAAGGTTGTCTTTAACCTATCACCTTAAGGGGTTGTTTGGACTGATACAAGGTGCCCACTAGAACTAGTGGACAGCATATATCAGGCCACCTTCTCACAGCAAGAGTCACCTATTTGTCAGTCAATAAGCATTACCATAATTTTACATTCTGTGCGTACACGTTTACCATAACAATGCCCACTTACAAAGTGTATGCTGTTACATCATAGAATATTTGTAGACATGTTTTTTTGGAATCAATCAACTGGGATTTATCTTGTTCTTAGAGTTTCCAATAATCATACAAGAAATGCACAACAATATCTCTAAAGCCTTCTAAGAATACACAACAAACTTGTGCAGAAATGCATAACAGGACTGTCACACTATCCAAAATTCTGTAAGCTCTTAAGCAATCAAAGGTTAAGTAAACCATAGGGTTGTCTTTAAATGCACAATCTCTTGAAAAGTCTATGATGCAGGAGCCTTGCTTGTCCAAAGTATTGTTAGTTTTTTAGAGAATATCAATAAAGCATTGTCTTTAGTATCAACTAGTTAGTGCACTAACCTTGATAATGTCGTTTTTTTAAGCAGGAATCTTGTGGGTGGATGTCTGGTATCCAAGCAGTGGGCTTCCTGCTTGTTCATGAAGGCCTCCAGGAAATTAGCAGAGAGAGAGAGATCATTCTCTCTTGTTGAGATTGAAGCCAATCCCCAAATTGGTTTTGGGCGTGGCTTTTATACCACTCCTGAACCCAAGATGGCCATGGCATGTGTCTTCTGAGATCTCATGAGATCTTGGGAGGAATGAGGCAGACATAGTGATCTGAGAACCTAGGCCCCAGGGGAGCACACATGTGAAGTACATGAATGATAATGATGCACATTAAAACATAGTTAACCACCAGAAAAGGCCCTGGGGATATTTCAAACAATAGGAGACGGTCCTGGGGGATTCAATATTAATATGTTAATACTGATTGCAGCTAAAGAGTCCCAACTGGGCTACCACACCAGAGGATACTCAAGACCTCTCAGGGTGCAAGAAAAAAAGGGTCATTATGGACAGCAATAAGGTTCCTTGAACCATAGCTAAATGGACATATGAAGCCGGAAAATGAACAGGAACCCAGGGTCATGATAATTTATACATTGCCTCTAAGTTGAGTCTGACTGGTTTTGTGTCACACTACCAGAGGGTTAAACAAAATTTGTTTGGGGGTTTTGCTTGTGTTTCACCCTGACAAGAATCATGGTTGCTGCTTAAGTAGGGTTCCAACCCTCTCAACCAATAACCCAATTTCTCACAGCAGGGGAGTGTGGCATGTTGTGTGGGGGTGTTTGGTCTGTGTGAGCGTGAGTGGGTGGCTGGTTTGTGTGAGTGTGAGCGAGTGAGATGCTGAATGCTCTTGGTGCAGGAGCGGTGGGTATATGGGGTGGGAAAGTACATGAGAACTTTCAGGATGCCCTTCTGAAATGCTTCTCCCATGTTGTGTGGTGCAGTGTGGCAGCAACGTAGCAAGTGGTGGCTGGGGTAGAGACCATGGAGGAGTGCAGCAGAGTAGGGGTCGGTAGGGGAAACATGAAAGTTCCTTGTGCTGGGCCTGCTTTGGCATGCCAAAGGCATACCAGAGGTGCATTCCTTGCAGGCAACCTTTAAGGAGGTCCAGGGAGGGGGGATGAGCACAGGAGGCTGTGGGTCACTTCCTGTGCAGATGGATGATGGGAGACCCAGTGACGTCACTTTGTGTGCATATGGGTGATGGGAAATGAAGTCCTGTAGCTAGGCTTCTTCTTTTAAATATGGTTTTGGCTGGAACCTGCGATGGCTCTTCCTGTGCAGATGGATGATGGGAAATTAAGTGATGCCACTTTCTTTGCAGAAAGGGGGTGTGGTATGTCATTCTTAACATATGATCAGGTAGTAAGCAGTGGCTTTTCTTACAGTGCCCACAGTAGATGAGGGGGATTGGAAGGTTGTCTCAAGGTAAGGGATCAGGGAGGCGATACAGTAGAGCCAAGAACTGCACCATTTGCAACAACATCAGTCACCCTCTGCCTGCACCCCAGCCTCCAGGAGTCTGTCATTGAACAATAGTCACTTCACCAACACAAATAAAGGAATCAGCAAGACCTATAACACCACTGGCTGCTCATTTTAAGTGCCCACTAAAAAGGAATAAGTCTGGGCTACTTCAAGCACAAAGTAAATATGTGAAATAGAGAGTCAAGGGAAAAATCCTCAGCTCAAGATTTTAGATCTTTAGGGGATCCATGCTCTGCGTCCAATGTCTGCAGTAAAAGCTGTGGGGCATATTATCAAGGCCGGCGTTAGAATTACCGCCGCTTTAGCGGCAGGAAACTGCCGCTATAAGTGGCGATAATGGGCTTGATAATATGCCGCAGAAAATTCCAATAGAAGCCCATGTTCCGGTGCGAACATGGGCTTATATTGGAATTCTCTGCGGCATATTATCAAGCCCATTATCACCGGTATAGCGGAAGTTTCCTGCCGCTAAAGCCGTGATAATTTTAACGCCGGCCTTGATAATGTGCCCCTGTGTGTCTACTAAAAGGACAGTTGTTGGACTTCAACAAACAGGAGGGTTTCAAGTTCATTTTTGAGGGGCAAACACAAATGGCAATAAAAATAGAGGTTATGGTGGAGGCAATAACTGGAAAATGTGCACCTCTCCAAGAGGAAAATGACAGACAGAGATGCCAACATAGACAACACTGCGGTAGGCTATTGATGTTGGGAAATTATGTGGACCAGAGAGCCTCTGCCACAGAAGGATTATCTGGGAGCGCCATAAAGGTTAAGATGGATCACTTTAGTGATGACTTATAATAAACGTTAGTGCAAGTCACATCTTGATGAGTAGAGCTACAAACAAATTGTGCATCTGGAAGGGAACAATTACGGCCTGCTGAAAGCAAGGAGCCCTTTAGCCTGAGCAGTGTTTCTGTGTGTCTGTAATAACACGTAGATACCACACCTGAATCTAGACAAGAAGCCACAGTCGCCAGGAGCGGTGGGTGACTGCCAAGCAGTAACAAACCTTCTCTTGTTGCTGCAAGGACAATTGTAAATGCTGTAAAGGGCAACATGAATAAGAAATGCTGAGTGCTATTAGAAATATTGAGAAATATAAGTGGTATTAAACATGTACCTTAATCATTGGGATTACTAAAATAGCCCAAATGTGTTCTAAAATGCTCCAACTGAGCACCCGCACTGCTTTATTGGGTAAACGTGCATACTTTGTTCACTTAGTAACACTGAGGACTACTATAAATGCTAGGGCTAAGTGGAAAAACCTGTGAGACAGTGTTGGTGTATTTTACACTTGCACCTTCTGCAAGTTAATCACAAATTGATCTCACTCGGTGAAGGAAAGTAGGATCTGCTTCTTATGGTTACCCCCACTTTTTGCTTGATGTGATGCTGTTGTTGACTAGTCTGACTGAGATCCTGCTAATCAGGACCCAAGTCTACCTGCTTTCTTCCTGAACGGTTGTGTTCAGTACCTAGGTATATCCCAGATTGACAACTGGGGTACCCTTGTCAGTGCCTAGTATATGGTACCCATGTAGCCTGGGCAGAGGTACCACAGAGGTCTCCCATGGGCTGAAGCATGCATTATGTCACCCATGAGAGACCAATCAAAATGGAACTACAGGCCTGCCATTGCAGCTTGTGTAAGTTGGTGCATGGTGGTGCAATGTAATAATTTATACATATATATTTACTTAGAACAATTAATAAACTAATATTTTTAATTCATGTTAAAAGTTTGAAAAAATATAAAAATAATATATATTAAATTATTTAAAATATAAAAAAACTAAATGTATAATAGATTAAAACATTAAACTATAAACAAATATTTAAACTTATATTTCACAATACAATCAGTGCAAAAGTAGGGAAAGTGTTGAATAGCAAAGGGGTCAAAATAACTGTTCCCACTCCAGTGAGTGCAAAAGTAGGGTAAGTGTTGGATAGCAAAGGGGTAACATTTACTATTTCCTTCATTTACAACCCAGAGGCTTGTCCAGTTACTTTTCGATCGAAAGGGCACATAGAGTACAGGGGGGGGGGTCAAAACCTGGAGCATCACCTAGGCCCATACTGGCAAGAGTATTCAACTTCCTAGACAGGGATGTAATATTGCAAACAGTGTGCACGGCGCCACCAGTCAGTCTCGAAAACAGCCAGATAACATTCTTCCCCGATTTCACGCTTAAAGTGCAAAGACAATGTTGCAGCTTCCTAGAAATAAAATGGGCCTTGCGCAAAAAGGAGATAAAGTACGCCATGCTATTTCCCTCCAAGTTGCGAGTTGAGTCAGAAGGAAAAGTGTGGTCCTCCATGAACCAGAGGAAACATGGGACTGGCTTGATGGATGGCGCACAGTCGGGAAACAAACCCATACTGATAAGCGCAACAGAGTGAACTGGACCCGACTAGAGAGCAATGGAGCGAGCAGGGCAGACACTAACCCGACACAAGACCAACCGGATGCAGGCCACAAAGAATAATTGTGACGCAATATCCACCCGCTTAAGGTACTATTAGGAAAACTCAAGTGACTCTTCCCCAAATAGAAGCAAAACATGACATTATTGCAGTAGGACAAAATGGAACAATCAACATATGACATTGATGGATGTTCCTGAGTACACAAGAAAAGATTCGGAAGGATAAGCTGGGACTCTATCCCACCAGACTGAGATACTAAAGTAGGCTCTGACAGTTATGGACACTGGGCATGGGGTTGGATCATTGTTAGACCTGGCATCATTGGCATGAGTCTCTCCTCCATTTTTTTCTGTTTGCCTCCTCTGTTTACGATGTTTTTGCTGGATTATTGCTTTGGGCACTGTGCCACTGCTGATCAGTGCCACAGTGCAAGTGCTCCCTATGTTAAATTGTTACATTGATTGGTGTTACCATGATTGGCTTGGTTGACTTACTGTTCAGACCCTAGTCTAGTGCACTGCGGGTGCCAAGGGCGTGTAAGTTAACTGCTGCTGGTGGGCTTGCAGCACTGGTTGTGCCACCCACGGAAGCAGCGTGTAAAATGTGTCTCAGGCCGGCCACCGCAGCGCCTGCGTGCAGTCCCTGACTGCCATGTCGACTTGGTAAGGAAACCTACTTACCAGTCTCTAAACCTTCACTTTGCCACATTTCAAACACCTCTATGGGAGGCCCTAGGGCAGGGTGCATTGTTGGTAAAAGGTAGGTCATGCCCTGATGTGTGTGGCATGACCTAATAGTGAATTACAGCCATTTTCGTTTTTCACTATTGAAGGGCTACCTGCCTCCAATAGGCCAGACTGGGCAGACTGATTATTAACTCCATTATAATCTATCTGACTCAGGGAGCATGGTAGCAAGTCGAGTTTAGTATCCCTGAACTCAGAATTTAATAACACACCCTTTAGGATGGATGGTTTTTAAATTCTATGTTTGAAAATAGCACTTTTAGAAAGTGGCTATTTTCTTGTCCAACTATCTACCGGTCTCTGCTGGTTTGGTGTGTGTGTCAGGGGCTGGGTGGCTCCAGAGGTCTGAGTGAGTCAGTGTGGGGTGAATGGGGCGTTTACACATAGAGTGAGGGAAGAGTAGCCTGCCCTGCCTGACACAATACTGGCTCCGCCTCCTGCTGGGCGACTGATAGCCCTGCTCCTGCCAGTGACAATACTGGCTCCGCCTCCTGCTGGGCGGCTGAGGACTCTGCCCTGCTCAGTGAATAGGCCAGGTGCCTCTGCCTGGCAACACCCACAACAAACCTGAGATGGTGGGAATCTCCCTGCTTGGACAAAGGGAACAAAGGGAAAAAGGGGTATAAGAGAAGGACCCCTGAACCAAGAACTCAGATCACTTCTGACAAGGAAACCTGTACCAAGGACAAGAAGCCTGCTGATCTAAGGACTTGCCTCCCCTTTCTGCCAGAGTGCTGTTTTGCTGTGGAGGAACCTGAAAGCTGCTTCTTTATTTTTGCCAAGGACAAGGAGAGAGGAACTTGGTGTGTACTCTCTGAACACTTGCTAGGAAATCTCCAAGGACTGGAAGAGTGCCAGTCTCCTGCTGAAGTCACAGGGCCAAAGGACTTCACCATTTGCTGAATTGCTGGAAAGTGTTGTTTCCAGTACACAAGGGAAAATCTGCAGTCTCGACGCCAGCAGCAACGCCAGTGAGCAGTGGGTATCGGCCCCGGCTCCAAGTGACCCCGTCCAGACGCCGGTATCAACGCCAGTGAGGAGTGAGTATCGGCTCTACCTCCAAGCGACCCCGTCCCGACGCCGCTGCTGATCGCATCGACTCGACGCCCTTCTCGACGCCGTGAGCGCTGCTCCGGCCCGACATCCCTCGACGCCGCTGCGGATTGACCCGACTCCGAGGCACGATCGACGCCGACCTCGACGCCGACATCTCGACGCCGTGGATCATCGTTTTCTTCGTTTCTCAAGGTACTGTACTTGTGGGGTCTGTTGCAACTCCAGGCTCGACGTAGCGCTCCTCGCGGTCGACGCCGAACCTTGGGAATCTTGTAGACTCGACGTCGTGTGACTCCTGTGGGGGTTACATTGTTGCCAAAGAACTGTGCTCAGAAGAATACTTTGCTAAAGAACTATTTGCCAAGAAGAAACCTTACTTGAACTATTATTTTTCCTTCCAAAGAGTATTTATTAAGACTGTGGTATATTTTTGTCGTTATTTGGTCTTGTGCTAAGCCTTATATAAAAATACTATTTTTATAATAACTTCTGTGTCGTGTCCATCTGTAGTGTATTCACTTTATTACTGTATGTGGTCATAAATGCTTAACACACTGCCTCTGAGATAAGCCTGTCTGCTCTGCCAAGCTACCAAGGGGTTAGCAGGGGTTATCTGAGTGTGTAATCCCCTTTCCCTGACTAGAGTTGGTTGGTCCCTATTTGTCAGAAGTGTATACCTCTGCCAACTAGAGACCGCCGGTTCTAACATTGGTGGTCAGCGGTGAGGATTTGAACTTTGCATTTATGACTCATGTGCAGTGATTAGTGTGCGCTACATAGTGAAAGCAGACCATAACGCAGCCACAATCTGTTTTGGTAGGATATCCTATTTTTGTTCTCCGCTTTCCTGGAGCTTATTTTTTTTAAACACTGCCAGTTTTGACCATGGAGAATGCCAGAGCTGCTACACCTGTGGAGATTGTTGTGGGGGAATTTGATAAGGAGAAGATAGATTCCTACGTGCTAAAGGATCTAAAAGGATTTTGCAAGCAGTTTAAAGTTCCTACCTCAGGTCTCACAAGGAAAGACGACTTCCTCAAAGCGCTGAAGGCCTGGTTAGAGGCCAGAAATCCCTCTGATCCGGTGGTGGTACCGGAAGAGGAAGAAGAAGAGGAAGAGGAAGAGCCCACAGGTGGGCCAGTGTCATCTCCAGGCAGTAGTGCGTCCTCTAGGAGCCTTTCCCCCGAAGAATTAGAAGACAGGGAGAAGGAGAGGGGGTACAAGTTAGAAATGGCAAAACTTAAATTAGGAGGGCAGTTGGAATTAGAGAATGCAAGAAGCAAGAGAGAAGCTGAAATGGAGAGCAAAAGATTAGATTTTGAGAGAGAGAAATTAGCGTTTGAACGTGAGAAGATGGTGAGGGAGATGGAGCTTAAAACTAAGAGTTTAGAGTTGAATCCCTCTGGTGGCAGCACTCCATCTGTGCCTGCAGAAAGTAGGTTTTATTTTCCTAAAGATGTGATCAAAGATTACAGTAAGAATGAAGATATTAGCCAATGGTTTAAAGCATATGAGTTAGCGTTATTGGCCCACCGGGTCCCTGAGAAGGATTGGGGAACGGGGTTGTGGAGCCGCTTTACAAACGAGGGGAGAGATACCTTGTTGAGCCTTCCTGCTGAGGATAGGATGTCTTATACTCATATGAAAGATGCTTTAATGCTGAGATATGGCTTAACTCCAGAAAAGTACAGACAAACCTTTAGAGAATGTAAGAAGTTGCCTGGTACTACGTGGGTTGAATATGTGTCTTTTTTCTGCAGAACCATGGATGGTTGGATAAAGGGTAGCAAGGTTGATAGTTATGATGCTCTTTATGATTTGTTTGCTTGGGAGCACTTGTCTAATAACTGTTTTCCAGAGCTACGCCAGCACCTTGTTGATAGCAAGCTATCTAACCCTAGAAAACTTGCTGAGGAGGCGGACCGCTGGGTCAGTACCAGGGTCCACAAGGGTCCAGTGGGAGACTCAGCCAAAGGTGGGCAGGGTCCCCAGCAGAAGAGTGGGGGGGACAGGGGTAAACAGAGGGAGTTTCAGAAAGGGCCCCAAAGTAGTCCCCAAGGGAACCAAGGGAAGGGTTCCCAGCCTCCCCCTGTAAAGAAGCCAGAGGCCCCGACAGGTAAACCTGTTCACAGGGGCCCCATGACCTGCTATGCCTGTAAGCAGGTGGGACACCGTTATTATGATCCCCAGTGTCCCATGAAGGATCCGAATGCACCGCCGCGTGCACCCCCTCGTCAGGTAGCGAGTGTAGCCCTGGGAGGGGATGAGATGGGTGCCCCCGGTGGGTGGGGTCCCGCAGAAATGTCCCTGGTCTCTTTAGGAGACGTGGAAATGGTCCCTCCAACCCCTCTGCCTAGTAACACTAAGAAATATAGGCAGTGGGTGACCATTAATGGCCATAGGGTGGAAGCTCTCAGAGACACCGGAGCGAGTGTGACAGCTGTCAAGTGTCACTTGGTGTCCAGAGAGCAGGTGGTCCCTCATGCATTCTACCCCGTTGTAGCTGCTGACAACTCACAGAGTAAGTGTGAGGTAGCTCAAGTTCCTTTTGAGTGGGGGGGGGTCTCAGGTACTCTTCAGGTTGCTGTGAGGCCCGCCATGCCTGTTGATTGTCTCTTGGGCAATGATTTGGAGGACTCCCCTTGGGCTAAGGTGGAGAGAAAAGCGCATCTGGAAATGTTGGGTCTGCCTGAGTGGGTGTGTGCGACCACCCGGTCCATGTCAGTTAGTAAGGGTGTTGATGGGGGCCCGGAGCCTGAAAGTATGGCCCAGGTCCCAACCGTGAAGAGAAGAGGCAGGGGGCGCGGGAAACCGTCCCCCATCGTTCCCGCGGTCCAGGCGGGAGCAGACCCTGAGGGGGATGCCCTGGAACCGACAGGAGAACAAGTGGCCGAACTGGGAGACCTGCCCGAGCTGACCCATTGGCAGCAGGATGGTGGTCCCTCCAGGGAGGAATTTTGTGCTGAACAGAAAGTGTGCCCTTCTCTTGTGGGTATGAGGCAGCAGGCCTCAGCCCAAACGACAGGTGATCAGTCAGGATCACATTGGGTCTACTGGGAGAACGACCTCCTGTATAGCGAGCCTAAGGCTGCTGAGCCTGGGTCAGCCCGTGTGCTGGTGGTACCCCAGCGCTTCAGAGCCTTCCTACTGGGGTTGGCTCATGACGTTCCGTTAGCTGGACATCTGGGGCAGGACAAGACCTATGACAGGCTTGTCACCCATTTTTATTGGCCTCAGATGAGAAGGGATTCAGATATCCATTGTAGGACCTGTCAAACTTGCCAGGCAAGTGGGAAAAGTGGGCGGAAGCAGAAGGCTCCCCTCCAACCTTTTCCCGTCGTCAGTACCCCCTTTGAGCGAGTGGGAATTGACATTGTGGGGCCACTGGACCCCAAGACAGCCATGGGCAACAGGTTTATCCTGGTCTTGGTGGACCATGCCACCCGGTACCCGGAAGCCATCCCTCTCCGAACAGTGACGGCCCCCGTGGTGGGACGGGCACTGATGGGTGTTTTCTCTCGCATGGGGTTCCCCAGAGAGGTGGTGTCAGACCGGGGCACCAACTTCATTTCGAATTATATGAAGTCTCTGTGGAAGGAGTGTGGGGTAACCTACAAGTTTACCACTCCTTACCACCCTCAAGGTAATGGGCTGGTTGAGAGATTCAACCGGACCCTAAAAGGCATGATCATGGGTCTTGAAGAACCAATGAGGCGTAAATGGGACGTCCTCTTGCCATGCCTGCTGTTTGCTTACCGTGAGGTGCCACAGAAGTCTCTAGGGTTCAGCCCCTTTGAGCTTTTGTATGGTCACCCGGTAAGAGGACCTTTGAGTCTGGTCAAAGAAGGCTGGGAGCAATCTCCCAGGAAACCTCCCCAGGATGTATATAGTTACATGCTGGCCTTTAGGAACCAGACTCGGCGCTTCAGAGATCTTGCTCAGGCAAATCTGGAGGCCAGCCAGGAAGAGATGAAGCGGTGGTACGATCAGAATGCCACTCTGGTTGAGCTTCAACCTGGTCAGAAAGTTTGGGTCATGGCCCCTGTGGAACCTTGTGCGCTCAAGGACAGGTGGACTGGACCATTTGAGGTTGTGGAGAAAAAGAGCGATGTCACCTACTTGGTGGACTTGAAGTCTCCCAGGAACCCCTTAAGGGTCCTGCATGTCAACCGGTTAAAGCCCCACTTAGAAAGGTCCGAAGTGGGCATGCTCCTTGCCACAGATGCTGGGATGGAGGAGGAGAGTGAGCCTCTTCCTGACCTCCTGTGTGCAAAAGAAAAAGATGGGTCAGTGGATGGTGTTGTCCTCTCTGACACACTGACCCCTGAGCAGCAGCAAGATTGTCGCCATCTGTTGGTACAATTCCCTGATCTGTTCTCCTTAATCCCTGGTGTCACTCAGTGGTGTGTCCATGATGTGGACACTGGGGACAGCACTCCTGTGAGGCACAAGGCCTACAGGGTGACTGAAAAGGTCAGAGCATATATCAAGGAGGAGGTCTCCAAGATGTTTGCCTTAGGGGTGGTTGAGTCCTCTAGCAGTCCTTGGCCCAGCCCAGTGGTCTTGGTCCCAAAGGCTGCAGCGCCTGGTGCTTCACCAGAACTTCGGTTCTGTGTGGATTACCGAGGACTCAATTCGGTCACCAAGACTGACGCGCACCCCATCCCCAGAGCTGATGAGCTCATCGATCGGTTGGGGGCTGCCCGGTACCTTAGTACGTTTGATCTAACGTCTGGGTACTGGCAGATCGCCTTGACTGATGGGGCAAAAGAGAGGTCTGCATTCTCCACACCAGATGGGCACTACCAGTTCCGTGTGATGCCCTTTGGGATGAAGAATGCCCCTGCCACATTCCAGAGGTTGGTTAACCAGGTATTGGCCGGGCTGGAAGATTTCAGCGCCGCCTACCTGGACGACATAGCAGTGTTCAGCGCCAGCTGGGAGGAACACTTGCGCCACCTTCAGGAAGTGTTGTTGGCCCTGCGCAGAGCAGGCCTCACAATCAAGGCTAGTAAGTGCCAGATTGGGCAGGGTTCCGTGGTGTACTTGGGGCACCAAGTAGGGAGCGGCAAGGTGGCCCCCCTGCAACCCAAGATAGATACCATCCTGGCTTGGGAACCGCCCAAAACCCAGACTCAGGTGAGAGCCTTCTTGGGTCTCACGGGTTACTACAGGAGGTTTGTCAAGGGGTATGGCAACATTGTGCACCCCTTGACCTCGCTGACTTCCAGGAAGCAGCCGAGACTTGTGATCTGGACTGACGCCTGTCAGAACGCCTTTGACACCCTGAAAACTGCAATGTGTACCGCACCGGTCCTCCAGGCACCCGACTTTTCAAAAGAATTCATTGTCCAGACAGACGCTTCAGAGCATGGGGTGGGGGCTGTTCTAGCACAGATGAATGAGGAGGGCCGAGACTTACCTGTAGCCTTCATCAGCCGGAGGTTACTTCCCAGGGAACAAAGGTGGAGTGCGATAGAGCGTGAGGCATTTGCTGTGGTCTGGGCGCTGAAGAAGCTAAGACCCTACTTGTTTGGGTCTCACTTCCGGGTTCATTCAGACCACAGGCCCCTCAGATGGTTAATGCAGATGAGGGGTGAGAACCCAAAGCTGTTGAGGTGGTCCATTTCCCTACAGGGGATGGACTTTACGGTGGAACACCGCCCTGGTACAGATCACGCCAATGCTGATGGTCTGTCCAGATTTTTCCGCCTTAGTGATGAGGACTCCCTGGGTGAAGGGTAGTTCTCCCCACATTTCAGCTGGAGGGGACACGTGTTAGACCTGGCATCATTGGCATGAGTCTCTCCTCCATTTTTTTCTGTTTGCCTCCTCTGTTTACGATGTTTTTGCTGGATTATTGCTTTGGGCACTGTGCCACTGCTGATCAGTGCCACAGTGCAAGTGCTCCCTATGTTAAATTGTTACATTGATTGGTGTTACCATGATTGGCTTGGTTGACTTACTGTTCAGACCCTAGTCTAGTGCACTGCGGGTGCCAAGGGCGTGTAAGTTAACTGCTGCTGGTGGGCTTGCAGCACTGGTTGTGCCACCCACGGAAGCAGCGTGTAAAATGTGTCTCAGGCCGGCCACCGCAGCGCCTGCGTGCAGTCCCTGACTGCCATGTCGACTTGGTAAGGAAACCTACTTACCAGTCTCTAAACCTTCACTTTGCCACATTTCAGACACCTCTATGGTAGGCCCTAGGGCAGGGTGCATTGTTGGTAAAAGGTAGGTCATGCCCTGATGTGTGTGGCATGACCTAATAGTGAATTACAGCCATTTTCGTTTTTCACTATTGAAGGGCTACCTGCCTCCAATAGGCCAGACTGGGCAGACTGATTATTAACTCCATTATAATCTATCTGACTCAGGGAGCATGGTAGCAAGTCGAGTTTAGTATCCCTGAACTCAGAATTTAATAACACACCCTTTAGGATGGATGGTTTTTAAATTCTATGTTTGAAAATAGCACTTTTAGAAAGTGGCTATTTTCTTGTCCAACTATCTACCGGTCTCTGCTGGTTTGGTGTGTGTGTCAGGGGCTGGGTGGCTCCAGAGGTCTGAGTGAGTCAGTTTGGGGTGAATGGGGCGTTTACACATAGAGTGAGGGAAGAGTAGCCTGCCCTGCCTGACACAATACTGGCTCCGCCTCCTGCTGGGCGACTGATAGCCCTGCTCCTGCCAGTGACAATACTGGCTCCGCCTCCTGCTGGGCGGCTGAGGACTCTGCCCTGCTCAGTGAATAGGCCAGGTGCCTCTGCCTGGCAACACCCACAACAAACCTGAGATGGTGGGAATCTCCCTGCTTGGACAAAGGGAACAAAGGGAAAAAGGGGTATAAGAGAAGGACCCCTGAACCAAGAACTCAGATCACTTCTGACAAGGAAACCTGTACCAAGGACAAGAAGCCTGCTGATCTAAGGACTTGCCTCCCCTTTCTGCCAGAGTGCTGTTTTGCTGTGGAGGAACCTGAAAGCTGCTTCTTTATTTTTGCCAAGGACAAGGAGAGAGGAACTTGGTGTGTACTCTCTGAACACTTGCTAGGAAATCTCCAAGGACTGGAAGAGTGCCAGTCTCCTGCTGAAGTCACAGGGCCAAAGGACTTCACCATTTGCTGAATTGCTGGAAAGTGTTGTTTCCAGTACACAAGGGAAAATCTGCAGTCTCGACGCCAGCAGCAACGCCAGTGAGCAGTGGGTATCGGCCCCGGCTCCAAGTGACCCCGTCCAGACGCCGGTATCAACGCCAGTGAGGAGTGAGTATCGGCTCTACCTCCAAGCGACCCCGTCCCGACGCCGCTGCTGATCGCATCGACTCGACGCCCTTCTCGACGCCGTGAGCGCTGCTCCGGCCCGACATCCCTCGACGCCGCTGCGGATTGACCCGACTCCGAGGCACGATCGACGCCGACCTCGACGCCGACATCTCGACGCCGTGGATCATCGTTTTCTTCGTTTCTCAAGGTACTGTACTTGTGGGGTCTGTTGCAACTCCAGGCTCGACGTAGCGCTCCTCGCGGTCGACGCCGAACCTTGGGAATCTTGTAGACTCGACGTCGTGTGACTCCTGTGGGGGTTACATTGTTGCCAAAGAACTGTGCTCAGAAGAATACTTTGCTAAAGAACTATTTGCCAAGAAGAAACCTTACTTGAACTATTATTTTTCCTTCCAAAGAGTATTTATTAAGACTGTGGTATATTTTTGTCGTTATTTGGTCTTGTGCTAAGCCTTATATAAAAATACTATTTTTATAATAACTTCTGTGTCGTGTCCATCTGTAGTGTATTCACTTTATTACTGTATGTGGTCATAAATGCTTAACACACTGCCTCTGAGATAAGCCTGTCTGCTCTGCCAAGCTACCAAGGGGGTAGCAGGGGTTATCTGAGTGTGTAATCCCCTTTCCCTGACTAGAGTTGGTTGGTCCCTATTTGTCAGAAGTGTATACCTCTGCCAACTAGAGACCGCCGGTTCTAACAATCATGTACTGCATTATTTCAGGGGTGGGCGATAGGCACTCTGCAAAGTTGGGGACGCGGGAGGTTCATTTCCTGTCATGCAGAGAGGCTGGGAGGGAGGTTGGGAGGGGACAAGTTGGGGGATAACTGATTAATATTGTAGTTTACTTAGTGCAGCAGGGAGGGCGGGGATTTTGCATCTACAGGCTCAGGTTAGGTTACTGTCCCAGATTCGACACAGAATAGATAACATATGCATAACTCATCAAGTGAGCAATCCTGTCACCCATAGAGAACATGGCAAATAGTACGAAAGGGAGGGCACTCCGATTCCTCACCCGGAATGTCAATGGGCTTTGGGACAAATTAAAAAGGGGGATTGTACTACAATACTTAAAATGTCAGGTTCCTGAGATGGTTTTACTGCCAGAGACCCACTTGGTAGGCAACACCTGCAAAGCACTAGATAGATGGGGATACACATTAGCAGCCCTTGCGGGTTTCACCTCTGGCTCGAGAGGAACTGGCATACTTGTCCGCAAAAGCTGCCCCTATATAATAAACAAAACATGGGTAGACATGAAGGGCAGATTTGCAGCAACAGCCGGAATGTGGGAGGGGAAACCGCTCAATGTATTATCAGTCCACATCCCCCCGCCATGAAATAAATGACACTGATGGACCTCTGCAAGTTTCTGCTGGATCTCCCAGCTGGGATTTTGCTGATGTGAGGTGACTTAAATCTGATGGTGAGTGGGCAGGTGGATTGCCAACCCCCACGATGAGACCCACATGATAGGTCGCAGTTGGTGGACTTTCTCATGGCCTTCGGCTTTGTAGACATTTGGAGACACTTTAACCCCCAGATGCACCTGTACACATTCCACTCGGGCTCCCACGGTAGCCAGTCCCGCATTGATTACCTGTTGACACATATAGAGACCATCCCCAATTTCACAGAGGCGAGGTGTTTAGCGAGGGGCATCTCCGATCACTCCCCAGTCTTTACCCAGATAGCATTACAAACCGAGACTAAATGTACAACCCTCATGATTAATCCATGGTGTCTGAAATTCCCCCATGTAAAAGCAGAACTAATAAAGCACACAGACCTGTACTTTAATGAGAACACAGATTCAGTAAAGTCACAACAGATCCTGTGGGGACCATTCAGGGCAGTGCTCAAAGGTATTGCACTCTCACTAATGGTTGGACACAAGAAAAAGCTAAGGGCACGCAGAGAGATGCTAGAACAGGAGATCCTATTGGAGGAAGCAAAGGTCGCAAACTCAGATGATGACTTAGCTAGACATGCCCTCAACATGAAAAGGCAAGACTACATGCAGTCAGTAACGGGGGCAGCTAGGTCCTAACAAAAAGCCATACAACACAAAATATACAAGCTGGGCAACAAAACAGGTAACGGCTTGCCTGGCTGGAAAAGCGCGACTGGGCCCAGAGATGGGCGCCCCTCCTAGAAGGGGAGGAGGGGAAAGAGTTGAGAGACCCGCAGGAGATCGTAGAGGCATTCACCTCTTACTTCACCCAAATATATATACTCCTGCCACCACAACTACAGCCGCGGACTTTAGAGACCTATTGGCCACCATCCCAGTTATCTCCTTGACCCCAGAGGACCGAGAATCCCTAGAGGGTGACCGCACAGAGAAGGAGTTATCAGTAGCCATAAGAGGAATAAAATCAGGGAAAGCTATGGGACCCAATGGGCTCTAAATATAATTGCTTAAAGTAACGTCCTCCAAGATAACACTGGCTCTCCTGGCTATGTACCTAGAAAGCTACCAGAAAGGTGCCCTCCCACGTGACCTAAGATTAGCTTCAATTGTATTTATACACAAGCAAGGTAAGCCGGCGGAAAAGTGTGACTCCTACTGGCCCATTTCACTACTCAATGCCAAAACCAAAATTCGGGCCAATGGACTGGTACCCATCATCACCAAACTTGTACACCCGGATCAATCAGGCTTTATGCTTGGGCGGAGCACGGCCCATATTGTCAGGCAATTGCACGGGGTGCTGGGAAGGGCAAGTACAATCCAGGAAGATGCGGCCCTGTTGTCACTTGACGCGAGAATGGCATTCAACACGATTGAACTGCCCTATCTATTCGCCGTCCTGAGCGTATGGGCTTCGGCCCTACATACATTAAATGGGTAAACTATATGCGGACCCAGCAACACAAATAGTAGTCAATCGCTACACATCTCGGCAATTCCGACTGGGAAGGGGAACCAGACAGGGCTGCCCCCTGTCGCCCCGCTTGACAGAACAACATGAAGATAGAAGATAGAATATCCCTTTATGCAGACGAAATACTCCTCTACGTGCGGCCCCCGACAGCCACGATCCACAGGATCCTCCATATCTTCTCGATCTTCAGCAAACTTTCAAGCTATACTATAAATTGGACAAAATCCACATTGTACATAATCTGCGGCTCTGTAGCGCAAACTCTGACAGACTGAAAAGTTACAGTGGCGACAGAAGGATTCCAATACCTAGGCATACACATAACACCAGATCCACTGCTCTTTTATGACACCAATCTCCAGGCCCCACTGACTACATTATAAACAACAAGGACCTGCTCACACTGTGAACGGATATCTCATACATCCGTATTGATGGCTATGAATATTAGACCCTCATTTATAGCTTGCGATTCTATCGTCTAAGCTATTTTACGGTGTAGTTCACTAACAGAAGACGAAAACAATTTGTCTACGAGGTATGTCAGAATGACTATCTATGTATAATAGTCCTATGTCTCCCCCACCCGAATATGGTGAAAAAGGAGTGAAAAAGGAGTGAAAGGAGTGTTGGTGCCTCACGGTAGCGCCACCAAGGAGGGTTAAGCAGGATGGTACTCGCCTGCTACCTCAATTTCTCATCATCAGCTACCAACACTCCAAAAGCAGGAAATTGTGTCTGATACTAGTGATAAACTGAATAGGTGCTAAGGTGTATATTCAAAAAAGAAAAAAGAAAAAGAAACTGTGCTAAGATGTGTGCACCGTCTCAAACCCCTAGGTGATATATAATAATATCTAAAAAAGCTGGATCACACTGGCTTGCATACTTTATTCTAAGCTGCGCGATAGCTCATATGTTAAAATGCCGACATGTTTCGTTACCATTGGACAACACTCACGGCAACTTCTTCAGGGCGTGGGGTCTGTTCGATTCACCCTGCACCTCAATTTTTTCGTTTAAAAACCATTCTGTGGGAGACAAAAAGAGAATATACACACACACAACAGCACAACTGGGTTGGTAACCTGTTAAAAATAGGGCAATTGTCCTATGAATAGTCTTATGGAACCCCCCATATGGCATATATTTACCAGGGTGTAGCCCGCCATGGGCATACCTTTACCCTTGGGACCTTGCGGCTCTCTGTGCGCGTTCAAGGCACCACTTGCTCCACTCCAAACGTGAGTCTGTAATGTATAATACATGATAAAAGATGCATGCTTACTCCCGTTTTTGTATCTCATTTGTGGGAAATGTGGGTGTGTCCCCCTCCCGTTTCAGATGATGCCTCCATAACTCCGGAAATCATTGCCTGCACATTAGACATCCCCTATAGAAATGGTGGTGCCCCTCCTTCTCCACACTACCTCGTTTTGTATTCCAAACTCAGTATAATCAAATCTCCCCTCGTTAGCCTGTCTCGAGTCCAAATCCCCAAGATTCACGCTGTCTAACAACACTCACCGTGTAACTGTTCGTAACTGGCGTTTACTCAGCCCAGGAACAACACGATCGTTCCACGGCGCTGTTTAAAAGCGTAATAGCGCGTACCATGTGGCTGTACTACGCTAATGTGAGAGCTCGGTAGTTAAAGCGGGGCGCCATTTTGTAATGGGCAATGAAAGCTAGGCTCGCCATGAAGATAAACATCATTGTTGATTTACTCTAAGCCTGCCTAGCCGCTTTTCGAGTTAGATATCTTTTAGTCAATCCAATTGTCGTCCCACCAAGATACAGTGCTCGGTATGGTATAAAAAAGAAGAAGGACTTAGTGTGGTACAAAAAGTGGAGTGTCTAGAGTCCAAATCCCCAAGATTCACGCTGTCTTACAACACTCACTGTGCAACTGTTCGTAACTGGCGTTTACTCAGCCCAGGAACAACACGATCGTTCCACGGCGCTGTTTAAAAGCGTAATAGCGCGTACCATGTGACTGTACTACGCTAATGAGAGAGCTCGGTAGTGAAAGCGGGGCGCCATTTTGTAATGGGCAATGAAAGCTAGGCTCGCCATGAAAATAAACATCATTATTAATTTGCTCTAAGCCTGCCTAGCCGCTTTTCGAGTTAGATATCTTTTAGTCAGTCTACTTGTTGTCCCACCAAGATACAGTGCTCGGTATGGTATAAAAAAGAAGAAGGACTTCGTGTGGTACAGAAAGTGGAGTGGCCATATTGCAAAGGGGAATGTCTTATTGTATCTATCTGCATTTATTGGCATGCTTATTTTGCCGAATGTCCCAAGCGGTATACTTCCTAGGTTATTCCTATAAGTGTATATCCGAATCTGCTTGCCTCACAGATAGGGATAAAATGTACAAAACCTTCAGTGTCAAGTAGTTGGCAGCTGCGATCAGTGGTCATGGTTTGAATGTACTGAGGTAGCGTTACTGGCACTAATGACTCATTCATGACATATGCTACATGTTTACTCCTTACACTACTGGTATAACCTCGATGACCATAAATTCAAATGATAAATCATGCAATCACCTTGCTCCATTCTATAAGGTCATTTAGTCCATTCTGGTCCACTCCCTCTTGATAAATCCATAGTGCTTCCCTATTGCTTAGTCTAGATTCAATACTGTATTGATCCCCTGTAACTCTTTCAAGAACTACCCAGCGCACTTCTTGCGCCGTATGTTTTAGCGTTTGAAAACGTTGCACCAGTTTGGTGCTCAATTTTCCTGCACGGAGTGTGCTTAGGTGTTCCTGTATTCTTGTTTTTACCTTTCTGGTGGTAAGGCCGATGTAATGAAGCTCACAGGGGCATGTCAATCTGTAAATTACATGCGAGGTGTTACAATTGCTAAATTTATTTAGGAACCAGGTCTTATTGTTTTTGAGAGTGACACTTTTAGTTTGTGATGTAAATACGCAAACCGAGCAATTGCCACATGGGTAATGCCCGGAGGGGATGTTGGTTTCACGTGGACTTATTTTGGGTCTGGTGTGGACCAGCCGGTCCCGAATATTCGCAGACCTTTTGAATGCGAAACGAGGAGGGGGCATCTGCATATTGGTGGTACTGAGCAGATGCCAGTGCCTCCGGATGATTTGCCTGATTTTTGTGGAAAGTGGTCCAAAGGTAGTAACCACTGGGATGCATTCTCCTTTCTCCTTTTTGGTTTTTTCCAACAGGACTGCACGAGGGGTGTTAAATGCTCGTTTTTTAGCCTGTCTTATAACCTTCCTAGGGTAAGCTCGGTCCTGTAGTTTAATGGCCAAGATGTTTGATTGTGCAGAGTATTCCTGTGTGGTGGAGCAATTTCGACGGTATCTAAGAAACTGTCCCACGGGCAAGTTGTCCCGGAGGGCCCTCGGGTGGTAGGAGCTGTAATGTAAAAGAGAATTTTTGTCCGTTGGTTTATGGTGGACCGTGGTCACCAACCTGTCGTCTTCAGCTAGGATGTCTAAATCCAAATAGACTGCTCTTGGAGTGGAGCAAGTGGTGCCTTGAACGCGCACAGAGAGCCGCAAGGTCCCAAGGGTAAAGGTATTCCCATGGCGGGCTACACCCTGGTAAATATATGCCATATGGGGGGTTCCATAAGACTATTCATAGGACAATTGCCCTATTTTTAACAGGTTACCAACCCAGTTGTGCTGTTGTGTGTGTGTATATTCTCTTTTTGTCTCCCACAGAATGGTTTTTAAACGAAAAAATTGAGGTGCAGGGTGAATCGAACAGACCCCACGCCCTGAAGAAGTTGCCGTGAGTGTTGTCCAATGGTAACGAAACATGTCGGCATTTTAACATATGAGCTATCGCGCAGCTTAGAATAAAGTATGCAAGCCAGTGTGATCCAGCTTTTTTAGATATTAATATATATCACCTAGGGGTTTGAGACGGTGCACACATCTTAGCACAGTTTCTTTTTCTTTTTTCTTTTTTGAATATACACCTTAGCACCTATTCAGTTTATCACTAGTATCAGACACAATTTCCTGCTTTTGGAGTGTTGGTAGCTGATGATGAGAAATTGAGGTAGCAGGCGAGTACCATCCTGCTTAACCCTCCTTGGTGGCGCTACCGTGAGGCACCAACACTCCTTTCACTCCTTTTTCACTCCTTTTTCACCATATTCGGGTGGGGGAGACATAGGACTATTATACATAGATAGTCATTCTGACATACCTCGTAGACAAATTGTTTTCGTCTTCTGTTAGTGAACTACACCGTAAAATAGCTTAGACGATAGAATCGCAAGCTATAAATGAGGGTCTAATATTCATAGCCATCAATACGGATGTATGAGATATCCGTTCACAGTGTGAGCAGGTCCTTGTTGTTTATAATGTACTGAGTGGGGGATGACCTGCTTTCTGCCCCTTTAGCTCCTTTATATAGATTGCCCACTGACTACATAACAACGTTCCTACATGTGTTACAAAACAATCCTTTCGAGGTCCCAGACACATACTTTACCAACATAGAGAGTGATGTGAGGACCCTATTGTGGGATGGAAAAAACCCACGCATTGCAATGCATAAACTGATAAGGGGGTGGTACGATGGGGGAGTTTCCCTACTTGACCTTAAATAACACTATTGGGCTTTCCAACTAGCAGTAATTAATCAGTGGGTTTATGCCCCACAACTTAAGCTGGTTTTCTGGAAAGATAAATGGTTGATGAGTCCAGGCAGCTACCAAAGAGCACTCTAATCAGACCCTAAACATCAGCGCCTTACAGGTCCCATGGCCCAGATGGTAGCAATCTGGCGCCAAGTAACCAAGAAACTTGGCTGGCACAAGAGAATAACACTAGGGACCCCTTTGTGGGAAGCAGAGCAACTGGACACACTGAGAAACTGCCCCGGGTTCGAAAGGTGGGATAGAATCTGTATTTTGTCAGTTGGTGATCTGTGGAAAAGGAACAGGTTGATCTCATTTACAGTGCTACAAGCAGAGTACCAACTGGGAAGTTCAGAAGCCTTTAGGTACCTACAAATGAGTCATGCCATAAGGTCCGCTGTCCCTAGTGGAGTGGCTTTCCCCGAGGTGTCCTCGCTGGAGGACAGGTTCCTATCAGAACCTATGGCACGTACAGCAATATCTTTGACTTACCGGAAACTGCTAAATAATAGACCAGATCCACTAGTGCACCTTAGACAACAATGGGAGGCAGATGTCAGGAGTCTGGTAGATGAGGATTGGCAGGAGGCTCTTTCCTCCCCACAAGAAGTAGCTATCCCAATGAGACTAAGGTTAATCCAACTCAAAACCCTGCACAGGACGTATCTTTCAGCGGGTACACTCGTCAAAATGGGGAGGAGGACTGACTCGAAATGCCTCAGGTGCTGTGCCCAGGAAGAAACATTCTTTCATATGCTCTGGAAGTGCCCTATAATTCAATCATACTGGGAGGGCATTACTACCAAATTGAAAGAGGTTGGTGGGAAAGATATATCCAGCTCCCCACGACTTTGCTTGCTTAACATATGAGGGGCCACTGACCTAACCCACATGGAACAGACCTGGGTCTCACTAGGGCTCGCCCTAGCTAAAAGAAAAATCACTCAAAAATGGGCAGCAGGGGACTAGCCAACGCTAAGGGGATGGGAGAAAGACATGGATAGATTTATGATTGCAGAGAAAGAGGTATTTAAAAACACAGGTTGCCCAAAGAAATAGGATCAAAAATGGGCTAAATGGAATACATGTAGGGGTGGAATATGAATCTCCCCCAGAGAGGGATGGGATTGATCAACTGCAACTGTGACGGGGAACAAATGCATTGGATGAGCTGTATACCGGGACCAAGAGTTTCTAAATGTAATGTGTACTATTGGCATAAACTGAGATCTAACTTTCAACCTGTTGTAATGATACAAGTCTTTAAAATAAAAAAGAGATTAAAAAAAATCATAAAAAATAAACAATATTCAAAATAAGAAATCAAATAAATATATAAAAAGAAAACATATTATATTATTAATTACATATGACAAAAACCCCCAAATAATATATACAATAAAATAATAAATACATTTCTAAAGAATAATTCTTTTAAACTGGAAAATATTTAGAAACAAAAAAATGAATTAATACATAAATGTATTATTTTATTTCCTACCCTATGACACCACACCAAAAATAAAACACTTCAACATTTATATTTAAATGTACTTCCATAGTTAACATAATTGATACTCAATTAAAAAAATATTATTATAAAAAAAACTAATAAACATTAATTGACTACACACACTTTAACACTATGATATCCACAACACACACCTACATTTAACTATAAAATGATAAAACACAATTAAAACATATTAGCAACTAATATTAATGTAATTAAAATGCATTTAATACCAACCCTCTTCCCCTTTTAAAGTAAAAACAACACACACAAAAATAAACAAATATCAAATAATTAACATTAATTAACAACTATATATTAATTAATTAAATATAAATTACTTCCCACACTTTACTTCTATAAACACCAGAACACACACCTAAAATTAATTACACAATTACCATAATTAATTACCAATTATTTAATACAAATTAATATTCAATTAATAATTCATCAATTAAAAATAAATTTATTCCCACCCTTTACACCTATTAACACCAAAACACACACCTAAAATTAATTGCACAGTTACCATAAAATAATTGCCAATTAATTAATCAAAATTAATCAACAACCACTTATTAATTAATAAATGTAAAATAAATTACTTCCCACCCTTTAGACCTATAAACACCAAAACACACTATTAGAATTATTACACAATTACCATAATTAATCACAATTAATGAATTAAAATTAACTAGCAACCAATTATTAATTAATTCATTAATAAAAAATGATTTTACACATTTAACACTATAATATCTCAGTTAAACAAATATTAATAAATAAAAAAATTCAATACATTTAATATAATTAAATTACTTCCCACCCTATTCCTCTATAAACCCACAACCCCCCACGGAACTAAAAACACAAACGTTATTTTTAACAACTATCTTTTTGAAAACTATATTAAAAACTTCGATATTTTTAAAATCAATAATACTCATCTTAAGTGGATATTCTTGACCACGTCTCCATAATAACTCGTAACTTGTCTCAGCGCATGCGCAGATCTGCTCTTCCAGAAGGGGAGTTCATCTTGAAATTTTTAAGAACAGTTCTGGCGGATTTGAGCGTGCCTCACCTTACAGGATAATAGCAGTACCGGCAGCCTTGAGTCCCTCCACCAGCACCGCCAGCAGTACCGGCAGAGAAGGGACTCCAGCCCCCATAGTGCATAGCGCCCGGAGGCGCCAACATGTTTGTAGGCGCCAGGAGGCGCATAAAGGCAGCTGCGGGTTCCCGTTCTTGGGATCAATGCACCTCTGTTTGTACCGTCAGCAATACCGGCAGTCTTGAATCCCGCCACCAGCACCGCCAGCAGTACCGGCAGAGAGGGGACTCCAGCTCCCATAGTGCATAGCGCCCGGAGGCGCCAACGTGTTTGTACGCGCCAGGAGGCACATAAAGGCAGCTCGGGCCAAGGGCAGGCCCTGCTGCACCCGTCTTAGACCGAATGAGACCAGGCTGGGCCAACTCCCTAAATTCTCTGCTTCAGGGACAGTCTACAATCCTGTAGTGAAGTATTATTTTCTATTTTCTTTTCTCCCTGCTATCATTTTTTAGTTGCTATCATGAGTGAGCGTAAACTAGGTGCAGGACAGGGCGTTGCGGAGACACTTGACGCTTTCTTATTGAGTGCTGAGTCTGCACTTATGCGCGAGATAAAACTTACGGAAGGCAGACTATCTTTAGAGCCCTTGCCCTCACAGTCCAGGTTTGTCCCTGTCGACCCACGTGCCCTAAGTAGTCATGAAACGTCCTCTCCCCGAATTAGCCTGACACAACATTCAGAGTCGGAAGTTGAAATAGTCTCCCCTACAATTCCTGACCTGGAACGTGGACTTGACAGGCCCAATGTGGTTACCAGAGGACGGAAAACTACTTTGAGCTCTGAAACCATTAATGAACCCCAATCGAGAAAAAGGAAGGGGCTAAATCCGTCCCGTAATCAAGTGGGAGAAAGCTCAGATCCACTAATAAAGATAGGGCTCTGCATAAAGTGCCCCTGCATCTGCTGTACATGCCGTAATGGAGAGGACACCTGTTTGCAGACAAGAGGAAGATTACTGGGGCAGATTAGAGACTTTAGTGTCAGTATTATTAGACCAGATACTGCAAAAAATACCTCTGGTGGAATCTAGACTAACAAAACTGGAGAAACGTGTTACCAGTAAAACCACAGTTCCCACGGCCTCTTGTCAAAACACAGGATCAAGCCGGGAGTAGCTCTACTTACTGGCAGATTCAAAATAAAACCACAAATCTAACTACTTTAACTAACATCAATTCTATTCCCAGTGCACTCAATCCCCCACTCGGATCGAGCACTTACCCCTTAAAGCAGGCCCCCCCAGCAGACTCCCATGGCCATTTACAAAACGGAGCTGACCTTAATGTGCCAGCCATCTCAGGGGTTGGGGGAGTGGCTCAAATACTCTAGATCACCAGAAATCCACTCATGGTAACCTCAATAACACAACACAAAATTTACACTTGCAACCAGAGGCAACCCCTTATACGGTTGTCCTGGAAAGCGGTCCATCTCTTTCATATAACGCCTATGAGCATTGGTCCACCTTAACCCCTTCAGTGCCCATGACGAGCTGGACTCGTCATGGGCCGCGGTGGCGCTGTGTCCATGACGAGTCCAGCTCGTCATAGACCCCGCCCGCTAATGCAACGGCCGGCACTGGGCGGGGAAAGGGGCGGGCACTGAAGGGGTTAAGGAACAAGTTGTTGCACTTTTTAAGTTCAAGGACTGGTATCAATGATATTCTTTTCTCTGAATTTAAAATGGCCAGTAGAATAGGGTGGGTGGGCAACTCAGAAAAAACTCTTGGGGGGGGACTGTGTAGTGTTAACCTTTAGTTCACCGTTTTTAGTGCAGACAATTCTTGATAAGGTTCGTCAATGCACAGGAGGTAAATATACTGCCACTAGGCTTTTTTTATCAACCCCCCAGACCTCGCTGGTACCCACCTGTGGAGGTGAACCACCCAGGGAATAGGCAACCTAGATATCGGGTCCCTGTGAGTAACCGATTTGACATTCTGAACCCACTCGAAGAGATAGACTGGCTGTCCATGGGATTTGTTGGCCATACCTTCTTTAATTTTGGCCTTTATGATGTAATGAACAGTCATACCAGTCTACAGAACAGTGGTCCTGGCTCGGCCCATACAGAGAGAGATAAATGCCTGTCCCCCCTTGTCCCAAGGAAGCTGAAGGAAATAGATTTAAGCAGAATTAACTTAAGGCCGGACGCCACAAATGAACTCCCAGTACACCTAGACACAGAACATGTATGTAATATAGTAGGGGTACCATGTAGAAATGCGGTTAAAGTTAATGCTGTACCTATTAGCAACCAAGCACTTTGTAACATTGTTTCATGGAATATCTCTGGTATTTACTCCAAGTTGAATGACACTACCTGGTGGGACTTTATATTAAAATGTATGATAATTCATAATAAGGAAGTGCATCATCTGAATGGGTTCAGGACTTACCATACGTCTGCTGTAGATGGAGTGAGCGGAAGAGCCAAGGGTGGGTTATGTACGTATGTATCAAGTAGTCCAAATGTCAAAAAGATAACAATGCCTATAAATGAAGTGTATTATCAAATGATTGTTAATCATGTTGGCGGGAAACATTGAATAGCTTTAGCTAACTTTTACAATAATATTCCTTCGGAAAAAGTTGCATTCATAGTCAAAAAATTAACTAGTGACTTAAAATTTGTTAGTAATAATAAGTCCAAAGATACTGTGTTAGTGCTGGCAGGGGATTTTAATTTTGCACTGTGCCCCAATGTAGGTGATGTGGGACAAGTAATACCCATTTCCGGCACTCTGTACTTGGAGAGCTGTTGAATGAATTAACTTATAGTCTTGATTTGGGTTTTGTGAATGAACTATGCCCATTCCCTGCCCCTATGCCATGGACCTTCAATGGTAGAGGTTTACACTCTACAATAGATTTTATCTAAATATCAAATAGCTATGTGCATACCGTTCATTCATTTGCCGTTAATGATATTCCTCTGAGTGATCATTTTCCCCTCTGTCTTTCCGCTCTGTTAATTCCAACTGTACACAACAGCCAAGATAGAGACGACCAGTTGTTAGACAACATAGCCATTGGGAAAACAAATGGATATTCTTTGCGCTGGTCGATGGTAGACCAAGACGCAATTACCAAGGCTGTGGTTGCTAAATGCAAATACTCTTTTAATATTTGTCTGAGTGAAACAGCTGCCCCAGACACTATCTGATCCTCTTTTAAGACAATAACTGATGCAGTAAGAGAGTCTCTGTTAAGGAGGAAACATAAGAAGGGACAGCAACGAGGCTGGTTTGATTCAGGGTGTACCTCAGCATACTCTAGATTAAAAGACGCTCTACATGAAACCCTGAGAAATCTGGACAAAGTAAGACAGGCTCGAACAGATTATAAGCGAGCTGTTAGAAATGGAAAAATTATTTTGAAGAACGAGGCCTGGGAGGCCCTACATGAAGCATATCTACAGAAAGATGGCACGGCATTCTGGAAGGCAATCAAAGCGCCTTATTTGACTTATGATGGTGGACCGTGCATTGAAATCGCCATTACTGAAGAACAATGGATTAAACATTTTACCAAACTGTATAATGGCGAGGTAAATCTCGATGTGACAGGTAGTAACGGTGGAGAGGATCATACTCTGGTGACATCGCTTCCCCATTTAGAACTGCCGTTTTCCTTGGCCGAGGTGAACCGGGCACTTTCTGCAAGTCAGGGAGGCAAGGCTCCAGGCCCAGATGGGGTGCCTGTTGATTTATACAAATCAAACACATCCCTCTGAGGCCCAATAATTGTCCAGGTAATTACTGCTAGCTGTAATACACTGTTTCTACCTACCTGGGTGGAATCCACTATAGTTCCTATTTTTAAAAAGGGGGACCGGCAGTATCCAGGATGTTATAGACCAATATCTTTGTTGGATTCCATGACAAAAATAGTAGGACGCATATTACTAAAACGCTTACAGGACTGGGCTGAGGAAAATTCAGTTTTGTCTGACTTACAATACGGTTTCCGCCGAGGCTTAGGGACAGTAGAGCAGAGTTTAAATCTCTCGATTTTGGTTGGTAAGTACACTAGGGCGAAGAAGGCAAATTTGTTTTTAGCATTTGTGGATCTCACAGCAGCCTTTGACTGCGTGATCCATAGTAAACTGTGGTTAACATTAGAAGATATGGGGGTTGATGTACAGATTATTTACTTTTAGAAGTGTTTTATACTGATGCAAAGGCTCGTGTATGTTGTGGTTTACAGGGCGAATGCTCAGCCCCGTTTTCAATCAGAAGAGGGGTCAGACAAGGATGTGTCCTGGCCCCTTTTCTCTTTAACCTCTATATTAATAGTCTGGGCGACACACTCCTGCAAGGAAACCAAGATTTCCCCCAAGTAGCTTGATGTCCACTACCAGCACTTTTATACACAGACGATGCGGTATTGATGTCCCGTACACAAGTAGGCCTCCAGTGGATTATAGATACTTTTTCTAGCTTTATGGGAGACCTAGGATTAAGAGTGAACACCTCGAAGACCTTCATTATGCGGTGTGGCCACGGTAGCAAGAAGTGCAAGGATATGTTTGTGGCAGGACAGAAGATCGGGGTCACTAAGAGATTTTCGTACCTAGGAATTCTCTTTGATCAAAACAATACTTGGATACAAGCAGTCTCAGCCAAAAAACTAGTATTATTAAGATCAACAAACACCCTGACAAATTTTGCTAAAAAACTAGGTAAGAGACAACCAGTTGAACTGATCAAGATTTATAAAGCAAAGTGTGTCTCCTCTGCGGTTTACGGGGCAGGGGTTTGGGGTTTTGCTGACATGCTTCCAATTCAAAGGGCAGAACATTATTTTCTAAGATATATTTTATCTGTCCTGAACAGCACATCATCAACTATCTATCACGCAGAGCTGGGTCTTCCGTATATTTCTGATCTAATAAAACTAGAGCCAGTTACCCTATGGCACAGGTTCTGGATCAGAGAAGAAACAAAGTTAAACCAAGATATCCTGATAGACACTTTAAAACTAGAAGGGGCCATGAAGATACCTTGGCTGAGATACGTCAGGAACTTCTTAGAAGATTTAGTTCACTTAGAATATTTTACTAACCCAAGACCTATTGACATAATGAGGAAGGACCTAAAAAAGGAGGCTCTGAGACCCCTGGACAATATCAGAATATCCTCAGAGATTATAAAGCCGACCGTCATATACAATCAATTGATCTTAACCACTTTTAATATTCAACCCTATTTAACTTTTGTACCAGGTGTTTATGACAGATTTTTTTTTACTAGATTTAGGCTGGGGGGTTTTCACAGACTTAGCACTATCCCTAAAATGAATGATTGGGCAGAAGATCTTGATTTGTGTACCTGTGACAACCACTCAGTACAATCTACGATACACGTTGTACTTTTTTGTAAATTTTATCTTAATGCACGGCAAGTCTGTTTATTGCCGATCTTGAAATTATTGGGCCTCCAGCTATGTCGACCGGCACTTCTTGCATTACAACTTCTGGATAATGTGCACAATGGTTTTTGGATTTTAACATTTTTAAAACGAGTCTTGAGTCAATGTAAATGTATGTCTAGTTAATATTTTCTTATCTGTAATTAGAAATATGATCGATCACATTGTGTAGAATATTTGCTATCATTTAAGACTGAGATTTTCAACTTGTGTGATATTTAAAAACTCATGAACATAATTGTGGTCTTTTTATGTGCTTTTATGATTGTTTCACATGGCAATCGAATAAAGTTTTCTTTGATTTGATTTGATTTGATTTGATTTGATTTGATTTGATCACGATATTCCTGCTGTTGATATTTTTGAACCCCAATATTAATGACTATATTTGTGCAAATCGATGTTTTTTACTCGATATTTTGTCTCTGCACCGAAATACACAGCAGGCCCAGACAGCAGGGCAGTCCTCTGAGAGTCCTTCTACAGGTCCAGAAGTGAACTGAAGAGTGGGTCTGAGGGTTCTACTATTGTACCTAATGCCAGCTTTGAAGTGCAAGAAACTTCTTAAGATTTCCCCTCACAGAAGTGTCTGAAATTCCCTGCCTCCTGCCCTAGTCCCAGTCTCTGTGCAGCCTAGGCTAGTCTGAAGTTCTTTGTATTTGAGCAGAGGCAGTGTCTTTGAAGGAGAACTTTGAAAAGCTTTGCCCCCATCCTAATTTGGATGGTCCATCCTGCCAACAACCAGTCCCTCTAGTGCGTGGCTGCCTGGGAGGAATATGCAAAGGCCAACTGTTAACTACATCTAGCCATGTGACCCAGGAAACAGACTGCAGGCACTAAATAGTTAGGACAAGAATATGCCAACTTTCTCTAAGTGTCATTTTCAGAATTGTGACTGGACTATTAAAGTGGATTCTAAATTAACATCGTCTAGACATCAAACATGATGAATCTACATGCTCCTCCAAAAAAGTTATAATGTATTAAATGTAGTAAGGTAACCCAATGTTATCCTATGGGAGAGCTAGGCCTCACAGTAGTGAAAAATAAACTTGTGAGTTTTTCACTACTAGGACATGTAAAACTTAAAAGTACCCAAGCAACTTTTAAATTATAACACATTCTGCACTATGGGTTGTCGGGGCCCTACCTATGGGTGATATATATGTAATGAAAAGGGAGTTTTGAGTTTGGCAAGGGATTATTTTGCCAAGTCAAATTGGCAGGAAAACAAATCCCATAGAGGCTCCAATGGCAGGCCTGAGACATGTTTTAAGGGGTTACCTGCGGCAGTGGTACAATGAGTGCTGCAGGCCCACTAAAGGCATTTGGTTTAACTGCCCTGAGTATATGGCATTCCTCTTTACTGGGATCTTGCAAGAAAGCAGAAAGCTAAATATGCCAATCAGGTGTAAGCTCATTTTACCATTTCAGAGAGAGTGAACAAAAGCACTTTAGCACTGGATAAGGTGGTGAAGTGCAGAGAGTCCTAAGGCCAACAAAAAAGAATTCAGCAAAACTAGCCTATTCTTTTCATGATGCACCGGCAGGGCAGTTTGGTGCTCCATATTTACAAGGACACGTGAAGCCACTCTATGTGGCTTTTCGTGTCCTTGTAAATATGGCCATTTTCATGCAGCACTTTGCATGAAAGGGGCGTTCTATGGGTCTTGCTGTTTCCATGTAACACCCATTGATTCTGCCACATACCCAGATTCACAATATTGCGTAAACCTGGGAATGCATCAAAATCTTCACCTCCCCAGGGGAGGCGTAAGGAGGCACAACAAAGAGAAATAATTTGATTTCTCTTCTTTTTTTCTTCTTTCTATGCATGATGCATTCTGCAGTACACATAGAAAAAGGACAGTGCCTCTTGTGATTGTTTTTGTACAGGAAAGTGTCCTTTACTGCACAAATACAATCACACCTGCAACACAGGCACCCTTGCACGGGTGCCTACAAGGATGCCTGCACTGGCGCATGGCATCTAATTGTGTGCCAGTGCAGGCTAGAGCTCAGGGATACATCATATTGTTGTTAATATGATGCATCCCTTTGCTTCGAAAATAACATAGCAAGATGCAGACACATGTTTTGCTGCACCATAATGCGTTACTTCATTTTAAATATGGCCCAAGGTTTGGTCGGACAACTGAGTATGGGACTGTTTGAGGATGAGAGTTAGTCAGGACTTTGATTAAAGAATTCTGTTATTGGGTGCGTTCACAATGCCACAGATATTTTTATGTCTGTAGAAAGAGGTGGCAGGACACTAGGTATTGGCTTCTTTGGTAGGCTAGATAAAGGGGCACAGGCTACCAGTGGTGTGGTCAGGATCCTGACACTGTTGAGCTTGGCATAACCTAAGCTTTAGAAGGTTTCCCAGAAGGTAATAGACCAAAATCTACTTATATTTTCCTTTAAAGTCCATTTGAAAATGCAATGTACTCTGCAAGAACAATTACGATTTTTTTAGGGTTGAAAAGTGTGCCAAGCTAAAGATTTTGAATAGTATACTGCTCTCCAAAATATTTACCCTTTTGTGCACTGGGCTACATCTGCTTGCAACATAAAATTTAAATGTAAATGTTAAAAAAAAAACATAAAAAATACATTCTAGAGGAAAATAAACATAATTGTAGCCCTTTCACAAACTCACTTCTCTATGGGCAGAGAAATGTTCATGCATATGTCCCCTTTCACATATCATGCAAAAACTATTGTGACTACTGAAACATAATCGGACATAATACCAAAGATAGGAATATTTTTTTATTCTCTATTTGTTAATATTATTATTGTTTTAAATACTGTTTATAAAATATTTCATAGTTTTAATATAGTTATCACTGAAGTCAAAAATTAAATTCCTATTACTGTATTATTTTATATGAAGCTGTATATTTCTAGTTAACGCTGTGTAAAGCACACTGATACTCTTGAGTGTCACACTGCTACCATTGAGTATACTCAAGCTAAATATTTCAAATAAAAAAGTGAGTCAAAGATAGATAAGGAAAATCAGCATTTAGGAATGAGTCAGGTCTTAATTTTCTAGACTAAGAATAAAATGGTTAGTCTCAGCTTTCAATCTTATCTGTACTATGTTCCCCTCTTTTGCAGCAAGGAGAATGGATGACTGGACACTGTAACTTCACTTTCTGACATGGGGAAATAAAATCAAGTGTGAGGTTGAGAAGTGAATGCTTTGTAATGGCAGTAATGGACACATTTTACTTGTAAAAATGCTAAAGTACAGCATGATGACTGGTGCATTGTGACTTAAAATTAAGCCTTCTGTTAATGCAGAGCCAATAAATGTCGCTCAAAAAACATAATTGTACAGTCCACACATTTATTAACACACACCCAGGGCCACTGGAATTATGAAACAGAGGAGGACCAAATTACGCAACAGGGTTGACTGAAATATGTGTAAAAAAAAAGGCAAACTATGTGGCGTAATTCAGTACGTTTAGATAATATTACTTCATTATTTTGTCATTTTTAGAGCTGGTAACACTGTTGAGAAAAATATTTCACATCTATAGTACCGGTTTAATACCCAAATTCTGTAATAAGCAAATGCAGGACGACAGGTCAACCTTTGCAAAGGGCCTACTGATGCTCAAGACAACAAGTATCCACAACTTTAGTAACTTTTGATCCGTTTGTGCTAGAAACAAATTGTTTATTAAAATCTGCAGGTCATGCAGCAGATGATGGGTTATATGTCGAATGCAGCGAATCCATAATTATGTGAAAAAACGCTGACTCTGCAGAAGAGCATAGTTCGAGTAGCCCTGCACCTAATCAATCATTACAAAAATGAATCTTTTTTTAAAAGGTCCGGATAGCCACTTATTCATGTATAGTTTGTCATCTTACATACCCCTATCTAATAAAAAAGTCAAAAAATGATTTTCTACGCCGAACTGACTTATGATTGGTATGAAATGCTGCTTTTTACATTTCTATTCATCAGGGATCTTTTAAGAAACGTTTCTCTATTAGGATGTTTAAATCCATACTTAAAAGTTGTCCATGCTATGAACATACAAATTTAAAATTATTATTTTCAAATTTGGTTCTGACATGAAACAAATGCACCCCTATCAAATCTTCCACTTCTGTGAAATCAATCTTCAACTCCACATTCTCTCAGTTTCATAGATCACTGCTGTACCATATTTCTACAATGTTATCTTTTTCCTTTTTACCTTCTCCTTATCTCCTTGTCTTACATCCCATGATTCTCCCTTGCTGTGATTGAACTGTGAGTACTTCAGTGCCAGAAGAGGCTGTATTGCTTCGCACTCCCAGATAATAGCGAGCACCACCCTTCCACATGGAGGCTCAAACACGACGAAGCAATAAAAACAACACAACACCACCTGGAAAGGGATTTCACTTTTATAAATGGAGACACAACAAAGAATAAGGCATGGGGTTTTATTTATGCAATGCTCTCCAACAGAAAGGCTTTCCCAGATGTCAAATGAACTACATTCAAATGTGAATAGAGATATATATGTGTATATGCAAGCAATAATAACACACATAAGTTTAAATGCATAGAATAAAATACATGAAAAGCAAGCAGATTACAATATGGAATGAAACACAAGCAGATTATGCTGGACGTCGTGCAGGAAATCAGAAAGATATATACACTAAATACATCAGATGATTACATACACTGAAGACTTGGATGTGCACACAGACTCACTCACACATCACAAAGTCAATACTCAAAACAAAACACCTCACCGATCGTTCACTCAACATCCTTGCCAACTCAAGCTGGAGGGGCCCTTTTGTCAGCCAGGCAGGATTCTCGATCACGACATAAGTTCCCTTGTGATGACACGTCTGCCCCACAAGCGAGCTCCCGTCTGGGTACCAAGATACCCCACCTTTAATACCTTTAACTCAACCTGGTGAAGGTTCTAGAAACATCGCCCCCTTTCTTCTGTTACGAAAAACTGAGCTGACCGTACTGGATTGTGTCAAGGTCAAGACAGAAGCTGGCCAGGTCAATGTATTTTGACTCCAAGACAGAGCTGTACATTCCACACATTTCTCTGGCAACAACAATCTCTGTTCCAAAAGGCACCAAGCACACTTCCCACACATTATCCCAGCAAAGTTTATGAAAGCTCCATCCAGCAGAAAGCAAAATAACTTTGAATGTGAATAACCTTAACAACTTGAGTAATCTGGGGACCTTCCTGTGCATGCAAAAAACTCAAGGTAGCTGACAGAATTCAAGGTAGAATGAGTGCATGTCAAAGCCAATAGTAAGAACTACATAATACTTCCCAATGTACAACACAATGCACATTTGTGCATCACTGCCTATAGCATCACACCCTTCATCTGCCAATGTATAAAATAATGCACATTTGAGCACCACTGCTTATAACACTGCACTTCGAGACCAAGAAGTACATTCCACATCTCTTTCTCCCTCAAGCTTTCAAATGCACATCCCACACATTATGTTCCTGGCAAGGCTGTTCTACTCTGTGTAAGCTCTCCCACTTTAAAACTACAAGATTACATGAAAGACATCTTCAAGGAAACGTGCACATGCAGGGAAACATGATGTCATACATTCAGGCTAGGGTAAAATAAAACACCAAAAGTAAATAAAAATAATGGTAGTCTAAGGTTTCAAAACATAGGAGTGCATCTAGCACTACAGGAGCAAAAGACACACATTTGATGGACAGAATGCAGAACAAATCAAAACATTCACCAAGAAATATGGGTTAAATCCATCATTCTTTTGCTCACCATGCCACCCCAGTTTAGACCTGGCCATATGCAAATCATTCTTTACCCTGTGCCTCTTGGGAACAGTCCAGCCCAAACTGCCAAGCTAAGTCCTCCCTGGACTGGAAACAAGCATCGTAGGACCGGTTCCAGGGTTTCACCCCTCATCAGCCAGGATAGCTTGAATCCAGTGGCACAGTGAGTCCGGAACCAACGACTGGGTATACCCGGCGCACTTAGGACATCGAAGCAAAAGAAACACAATTGATGGACGGAATGCTGAAAAAATCAAAACATTCACCCCCAGTCAAGAGATCTGAGTTAAATCCATTATTATTTTGCTCGCCATGCCACCCCAGTTTAGACCTGGCCATATGCAAATCAGTCTTGACCCTGAACCTCATGGGAACAGTCCAGCCAAACTGCCACGACAGGTCTCCCTGGACCGGAAACAAGCATCTTAGGACCGGTTTACGGATTTCTCCCCTCATCAGCCAGGATAGCTTGAATCTGGGAGGACCTGACCTAGCAGTTCGAGCTGGACTGTTTCCATTTGGCACAGTGTCAAGACTGATTTGCATATGGCTGAGTTCGAACTGGAATGGCATGGTGAGCAAAAAACAATGGATTTAGGCCCAGATCTTTGTACTGGGGTGAATGTATGACATTGTTCTGCATTCTGTCCATTAATTGTTCTTTTTGCATCTAGCACTACAGAAGGCATGTCAAGTCTTTATTATTCATAATGAATCATTTCAAGTGCACTTTCCCTTTAAACCAGTCCATTGTAGATCAGCCTTTGGAGTGATTTGAGAGTGTGTAAATGACATAGATAATGGAATGCTGAGTTAATAGGCAATTTGTACATTTTATGGTAACAAAAAATACCAACAAGCAGTTATCTACATTGAAAGCATTTTAAAAAAAAATATTGGTATCAACCACCTTCTTAAGCGAGGTAAGAGTATGCTAATGGCCTATCAGAGAGGAAGGAAAAACTGGCAAATGCAGAGGAGCGCCCCACTTATCAGAATATTCAGAACCAAAATAAACATTGAGCAATGTAACCATTCATGTGCATGGAAACAGAAAGAGGACTTTAGGTATGCTTCCCATAGCACACCAAACTTCAAGTGGCAGCATATATAAATAGCCATGATAAGTGTTAGACCCAATGCAAGAGCATGGAAATAGAAAGAGGACTGGGAATATGTTCCAATAATAAACAATCAAGTTGGTTTCCAGACCTGAGGTGAGTGTTAGGCTGTCTTTTCTTGCTTTAATTTCAACAGCAGTGATGGCCGCCACAACAAAAAGATGGTGAGGCAGGTAGAGAGGACACGGGGGAGCAGGGGAGGGGGAGCACACGCAGGGGAAGAGCGGGTTTAATAATAAAAAGATTAAATAATAAACACTTATATCATCCTTCGTGGTCCCAGCAAGCACTGGGGGTGTGTCAACGACTTCCTGTAATCCCCAGGCTGCTCATATTCTATGAGAGCGGTGCAGGGATCTGGATTAGCAGGCTGGAAAAATGCTCCGCTCAGACGAGGAAGTCTGTGGGTGTTTCTCCAGCCCAGCTGTTGAATGCAGCCGCGCTGGAGAAACCTATGTGCGCATGTGTGTTTTTTGGCCAGCTTGGGACGGCCAGCCAAACACATATGTGCATTTAGGGAGTGCACACAGCACTCCTCCCTATGCCCCGTCACTCCCAGTGCAAGCTGGCTCAGTGCCAGCAAATTAAATTGGTTTTATTTTTCATTTGCTGGCTCTGAGCCAGGCAGTGGGGCGATGCTGTTCCGCCATTGTGGAGGAACCACCACTGTTCAATAGCAGCCAACATAGCAAAAGAAACCCACATTACTCAAGATCCCACAGGAAAGAACTACAAATGAAGTCATAATGTTTTAAACAATGAATGATTGACTGACCCAATATTAGGCTTAACTATGAGGGAAAAAAACTATTTTCTTGCTACCCGCGGTCAAGATAAGTACATTATCTATACCTCATTTTCTATAATAATGTTATTGATTTATATAGTCTGTTGATTTGGTTATCTGTCTTCTTTTAAGGATTTTCCCTAAGCGTGGGCAATAAACTCTGCTCCGCTGCCAGAGTTTGCAGTGTTTTGCCACATCACGCTATGCTTGGAGCACGGAGTTTGCCAAAACTCCACCCACCGCCACGTAGCAGAGCCAACCAGCATACACTCCTTACAAAGTAACATATGTGAATCTAAAAGTGTTTTCCCTGTTCCAGTAACTGACTGCATTTTCATGTGTATACTGTAAACCAAAATAAATCATATACATGTATATATTCTAACAGACATAGTGATTTATGCTCACACAATCACAATGTATACACACACATGTCAGTCAAACCTTTTATTGCTGATGCTATTGCTGAGCCATGCACTATGAAATTAAATTTATCTAATATTTTATTGCAATTTCCCCTCTTCCGAAATAACAGCAGGATGGAGTCCTGATCCCTAAACGGCCCAGCACCAGGGTCTGCAGGCTAAGAATAAAGGCTTGTGAGCACAGATGGGCAGCGATCAGAGACCACTTCTTCTCTGCGAGACACAGGCCCGGGCGGTGGGAAGTTGGGCACTGTGTTAGCGGCTAATTGGATGTCACTGGCTCTGGAGAAAGGAATGCACTGTCCAGCCATGGTGTCCACACTTAAAAATTTCGCACCGGGGCAGGGTAGGGTCACAGGCAATCTCAGCTGTGTATGACAATGTGAAATATATGCGCATGTCAATGGTAAATCTTTTATTGAATGAAGGGTACACACATTCTATCTGATATGCTCTAATTATGTGGCTAGCGCTTCTATGGCAGCTTGTCAGTGTGAGATGCCCAGCTACATCACCAAAGAGCCAGGAAACTAATGTGCCAGCATGCTGAACTGAAACCACAATGCGTTCACAGAGCTTGCACACAGACGGGTTCACTGCACAGTCCTAGCCATGACCTCTCAGGGCTGATGTTTAATCCCCTTGTCAGCTGCACAGATATCGCCACCTATCAGTGCAGCTGATACACATATAGGCCACAGATATTGGTCAAAAGGTTAACTATTTTTGTGCAAATATTATTTTTTGATGTCTATACATGGGAAATACATTATGCATTATCTCATGCCTTTAGGAACATAGCGCAGGAACATGCTGTGAGCTGCAGGTTTATACACTACAGCATTGCATGTTTCTGCTGTGTCTTTTCAGCTACAGGTATGCACCATTAGCATCAATGCATACTCATGCACTGCAGATTTGCACTGCTGCTCTGCACATTTATCACATGTCAGTCACCAGTCTGCATGCCGGAACTGGACAGTTAATCTCTGCTTCTAATGGCCCAAAAACTAAAAGTACTTTAGATCTCTACTGCCACCTGGCGGATATTTCAATGAAGTCTTAGTTATCTTTTAATATCTGTTTTCAGTGGTCATTCGGAACTTCGCCCGTTCACGCAAGCCTGTGGAATTTCACAGAGTTTTTTGGTTATGCCTCGGAATTCTGTGAAGAGAAACTCTGTGAGATCCCCTAAGGCCTAGTTTTTGGAGATCCCTGGAGTGCCTAATTTCATACGTGTGCTCCAACGGTCGTGTTAATGCTCCAAAGCACATTTTCTTTTCTGACACATCTTTCCAACTTCAGAGGAGAGACGTGCTGTTTCTGTGGAATGATCTGTGGAACATGCTATACCCTCAAACGCTGAGCGGGCCTTTAATTTAAAAAACTCACCCCTTATTTCTCAGCACGAAGGGATGTATGTGTGACATAGTTTTTCTTGACTGTTAAGAAGGATAGGATGGAGTTTGAGTCCTTTTTCAGATATACAAATTTGCCTGCTCATTATATTATATATATAAATGTATGTAAAAGTATTTAAAGTTGCCCTCATATATCAAGGACACGTGCGACTTCATGAGGAAGGTTTATAATGTAATCTGGGAAGAGCACTTACTCTTGATGACCCTAGACGTCAGTGCTCTCTATACAAGCATAAGGCACTTTGATGGAATGAGGACTTTGAAGTATTTTTTAGGGCAAAGACCTATACAATTACATCAGCATACTATAATGCTTCTTCAAATGGCAGAATGGTGCCTCGAAAACAACTTGTTTATATATGATCATTGCACGTATAAATAAACACAAGGGACAGCCATGGGTACTTGCATCGCCCCCAGCTATGCAAATCTGATTATTGGCTGGTGGGAGGAGCAGGTACTCAAGGTAAGACATTCAAAAGAATGGTCCGAAAATGTGGTATTATTCACCATATATATCGATGACGTATTCATTCTGTGGAAAGGTTCACACGAGACAGCCCAAACGTTTGCACGTGAGATTAATGATATCAATCTTAATCTTACTTTCACTTGTAACATCAGTGATCAAAATGTATATTTTCTAGACTTAGTAGTTTATGTTGAGGACTGGAAACTCCAAACTAAAACCTATAGGAAGCTGACCTCAGGGAACTTTATCCTCCACGTGAGTAGCTTCCACCCCACTAAACTTAAACACAGTATACCTTACGCGGAGTGTTTATGCATGAAGTGCAATTGCAGCAGTAACTAATCCCTGAAAGAGGTGCAGGCAGACCTGTTTTCCAGAACGAAGGCTCACAGGAATAGTCAGGAGGTGTTGCAGTCAGCAGAGGAAAAAACCAAACACAAGTCCAGAGAGGAGATACTCTTTGGGGAGAGCAGAAGTGAAAAGCAGAGGATGAGCAACACACATGAGAGTCCAGTTAGGCTCATCACAGGTTACTCAGTATACCAAACATTTTGTCCAGAAACTGGAAGATTCTAAGAAGGGACCCTGTAATAGGCCCTGCCACACCACGAGCCCCGTTTATATCCTTTTGAAGGGCGACATCGATGAGGAATGAACTGGTGCAGAATATGTTCCAGGTCAGGGGTGGTTCTGACAGGCTTAAATCCAGGAAGGGTTTTTTTAGGTGCACAAAGTGAAAAGCGTGCAAACATGGTTGTAACACAGCTACTGTCCAATCACCCCTCAGATCAAGCCTCATCGAGATCAAAGGCACGTATAATTGCAAAACTGACTTCGCAGTTTACGTGCTGGAATGTACTTGCAACAAAAGGTACGTGGGCAGTACTATCCACAAAGTCCATGTACACATCTTACAGCACCTCGGGGCTATCACCAACGATGATCAGAGTTATCCTGTGGCCAGGCACATCAATCAATGCCACCAGGGCAATGCAGAAGAACTAGTTTACTTTGTCATTGATTCTGTCTCGAAAAACCCCAGGGGAGACAACAGACAACTTCAGTTACACAGACTTGAGTCTCGTTATATATTAATGCTTAACACCAAGATCCCCGTGGGACTCAATACAGATGAGGAATTGACAGAACACCTGTAAAAAATATGTGTGTGTATATATTTCCCTTTACTGCAAGCAGGGTGGTAGGCTCTTTGTAGCCAGTTCTAATAGGATAATGGTTGTTTTTTTCTTTTTCCACACGTTTAGTTTTGTAGAGTGGCTACATACAGAGCAACAGTTTTAGGTATTGCAGGTGGAGCTTTCTCAATTTTGTTGTTCCTTTTTTTTGCAGGGGTCTATCCCTTGATATTGTTGTACAGATCTTGCCTTTAATGTACAATATTATTGTTAAGGTGTCTGGTTTAACACTGTGAGAGACAAGCAACTCTTCCTTTTTTAAGCCCACTAGGGGTGTACCAGACCTTGCAGAATAATTATGGTCTGACTGGATAATAGTGTCTAGACAACTCACTTGAGAAAATGTAGCAATGTTGTAGGTACAGGTTACTCCAGTTCTACCAGGCCAAACAAGTATCACGATTCACTAGAATTAGTGAGAATCCTTTTAAATAATGCAGTATGCCATTTAGCACAATTTATTGTATACATCAATCTTTGTTCTGTACTTCAGACACTGGTCTAATATTAGAGAATAGTAATATACGAACAATTTCAACCTAATGTACACAACAATGACTGACTTGAAGTCTTATATTTTCTGTTTTATCTTTTACGTATTCTTTTTCACTGTATGTCATGCTTTATTTACCTATTTGTTCACTTTGTGAAGAGAACTCTTCTATGTTTATGGGGCAACAGTGTTGCCATGACGATCTGTTGTTGGAAAAGCATTAATGATCTATAGCAATGGCGCCCGCTATGTGATCAAGGGGGCAGGACCGCCGAAACGCGTCATGGTTTCTTTGTAGAATAAACTTTGGTGGTACATACCCATGGTATCAGCGTCTGTTTGCGGAGAAGGAAGCAGGCTTGGAACATATATTGGCCCTGAACCTAGGTCTGTAGGAGTCCAGTAGGTCTGCCTTGTCCCAGGTGCCATATATATATATATATAAATATGCATATATATATATATATATTACCTACTGGCAGTCGCCAGTAGGTAGTTATAGTTAGGACCTATTTTCCATAGGAAATCCGCAACATTCTATTTGGAATAACGTTGGCGTCGATTGATGAATCTTCGCAAAATTTTCCAAACTTTTGGCCAGCTCCGGTATGTTCCTATCCTGAAAATTTCACGGTGATTCGTCAAGCGGGGGCCGAGAAAAAAGGTGGGTCCCAAAACACGTTTTCCCCATGCATTTTCCCATAGGACATGTTGACGCAGCTACAGCCCAAAGTGCTAAACGGAATGACACCAAATTTGGCAAAGAGGTAGTCCTCAGTTCAGACTCGTGCCTTTTGCTTAAATGGTGTAAATCCGTTCAGTAGCTCCTGAGAAAATCAAAAGTAAAATCACATATATATCTGGGCGGAGCCTAACCACACATCTCATCGTGAGATCTGATTTGCTGTCAGCACATCATCCAAGAAGTGTTGGCAGCAATCTTGGGATCAATATACATGATAGCACCTCATTAAAAAGCATTGCAGTTAATAGAAGGTTTTAAGACTTTAGTTACAATATAAATCATTTGTTGATGGTACCATACTCATTTTAGGAATTGTGGTGTGTTCTAAGGTGATTTTACCATGTGAAAAAGCTTTCTGCTTTGATATCATGAATCATGTTTGAGAGAAAACTATTTTCTCATGCTTTTCCCACAGAGGTTTGGAAGGTGATCTATAAGCTAAACTGAGAGCATATTTTCTGTAAATTCACATTATCTTTCTCAGTCATGTGAGAATGAAGTCTGACATTCTCAGTAAAACATGTACATCCAACAAAGGCAGAGACTGTCAGTTGATTCCTTTGTGTTCTACTGCAGCTTCCCAGAGTGTTCTAAAGCACAACTAGAGCGCTAGCAGTCCTACTTATGACAAACGTATTGCACACCTGAAGCTTTCTTGATTGGAATAAAGTGGTAACTCTTAAAACATTTAATTTAAAAAGGAACAAAATGAGGAGGTTCATTTTGCCATAGAAAGTATGATTAGTGCTGCAGAAAGAAAAATTAGGGCACATTTTGAGTGACTTCTCAAATCCTCTTCTATTTTATTAAAAAATTCTGACATGCAGACTGAAACATGCACTTTCAATACCAGCAGCAGACTTCCCTGGTGAGCAGTAGCTTTACTACAGTGATCTAATAAGCAACTAGAGTGCTAACATTCAGAATTTATGGCAAATGTGTGACACATCTGAATGCCTTCTTGGTGGAATCAAAGTAAAAAACTGAAAGTATTTCCTACTGAGGAGACTGCAGTAAATGAGGGAATTAGGAAACTTCATAACAAATAAATCTCCCAAGATGGCCACCAGAGACAAAAGAGCCCAAATGTAGCCCAAATATCACCCAGATGTATTCTTCGCACAGGTTATATTGCCCCATCTAACGTGCCTTCCTCGATGCCTATGTTATAACGCACAGCGCTATGCCATACATATTACAATCTGGGATCCATATCTTTGTCACAGTGCATATGCAACGTTACACTCCCCAGCACATATTTTATATTACAACTTTAGAGACTAGTTAGGTTACACAATACTGCCCTGTGCATATTACAGTCCAAGGCGCATATCGCATAGCACGCGCTAGTGCCTGTGCTATCTTGCGCTCTCCAATGAATCTGTCATTGTGCACAATGTATTGCATATTATATTTCACGCCCGGTTCATCTTATATCACACTTTTTAGTGCATAGTTTATACCATATACTATATCTAGTTTTCATTTTCAATCGTGCTCTCAGGACTATGTTCTGTATAACACTGCGTCCACCTACCCTTTTCACGGGCATTACATTTTGCGATGGGGGTGGAGGGTCAGGGGGTGTTTCTGCCAAGTGAGCCCAGAGTCACAGTCACAAACGTCCTCTTCTTCCTGAATAAAAGTGAGATTATGCTGCATACTTGTTCATATTTTAAGTAGTTCGCACAGACACACATTTAAAAAAAAATAAAGTTCCTAATACCCACCTTCTCTGAACAGTTAGCTGGCTGCCCCATCCACCTCCTCCTTATCCTCTGTTGTCTGAATCCATGGACTAGCCTCCTCCCTCCTGCCATGTATGGTCTGATGTGCTGCCACTGCCCTCCATTTAGCATGATGTACCAGTCCACTCCTCCTGCCCTCCATTGCCCAATTCTATGGCCCATCATTGACCTCCTGCTTAGCCTTTGTGCTTAGCTTGCTGCCCCTATTCTCCTTCCCGCTGCCCTCCGATGTCTTTGTGCATGCCCCTGCTCCATCCTTTGTGCCCACCATGTTCCATGGACCTGCCACTCCTATCTACTCTGAGTGTTCTGTTGAGCTGCCACTCCCCTCCCACCTGCCTATCATTGTCAGATGACTGTAACCTGTCCATGCCACCTCCACCCTGCCTGTCCACATGCCATGCCCCTATCCCCTTCCTCCTGTCCTCCATGGTCCATTTTACTGCCACACCCTTCTGCCCTCCCTGGTCTGTTGTGCTGCAACTGCTCCTCCTGCCTGCCCTGCGCGGTTTGTTGTGAGGCCGATTCCCCTGAACTCTCTTGTCTGTGCCCAGGTCCTGACCCTCCCTTCCATCCTCCATGGTCTTTTGTGCATGCCCCTGCACCCTTCTTCTTGCCCATCATAGCCATTGTGCTGCCACTAACCCTCCTGCTTGCCATGCATGGTCTTCTGTGCTGCCATGGCCCCTCCCACCTTCCCTGTGTGGTCAGCTAGCTGCCCCTGACCCCCTCCCACCTTCCCTCCATGGTCTGTGTGTATGCCATTATAGTCTCACTGTTGCTCTCCATGGTGTGTCTTGTTACTAGTGCCCATCCTGCCTGACCTCCATGGTCATCTTGCTGCTCCTGCCCTGCCCCCTTGCCCCCAGCCCTCTGTTTCCATGTGCAGACCCCTATTCCCTCCCTCCTGGCTTGTCTGTTCCATTGTAATGCCCCTGATCTGTCCCTCCTGCCCTTTATGGTCTGTTATGCTGCAGCTTTCTATACTGTCTGTACATTATGGTCAGCTAGCTACCATTGCCTCTTTCCCCTCTGTTCTCTGTTGTCCATGTGCATGGTCCTATCCCCTCCCTATTGCTTTCTATGGATTGTTGTGCTGCACTCCCGTCCCGCATGCCCTGTGTGGTGTATTGTGCTGCTGCAAACCCTGATGCCTGCCCTGTAGGGTCAGTTTGGTGCACCTCTCCATGTCCCTCCTGTCCTCTGTTATCCGAGTCCATGTCCCTACCCCAATTCCTCCTGCCTACCATGATCCAATGTACTACCATGATCCAATGTACCATACTTGCGAACATTTTGAACTTGGTAAGAGCGAGATTTTGAAAAAAAACTGGGGTATTGATTTTCCCCTTTGAGTTACATTGATAAAGAAGAGATTGTAGACAGGAGACAGGTCAAATAAAGCCCATTTAAGCTTAAAAACATTGGACGTTTCCTGGCTGAAACGGGTCTGTTGGCATGTATGGTTGTACTACCACTGCCTCTTCCTTCTGCCCACAATGGTCTATTATATTGCCACAGCCTCTCTTGCCAGTCCTGTATTGTTGGTTTGTTGCCCCTGCCCCCCTTTCCACTGCCCTCCATAGTCTGTTGTGCTGCCACTGCCCTTCCTGCCTGCCCAGTGTGGTCAAATTGTTGCCTCTGCACTCTCCTACCTGCCCTCAATTTTCAGAGTCCGTGCCCCTGTCCTCTGCCTCTCAACAGTATCCCAATGAACAACTAGATTGCTAACATTCTATATTTATTACAAAAGTGTGGAACGCCTGACGTCATCTTGATGTAATCAAAACTGTAATACCTAGAGCATTTCCTTTAGAAATTACATATACGAGAGGGTCTTATTTGCATCAAAATTATGGTTAGTGCTCTAAAAAACTAAAATGAGGACATATTTTCTGAGTTTTCAAATAGCGACAAAGAACTTTTAAATTATTTGTAATCTTTATGTTTTTTGATCCAGTTGACCACTTGATTAAATGTTGCACCTAGGGGAGAGGATGTGGTGTTGCTTCCAGAGCTGCAGATTTTGCAACTGGGGAACCAGGTTGGAGTTTCTGCTTCAGCTCAACATTCTGTGATTCTGGTCAAATCACTTAATCTCCCCATGTCTACAACCAAAATGAATTTGATCTTGTGTGATGTAACCAATGCTCATGTAAAGCACTCCAATACCTGGCAAGTCTGCACTATATAAAAACTGCAAATACACAAAAAATAAGTGTTTTGCACACTTCTGTCATTGGGCTACATGTGGGCTACATCTGGGTGATACTTGTGCTGCATTTGGGCTCTTTTGTCTCTGATGGCCATCTTGGGAGATTTATTTGTTATGAAGTTTCCTAATTTCCTCATTTACTGCAGTCTCCTCAGTAGGAAATGCTTTCAGTTTTTTACTTTGATTCCATCAAGAAGGTATTCAGATATGTCACACATTTGCCATAAATTCTGAATGTTAGCACTCTAGTTGCTCATTAGATCACTGTAGTAAAGCTACTGCTCACCACGGAAGTCTGCTGCTGGTATTAAAAGTGCATGTTTCAGTCTGCATATCGGAATTTTTTAATGAAATAGAAGAAGATTTGAGAAGTCACTCAAAATGTGCCCTAATTTTTCTTTCTGCAGCACTAATCATAATTTCTATGGCAAAATGAACCTCCTCATTTTGTTCCTTTTTAAATTAAATGTTTTAAGAGTTACCACTTTATTCCAATCAACATAGCTTCAGGTGTGCCATACTTTTGTCATAAGTAAGACAGTAAGCGCTCTAGTTCTTCTTAAGAACACTCTGGGACATTCTGTCATTGGGCTATACTTGGGCTACATCTGGGTGATATTTAGGCTACATTTGGGCTCTTTTGTCTCTGGTGGCCATCTTGGGAGATTTATTTGTTATGAAGTTTCCTAATTTCCTCATTTACTGCAGTCTCCTCAGTAGGAAATACTTTCAGTTTTTTACTTTGATTCCATCAAGAAGGCATTCAGATGTGTCACACATTTGCCATAAATTCTGAATGTTAGCACTCTAGTTGCTTATTAGATCACTGTAGCAAAGCTACTGCTCACCAGGGAAGTCTGCTGCTGGTATTGAAAGTGCATGTTTCAGTCTGCATGTCAGAATTTTTTAATAAAATAGAAGAGGATTCGAGAAGTCACTCAAAATGTGCCCTAATTTTTCTTTCTGCAGCACTAATCATAATTTCTATGGCAAAATGAACCTCCTCATTTTGTTCCTTTTTAAATTAAATGTTTTAAGAGTTACCACTTTATTCCAATCAACATAGCTTCAGGTGTGCAATACGTTTGTCATAAGTAGGACTGTTAGCGCTCTAGTTGTTCTTTAGAACACTCTGGGAAGCTGCAGTAGAACACAAAGGAATCAACTGACAGTCTCTGCCCTTGTTGGATGTACATGTTTTACTGAGAATGTCAGACTTCATTCTCACATGACTGAGAAAGATAATGTGAATTTACAGAAAATATGCTCTCAGTTTAGCTTATAGATCACATTCCAAACCTCTGTGAGAAAAGCATGAGAAAATAGATTTCTCTCAAACATGATTCATGATATCAAAGCAGAAGGCTTTTTCACATGGTAAAATCACCTTAGAACACACCACAATTCCTAAAATGAGTATGGTACCATCAACAAATGATTTATAATGTAACTAAAGTCTTAAAACCTTCTATTAACTGCAATGCTTTTTAATGAGGTGCTATCATGTATATTGGTCCCAAGATGGCTGCCAACACTTCTTGGATGATAGTGACAGCCAATCAGATCTCACGATGAGATGTGTGGTTAGGCTCTGCCCAGATATATCTATGTTTTCAACTCAAATTTTCTCAGGAACTACTGAACGGATTTACACCATTTAAGCAAAAGGCACGAGTTTGAACTGAGGTCTACCTCTTTGCCAAATTTGGTGTAATTCCGTTCAGTAGTTCGGGCTGTAGCTGCGTCAACAGGTCCTATGGGAAAATGCATGGGGAAAACGCGTTTTGGGACCCCCCTTTTTTATCAACCCCCGCTCGATGAATCACCATCAGGATAGGAGCGGACCGGAGCTGGCCTAAAGTTTGGAAAATTTTGCGAAGATTCGTCAATCGGCAACAACGTTATTCCAAATAGAATGTTGCGGATTTCCTATGGAAAATAGGTCCTAACTATAACTACCTACTGGCGACTTCCAGTAGGTAATATATATATGGATACATATATATATATACATATATATACATATACATATATATGCACATATTGTCTACTGGCGGTTGCCAGTAGATAGTTATAGTTAGGACCGTGTTGCCATAGGAAATCTCAAAATTCTATTTTGAATAACTTTGGTGCCGGTTGACGAATCTTCGCAAAATTTTCAAAACTAGTGGGGCACTCCGCTCAGCTCCTACCCTGAAAGTCTCGGGGGGATTCGTCAAGCGGGGGCCGAGAAAAAAGGGGGGTCCTAAGACACGTTTTCCCCATGCATTTTCCCATAGGACATTTAGTCGAAGGTACAGCCCGAACGGCTGAACAGAATTACTGGAAATTTGGCAGAGAGATAGTCCTCAGGTTAGGGATGTGCCTTTTGCATATATGGAGTCAATCTGTTCATTAGTTCCTGAGAAAATTGCAGTTAAAAGCACATACATATCAATAGCCGCTGTAGTGATCGCGGATGTTCTGCAGGAGCGTCCGGAACGTTGGAGAAAGTCCACAGTCGTCCCCCACGTTCCTCCGACTTTATCAAACACTAGAGTACGAAGGACCCGCTGGGGAAAACAGGGAAACAAAACAAGGATAGGTGGGGGAACACAGGCAGGTCTTGAAGGATGATTCTGGCAGCCGAGATAGCAGGAAGGTGATGGTTCTTTATAGGAAGGAATAAACGAGCCTCTCCGCTGTAACACAAAGGCAGGTAAATGAATATAACTACAGCACTACCTTGGAGCTTTCCTCACTTCATTCCCATCCCCACACCTACCGGGATTAATGTCAGCCTCCTGGATTATGGCCTGCAGGAATAAGTAGGTATAACTCTGCACGACCCCCTTATGATCGGTTCCCAGAGGAGGACTCAGATACACAATGTGTAAGTCACTTTACAGGCTGAGAACAACAAAGATAGGTTTCATAAAGGATGTAAGGGTGTGATTCCTCATATGCTTATACAAAGTGTAGGAAGGTCAAGTACCGTGACTCTTAAGTAGGTGGGTGGAAAACCTAATCCACTGCTCAATGGTCCTCGCAATAAATCACCCTAGGATGCCTGATGCGGGTCTAAGAGAACATAGGGTAGGGACAAGTAGTGGATGCGCCAAGGAGGCTCTTGATGCTAGAACTGGGGTGAGAGCACCAAGTCTGACTCCAACTAATGCACAAGACGTGGAGTCGCTCCAACAGGAGGCGTAAACACAACACAATACAAGCCTGACACAATACAAGCCTGATTCTGGAAGTAGCAGGCTGACAAAAAACACGACACAACACAAGCCTGATAATCAGGGGTAGGGTTTAACAGGCTTACATACAACATAACACAACTCTAGCCAGAGGGGTACATTCTGGAGAGGGATATCAGCAAAGGAGCAGTGCAGGCTATGGGAATCACTAACCGACAGCCAACTTCAAACTCCGAGGTAAGGAGAGACGAGTGACGGGCAACCCCCGCACTGCTAAGTAACACTTAGACCTTACTTGGCAAGGCGCAACACGCTTGGTCGCTCTGGTGGAAGGAGCGCCAACACGCTCGGCCGCTCGAATGGAAGGAGCGCCTCTAAGTTTCACCAGCGGGAACAGCGATAGTAATCCCGGAGCCGGGATGCGTCTGCTTCGACTCGTCCGCGGCTTCGCGCTGGGAAACAGGAAGTACGAGTAACCGGAAGTCAGGCAACTATGATCAAGACGGAACTGGGGCTCAGAGCTAGAACGCGAAGCGGCGTCTGCACGCCCTTCGTCGTTTAAATACACACTGCACCCAGGGGCCGGACCGCGGGGCATGACAGCCGCGCACCGTGCGCGCACCTTAACGTGCGCAAGCGTAATTCTGATTGGTTGTTACATGTCAGTCAACGTTCGAATCGGTCGAAATCAGGAAGTGTCGGCCGCCATTTAGTTTGTTTTCAGTGCGAGAGTGGAAAAGGAAGGTGGCGAACGTGAAAAGGGGGCAGGGTAGAGAGTTCCTGACCCCCTAGCCTTTGTCAGTGGGTCCCTGAAGGACCCCGAAGGCAGAAAAAAACATTGACATTTTTTTTTTTAAATCGCGGCGCACGTTGAAAAACCATTAAAAAAATACATATATTTAATACGTAGTTTATTGTAAAATAAATATATAAAACAAAAAATAATACATACATAACTTAGCATTTAAAAAACCGTACAAATTCACTGAAAAAACCATAGGTTTCACACACGTTATAGTTAGGAATTAGAATTTTAAAAACCTTGCAAATCCTCTTAAAAACCATAGGTTTCACACATGTTATAGTTAGGTGGATACTTCACTCGTAAAAAACCAATGAAATTCCCCCGTTATAGTTACTTCAGATAACTATAACCCACGCGACCGCCACTCTATCACAAGGATGATGTCATCAGTGATGTCAAGAGTGATGCCACTGACCATGTCATGAGTGATGTAATATGTGACGTCATGAGCAGAGGATTATCTGAAGTAACTATAATGGGGGAATTTCATTGGTTTTGTACGAGTGAAATATCCACCTATCTATAACATGTGTGAAACCTATGGTTTTTTAAGTGAATACATATATATATATATTTATATATATATATATATATATATATATATATATATATATATATATATATATATATATATATTATCTACTGGCGGTCGCCAGTAGATAGTTATAGTTAAGACCTATTTTCCATAGGAAATCCGCATTATTCTATTGGGAATTTCTTTGGCGCCGATTGACGAATCTTCGCGAAATTCTCCAAACTTTTGCCCAGCTCCGCTCCGCTCCTACCCTGAAGGTTTCGTGGTGATTCGTCAAGCGGGGGCTGAGAAAAAAGGGGGGTCCCAAAACGCGTTTTCCCCATGCAATTTCCCATAGGATCTGTTGTCGCAGCTACAGCCCGAACTGCTGAACGGAATGACACCAAATTTGGCAAAGAGGTAGTTCTCAGTTCGGACTCGTGCCTTTTGCATATTTGGTGTGAATCTGTGCAGTAGTTCCTGAGAAAATTAGGGTAAAAAAGTTAGTGATATCTATGGCCGCGGAGGATCCGCGGACCCTACCCGCACCGTACGTGAACCCTCCCCGAACCGAGCGCGCACTCTCCCGATTGCGCGCTGAATGCTAATTGGCTGTCGAGCGTCTCTCTACATTCGAAACCAGGAACTGTTGGCGGCCATTTTCTGCCTCTGTAGAAGCGAGGCTGAAGAAGCAAGGGGAATAAGTGCGTAAAACATATAAAGGGGGCAGAGTGGGAATACTCTGACCCTCTAGAGGTGCTTAGGGGGTCCCAGAAGGACCCCCTGGGGCCCCTCTTTTTAAAAAAAAAAAAACGGCAAAATGTGCGCACGGTGCGCGCATCCTATCGCGTTGGATGCACGGATTCTCTCGCGGTGGGTGCGCGGATCCACGGCAACGTTTTTTGAAAATCGACAAGAAATCATTGGTTGTATAACAACTTTCTACACTGAAAGGTAGGGTGTATATTTTTGTTTTTTAAAGGTATGATTGTTATTGGTTAACAAAAACAGATTGTAAGGAACATTATATATGATAAGCTGATATGTTGAAAAGTCAAGCACACTTCCTGTCTTGTGTAGGAACATTGTGTGCTGAACTTGTGACCTGTGAGCTCAGTGCAGTGTTTCTATGGTAACAGGCAGAAGGCAGATTGGGGGAAGGGTTGAAATGTATTTCAGTTGGAAAGGGTTGAAATGTTTAACCAATAGAAATGTGTGTTTGCTTTTGAGTTTATGAGCGAAGGATTGTGATTTGATGTTTACATGTATATGTGTGAAAAATGAAAGGGAAACTTTTCCATTCTTTGCTTTTGCTGAGAGGTGCACAGTGCAGAGATTATGTAAAATAAAATATGGTGAGTGATTGATATACTCCTTAATCTACAAAAGAACTTGAAAGATGAGTTATTTAATTGTGAGGGGATGTATGTGGACTATTTTGATTTTAATCAGACTAATGTATTTTTCCTGCCAAAGTTTAGGGAGTACTTTTTTTCTCTACAATGTGTGTGTATGTAGAAACCATTCTGTGATTGGCATTTGTGTTTTTCATGTGTTTGTAGAGATATAACTGTGCAGTTTTTATATTTTGGTAGAATTGGAAACCAGTCATTGTTTATGAATTTGTGAAATGATTATGTTATGTTTCTATACTAAAATGTAGTACTACTTCTAGATGAAGAAATGTGTTTTCATATAGTGCAAAGGATAGTGTTGTTTGTCTAGAATCACACAGTGAGTCTGTGTGCATTTGGGAACCACTGTGAGAGAAGCATTTGGTAATATCGTGTATTTGCTGACAGATAAGTGTTTTAAAACCAGTCAGGTTGTCAAGTTTTAGTAGCATTAGAAGCCAGTCTTTGCTTATGTGTTGATTAAATGAGTCAGGCATTGACACTAAAGAGCAGTCGTGAAATATGTAGATTGTGTGCAGTTCCCTTATCACTTCCAGTGTTGTGAAAGAGTTTTGGTAAACTCCTAGGGATACTGGTGCTTGTCTAGAATCACACTGTGAGTCTTTGTGCATTTGGGAACCACTGTGAAAGAAGCGTTTGGTAACATTGTGTATTTGCTGACAGATAAGTGTTGTAAAACATGTCATGTTGTCAAGTTTTAGTAGCATTAGAAGACAGTTATGACTTATGCTTTCAGTATATGAGTCAGGCATTGACAGTAAATTGCAGTTGTGAAATATGTAGATTGTGTGCAGTTCCCTTACCACTTGCACTGTAGTGAATGAGTTTTGGTAAGCTCATAGGGATAGTGGTGCTTGTCTAGAATCATACTGTGAGTTAGTGTATATTTGGGATCACTGTGAGAGAATCATTTGGTAACATCGTGTATTTTCTGACAGATAACTGTTTTAAAATCTGTCATGTTGAGAAGTTTTAGTAGCATTAGAATCCAGTCTTTGCTTATATGTTGATTAAATGAGTCATGCTTTGACACTGATGTGCTGTACTTAAATATGTAGATGTGTGCAGTACCATTAACTCTTCCAAACTAGTGAATGAGTTTTGGTAAACTCCTAGGATAGTGTTGCTTGTCTAAAATCACACTGTGAGTCTGTGTGCATTTGGGTAAGGATTGTGAGAGAAGCATTTGGTAATATCGTGTATTTGCTGACAGATAAGTGTTTTAAAACCAGTCAGGTTGTCAAGTTTTAGTAGCATTAGAAGCCAGTCTTTGCTTATGTGTTGATTAAATGAGTCAGGCATTGACACAAAAGTGCAGTCATGAAATATGAAGATTGTGTGCAGTTCAGTTACCATTTCCACAGTAGTGAATGATTTTTGTTAAACTCCTAGGTATAGTGTTTGTTGTCTAGAATTACACTGTGAGTCTGTGTGCATTTGAGAACCACTGTGAGAGAAGCATTTGGTAACATCGTGTATTTGCTGACAGATAACTAATTTAAAACCTCTCATGTTGTCAAGTTTTAGTAGCATTAGAAGCTAGTCTTTGCTTATGCATTGATAAAATGAGTCAGGATTTGACACTAAGGTGCAGTACCATGTACTATTCTGTTCACTGTGGCAGAACTGAAAATTTAAAAGTTTTACCTAAGCACTGTCCTAGAAGTAGTCTGATTATTTAGTCAGTATCTAAGTACCAAATAGATTGCTTCAAATAAAAGTGTTCTGACATACTATACACTTGTCTTTTACACCTTCAATTCCCTAGTCAGTATCCATACACTTCCAGGAAATATCCTGTCACTTCCTTTGCAGTCCTCTAGAGACCCATTCAACAGCATGTACTAATCCATTGACTGTGCCAAAACTCAAACACTTATAAATTCACCTAGACACTCTCTTTCCAGTACTCTAATGATTCAGTCACTGCCTAAGTATTCATGCACTGAGCCACTTCTTAGCACATGGACTACGTCAAACCCATATCCACTATGCATGCAGTCCTCTAACCACCTACACACTTGTCTTTCACACCTTCAATTCCCCAGTCAGTATCCGTTCACTTGCAGCAAACACCCTGTCACTGCCGTTGCACTCCTCTAGTGACCCATTCAGCATCATGTACTAATCCATTCACAGCGCCAAATCCTAATAAATTCACCCAGGCACTCTCCTTGCAGTACTCTAATCATTCAGTCAGTACCCAAGTACTCATCCAGTGACCCAGGCCTTAGTATATGGACTGCTTCAAACCCTTATCTTCTATGTATGCAGTCCTCTAACCACCTACACAATTGTCTTTCACACCTTCAATTCCCTAGTCAGTATCCATACACTTCCAGGAAATACCCTGTGACTCTCTTTGCAGTCCTCTAGTGACCCATTCAGCACCATGTACTTATCCATTCACTGTGCTAAAACCCAAACACTTATAAATTCACCAAGATACTATCTTTGCAGTACTCTAAGCATTCAGTCAGTGCCTAAGTATTCATACACTGAGCCATTCAACCCCCTATGCACTATGCATGCAGTCTTCTAACCACCTAGACACTTGTCTTTCACACTTTCAATTTCCTAGTCAGTATCCATACAGTCCAGCACTTATCACTACCTTTGCACTCCTCGAGTGACCCATTCAGTACCAAGTAGTAATCTATTCTCTGTGCGAAAAGCCTAGCACTTATAAATTCACTCTCCTTGCTGTACGATAATCATTCAGTCAGTACCCAAGTAGTCATGCAGTGAGCCAGGCCTTAGCACATGGACTGCTTTAAATGCCTATGCAGTATGGATGCAGTCCTCTAATCACCTACACGGTTGTGTTTCACACCTTCTATTCCCTAGTTAGTATTCATACTCTTCTAGCAAACACCCTGTGAGTCACCAAGTGTGTCTCCTTATACTACTGTAATCATTTAGTCAGTTAGCATGTAGTGTTTGTGGGCCTCATGTAGGAAGCCAAATACCGGTCGGTAACGGGCGATTTTCGGTAATTATACCGTTACCGACCGGTATTTTGGCTTTTGGTATGTAGGGGGACAATTTCTGTATTCGGAATTTACCGAATCGGTAAAATTACCGATTCGGTAAATTCCGAATACAGAAATGAGATGTAGGGGGAGTGTGTGGGTGATGTTTGGAGTCGGTATTTACCACCAACTAATAGTTGGTGGTAAATAAAGTATGGATGGTGAAATGCATTTTATAGCGCCTACAAGTGTGCAATGTGGCAGACATACATGCCCTTCGGGCATGTATGTGTGCCACATGTGCACACATGGCCGTTTCAGGGGTGCAACAGGGTGTCAATGTGACACCCTGCCACCCTTGCATGTGTTCCCCCCATTACCGAATCGGTATTTACCGATTCGGTAATGAGGCATACCTTCCCATCAATGGGAAGGTATGCCTCATTACCGAATCGGTAAATACCGATTCGGTAATTACCGAATTATTCCGAATCGGTAAAATTTACCGACCAATTACCTACATATCATTTACCACTTCATAAATACCAAATCGGTAAAATTCGGTATTTATGAAGTGGTAAATGTGTCCCTACCTACATATGGCCCTTAGTGAGGTAGGCTTTAGGGCATGAACTGCTTCAAAGTAGTATGCACTATGCATGTAGTGTTTTAATGATCGTCACACTTGTGGTTCAGGGCTATAGTTTCATAGTCAGTTTTTATATAAAATGTGTTTGTACAGTAATGGAATAGTATAAATTTGAAAGTTATTAATATACATTTATTTGTGATTCTTTTTTACAGATACAGAACAGGAGTGTTTCTCATCTGTTTGCACTCTTCTCGTGCAAGATTGTTTGGATGAAGGGTCCTTAGGTGTTTCATCATACTTGCTGTGCCGCACGAGTGTTTTTTGTTAGGATCTCCTCGTAACAGAAATCTTTGGCAAATCTTGCGAGTGAAAAAGGTGGCATTGGTCTTTGTTTGCTCCTTGGAAAAAGTAAAAAATTTCCTCACCACTGAAGAAAAACGTTGTTTGTGTGGTGCCTTCTGCAAAACATTTTCTTCAGATTCGGTAAATATTTTAAAGCGGCAACATTTACAGTTTTTGTAAGTTAAACTTATAAAATTTTGTTAGCTGTATGCATTTTATATATCTGTGATTTGTTTCTTGTGGTATTTTGTTGAGAATACCATGTTTTTTTTTTTTTAACAATCTTTCTTATTTTCCAGGTCTGTCGTCGACATCCATTGTCCCCACAGTAGTGTTCCGCCTTGTTGTTTTTTATTATTGTTGTTACATTTTGTTTATTAGTTTATTGTTCATATATATATTAATAAAAAAATAAAGTTTGAAAATAGTTTTTTGTTTATATATTTATTATTATAAAAAATAAAGTTTGAAAAAAAAATTAATAACGTTTTTGGTTGTTCTCTTAACTGCTGTGTGACTCTTTCTTTTTCTTATTACTGTTATATGATGGAGTCCACCATGGTGTTAAATTTTGGGGGACTTATTTCTGGAATACTGGTGATATCTGCAGTTTGCACTACCTTCTGAATAGTGTGTTAGATTTATCTCAACTTTACTTCCGTTAAAGTGCTGATAATGAAATGGAGAGTAGCCGTTCCCGTGCAAAAAGACACGAGGTGCACCTTTCCAATTTATTCTAAATACTAAAATCCTGTATTGAATTGCACTGAGGTATTGGCTGCAGTTACAGTGTACACACAAAATCTATTAAGAAATCTCATTGTATTTATATTGATTGGGAATAGTCTGTCAGGTGCTGGATCTTGATGAGATACACTGCTCAGTTCGTATATTGTTCTGCACACGAAAAAAATCCCATCACAACTTTCACACCAATTGCAATGCGAAACAAATTCCGGCGATAAGACACGTTAGCACCAGGAATTTTACACCTGCTTTCTGCTGGTGTTAAGCAGGACAACTACCTGCACCATGAAAGGGAACACAGTCAAGAGCCACACCAGAACACCCACAGGTACCATAGAGTCAATGAGCATGATACAGGGATACCCATGAGGGACAGAAGACTCATCTCAACAACTCCAGGACCGCCAATGCCCCTCAAACCCACATCTTAGTAAGTGTGTCCCTGTGGTCATTGTCTTAGCATGATAGGCACGAGCCCTGCAACATCACAGTGTGCTGTCACCTCAGCGTTGGCAGTGAGCCTGGATGTGTAGCTACGCACGCATCCTCCTGCATGCACAACTGGCGTGTGCTGGTCTGGGGTTCACAGGTCAGTGCAGGGGTGTGCCTATCCAGCAAGGGGAACGGGGTGTCTCGGACATGTCTGTGTACAGGAAGTGCGGTAAGTGTGTCTCTGTGTTCTGGTGTGGCCTGCTACAAGAGCCGCAGCAGTTGATGTTGTAAACTGGCATGCACCACCTCCAAACGGCACTGTGATGTTGTAGTTGGAATGTAGCAGGACATGCGCAAATAGGCATTACAATGGTGTGCTGTACGAGTGCACGAGATACAACAGCGCACCGTACAAAAGTGTGGGGGCTCGTGGGAGGGAGGTGCAGCCGTTTGGCAACATAACACACAGTGAACTCGATCATGTGCCACATGCTGGGCTCATCCATGATGACCACGGTCGCAGACATCCCACAACACCAACGACTGGCCTTTGTACACATCCTGTATGAATGCAGCGTGGTTTTCACTTCTATGCTCGTTCAGTGGTGTGATGTTGGCGGGTTGTGTGACTTGTGCTGCTTGTTGGTGTGTTTCATTTTGGCCATTGTTAGTCTATATGTGTGTTGTACTTAATTGTGCATGTGTGCCATTCTGCCCATCTCCCCCCTCCCCCCACTTCCTGGTTCTCCCTCTTCCTACTGCTGTTGTGTCTATAATTTGGTTGCTGCCCACATAAATACATGTAAAGAATAAATTAGAATAGTTCCTTGATTCTTTTAGGCTTCAAAACTTCTCTATTGGTTTCTTTTTAATTTTCCATATGAACCGTTTTTTTAATATTGAACAACACATAGAAGTCAGAAGTGCAACGTATTCTATCAACACACTTTCTAGAACATTCTACAACACGTGCAGGTTAAAAGTTCATCAATTTTTTTAAACTTAACGATATTTTTTTGTAACATTTTCTTGAATATTTAACAACACGTGCAGGTTAAAAGTTGACGATTGTTTTAAGTTCGAACAGTGCCTTTCAAATGCAAGTAGCAGGTGTGGTTGATCTGAGCAAATTTTATCCTTTGATATGTACTCCACGTTGAAACTGTTTTTTCTTAACCAATCACAAAGATGCTTTTCCACAAAACTAATGTGCACCCTACTTTTAAAAAAGAATGCTTTTCATGATATCTTCAGAGATAAGTTATAGATAGGAATTAGCATTTAAAAAACCTTTGAAATTCACTGAAAAATGTTTTTTTCAGTGAATATATATATATAATCAATTCAAATGTTTACCGCATCGATATTTTATCATTTTTATTTATATATTAATAATTTGTGAAGACACTGTTACTCTTCCAACCTTGTCTTGTATAAATACAGTTAGATATATATAATCTTTATTTGAAATCAATTGTCAATCTTTTTAAAGACATGGCTAAGGACAATTCGGTCTATAGAGATGAGGAGGAAGCGCAGGTCTTCTAGGATCATTTGAACTCCTTTATTAAGGATTCGGTCCAGCAAGTAGTCTCTGGCACCATGTTGAAAGTCTTCAAACATTTGGAAGACTTCATATAAAAACTGCTTTCACAAAAAGATAATGCTGCATCAAAAAAGGAAGGAAACATCCATTAACTTCAGTACAATCTGTTTCTAGTAAACAGACTTCTTCTTCCAAAGTTGCTGGTTCCCCCCCATGAGTATTTTAAAATGGCAGACAAAAGGTTTCTCTTCTTTTAAGTATAACTCACTTAAGAGATGCCAATGAAGATATGGCTCAAGATGGATGTATAATGGCACAAAAAATATCGCCCTTTGATAAATCTAAAAAAGTTCAACGACTTTATAGTGAACAACCATTTCAATATGGAAGCTATTGATCATCTCAGAGACTCCCTGTTAGAGAGAGATTGGATGGTCCATCTAGGCCTTCGGGGTGCTAATATCATGATTTTCATTCATACTTTTTAGTGGAGAAGACTTGTTTTACCAACCTACAACACTACCTTTCAGTCTCTTTTCCTCACCATGGTGCTTCAAAAAAATACTAAGAACATGGGTGGCTCATCTGAGAGTGCAGAGAAACCAGTAAATTGTCTACTAGATGATTTTCTTATAATGGCACAAGACAAATACATTTTACAATCCCATTTAGAAACATGCCATCAAGCAACCAATCTCTGGGATTCCTAGTGAATATAGAGAAATCTTCCCTCTTTCCTTCCACTCCTATGGAGTGTTTGGGGTTTCTAATAGATAGAGAGAGCTTGCATTTCATCATCAAGTCTTTATTTCAGCCACTGTGGACCATAAAAGATACAATAGATACAATAACAATTAAACAGTAAAATGTGCACAATAAAAAAGACATTTTGTAGATGAATTATTATCTAACATAGAATGATAGAGTCATAAAACCAGTCTAAAAATATTTACAGTATAGTTTTACCTAGTCATGAGGTGATTACGAATAAACCAGGCTGTAGTTAAAAATTTGGGTACGGCACATACAATGGGGGCAGACAGATCAGATTTTAGGATTCTGTATGCAGGACGGTGTTCCCTAAAGCCTAGATTCCTGAGGAGTGGAACAAGCCAATATTTACGTGGCCTATTATATGCAGGACAAAAGAAAATCATGTGCAAATCATCTTCTCGGGTATGAGGGCAAACCTGGCAATTAGGTGTACTCTGGGTTTTGAGCCAGTGTTCTGTGTGAGCCCTCAACGGGAGTGTCCCATAGCGCCACTGCAAATAAAGTTTTCGTGTTAATTGTGGGCCAACATCATCAAGGACCTGCTCCAGATAGTAGTGGTCCTTGAGAGCGATGAAATGTATGGACAACGAGTCTTGGTGAAGAGATTCAATTGCTGCCTGTAACTTGTACTCGCGGTATGCGTCCGCCAGTGACCTACGAGAGATCCTTGTGCAGGCGCTCCGCGGGTCAAGCCACAACTCTGGCTTCCCCATCATTGTAAAAGTGTTCTTGATGTATTTAAACCAGGGTATTTGCAGCACCTTAGGAAAGCGCATGATTTCTTCTAGTTCTGCTCTATAACTAGAAAGCTCTAAGGAACTCCAAACTCTGCGCCAGTACATCAGAGGCCTAAGTCCCAGTTCTTCAATGATTGGTCTTAGGCCGAGATACAATCTCAACGGGAAGAGCGGGGTATTTGATGGTAAGGCGGTCAGTTTTCTAATGAAGTTGTTCTCAGTTATCTGCAACTTCTGGGGCGCAGCATAGCCCCATATCTCACCCCCGTAAATCACCGCCCCTCTAGCCTGAGTTTTGTAGATATGGAGAGGTGGACCTAGTGGCTTATAGGTGGACCTAGATATCATCCTGGTTATACCACCAGTAAGTTGAACAAGTTTTAGATTTACTCTGGTGATATGCGTGTCCCAGGTCAAGGATTGGTTCAGGGTGACACCTAGATATTCAAAGGTGGAGACCCGATCAAGACTTTCTTTACCAAATGTGGGATTAGGGCGAGTTGTAGGAGGTGGGTTGAAGGTCATGAACTTGGTTTTAGTCGCGTTCACCTCCAAACCACGAAGCTCACAAAAATTAATGAATCCATCCAGGATTCTCTGGAGTCCCATTGGTGATTTTGAGAGCAGGAGGGTATCATCCGCAAACATAATTGCGGGTACCCTCCTGCCATTCAACACTGGGGCATCAATGTAGCTTAGCCCTGTCAGAAACTCTATGACACCATTCACGAAGAGGCAGAATAGGGTCGGTGCGAGCACACAGCCCTGTCTGACCCCCGTGTTCACGGGGAAGTCCTCTGTTAAAGTGCCTCCCTTTCCACACCTAACTTTAGCATAATTACCCTGATGGAGTCTCATCAGCATAATTAAAATGTCACCCGGAACATCTAGATCTTTGAGTACTGTCCACAATTTGGCACGGGGCACCAGATCGAATGCTGCCCGTAAGTCAACAAAGACCGTATACAGTGTTCCTCCACCCACAGTCACAACTTTCCAATATAAATAATTAAATCGGAAAATCTGGTCTATTGTAGAAACTCCCTCTCTGAACCCAGCCTGGTATGGGCTCAATATGTCCCTCTCTGCAATCCAGGTTTGGAGACGGTTCAATAACAGTCTACCAAACAGCTTTTGTGGGACATCTATTAAGCTTATTGGTCTATAGTTGGAAGGGAGCAGAGGTGATCCCTTTTTAAATATTGGGACAATCTCTGCTCCCAGCCAAGTATTCGGGACCTCCATGCCGCCCAAGATGGAATTGAATAAGTACAGCAAATATGGCGCCCAAATAAGTGGTTCGTGTTTAAATAGGTCACCAGGCAGACCATCCAAACCAGGCGCCTTGCCTAGTGCTAGCCTGTCTATCGCCTCGTGTACCTCCCTTAGTGTGAAGGGGTGGGCTTTGGTTACCTCGATGTTAGGGTTGGACATCTCCGTTATATTTGATGTGCTGTATAGGGATTTAAAATGATTCCGCCAAGCAGTAGCTGAAATATTTGGTTCGATTGCGTCTGGTAATGTGTCTGACCCTGTGTTAACAAGGCGCCAGAATAAGCGAGAATCTCCTTTTGCTAAACTAATTTTTAGTTTCTCCCACCTACTGTGCTCCCATTCCTTCTGTGCAAAGCCCGTCATGCGTTTGTATGCAGAACGCCTGGTCCTAATAGCCTCAGTCCCACGGCCCTCTTTCAGTGCAGCCAGAAGGCTCAATTTGGCCTTCCGGCATGCAGAGTTGTACCAGGTAGGAATGGGTAAGCGTTTGATCGGTCCATCCTGTGTTGTGAAAAGGATGTCTGATAATGCCAAGGTTAGATCTGTGTGGAGTGTCCCCCACTCCATCCAATTGGCAGGACAATCATCTTGGTCAGAGAGTTCCAGAGCCTTAGTCAATACAGGAATTGCCCGGGCGTAAAGATTGGGAAGGTTATCGGGGTTTGAAAGTAGTCTTTCCCATCTCACTCTCCGTCTATTATTGGTTAGTGTTAGACCCGTCCGAAGGGACGTGGTCTGCTCCCTCGTAGCCACATAGTCGTGAATAATGTATTCTGCTTCAAGAGCGCGGTGATCACTATCCACACCTGGCAAAACCCTAAAATCTTTGATGGAAGACCAGGATGCTAGGGGAACAAGAATGTAGTCCAGTTTAGATTCCCTCCCACCCCTGCTGTATGTGTGTTTTGGAGGGATGTCAGACTTTTTCCTGCCGTTACAGGCCCGTAAACCAAATTTTAAAGTTAGTGTCGTAATTTGGACCGCAAGTGGTGTCCATGCTTTTGGTCTTGGCGCCTCGAGCATGGGTATAGACCAGAGCGCATCCTCCTCGTCGGCCAAACCATCTGATAGGCCAAGGAGGGGCTCGTAGTGACAGTTAAAGTCGCCACCAATTAAATAGGGCATGCCCACAGGGATTTCGCTTAGAACTAAAGCGAGTTCCTCTATAGTACGGGATTCCTGCCCGTTAGTTACTGGGCGGGAATAAACATTTACCAACATAAGTCTTTTAGAGTTGGGCCAGTTTAGTACTACCACAAGGATATCCTCTGTGGAAAGCGGATGGAGGGCAGCACTACAGCCCAAATCTGCCGCTATCCATGTTGCCAGTCCACCCGAGGGTCGACCTTTTCCTCCCCATTTTGCTAACATGGTAAATGCTTCATATCCTTGATATGTCACCTCGTCACAAGCCCAGGTTTCCTGGAACATGCAGATGTCCTTACTCCTAACGAAGGTGTTCCATTCTGGGCAATGCAACTTGTTGACAAGGCCTGCCACATTCCATGATAATACTTTTAAAAGCGGGGGGTTGGTATCGCCAGGGGGTTCATCTGGGTCTGTGGTATTACCTAGCTCAAGTATAGAAAGAGTGCTCATTACAGAGACAGGAGCTATGGGGATCACCACCTCAGCCCGTGGGATGTCTAGATATGAAGGATTGTGGTCTACCAGGGTCCTAGCCTTAACCTTCAAAGGGATGAATTCCTTGGTTAGAGCAGGTGAAACACATTCCTCTTCACTACTTGTCCGGGTCAGTCAGTCCACCCCTTCTAAACTCCCAAATCTGTTCTGCGTGGGGAAGTAGTCAAAGTGTGATAGGTCAGTCATGTACGGGATACTCCTTTTCCCAAAGCTCCGCCTTCTACCTCTACTACATACAAGTTCCCAATCAGCCTCTCCCTGCCCTTGTGCTAGAGGTGGATAAAAGAAAGATAACGGTAGAGCTTGGATTGTGGTTCCCCTGTCACGATACGGCCAATTACATATATGGGAGACTGTTCTAGGGTCCCTAAAATTGACCAAGACACAATCTCCCTGTATTGATTTCTTTAGGCCATCCAACCATTGGACTCTTCTTACCATCAAAACCTGGCTACATAATCCAGCAGGGAGTGGTCTGTTGATAGTAAGCCAGTTAATGACCTTATTTTTAAGCGATTCAACAGACTCTTGGGTTGGTTCTTTTAAGGCAGGGATACCTGCTAGAATTACAGTGTATGGGCTAGCCTCGGGAGGTAGGTTGATGGTCATTAATTCCCCACTAGAACTTTTATTCAGGCCCTTGATGCCGCCTTCAGGCAAATTTCTTTTTGGGGTTCTATTTTGTGCTAAATCAGTAACTGGTGGTTTGGGTGGAAGGGGCAGGGTAAGAGGTTTTGGGGGTATGGTGGCAGGATTCAAATTAGAGACGGGGGGGGGTAACTTGTTTAACGTGCCACCCGACACAGTAACTGGGGCAGTAGCGTCTTTTACGCAAACAGTTGCTAATTCGGTTAATTCGATAGCAACGCGATTTAGGGAAGTTTCAATTTTCCCCAAACGTGCTACCAAAGGGCTAAGAAGACGCCTCATCAGGTTGTGAATGTCTAAAAGTGTAATATCCTCCTCCCCCAAGGTTGGACCAGTGTTATCTACTTTGTTCGATAGGAGGTTAGGTGACAAAGGCCCTTTAGTTTGTGGTATTGTTTGGGGTTTATTATTGGACTCGGGTTTCTCGGTCTGTGGCGCATTTGGTAGTTTAGCGTTTTTGCGTTTATTCCCCCGAGACGTCTGGGGCTTCTTACTATGCTTAGGGATGGCTCCTTCCCTCGTCCCTGCCCCATTATGATCAGGTAACGTAACCCCCAAAGTGTTTTCCTCCCTACGATGTGCTAGGGTGTTCAAACTGGTCTTAGGATGTAGAGACTTAGATTGGGGAGGGGGAGGGACAATATACTAAGGTCAGCCTGAGATAAAATAGAACATTCAGAGTTGGGAGTACCAAGTGAGAGGGGGGATGGCAATCTAGCCAAATCTGACGTTTCCTCTAAACCCTTACTCCTGTCCATTTGTTGGCTGACATCAAGTCTCTGGGTCGGGGATGTTGCGGCAGCTAGAGGACCCAACGAAGATCTCCTTACCCATTCAATTTCTTGGGAGATGCGTCGTTCTAGCGTAGTAATGTCCTCGATTAATAGTGTTCCAGCTTTTGCAAAGTACGCGTCCAAGGTGCATTGGGAATTCCCAGCAGCGCCCTGAGTCTTGCTTCGTGTCTCCCTCATGGCCATAATATCAAGGCAGTCCACAGACAGACGACAGGAGGCACAAGAGGGCGTAATATCAGGGTGACTGCCCGAGGCCGATCTCGACCGTCCTCGAACGGCCTCAAACGGCCCGCTCTTTGCCCCGGGCTACGTCCCGCGCGCGTACCGCTAGCGCGTAGGGACAGGGAGGATATTAGAACGAGGCAGGGCATGGAGGAGGTGGGGCCGGGAAGAGGAATCAGGTGTGCAGGGAGAGTTGGCAGTGTGCACCCTGGTCCTCGCAGTCCCGTGCGATCAGCCTCCCCGGTCGGTCCCTCAGGTATCAACAAAGCGTCCTCACAGATCAGGCAAGAGCGACCCCAAAAGCGTCCCCGTGCTTGTCAGCGGCAGAGGTGAGCAACCAGCCCACGAGCGGCTCCCGCGAAGCAAGGGCCGCGAGAAGTTGATTCAGTCCGCAGCGTCCTCAGGGAGTAAGTAGCAACGAACTCTGCAGTATCCCAGCACTTTATGGGAAAGCGGGGAATCAATCAATGGAGGCGGGCCGGGAAGAGGAATCAGGTGTGCAGGGAGAGCCGGCAGTGTGCACCCTGGTCCTCGCAGTCCCGTGCGATCAGCCTCCCCGGTCGGCCCCCCAGGCACCAGCAAAGCGTCCCCACAGACCAGGCAAGAGCGACCCCAAAAGCGTCCCCGCGTTTGTCAGCGGCAGAGGCGAGCAACCAGCCCACGAGCGGCTCCCGCGAAGCGGGGGCCGCGAGAAGTTGATTCAGTCCGCAGCGTCCTCAGGGAGTAAGTAGCAACGAACTCTGCAGTATCCCAGCACTTTATGGGAAAGCGGGGAATCAATCAATGGAGGCGGGGCCGGGAAGAGGAATCAGGTGTGCGGGGAGAGTTGGCAGTGTGCACCCTGGTCCTCGCAGTCCCGTGCGATCAGCCTCCCCGGTCGGTCCCTCAGGTATCAGCAAAGCGTCCTCACAGATCAGGCAAGAGCGACCCCAAAATCGTCCCCGCGCTTGTCAGCGGCAGAGGTGAGCAACCAGCCCACGAGCGGCACCGGCGAAGCGGGGGCCGCGAGAAGTTGATTCAGTCCGCAGCGTCCTCAGGGAGTAAGTAGCTTGCATTTACTTCTTCCTCAACAGAAAGTGTAACAAATATAACATGAAATTCAACCGGTACTTAAATTTATCAATCACTTCTTTTTGATTTCTGGCCAGCATCGTGGGCCTTCTAGCCTCCTCCATTCAGGCTATATTTCCAGGTTTTTTGCAGTACACATCTCTTCAGAGATTCAAAATGCAATATCTACTCAAAGGTCTTCATTATTGAAATGTAATTCTTTTAAATGAAGATTCCAGTATGGAACTGCAATAGTGGCCAGACCATCTAGTTGCTTGGAACAGGAGAGTAACTTTCTCTACGGCCCCAGATCTTGTCTTAGCATCTGATGTAAGTCAAATTGGTTGGGCCACAAGATGTGGTAGTATCTCAACTGGGGTAAAATGGTCATAGAAGGCTCCTTTGCAATCCAAGCCTTTGAAAAAGACAAGATCAGTTGTTCAATTCTCTGAAAGATGGACAAACTATCAGCCATCAGCTACATATATCACTTAAGGAGTAACACAGTCCAAACCTTTAGCAGACCTGGCAAAACATTTTGTGGAATTCTGCCTTCAACTGAAACTTTCCATTCAAGTGGAGTATCTTCCAGGGAAACTGAATACTATAGCAGATTGGTGTTCCAGACATCTCTAAGATTGAAGTGATTGGCATCTACATCCTTCTGTATTCAAAAGCCTTTCTTTGAAATTTGTCCCTAAGTCGGTAGACTTGCTTGCATTTAGTTTGTACTCAGCTTAACACCTACTTTTAATTGGAGGCCCGACCCTCGAGCTCTGGCAATGGATAGCTATCTTCAGGATTGGTATCTTCTTCAAAATTATGCCTTTCCTCCGTTCAAAATGATAGTGAGGGTTCTTGCCCAGGTTCGCCGTCAACAAGCTTCTTTGGTACTGATAACCACCTTATGGCAAGCTCAACCCTGGTCCCCTACAGTTCTGCAATTGTCAGTAGATTTTCCAATTCTCATTCCAACTTTTCCTGATCGTCTTTTAAGTCCAGAGAGTCACCTGCACAAAATGATTCTCTACCAAACCCTTATGCTATAGAGTGGAATATTTTGGGTCGGTCTGGCAATCCCCAGGCATTTTGGTGGAAGCTGCTCAATTCATCCTCCACTCTTGGACATCCAGAACAATAGAACTTTACATATCAGCCTTGTTAGTATGAGGTAGCTGGTGTATGGACAGGAATTCAGATTCTTTTTCAGCTCATATAACTTTGATAGTTAATTTTTTTGCCTCTTTGACTTTCCAAAGTAAGGCATACAGAACTATCAATACTTATAGATCAGCAATTTCAGCAGAACATAAGAGTTGATTAAAAATACAGTAAACTTTTGATGGGAGTGAGATTTACTTCTACACCAAAATACAATCAGATGTGGGATGTTATTTTAATTTTGAGATTGTTTACATCTTGGCAGCTTGATATTCATCTGTCTTTAAAATACTTATCTGTGAAATGAACAGTACTGTTATGTTTGGCCTCTTTGAAGTGTATATCAGATGCTAAAGCTTTGGATTGTCTTCTGTTCAATATAATCCTACAGGTGTTTGTTTCCTGATTCAGTTTCAGTTTTCAGTTTCATAGAAGAACAAAAATAAGTTTAATGTCTCTGCTTTATCCTTCTTTTTCTTTTTCCTCCCCAACCTAATACTTTGTGTTGGAAAGTGTTTGAAAACATATAGTTCAAGAACTGCAAACCTGAGAACGTCATCTTCTGTTCAACTACTTATTTTCTTTTATAAACCAGACAAATTGGTTTCATCCACTACTTTCGCTAGATTGGTTAAAAGGATTATGTGTTTATCTGGTATTGGCACAAGTGCCATTGGAGCTCGCTCCACAAGTGGGCTATGACTTCTAGGACTTTTGGGTTGGTGCAGGTTTGGAGGCCATTCTCAGATCAGCAGGCTGCTCAAATGTCTCTACTTTCTGAACATTTTATTGTAAACATATTCTTGTAAACCTATTCCTCATGTACCTAATTCTATTGTTCCTATGTTTGAACAAGCTTAATATGAGCCTTGCCATGCACTGCTTCTTACCCTACATATTACATCAATTACATCTACTATGAAAACATTTATAATATAACTGCAACATTTGCAATAAAATTATTGATGAGAAAACTGTGCATGGTGGAGGCGCGAGATATAGTTTCTTTAGGGCACAAGTTACAGTTTCTTAAGATAAGTATAACTATAACTATTGAGTTTCTACAGTTTTGTGCGTGTAAAATCTGAACCTTACTACCTTACTATAATGTCCCTCTAACATATATATATCTATATATCTATATCTATATATTTTTTTTTTTTTATGTTTTTATTGTTTCCAAGACAGTTCCACTTTTTATATACATACATGACTTCAAATAGCAACAAAGAGCGAAGAGGATGACAAAAAACAAAGCACAAATATTACGATGTATCAATGCTATCCGATAGAAAATTCATAAGGGCGCCCCAAATTAACCTTCCTAAACGTTTCTTCCTAATTCCTTTTAAGGCATACAAATGTATTTCAATTTCATACATACGATACAACTTAGCTCTCCAGAATTCAAAAGTAGGGGGGTCAGGTGATAACCATTCTGTTGCGATACATAACCGGGCAACTGTCATTGCTAGAAATAGAAAATGACCATGTTCTTTCAAGACCTGATGGCTATATATTTTTTGACACCTTCCCAGTATCATAAGTGACGGGGAAATCTTTAAAGGACAAGCTAATACCAATGATATAAATCTTTCAACCTCAGCAATAAAATGCGACAATTTTGTACAATTATAAAAAATATGTGACATATCAGCATCCTGTTCTCCACACCGAAAACATTTACCATCGTATTTATCTCCCCAATTTGCCATACGCTTAGGAGTGTAATATAACCTAAAAATAGTTTTATAAATTTGAGCTTTTAGATTAGCTGCTAAACAAATTTTTTTTGCAAGGCATAAAGATTCCCCTATATCAATTTGAGGGTCTCCCAGTTGGTTAATCCAATACTGATTGTATTTTTGAATGTCATCATTTCTATATTCAATTAAGATCGTATATAGTGGACCAATCCTTTTTTGAAGACGGATACCCTCAATTAAATCATTAGGAAGAATACCAATCTGATTTTTCAAACAAAAATCACGGACTTGAAGATATTTGAAAAAAAACGCCTGTGAAAGCTGATATTTATCCGATAATTCTGCATAAGTTACAAATACAGCGTTTTTATCAAATAAGTCACCAATTCTTGAAATCCCTTTTCTGATCCATATCTTAGCATTATCATCCCAGAATACCGAGGGAAGTATTTTGTAGGCATCAAACGGGGTATAATAAGTAATTTTACCAAATTTAATCATTTTTTTGACATTTCTCCACACCTTAAATGCAGCGGCAAGTACCTTGAATCGTGTGTGTTTGTAGTAGTTGCCCTCTAATTCTTTTAATAAACAGCCTTTTGCCTGTTCTCCTAAAAGTAAAAAAAAGATAGACGGAGCATCCGCCTCCTTTTTTGGAGGTTCCCCTGTCAATATATAGCTCATTTTCTGTAAAAAACAGATATAATAATAAGAAAGAAAATCAGGTAAACCACGACCTCCTCTTTCTTCCGGTAATGTAAGCCATTTCATGGCTCTACGAGGTTTACCAGGAGCCCACATGAATTTCCCGCACATAGTTTGTAATTGCTGTATATTTTTAAATGAAAATTCCAAAGGTATACTTCGAAATAAATACAAAATCTTGGCTAAAACATTCATCTTAATTATATTCCCCCTACCAATTATTGATAATTGAAGTCTACTCCATCTGTCTAGTGAATGTTTGATTTGAGCTATAGTGACCTCCCAGTTATCTTCAACAATCTCTTGCATTTGGGTTTTAATCCGGATGCCTAGGTACGTTACTTCATGTAACCCGGGAGTCATTAAATTGTATATTCTTTGTACAAAGAATTTGGGTTTTTTCCGCATTTAATTTATACCCAGACATCCTTCCGAAATTTTTAGCCAGTAATTCGATCTCCTCAATAGCCTCCCTAGGATCAGTGGTCACTATAGCGATATCATCTGCATATGCAAATACTGTATATAAAATACCTGTAGCTGAAAAGGGTTTGATGCGTGGAGAATTCTGTAAGTTTCTAATAAAAGGATGAATATATAAAGCGAAAAGTAAGGGAGAACAGGGACACCCTTGTCTTGTTCCTCTAGTAATATTGATCTTTTCGGATTTTAGACCCATAGATGTGATTCTGGCAGTTGGTGCATTGTATAATACCTGAATTGCCGTTAAAAAATCTTTCCCAAAACCCATCCTTCTCATCACTTCCCATAAATAAACCCACTCCACGCGATCAAAAGCCTTCTCAGCGTCAAGAAGTATCAAGGCCAAGTTCCTTTTTTTGACATCTGCAAAATCAAATAAAGTGATAACTTTATTAATATGGGAGACCGTACCTCTTTTTGGTATAAAACCATGCTGATTTAAAGTTACTAAAGAAGATATAACTTTGGATAGACGATTGGCTAGCATTTTGGAATATAGTTTGCTGTCACAATTAAGTAAGGAAATTGGACGATATGATCCAGGTAATTCGGGAGGTTTCCCTTTTTTACTAAAAATGACTATAGAAGCGTCATTCCATGTAGCTGGTGCTATTCCCATTTGTGCCATCCTGAGCGTATCTAACAATACATTCTTTAATGGCTCGAAGAAACATTTATATACTTCCCCAGGAATAAAGTCAGGGCCAGCTGCCTTCCCATTGGGTATTTGCCTAATCGCCTCCTCTAGTTCCTCCATAGTAAAGGGACTATCTAAAAAATCTGCTTCCACTTTGTTTAATTGATTTAGCACGGCAGCATCGGGAATCTGAGCCGTAGTAGGGTTTGATTGCCGAGTATATAGTTCCGCATAAAATTGACGAAATACTTCTAGAATTTCCGACGGAGCTTCCCGAGCCACCCCAAATTGGTCCCGTACCTTTGAAATCACCCGAGAGGTAGACTTCATTTTTAATCTCAAGGCTAGAGAGCGGCCTATGGATTCACCATATTCGTAAATATGTCTTCTATTTACCAGATATTTACGCGCGATCTCTTCAGCCCATACTCCTGTGATGGTCACTTTACATTGTGTGATTTTTTCTTCCATAAGCGATATTTGAGTTAAATTATCTTTTTTTGTCAAGGCTTTAGCAAGATCAACTTCCGCAGCCTCTAATTGCTGATAAAACACCCTCATTTGTGATCGCAATTTATTTTGATGGAATAATCCAAACTTTGTTGTTTCTCCTCTAAAGCAGGCCTTAAATGTATCCCAAACTATCGCGGTATTAGCCGATCCTAAATTAATACTAAAAAATTCTGTCATCCATTCCGTTATATGATTTCTATATTGTACATCAAGACACAGCTTCCTATCAAATGAGAAGTTTTTTAAAGTATTTATCTCGGCCGACATTGAACACTCAATCATAAGGGGAGAGTGATCCGAAGTGACTCTGGGGAAAGTCTGTATCCTTGTATGTGTATGAAAAGTTGAAGATATAAAAAAATAATCTAATCGGACAAGTTTTCTATGTGGTGCTGAATAATACGTGTATCCTGGGAGAGAGGGGTATTTTTTACTCCAAATGTCCACCAATCCGTGATCTTCGACTAAATTATATAGGGCTTTAAAGACCCGTGGTTTCCGTCCCTGATAGTATGCTAAACCTCTCATTAATTCCGTAGTACTTAAGTTAATATTCAGATCTCCACATAGGATTAACGGGGCTCTCCAATTAGCTAGCTCCATATTTAGTGAATCTAAAACTTCAGCCTCATCCATATTAGATCCGTATATTGAACAGATTGTGAAAATCCAGTTCCGTACTGTGAGTTCCGCAATCACCCATCTCCCCCATTTATCGGCTAATTTGCGACCCGCTGTACAATATCCAGGTCTTGATAAAATCATAACCCCTCTAGTATTATTAACTTGTTGAGAAGCTACAATCAACGTATAGCCTAAATCAGCTATTAGAAACCTATTGTCCCAAGAAAGATGTGTCTCCTGCAAACATAGAATATCAGGTTGGATAAAACGGATTTCTGCGGCTATTCTCCGTCTTTTATTACTAGAATTTAGCCCTGATACATTAAAAGAACAAATTTTTACACTTCGAGACATTAAGCATTACTCTCAAAATCAATATAATCAATATCCACAATACAATATTACTCCAACCAAACTGAAGATTATACAAAAATGAACTCATAGCATACGTACATCTATATTTATATCTATATCTATTTATATATATGTATATATATTACCTACTGGCAGTCGCCAGTAGGTAGTTGTAGTTAGAACCTATTTTCCATAGGAAATCCGCAACATTCTATTTGGAATACCGTTGGCGTCGATTGATGAATCTTCGTGAAAGTTTCCAAACTTTGGCCAGCTCCGGTCTGCTCCTATCCTGAAAATTTCACGGTGATTCGTCAAGCGGGGGCCGAGAAAAAAGGGGGGTCCCAAAACGCGTTTTCCCCATGCATTTTCCCATAGGACCTGTTGACGCAGCTACAGCCCGAAGTGCTGAACGGAATTACACCAAATTTGGCAAAGAGGTAGTCCTCAGTTCAGACTCGTGCCTTTTGCTTAAATGGTGTAAATCCGTTCAGTAGTTCCTGAGAAAATCAAAAGTAAAATCACATATATATCTGAACGGAGCCTAACCACACATCTCATCGTGAGATCTGATTGGCTGTCAGCACTTCATCCAAGAAGTGTTGGCAGCCATCTTGGGACCAATATACATGATAGCACCTCATTAAAAAGTATTGCAGTTAATTTAAAGTTTTAAGACTTTAGTTACATTATAAATCATTTGTTGATGGTACCATACTCATTTTAGGAATTGTGGTGTGTTCTAAGGTGATTTTACTGTGTGAAAAAGCCTTCTGCTGTGATATCATGAATCATGTTTGAGAGAAAACTATTTTCTCATGCTTTTCCCACAGAGGTTTGGAAGGTGATCTATAAGCTAAACTGAGAGCATATTTTCTGTAAATTCACATTATCTTTCTCAGTCATGTGAGAATGAAGTCTGACATTCTCAGTAAAACATGTACATCCAACAAGGGTAGAGACTGTCAGTTGATTCCTTTGTGTTCTACTGCGGCTTCCCAGAGTGTTCTAAAGAACAACTAGAGCGCTAACAGTCCTACTTATGACAAACGTATGGCACACCTGAAGCCATCTTGGTTGGAATAAAGTGGTAACTCTTAAAACATTTAATTTACAAAGGAACAAAATGAGGGGGTTCATTTTGCCATAGAAATTATGATTAGTGCTGCAGAAAGAAAAATTAGGGCACATTTTGACTTCTCAAATCCTCTTCTATTTCATAAAACAAATTCTGACATGCAGACTGAAACATGCACTTTGAATACCAGCAGCAGACTTCCCTGGTGAGCAGTAGCTTTACTACAGTGATCTAATGAGCAACTAGAGTGCTAACATCCAGAATTTATGGCAAATGTGTGACACATCTGAATGCCTTCTTGGTGGAACCAAAGTAAAAAACTGAAAGTATTTCCTACTGAGGAGACTGCAGTAAATGAGGAAATTAGGAAACTTCATAACAAATAAATCTCCCAAAATGGCCACCAGAGACAAAAGAGCCCAAATGTAGCCCAAATATCACCCAGATGTAGCCCAAGTATAGCCCAATGACAGAATGTCCCAGAGTGTTCTAACAAACAACTAGAGCGCTAACAGTCTTACGTATGACAAAATTATGGCACACCTGAAGCCATCTTGATTGGAATAAAGTGGTAACACTTAAAACATTTAATTTACAAAGGAACAAAATGAGGGGGTTCATTTTGCCATAGAAATTATGATTAGTTCTGCAGAAAGAAAAATTAGGGCACATTTTGACTTCTCAAATCCTCTTCTATTTCATAAACAAATTCTGACATGCAGAATGAAACATGCACTTTGAATACCAGCAGCAGACTTCCCTGGTGAGCAGTAGTTTTACTACAATGATCTAATGAGCAACTAGAGTGCTAACATTCAGAACTTATGGCAAATGTGTGACACATCTGAATGCCTTCTTGATGGAACCAAAATAAAAAAACTGGAAGTATTCCCACTGAGGAGACTGCAGTAAATGAGGAAATTAGGAAACTTCATAACAAATAAATCTCCCAAGATGGCCACCAGAGACAAAAGAGCCCAAATGTAGCCCAAATATCACCCAGATGTAGCCCAGGTATAGCCCAATGACAGAATGTCCCAGAGTGTTCTTAAGAACAACTAGAGCGCTTACTGTCTTACTGATGACAAAAGTATGCCACACCTGAAGCCATCTTGATTGGAATAAACTGGTAACACTTAAAACATTTAATTTAAAAAGGAACACAATGAGGGGGTTCATTTTGCCATAGAAATTATGATTAGTGCTGAAGAAAGAAAAATTAGGGCACATTTTGAGTGACTTCTCAAATCCTCTTCTATTTCATTAACAAATTCTGATATGCAGACTGAAACATGCACTTTTAATACCAGCAGCAGACTTCCGTGTTGAGCAGTAGCTTTACTACAGTGATCTAATGAGCAACTAGAGTGCTAACATTCAGAATTTAAGGCAAATGTGTGACATATGTGAATGCCTTCTTGATGGAATCAAAGTAAAAAGCTGAAAGCATTTCTGACTGAGGAGACTGTAGTAAATGAGGAAATTAGGAATGTTCATAACAAATAAATCTCCCAAGATGGCCACCAGAGACAAAAGAGCACAAATGCAGCACAAATATCACCCAGATGTAGCCCACATGTAGCCCAATGACAGAAGTGTGCAAAACACTTATTTTTTGTGTATTTGCAGTTTTATATAGTGCAGACTTGTCAGGTATTGGAGTGCTTTACATGAGCATTGGTTACATCACACAAGATCAAATTCATTTTGGTTGTAGACATGGGGAGATTAAGTGATTTGACCAGAATCACAGAATGTTGAGCTGAAGCAGAAACTCCAACCTGGTTCCCCAGTTGCAAAGTCTGCAGCTCTGGAAGTAACACCACATCCTCTCCCCTAGGTGCAACATTTAATCAAGTGGTCAACTGGATAAAAAAACATAAAGATTACAAATAATTTAAAAGTTCTTTGTCGCTATTTGAAAACTCAGAAAATATGTCCTCATTTTAGTTTTTTAGAGCACTGACCATAATTTTGATGCAAATAAGACCCTCTCATATATGTAGTTTCTAAAGGAAATACTCTAGGTATTACAGTTTTGATTACATCAAGATGACGTCAGGCGTTCCACACTTTTGTAATAAATATAGAATGTTAGCAATCTAGTTGTTCATTGGGATACTGTTGAGAGGCAGAGGCCAGGGGCACGACTCTGAAAATTGAAGGCAGGTAGGAGAGTGCAGAGGCAACAATTTGACCACCCTGGGCAGGCAGGAAGGGCAGTGGCAGCACAACAGACTATGGAGGGCAGTGGAAAGGGGGGCAGGGGCAACAAACCAACAATACAGGACTGGCAAGAGAGGCTGTGGCAATATAATAGACCATTGTGGGCAGAAGGATGAGGCGGTGGTAGTACAACCATACATGCCAACAGACCCGTTTCAGCCAGGAAATGTTTTTAAGGTAAAATGGGCTTTATTTGATCTGTCTCCTGTCTACAATCTCCTTTTTTTCAATGTAACTCAAAGGGGAAAATCAATACCCCAGTTTTTTTTCAAAATCTCCCTCTTACCAAGTTCAGAATGTTCGCAAGTATGGTACATTGGATCATGGTAGGCAGGAGGAATTGGGGTAGGGACATGGACTCGGATAACAGAGGACAGGAGGGACATGGAGAGGGGCACCAAACTGACCCTACAGGGCAGGCATCAGGGTTTGCAGCAGCACAATACACCACACAGCGCATGCGGGACGGGAGTGCAGCACAACAATCCATAGAAAGCAATAGGGAGGGGACAGGACCATGTACATGGACAACGGACAACAGAGGGGAAAGAGGCAATGGTAGCTAGCTGACCATAATGGACAGACAGGAGAGAAAGCTGCAGCATAACAGACCATTAAGGGCAGGAGGGACGGATCAGGGGCATTACAATGGAACAGACAAGCCAGGAGGGAGGGAATAGGGGTCTGCACATGGAAACAGAGGGCTGGGGGCAAGGGGGCAGGGCAGGAGAAGCAAGATGACCATGAAGGTCAGGCAGGATGTGCACTAGAAACAAGACACACCATGGAGAGCAACAATGAGACTATGACGGCATACACACAGACCATGGAGGGAAGGTGGGAGGGGGTCAGGGGCAGCTAGCTGACCACACAGGGAAGGTGGGAGGGGAATGGCAGCACAGAAGACCATGCATGGCAAGCGGGAGGGTTAGTGGCAGCACAATGGCTATGAGGGGCAAGAAGGAGGGTGCAGGGGCATGCACAAAGGACCATGGAGGATTGAAGGGAGGGTCAGGACCTGGGCACAGACAAGAGAGTTCAGGGGAAGGGGCCTCACAACAGACCGCGCGGGGCAGGCAGGAGGAGCAGTTGCAGCACAACAGACCAGGGAGGGCAGAAGGGTGTGGCAGTAAAATGGACCATGGAGGACAGGAGGAAGGGGATAGGGGCATGGCATGTGGACAGGCAGGGTGGAGGTGGCAGGGACAGGTTACAGTCATCTGACAATGCTAGGCAGGTGGGAGGGGAGTGGCAGCTCAACAGAACACTCAGAGTAGATAGGAGTGGCAGGTCCATGGAACATGGTGGGCAAAAAGGATGGAGCAGGGGCATGCACAAAGACATCGGAGGGCAGGGGGAAGGAGAATAGGGGCAGCAAGCTAAGCACAGAAGCTAAGCAGGAGGTCAATGATGGGCCATATAATTGGGCAATGGAGGGAAGGAGGAGTGGACTGGTACATCATGCTAAATGGAGGGCAGTGGCAGCACATCAGACCATGCATGGCAGGAGGGAGGAGGCTAGTCCATGGATTCAGACAACAGAGGATAGGGAGGAGGTGGATGGGGCAGCAAGCTAACTGTTCAGAGAAGGTGGGTATTAGGAACTTTATTGTTTTTAAAATGTGTGTCTGTGCGAACTACTTAAAATATGAACAAGTATGCAGCATAATCTCACTTTTATTCAGGAAGAAGAGGACGTTTGTGACTGTGACTCTGGGCTCACTTGGCGGAAACAGCCCCTGACCCTCCACCCCCCATCGTAAAATGTAATGCCCGTGAAAAGGGTAGGTGGACGCAGTGGTATATAGAACATAGTCCTGAGAGCACGATTGAAAATGAAAACTAGATATAGTATATGGTATAAACTATGCACCAAAAAGTGTGATATAAGATGAACGGGGGCGTGAAATATAATATGCAATACATTGTGCACAATGACAGATTCATTGGAGAGCGCGAGATAGCACAGGCACTAGTGCGTGCTATGCGATGTGCGCCTTGGAGTGTAATATGCACAGGGCAGTGTTGTGTAACCTAAAGTTGTAATATAATATGTGCTGGGGAGTGTAACGTTGCATATGCACTGTGACAAAGATATGGATCCCAGATTGTAATATGCGTTATAACATAGGCATCAAGGAAGGCACGTTAGATGGGGCAATATAACCCGTGCGAAGTGTGGCATGACATATTCAGGGGATGGTGTTACAGTGCACATGGGCTAGAGAGTGTCATAGCATACGCACTAGCTGGTGGAATACAACACAGAGGTGTGAGGCACTGGCGGGCACTGGTGGGTGTAACACAGCATTGGGCTCAGCCAGGAGCACGCTGTGACTCTCAAGTGAGGTTGGTCTCCTTTCCAGAGAGTAAAATAAAAAGTATTACACATCCGGCGGTGGATGTGTATTTTATTAACCGTGAGGGGGGTTTCTTGCATAGTTTGGTCGAATTTTTGTCGAATCCCCTTTGAATGGCTTGGTGTGCGTGTATATTAAATGTGCCCGTCAATAGCTACCATTGTTTGTATAAATAAACGAAAAGGGTGTCTACTTGGAGAGTACACACCGGTGGGGGTGCCAGGATTAGGCACAGAAGGGCGTAAGACACGTCAGCGCTTCACTAGCGGTGTAAATACATTCCATGTGGATTCATTCTATGCATAGCAGCCTTTTAATGAATATCACGCAAATCGTCATGGTGATAGGTACGTACGGTTTGTCCAGCATGTCCTAGGTGTTTCTATAAATATATATTTTTTTTAAATAATAAAAAACAAAGGCCGGCCCCGGGGGATGTGGTCCCCGGGGCCATAAGTGGCCTGAGGAGGGGGGCAACGCAGCCCCCTCCTAAAGAATTTTTTTAAAAAAAGGCCATGACCCGGGGGTTGGGGTCCCCGGGGCCGATTAAGGCCTTGGGAGGGCCAAATATATTTTTTCAACAAAACGAAATTAGGTTGCAGGCCCTGGGGGATGGGGTCCCCCGGGCCAGTAAATTAGAAAAAGAAGGGGTGCCACACAGCCCTCCTTCTTAAAAAAATTAAATAAATAAAAGACCGGCATTGCGCCGGAGGCCACGCCCCGTCCTTGCAGCACTCTGCAAACGCGCCCCCTGGCCAGTTGTAAGTTGGGGGCAAGGGGGCAGGGCAGGAGAAGCAAGATGACCATGGAGGTCAGGCAGGATGTGCACTAGAAACAAGACACACCATGGAGAGCAACAATGAGACTATGACGGCATACACACAGACCATGGAGGGAAGGTGGGAGGGGGTCAGGGGCAGCTAGCTGACCACACAGGGAAGGTGGGAGGGGAATGGCAGCACAGAAGACCATGCATGGCAAGCGGGAGGGTTAGTGGCAGCACAATGGCTATGAGGGGCAAGAAGGAGGGTGCAGGGGCATGCACAAAGGACCATGGAGGATTGAAGGGAGGGTCAGGACCTGGGCACAGACAAGAGAGTTCAGGGGAAGGGGCCTCACAACAGACCGCGCGGGGCAGGCAGGAGGAGCAGTTGCAGCACAACAGACCAGGGAGGGCAGAAGGGTGTGGCAGTAAAATGGACCATGGAGGACAGGAGGAAGGGGATAGGGGCATGGCATGTGGACAGGCAGGGTGGAGGTGGCAGGGACAGGTTACAGTCATCTGACAATGCTAGGCAGGTGGGAGGGGAGTGGCAGCTCAACAGAACACTCAGAGTAGATAGGAGTGGCAGGTCCATGGAACATGGTGGGCAAAAAGGATGGAGCAGGGGCATGCACAAAGACATCGGAGGGCAGGGGGAAGGAGAATAGGGGCAGCAAGCTAAGCACAGAAGCTAAGCAGGAGGTCAATGATGGGCCATATAATTGGGCAATGGAGGGAAGGAGGAGTGGACTGGTACATCATGCTAAATGGAGGGCAGTGGCAGCACATCAGACCATGCATGGCAGGAGGGAGGAGGCTAGTCCATGGATTCAGACAACAGAGGATAGGGAGGAGGTGGATGGGGCAGCAAGCTAACTGTTCAGAGAAGGTGGGTATTAGGAACTTTATTGTTTTTAAAATGTGTGTCTGTGCGAACTACTTAAAATATGAACAAGTATGCAGCATAATCTCACTTTTATTCAGGAAGAAGAGGACGTTTGTGACTGTGACTCTGGGCTCACTTGGCGGAAACAGCCCCTGACCCTCCACCCCCCATCGTAAAATGTAATGCCCGTGAAAAGGGTAGGTGGACGCAGTGGTATATAGAACATAGTCCTGAGAGCACGATTGAAAATGAAAACTAGATATAGTATATGGTATAAACTATGCACCAAAAAGTGTGATATAAGATGAACGGGGGCGTGAAATATAATATGCAATACATTGTGCACAATGACAGATTCATTGGAGAGCGCGAGATAGCACAGGCACTAGTGCGTGCTATGCGATGTGCGCCTTGGAGTGTAATATGCACAGGGCAGTGTTGTGTAACCTAAAGTTGTAATATAATATGTGCTGGGGAGTGTAACGTTGCATATGCACTGTGACAAAGATATGGATCCCAGATTGTAATATGCGTTATAACATAGGCATCAAGGAAGGCACGTTAGATGGGGCAATATAACCCGTGCGAAGTGTGGCATGACATATTCACGGGATGGTGTTACAGTGCACATGGGCTAGAGAGTGTCATAGCATACGCACTAGCTGGTGGAATACAACACAGAGGTGTGAGGCACTGGCGGGCACTGGTGGGTGTAACACAGCATTGGGCTCAGCCAAGAGCACGCTGTGACTCTCAAGTGAGGTTTGTCTCCTTTCCAGAGAGTAAAATAAAAAGTATTACACATCCGGCGGTGGATGTGTATTTTATTAACCGTGAGGGGGGTTTCTTGCATAGTTTGGTCGAATTTTTGTCGAATCCCCTTTGAATGGCTTGGTGTGCGTGTATATTAAATGTGCCCGTCAATAGCTACCATTGTTTGTATAAATAAACGAAAAGGGTGTCTACTTGGAGAGTACACACCGGTGGGGGTGCCAGGATTAGGCACAGAAGGGCGTAAGACACATCAGCGCTTCACTAGCGGTGTAAATACATTCCATGTGGATTCATTCTATGCATAGCAGCCTTTTAATGAATATCACGCAAATCGTCATGGTGATAGGTACGTACGGTTTGTCCAGCATGTCCTAGGTGTTTCTATAAATATATATTTTTTTTAAATAATAAAAAACAAAGGCCGGCCCCGGGGGATGTGGTCCCCGGGGCCATAAGTGGCCTGAGGAGGGGGGCAACGCAGCCCCCTCCTAAAGAATTTTTTTTTAAAAAGGCCATGACCCGGGGGTTGGGGTCCCCGGGGCCGATTAAGGCCTTGGGAGGGCCAAATATATTTTTTCAACAAAACAAAATTAGGTTGCAGGCCCTGGGGGATGGGGTCCCCCGGGCCACTAAATTAGAAAAAGAAGGGGTGCCACACAGCCCTCCTTCTTAAAAAAATTAAATAAATAAAAGACCGGCATTGCGCCGGAGGCCACGCCCCGTCCTTGCAGCACTCTGCAAACGCGCCCCCTGGCCAGTTGTAAGTTGGGGAATTAATTTCCCTTCAATACTGAGGGTCCCTGAGGGCCAACTAGCCCAACAGGTATCTCCAGTATGCGCCAGGGAGCTGCGTTGCAGACAGGTGTTCTGAGGCCACGCCCCTTTTTACACCTCTATGCAACGCAGCTCTGTGGCGCTTACTGGAGGTACCTAGTGGGCTCGTTTTACCCTAGGGACCCTTGGGATTCAAGGGGACTTAATCTCTCAACTTAGAACGGCCACAGGGTGCGTTTACACAGTGGTGAAGGGAGGGGATGGGGCCTGAGGTGACGTGTACAAACACGCCCTGTGGGCCGTTTTAAGTTGGGGAAATAATTCCCTTTCATTCCTGAGGGACCCTGGGGGCCAACTAGCACACCAGGTGCTTCCAGTTAGCGCCACTGCTCTGTGTTGCAGAGAGGTGGTGCAGGCCGTGCCCCTTTTTACACCTCTCTGCAATGGCGCTTACTGGACGTACCTAGTGGGCTATTTTGCCCCTAGGGATCCTCAGGATTCAAGGGGACTTAATCTCCCAACTTAAAAAACGGCCACAGGGTGTGTTTACACAGTGGGGTGGGGAAGGGAAGGGACGGGGCCTGAGGTGACGTGTGCAAACACGCCCTATGGCGCGTTTTAAGTTGGGGAAATAATTCCCCTTCAATCCTGAGGGCCTCTGGGGGCTAACGAGCCCACCAGGTGCTTCCAGTAAGCGCCACTGAGCTGCGTTGCAGAGAGGTGGCCCAGGCCGTGCCACTTTTTACACCTCTCTGCAACGCAGCTCTGTGGCGCTTACTGGAGGTACCTAGTGGGCTAGTTGGACCCTAGGGACCCTCAGTGTTCAAATGAACTTAATCTCCCAACTAAAAACGGCCACAGGGCGTGTTTACACAGTGGTGAAGGGAGGGGACGGGGCCTGAGTTAACATGTGCAAACAAGCCCTGTGGCGCGTTTTAAGTTGGGGAAATAATTCCCCTTCAATCCTGAGGGACCCTGGGGCCCAACTAGCCCACCAGGTGCTTCCAGTAAGCGCCACTGCGCTGCGTTACAGAGAGGTGGTCTAGGCCGTGCCCCTTTTTACATCTCTCTGCAACGCAGCTCTGTGGCGCTTACTGGAGGTACCTAGTGGTCTAGTTGGACCCTAGGGACCCTCAGGAATCAAGGGGACTTAATCTCCCAACTTAAAACGGCCACAGGGCGTGTTTACACAGTGGGGAAGTGAGGGGACGGGACCTGACGTGACGTGTGCAAATACGCCCTGTGGCGCGTTTTAAGAGGTAGTTTTAATCCCCTGCCCTATTATATACTAGGGGCTTACAGAGGAGGTCATGCTGATCACAGGGGGACCCCAACGCATAGTGTTCCCTGGTGTATGTAGGTGTTTTCACTGTATTCTGAGTGTCTTTTAACATAGCACTGGCTCTAGGACTGGTTAGAAAAAGTTGAGGGAACAGGATGATTTTGCAACAAGGCTTCTTTCTGCTCTTCTGTTTGTTCTTTCTGCACGTTATCCTTCTTCCTGCACCTTTCTTCGTCTTTGAGGACTTCTGTTGCTTCTTTCTGCATTTCTTTATTACTTTATGTGCGTTTTTTCTTCTTTCTTCACATGTCCTCTCTCTGTAGGCATAGTTAGAAATTAGCATTTAAAAAACCTTTGAAATTCACTGAAAAAACCATAGGTTTCAGGCACCTTATAGTTAGGAATTAGCATTTAAAAAACCTTAGAAATTCACTGAAAAAAACATAGGTTTCAGGGGCGTTATAGTTAGCTGGACTTTTCACTCATACAAAACCATTGAAATTCCCCCGTTATAGTTAGTTCAGCTAACTATAACTTGTGCGCCCACAATGCACTGATGATGACATCGCTCATGACATGGTCAGTGACATCACTGATGACATTTCAAATGACATCACTGATGACATCACTGATGACATCTTCCAGTGAATGTGTGTTTTTCTGAAAATTCCATATGTTTTATATATGGTTTTTTCAGTGAATTTCTAAGGTTTTTTAAATGCTAATCCCTAACTATAACGTGCCTGAAACCTATGGTTTTTTCAGTGAATAAATATATATATATATATATATATATATACATACACATTCAGTGAATAAACCAAAGGTTACAGGGACAATATAGTTAGCAAATAGAATTTAAAAAAAGTTCGAAATTCACTAAAAAACCAAAGGTTACAGGGACGTTATAGTTAGGGATTGATTTCACAAAACCAGTGAAGTCCAGTCATTATTGTTAGCTGAGCTAACTATAACTTGTGCCCACGTAATGTACTGCTTATTAACTCACATATGACATCACTCATGGCATGCTCAGTGACATCACTCATGACATCTCAAATGGTCACTGTTGACATCATCCAGTGATTGTGAGTGTTTTTGAAGTTTATGAGTGTTAAATTTATATACCAAGGTATTTTGGTGAATCAGTGGGTGTAAGAGTGCCTGTTTGGATGATTCAGTGGGTGCATGACTGACTGTATAAGTTAGTGATTAGGTTTCTCAGTGAATGAATGGTGAGTGACTGGTTGTGTGAATGCCTGTATCTGTCTGTCATTTAGGGCCATATGTAGGTAAATTATTTTTACCGATTCTTAAATACCGAATTTTACCGAATCGGTATTTAAGAATCGGTAAGTTATATGTAGGTCAACAATTGGTAAACATTACCGAATTGGTAAAATTCGGTAAACATGAATCGGAATTTACCGAATCGGTAAATACCGAAGCGGTATTTTCCGAATCGGTAAATACCGACGTGGTATATTCCGATTCGGTAATATTTGGCCCCCAAGGACGTCCTTGGGGGCCAACTACCCCTCCTGTTACCTCCTGTAAGTCCCACATAGCAGGATTGATGACAATTGATAGGAGGTCGCTGCTCCTTTCTCTACCACTCAGCAAATGCACCTCCTGTTGCACTAATAGTAGTGGGATAAAGTCCCCTTTGCTACTGAGGGTCCTTTGGGGCCACTGCCCCTCCTATTACCTCCAGCTAGTCCAACACATTGGGTTTGCTTAGAGGTTTTCAGTGGCCATGTGCCCTTCTTCTACCACTCTGCAAAAGCGCCTCCTGGCTCTTGAGAGTCCTTGTGGGCCAACTAGCCCCCCTTTTATCTGCAGTGAGACCCGCACACCTAGATTGTTAGGAAGTCATCAGAGGCCATGCCCCCTTTCGCCACCACTCTGCAAACACATCTCTTGCTGGTTTGAAGTGTTGGCAGCCAATCAGATACCCGCACAGAATCAGTAGGGGTTGAGGATCCACTGCTTCCCTATGTATACAACTGGAAATTTCTTTAAATTTCTCAACAACTACTGAACAACATTTAACAAACAGACTGCTTTCTGGACCAAGAGCTAACTTTCTGCCAAATTTGGTGTAATTCAGTTCAGCAGTTCGAACTGTAGCCTTGTCTAAAGTTTCTTATAGAAATTAACATGGAGAAAAAGCATTCTGGGACTCCCCTTTTTCTCAGCCCCTATTTGCTACACTTGCTAGCTGGGCCACTCTCACCACCGAGGACACCCTGAAGACCATGAAGTCAATCCACTCCAGGGCCCCCATGGACCCCTGCCCCCATCAAACCTACCACAGAGCCACAAACATCATCGCCCGAGCTTTGCCGACTCATCAACCGCTCCTTTGAAACCCTCTTCTGAATAACCTTCCGCGGACCCCACCGACCTCAAAAACGTCAGAACCATCTCTCTACTACCGTTTCCGGTGAGAGTCACTGAAAAAGCCGTCAACAGCCAGCTCGCCTCCTTCACTGAAGAAAACAACATCCTCGACACCTCCCAATCCGGCATCAGGAAAAATCACAGCACCCAAACCGCCCTCCTTGCTGCAACAGACGTCATCCACTCCCTCCTCGACAGAGGGGAGACTGTGGCCCTCATCCTTCTGGACCTCTCTGCAGCCTTTGACACAGTCTCTCACCGCACCCTAGCCCGCAGACTCCACGATGCAGGAATTCGGAACAAGGCTCTTGACTGGATCTGCTCATTCCTCTCCGGTAGAAAGCAGCAGGTCAGACTCCCACCCTTCTTCTCGGATCACACTCTGACCACCTGCAGAGTACCCCAAGGTTTCTCCATCAGCCCCACCCTGTTTAATGTCTACATGACCCCGCTCGCCCCCATCGCTAGATCCTACGGGCTAATCATTTTATCCTACGCAGACGACACCCAACTCATCCTCTCCCTATCCAATGAACCCAACGTCTCCAAGCACACCTTTCAAGAGGGAATGAAAGCAATCACCAAGTGGATGAAGAACAGCTGCCTACAACTCAACATGGACAAAATGGAAGTACTCATCCTGGGCCCACACCCGATGCATGGAACGACACCTGGTGGCCCCTCACCCACGAAAACACCCCCCCCCCCCCCCCACGGACAATGCATGCAACCTCAGAATTATCCTAGATTCCAAACTCAATAAGGACCGCCAAATCAATGCTGTCTTATCCTCCTGCTTCCACACACTCTGACTCCTACAGAAGACCTTCAGATAGATCCCCCTCAAACACAGAAAAGTCATTACCCACAACCTCATCAGCAACAGACTCGACTATGGCAACGATCCCTACGCCGGAATCAACAAAAACCTCACCCACAGACTCCAGAAAGTCCAGACCACCTCAACCAGACTAGTCATCAACCTGCCACGCCACTGCCACATCACCCAACACCTGCGGACACTATACTGGCTCCCCATCGAGAAAAGAATCATCTTCAAGCTTCTCACCCATGCCCACAAAGCCCTCCACAACACCAGACCTGCATACCCGAACCATTGCCTCTCTTTCCATGCACCCCGTAGACCCTTCCGCTCAGCCCAGCTCTCCCTGGGACCGGTGCCCCACGTTAAGAAGACCCACTTTAAGAAGTCGCTCCTTCTCCTACCTAGCGAACAAGGCATGAAACACCCTCACCCTCCACCTCAGACAGACGCTCTCCAAATTCACGAAGGACATCAAGACCTGGCTATTCGATGGATCGCTGTGAACTCACGGGACCTGCTTCCCCCAGCACCTTGAGACCCTCCCAGGTGAGTAGGTAGCCTTAATAAACCCTTGATTGATTAATTGATTGATTACTATATGTGCAGCCACTAGGTTTGACCTGTTCAGTGATGGTTTGGTCATTCCCTGGATTAATTTCCTCGTGGTCTTCCGGAAGATCTTGTAAAAAAATGTTATTAAAGTCCCCAGTGATCAAGCATGCTGCTGTGAGATAATCATTGGCTAAGTCGCACAAAGCTTGTTTTATGTGATTCAATTTCGATCTTTTTCTCCTTACATTTGGACTGATGTACACATTTATCATTAGTATCAGTTGCTGCAAACATGACCTACTAAGCTTTACAGCCAGTTCTCCTCAAAGGCTAACAAATTGATAAATACTTTTAACTTAATTGAGGAGTAGATTGATAGCCCGCCTTTTGATCTACCATACTTGTGATCCCTAGTGGCTGGTGTTCTGTGCTCTAGGTAGCCTTCTATTGGAAGGTTTGTCTCAGCCCATGTCTCCCAGAGGACTATAATTTTGTGATTCTTTAAGATAATAATCATTTCTGGAAACTGGTGTTTCTGTGTGACGCCATTGATGTTCCAGGAGCACATGGATAGTGATTTCATACTGGCATAGGAGGATGTTTGAAGACTGATTCAGTTGAGGCTTCTGTTGATTAGTGCTGCTGACTGAAAGCCCAGTCTTCCCCCATGTGGTCTGGGATTTGCGCCCATTGTTCCCTGTGATTCCTAATGGCACGAGAGTGGGCATTTTTTAGGATTGAAAACGGCTTCTTCCTACCAGATATTATAATATCTGGTGATTTTACTAATACTGTAGGATAGCCTGTGTCTTTAAAGGGCATTATTTTGAATAGCAGAATAGCTCTGTTCTTGATAGGATTTGCTGTGTGACTGTTGTTGAGATTTATGTAGCTAGTGTGGGTTCTGCAGTGTGATTACTTTTAGGAGAAATCAATTAAATTTCTATTATGCCACTGGACTCCAATCCAATGTTTTTATGGAAAGTTTCTTTTAATCTTATGTGCCTTTATGGCTCACAGCCAAAATAAAGCTTCATTGATTGATTGAATGATAAATGCCATTCATTCAGAAATTTCCACTAAACAGTTTAGATGAAATGATTTTTCAATGTTGTTATGTGCTTTGTACTGTATGCATTTCTTATCCCCACCACCTTCCTTAGTATCTTGGAATAAATCATGGACCACTCTACCACTCTAACCTGAGGGACCAATGCAAAAGTGGGTGTACTTGATGCTCAGGGTCAACTAGTGAGGGGGCATCACAACTTTGATACCACCTCTTTATTGATTTTCTTCTTTATGGTTATGTGGGCAGCACTTGGGATACATGTCCATCAAGTAGTTTGAATTGCTCATAATCAAGAGTGACAGCAACACAGACCCAATATCAAACACAGTAAGAAGAGCATTGGCATGTTGTAACCTGATAACAAATACAGAAGAAAGGGGTTTTTGCCAGGGCTCTGGTGTGTTTGCGCTCCCACTTCCACATTTTTTGTATAAATACGTGGAGGAATATGTGCAAACGCATGTTGGGCCCATTTTGTTTTCATTTATTACCAGATGCACAGAACAAACACACTTCTGAGCCCCTTTCCATTTGCACGTTTCACTAGGAGAAAATGGCAAATTGTGCACAGAATGTGCTTGGGGAAAGACCTATAGCGAGGTAAAACATATGTAAACTAGTTCACAAACGATGGTTGAAGTTATTCCCTATTCATTTAGTTTTAAAAAACTCTGAAGAGTGTGGTAATACTGCATCCCAAAATGATGTGGCCTAATGGCTAAGGTGATTGATCTCAAATCTGGGGAACCGGTTCGAGTCTTGGCAATGACGCTCAACACCCTGTGATTCTGGGCAAATCACTTAGGGGCATATTCACAAGGAACTATCGCCAAGTTATCGGCACTTTTTTCGCAGCCAAAGTTGCGATAAATCTATCGCCCCATTCACAAGCTGGTGTTAACAGCCCACAGCACCAGTTTACCTACGATAGCAGCCGCAAAAAACATCGCCACCGAGGACCTCCGCAACTATTGCTAATGAGATGCAGAGTATGCGTTCCCGTGCCAAAAGCCGCAACAACACCACTCCACAACATTCACAACGACCAGACAGAACTGCGATAAGAACACCAAACAAGTAATAAGGCGCGTTAGCAGCAGAAAAATAACACCTGCTCTGACCTGGTGCTAAGTCGGACCACAGCCTGCACCACAAAAGGGAGCACAGCCCACAGCCACACCTGAAGAAGAACAGATGCACCCGGGCAACTGAACATGCAGCCCGGAGGGCCAAAGGGGAATCAACACCCGCTGCAACCACCCCCAGGACCACCCCTCCCCGGCACCCCCCCGACCAAACATTCCACACCAGCTACACCCATTCACGTACAAAACTATCCGCATGATGTCGCAGAATCACAACTGGTGACAAGCATGTGTCGTCACAAAAATGAGCATCACACCTTCATTTCCAAAGCAACAAATCAAACCTTATTAAAATGAACAAAGAAATGAAATGATGACACATTGCGGCTCCCCTCGGGCCAATCCGTAGGTCACAGCCTGCAAAACAAAAATCATGATGAGAAGGTGTGTCCTGCACACATCAAAGGACAGAGAGAGAGTGAAGGAGAGAGAGAGCAAGAGGGGGAGAGAGAGAGAGAAGAAGAAGAGAGGGGGAGAGAGAGAGAGGAAGAGGGGAAGAGAGAGAGAGAAAGAGAGAAGAAGAGAGTGGGAGAGAGAGAGAGGAAGAGGGGGAGAGAGAAGAAGAAGAGAGGGGGGAGAGAGAGAGAGGAAGAGGGGGAGAGAGAGAGAGAAGAAGAGAGGGGGAGAGACAGAGAGAGGAAGAGGGGGAGAGAGTGAGAGAGAGAGAGAGAGAGAGAGAGAGAGAGAGAGAGGAAGAGGAGGAGAGAGAGAGAAGACAATAGTGGGAGAGAGAGAGAGGAAGAGGGTGAGAGAGAGAGAGAAGAAAAAGAAAGGGGGAGAGAGAGAGAGAGAGGAAGAGGGGGAGAGAGAGAAGAAGAAGAAGAGAGGGGGAGAGAGAGAGAGAGAGAGAGAGCGCCGCCCCTGCGCACCCAGGCCGCACTGCTCACCTTCCACCACCGGCGTGCAGACAGGTGGTCCCACCACATGCCGCTGCAGGCCACAAGCCCGGGGCCGGCGGACATGGCACACTCCACACCATTCCGACCCGCTCCGCAGGCCACCAGGTCTCACGTTTGGTGTTAGGCCTTGATTACTCCATGGCAGAGGACATACCAGGGCACCCGGAAGCGACGCCACGTGGCGGTAGGCCCGTGCTGCCCGCTGGCTATGGCCTACACTGTGGTCCAGCAGGGCACACAAAACCTGAGATATCCGGACCGCCGGGATGGGGCATCATCGCAAGCTGCACACTCGCTCAGCAGCTTAAGATGCCACTGACTCAGTGCACCCAAAGTCACCGTCCTGTGGTGGGGTGCCTGTGCCAGCCGCAATGCTCCAGGTGCCACTAACCCTGTGCAAGCCCAGTCAGCGCCACGTGGTGGCAGGCCCGTGACGGACGCAAGGCCTCGGGTCCCACTAACCCTGTGCAAGCCCAGTCAGCCCCACGTGGGTGGCAGGCCCGTGACGGACACAAAGCCTCGGTGCCACTAACCCTGTGCAAGCCCAGTCAGTGCCACGTGGTGGCAGGTCCGTGACGGACGCAAGGCCTCTGGTGCTTCTAACGCTGTGCGCAACAACTCATGGGCCCTTTATGATTGAGAACCATGGAGCGTCCATCATCCAGTCACCACCGGTAGAGGGGAATGTGACGTCGTCGGCCCCTTATGTTGGCGGAGTCACATGGCCTGTGACGCCTGTGCCAGATGGGTGTGGTGTGCGTGCAAACCTACCCTCAGGGAGTGGCTGTAACATGCGGACAACTAGACCAGTGACCTGCACACCACCAGCGGGTAGCAATGATGGCCCCCCCTCGGAGGGTAAGAGGAGTGGTCCTGCCTGCTGTACGCCGGACCAGCGCAGGGCTTGCAACAATGACACTATGTAGCACCCTCTGAATGGCATCCCATAGGATGAGCATCATTGACTCAAGGTACATCACTGTCCCTACATTCACCCACACATTCATACATGGATGATGAACAACATAACACAGCAGTGCGTCACTGGATGTTTATTGCACATCCAGTGCAGTCCTGCAGCCAGAGAGGTACAGGGCAATGCCGAGCACACTACACAATATGGGGCTGTGGAGGGCCAGCCAGAGTTCATCCAGGGATGACAAGTCCTGCGGAAGAGGTAGGGTGCAGTCCGCAGTGTGGTCGCCGTGTCATTGGTCATCAAACAGGATATGGCAGTCCATGTCGCTGTCCAAGGTGAGGGCATCGGAGTGTATCGGGGGTCAGTGGTAGGTCATGGGGCCATGTGCGGCACCAAGCAGGAACAGGCCAGGTGGTAGAAATGAATGCTAGTGCCTCCTGATCAAGAACCCATACATGTCCTTGTCCCCGGATGTGTGCTTGGCCCCACCTGTGGGTGTTGCAGTACCGGCTGGGGCACTGTGTGCCACTGACACATCAGGGGCCGGAGGAGGGTTGTCAGCCGCACTGTGTGGCAGTGACACATCAGGTGCTGGAGTGGATACGCCTGCCGCACTGTGGGGCACTGACACACCAGGGGGCGGAGATGTGGATGGTGTGGGGTCAGCAGCATTCATCAGCACCACGCCTTGTGGCAGCAATGCTATAATGATGGTCTGCAGGGCATGGTAGATCCCAGCTACATTTCGCTGATGTACAGTGGTAGCTGCCATCCTTTCCACCTCCATCCGCACCATGTCCTCCATGAGCCTCCGCATGTGTGCCAGCTCACGGCTGCTATCGCTGGAGCCCCTCTGACCGGTGTTCTTCTCTCCCCGTCAGTACTCCAGCGTTGTTAGTCAGGGCTCGTTGGAGGCCATGGAGCCGTCCTAGACACCCATGGATGGCGTCCAGTTTGGTAGCCATGAGGTCGAACCCCACCTGCACCTGCTCAGCCGTCTCCCTCTGGGCCACCAGCACACGGCGTTGGAAGGCCTGGTGTTGTTCCTGGGGGTCTTGGGAGACTAGCGGGCCATGGGTGCCTCCTGCTGGGTGGTTTGGGTGGCGGGTGGGGTCTCCTTGATGCAGCTGGTCAGCCCTGATCCTGGAGGTGAGTCGCGGATTATGACAATGATGTCTAGGAGGGCATGGGTGTCGATGCTGGGATTGTCCTCCTCGTCATCAGTGAAGAGTGGCTGGGACTACTCTGCAGGGGTTGTTGACGGTGGCCCTGCAATGTGAAGGGGAGATGGTATATTGCAATGTGTCCACATGTATGTAGCCTCATGGTACATGTTGACATTCAGACAGCATGGCATTGTACATTGTGACAGTCTGTGGATCTGGGCGATGAGCCAGAGTCTTTGAGGGTGTGCACTGTGCTCTGCTTTATTATGCATGTGTGCCATCGTGGCCATCTCCACTCATCCTCGACCTCGAGAAGGCATTTGATACCCTCACTTGGCAGTACCTTTTCACAGTTCTACAGCGAGCGGACCTTGGTCCCACCCTCATCGCTTACACACAACTTTTATACACCAAACTCACTTCACGCGTCCGCTTGGGACAATATATCTCGGCAGAGTTCGCGGTCCGGAGGGGCACGAGGCAGGGCTGTCCGCTGCCACCCTTACTCTTTGCCCTAGCAGTCGAGCCCCTAGCTATACGATTGCGACAAGAAGGAATACACTGGGGCATTCCCATAGCAGACATCATACATAGTGTCTCCATGTATGCCGACGACCTCTTAATATACATGCGAGACATCACAGAAGATTTAACTCCTCTTTGGGTGACACTAACGGAATTTGCAGCAGCCTCTGGGTTAAGAGTGAATTGGGATAAATCCACGGTATACCCACTACATCCGAGCCTGCCCCCTCAGGACATTAGACTGGGCAGCCAGTGGGTAGCTTGGAGCGCGGAAGCACCCCGGTACCTCGGGATCCGTCTTTATCATTCCCCAACTGATAACTTTGAGGGTAATCATCGTAGGGCATTGGCGGGTGTCAGAGCTGCAATCGGATTCTGGAAGAGCCTCCCACTGGCCCCGATAAGCCGGGTGGCTTTAGCCAAAATGATAATGGTTCCGCGATTATTAAACTACTTCACCAACTTACCGGTGATTCCACCTAGAACCTTCTTTCGTGACCTAAACTCGCTTCTCAGTACGTTAATCTGGGGTTCTACCAGACATAGAATAGCACTGAAGAAACTACAATTACCCACCACACAAGGTGGACTAGGCGCTCCCTCCTTTGAATCCTACTTCTTAGCGGCACAACTGCAATGGCTCTCCTACTGGACGGCAGATAGGTACACAGTTGAAACGCATACCATAACGGATCGGGTGCCCATTTCGGAGCTCCGCCGCCTGTTGCTACCCGGCACCAAACCAAAACGTACATATCCCCTACAGGTAGCAGTGGCACGCAAGTGCATGCAAAGAATACATCGCATGTCATCAGAGACACCCCTGTATTCCCCTCTATTCCCATTAATCGGGTGGCCCAAGCGCGAACACTATTACACAACCAATATGCTCCCCATATGGACGACCTGCGGTATCACCGAGATGGAGTCCCTTTTCGAGGACTGACAGCTGAGACCACTCCAAAGCCTTATGGATGAATACGGTCTCCCCCCAGGCCAGTTCCTGCTTCATCGCCAACTTCTCGAAAGCTACCGACCGTACCATGACCTCTCGTTAGGGGAACCAAGCACACATCCAGTCATCCACATGATTTTACATATGGGAATGGGGCGGCACCTAACCACATGGCTCTATAAAGCCATACGAGAGCTTACTAATAAAACATTAGTGACCCTATGAACCACCTGGGAGGATGAAATTGGACGCCCACTTCATGAGAAGGAATGGGAGAGGGCCCTGGAATACCCCAAGAAGGTATCTAGAAATGCACGCTTTAAAAATATACAATTTTACATACTCCATAGAGCGTATCTGACACCAGCACGCCTCCAGCGATTCTACCCAGACACGCAGTTTCTTTGCCCCAGATGCCAATCACAGGACGCAGATTTCCACCACATGTTCTGGAGTTGCCCCACAATCCGATCATTTTGGCAGCACATTCATGCCACTCTAGGGGACCTCACCGGGCTCACATACATGAATACATGGGAAGCCAGCGCAATAGGTATATTCCGAAAACAAATACAATACAGGGTGCAGACCCAATTTATTTCACTAACCGTGTTGCTGGCCAAACGTAGTGTCGCCATGCACAGGCGTTCCCCCACTGGTCCCCCACTTGCGGCTTGGGTGGGAGCTACACACAAATAGGCGGCAGCGGAGGAGGAAACGTTGCGGCAGGAGGAGGTGAGAGGGTTACGCAAGCATCCCATTTCAATGGAATGGGCCCTACTACTACATCGCTTTAAGCAATTGACTCCCGGTGAGGACCCAAGCGGTGACATCCATACACCAACGATCCCGCAATCACAGATTTAGACCCTGACTGACCAGGCTGGTCCCTCCCCGTTGGCGCGATCAAACCACCGGCAGCTCTATCGCACACAACGCCACTCTCGCCAATCGAACTTGAGAGTCAGACCGACCGCAATCCACCGACACGTCACACCCGCATTCCTATTCCGGCGTCTGACAGGGAGGCCCGGGAGTAAAATTCCATGACCATCCCCCAGTTCTTCTTGTGTTATATCCCAGTTCACACGACATAACCACAACAAGAGACTATAGGGTTCACAAATTATCTGTTGATCAACCCTTCTTTCTACGAATAGTGATGTACAGTGACATGAGCTGTAATATGCAATTCAATGGATTATAATCTGTTTCTGTTGTTCATCACGATAACCTATAAATTTCAATAAAAATATGTTACAAAAAAAATCGTGGCCATCTCCACCCGTCCCCAAAGTACCTGGTGGTCACTCACCCTGTTGCGGTTGTGTTGTGTCCTGTCGAGCAGTGTCCGTTCCCCGGCTCCGGCCACAGTATCCACACTGATGACTGGCCACCAGCTCCTCCGTGTCATCCAGCTCGAGCTGTGGCGCTGGGCCACCACCTCCAGTCTGCATTGCTGCCTTCTGGTTGGCTGCGAGTTTCTCCTTGGTCTTCCGCTTGATGTCATTCCATCGCCTCTTGACCTCATCCATTGTCCTCTTGTGCTCTCCGACGGCATTCACCTTGTCCACGATGTCCCACCATATTCCAGTTTTGGTGCCCATGAGGTGACAAACAGTTGTTGATGGTGTTCCATCACCTCCGTGACTATGATCCTGTTCGCCTGCGGACTGAACTTTGTCTTCCTCTTCTTGTCCTTGTCGTTCCCTGTCCCCGAGGTCCCGGGCTGGTCGTCCTGGGTGCTTGTGGGGTTGCGCTCGTCCTCTGCGCCTGCTCCGGCTCGCCTCCATGGTGCTTGGGTGTTGGTCAGTTTGTGTTTGAGTGTTTTTTCTACTTTTATGGAGATTTTCCCGCCGGCCAGGTGTGTGTTGCAGGCCTGGCACTGCTTATTTCTGATTTTCTCATCGTGCTTTGGCCCATCACAGGTTTTTGGTGTTGCGGTTTGTGTTTTTATCTCCATCGAGGTGGTTGGTTTCGGCAGACTATCGCATGGTACCGCCTCACTGTGAATTCCACGTTGACAAGGGGTTATTTTCCCGCGATGGACTGCGATGTTGAGAGTTGCGTTAAGCTACTCTTGCTGTAGTGATCACATGTTCTTGTGAATATACCCTCTGATCTCCCCGTTCCTAACAAAAATGAATGTGTCCTTGTGTAATGCAACTGGTGCTCATGTAAAGCACTCTGATACCTGATACCTTCGGGTCAAGTTCGCGCTATGTAAAACTCCGGGGGGTGGGAAACTGTACTCCAAATTGTTAGTTCGTTATCACCGTTTTAAAGTCCCCATACATCCCATAATGAAGGCTTAATATACGCTCAAGTTCTGTGTGTGTGCGCGGCACTAGCTCTGCAGCCCCGGTCTGAAAGACACCTTGAATGTGTGAGATCTGGGGCATGAGCCCACCACACGTTCTCTACAGCCCCAGTATGATACGTGCCTATCAAAACTAAAACAAATATATACACTAGCAAAAACAGAACAATCAGAACTTCTGTTATTCAGAGAAATCTTTTGACTGTTTTTATATTTTGCCAAAAAAAAGTGGAGTAGTTTGAATTTCAGTATTAAGATTTCTATTTTGTTATTTTAAATACTCCCTAATTTGGGCCTTGCGTGGATGTGCTATTGGGCTCATCCATGCCATGTGTACATGAACCGCCCTAACAGGCGTCCTAGCACGTGGCTTCAGTGTATTCAAAGCACCAGGGGACCACCAATTGCTGGACATTTTTTAAAGCCCATTGTGTTCATAGAAGAAAGCTTTCTTTTGTGTTCTTCCTCCTCCTTGAGAATTGTTCTTTCTCGACCGTACACACGATAAAGTGATTTAATAGGGTATATAATTGAGACTTTTTTTCAACTTCCTCGCACCTGGTGAGGTGCACTGGCGACGATGGAAGAGTTAAGCCAAGAGAAAAAGACCATAGTGTTTTGTCAATAACTGGCTTTTACCTCAGGGGTGTAGGGGCCCCCGGGATAGTTTGTGTGCATCGTTTTTCCGCACATAATCGCTCAGAAGTCTTGTATAGAAGGCTGGCCTCTGTACACGTTTTATCGCAAGCACGTGTACAGAAAAACTGGCGCGCGGTCGCCATTCTCCCAGCGCGCGCACCCAAAGATTACCCTCATTGAAATTCCTGACCTGAAACACTGCAAGGTTTGCGCTGAATACCAAACCAAAGAGAATAACCTCTTCAGAATGTGTTATGAAAGCAGCATTATGTTTGCTGCTGGTCCTAAGCATTTTATATCAGAGCAACAGAATTAATTGCCGGTAGGCAGAGGTGGAAATAGTACATTAGGAACGGAACATAAGCGTGCATTTTGTTTACGCCCCCGCTTGCGGCATAGACTACTAGAGTGTGTCCTCGAGACCTAATGTGAAATAATATTTAAGCACGAAGAGCTTCCATGTATGGAATGCAAATCTAGATTAAATAATGGCCAGCAAGCTGGCGGCAAGAATTTTCCGCTTTTTTGTCCCCCTTATTTTCAATGAAAAAATGTTTTTACAGCAGACTCGAGTATTCACGATTTAGGCATATTACTCAATTCAAAAAAATCTTTATTCGGGTAAAAAAAAGTCTTCATAAAAGAGTCGCACGGATAAAAAATACAAAAATCTCATATAAAATATTCACATTTAAAACTCATACAGGATAATCTCATGAAATGAACAAGTTAAATTTACAGGTCACAGAACCCCAGACATCCCAAGCTATGGGCTCAATAGCCAACAAATATAAAAACATTATCAAAAACAATTGATAGGAGAAAGTTAATTAAAACATTTAATGATAATAAAAGCATAATGTCCTTGGCTGTTCATCTTCATATCTTAAAATGTCCAGGCATAGCAGCTATTTCCTTCTTTGGATGGCATAAGAAACATAAACAGTGACTCGTTAGCATAAGTCTGCATTTTCAAGATTAGGGATACAATTAAAAGCATCTTTATGATAAATAAGTTGTATTTTTGAGAACACTTGGTAGCAATATTTGTTTCCTCAAATGCCTATAAAAGTTACAAAAGAGTATAAAGTGCGATTTGGGTCGATTGGATTTGCCATCGCATGGGCGTTTGGGTAACTTTTGAGAACTAAAGCCCATCTTGGGAAAAGCAACACAAAAGTACAGTGTGCCTATTCGCAATCTTCTGAAATTAAATTTATGTTGGATGTTCTGTACTATAGTATGGTAGACTTGGGCACATGGTGGTATGCATAAGCCAACCACGGTAATCTTGCTCCATATTCCAAAGTAAGGCAGTCTGTTATCATATCTTTGGTGAATTTGGTACCATCTTTACTCCATATATTATGCCAGAGTGTCAATGGGCTTGTCTGCAAGCCGTCATCTAAATAGAGGACCGCTAATTCCTTATGCGCTATATAATTGGAGGTTGAGCAAGGTACTACTAATAGTCTACATAGAAAAAGATTTTCCTGTGTCTACAACAATTTGCAGTTTGTCAGGCCCCACAGGGGGCTCTGTAGTTTACACTAGGGATGCATTTACTTCTGTATATGGTGAGCAGCTCTCTAATTGGCTTAGGCATTTTACTCAAAGTACACAAGATGTAGGAAAGTATGCATTCGTGTTTCTCTGTTTTAAAGATGTTTTAAAGATGTTTTTTACAAAAGTCAAATTTTGCTCTCATTTAGTCCCATACTCTAAGGGATTAGAATAGTTGACATAATGGGATGCCACTCTTTTTTGGATAAATAGGTGGCTGCAATCCCTGTGTAAGTTTTGTTGCTCTATTAGATGGAGAGGGCACCTCATTTTGACTGCTTTGAAATTGTGCACCAATTTTGTGTTTATATTTGCACTGAACTAATCTTTACAAATGTTATACTTTTTCTCAGGTAATTTGTGCAAAATTCCCTGGCATTAGTTCAAAATTGCCTGAAAAACAGTGCAAAATTTCCCACCACTTGTGCAGATTATGTGAATTGTTCATTGCCATGTAACATGACTAGAAAATATTGTAACCCTCGTTACTGAATTTTTAAGTTTAAATTGAGGTTTGCTAATTGTTCACTCTTCCAAGCAGAATCTTTGGACGAGTAACTGATAACACGCAATTAAATAGTGAGAAACTAAAATGCACGTAGTAAAAGTTTAGGAAAATTTTGGAATACAACATAATATTTGAAGAGAAAAATAAAGTTGAGTAATTTGAGCCTTTTTGTACATTTATGTTGCTTATGCAAAGTCTATAAATATACTGCTATGCAGGCTTGAAAATACTGAACTTCTGTTCATTACCTCCCATAACTCGGATTGTGATGTAGAGGACTGGGTAGCACATCGAACAGGCATAAATGAAAGAGGTAAGTGGGAGTCAAAGCTCTCATCTGATTCTCCAAGGACAGTTTAGCGGACGTCCACCACCCACGATACCAAGATAGGACCCTCGAGTTTACACCCAAGGCATATGCCCAACGAGAATGACTAGTTAGAAGTTTAGTGCTGGGAAAAGTACATGGTCACCAGAATCTCATTTTTATGATGGGGCAGTTTTAGAAATCTGTAAAACATCCATAAATGTACCTTTATTTCTCTGAGGCGATTGCACAATTGGTCAACTGAGTTACCCAAGTGACCTTTTATTTTAGTCCTTGTGTCATCTGCATCAAGAAAGAAAAAAAATAATACAATCTGTCTAGTCAAGTTGGTGGTAGGAGGACACTGTGTATCCCATGGGAAATATTGATCATAACTTGGCTGATTTGTACGGTGGAAAGGCAAATTATTGCATTGTTCTAGATACAAATGTTTTATGAGGATATTAAATGTTCTCATTGTCATCATATGTGCAAAATAATGCCCCAGAAGTGGCACCTTCCAGAGGCGGTGGTCCTCCTGAATTACAGAATGTACCTTAAAAGAAAAACAAAAATAAAGCTATTTTGGTAGCAAGACCGTACCACACTGCCACATCTGGAGGCTATTCTGAGAAATGGCGCTCAATGATCCTAATAGATCTAATAAAAACTGTGTGTGCCTTAACATGTATGACATCAACCCCATTGTCACAACCAAGCAAAGCCATCAACAACTCAGCACTAAAGCCTGTCTCAAATGCAGCTTGAGAGGCATGAAAGATAATATTGCTTGAGGTAAAACGTGTCAGCTGCAGAGCGGCATCACTCTTTTATTGTTCGAAGGAAGCACGATCTGTGTGATTTGTGACAACTATCGATAGGATTGTGTAGCATCCTGCATACATTTGTAAAGTATCAAAGTATGCAAGGAAGAGGCATTCATATAATCTTTCTGGCCTAGGTGGCCCAGATATTTAAAGAGGTTCATGTTTTGGGGTCATACGTAGAGGGAAAACAAGCCACAACTAGAGAGAAACAGCTAGCAAACTGTGGCTCCCAAAGTGGATGAAGTTTGGTACAGCCCCAGTTCATGTATGGTCATTTACAATGTGGTACTTATAATGTCTATCACATAGTTACTATGAAGAGCATGTATCGTATAGTATGCACCCTACTGAAGCTACGAGCCTTGCAGAGGCATGTGGTGCTCCACACAGGTATTTATCATGAATGGAACATATGGCGTTGTGGGCAGCAGAAGTCTCCCCTGTGCAGGGGAATGGGATCAGTAATAAATGTGCCTGCAAAGAAAGTGGAAGTAGGTTTAGTATCATAATACCATATGCCCCACTATAATAATAGTATGAACAACCACCCAACAATTGCAAGATTTGCACCAAGGTCTGGGTGATGGGGGCTGGTAATTCAACCAAGAAGGTCGGATGCTCTCGTGAATAGTTATCTACTAAACTGCGACCATGAGCCCATTGATGTTATCCATCTGTTCTTGTTGGTTATACAATGTTAAGTGAAAAAACACCCAATACTTTCAGGAAAGGTAGTAACATTTTATTTGGGATTACTGCTTCACAGAACGAACACGGGGGCATATTATCAAGGACGGCGTTAAAAATTATCGCCGGTTTAGCGGCAGAAAACTGCCGCAAAACCGTCGATAATGGGCTTGATAATATGCTCTATGGAATTTCCATAGAAGCCCATGTTCTGGTGTGAACATGGGCCTCTATGGGAATTCTCCAGAGCATATTATCAAGCCCATTATCGCCGGTTTAGCGGCAGTTTTCTGCCGCTAAACCGGTGATAATGTTAACGCCATCCTTGATAATATGCCCCTTAATAACTTTAAAATATTTTGCACAATAACAATTATTTGACAGGCCACTATTTTTATTGCATTTTTGGTGGTAGGCTGTAGAGAGACACCTTACAGGGTGGGAGAATCCAGGGTGTGAATTATGTAATAAGTGTCAAGAAGCGTAATTTGTATCAAATGATGGTAGTTGTGCAACAACCACCACGCCCATCCTTCCCCACAAAAAATGAGCAGTTATGCATCCAAACAAAACAGATGACTTTACCATTGACCACACGAACGATAGACTTTTCATCATAGAAAATTAGTCCCCAGGGCCTAACAAGGGTTGAGGAGGGGAGCCATGCAAACCCCCTCCCCTTCATTTGTAGTAGTGGACCAGGGGGTTGGGATCCCTAGGGCCTAACAAAGCTATGTGAGGGGCATGATGCGGCTCTCTCCCCTTTACTTTAAGTTGTGGCCGAGGTGGATGGGGTCCCCTGAGCCTAATAGGGCTCGAGGACGGGAGCCGATGAGCCCCCTTCCCTTTAATTTAAAAGAAACAGCCTTGTGGGATGGGGTCCCCAGGGCTTAATAAGTTTCGGGGAGGGGGCCACGCAGCTCACGTGACCCGCTCCCCAGCCATGGCCCATACAGGTAAGAACGGTGGGGCTGGGTGAGGGGGGATTTTGACGGACGATGACCAGGACAAATTATTTATTTATTTTGTTTCCCCTGGTCATCATCTGTTGAAATCCCCCTCACCCAGCACCCCCGCCCACCGCTCTTACCTGTACGGTCCGCAGCTGCCGCTTCCCTTTAACTACATAAAATGGCCCAGGGGGATGGGGTCCTCAGAGCATAATAAGGCTCTGGGAAGGGGGACAGTCAGCCACCCACCACTTTGATTTAAGAAGTGGCCCTGGAGGATGGGGTTACCAGGGCTTAATAAGGCTCATGTAGTGGGAACCTGCATGGCCCTCCTCCCCTTTCTTAAAAAGGACTTTGGGGATGGGGTCCCCAGGGCCTCACATGGCTCAGGGAGGGTGGCCACTTGCCCCCCATCCTTTCATTAAAAAAAGGACCTGAGAAATAGGGTTTTCGGGGCCTAATAACGCTCTAGTAGGGGGGCATATAAGCTCCGGTGACCAACGTCTCTGTCACGCACACCAAATGATGTGCACAGCGAGGGGTTGGCTCTACGTATGGCATTAACATATTACTTTATGTTGAAAAAATACCTAGAAATTCACTGAAAAAGCCAAACGCTAAGGTAACATTTTAGCTAAAAGTTATAAAAGATCTGTTTTTATGTAACAATTTAAAACCTTAGAAATTCACTGAAAAAAACAAAGGTTAAAGTAGTGTTATAGTTAGGTGAATATGTCAGTGACAACATTATTGTTTTGAACTAACAAAAACACAGAAATTCACCAGTTATGGTTAGCAGAGCAAACTGCAGTCAACTCCATGCTGTGCACAATAAAAGGTCATGCTCAGTGTGGTGTTGGCTGCCTGCGAGGGGGTTGGCTGCCTCTTGAAGGGTTTAGCCAAAGGCTGTGCGCAGCATGGGTTTGGGCTTTTGTGGGGGATTTGCTGCAGGGTCTGGCCACAAGCCAAGTCACTCCTGTGAACATACTTTGCCCAGAAAAATATCTTTGACCACTTCTTTATCAATCAACGTGTATGGCGAGCAAAAGACCACCAAAACACCAGTAAGGAAGTCACACACTAACAGGTACTCTATAGTCCCCTAGGGACTGTGATATAACGTTTTCACTTTTTGCTTGCATTCAAACAAAAATTGTCATGTTCTACCACCACATTAATCCTCCCCCAAAATGATCCTCCAATTTCTTGTAAGTGTTTTGGAACACTTCCCTAGGTTCTGTTGGCCTTTCTTCTTGGACTAGAACTGGAAGACTTTCACACACAATTCTATTTACAGCTCCTAGTTTTATGTAATAAAATGTGCTGCTTCCTCAAAGGATAAAACTCTTCACCTCTACTATTTTGATATGATTCAAATAGCTTAACCCGTTGTTACATGGGTAAACTGGGTCCTTCAGCTTCTATTGGAACTTGTGGTGGTTGGGAGATGTTAACCCCTGCCACACTAATATGTTAAGGTAAGGTAACAAAACATCTGAGACTTGCAGTGGAAGTAGGAAATGTAGAAGGGAAGTACACTAGGGATGACAGTGTTGTATAAAAATATAAGCAAATACCAACTGAAGTAGGAATTTAACAAAATTAACTATAAAAATAAAGCCAATATAAATGCACTAGAGTGAAGGAACATATATAAAAAAGATATGAATACCTCACACTTGTTGAAGATATAACAGAAATTAAGGACAAAACAGCATGGTAATACTTACCTTTTTGTGAGAGAAACAAGTACCAAGTGTCTGAATGCCAGTGATAATATTTTTTTGCTCAGGGACCTCATCTAAAAGAGACGCATACTTAATATTTTAAAGTTGCCTTGTCATTATAATTATTCCTGAAGAAATAGGCACACATTTAGAATGTATCTTGGTGAAATTGACCTAAATGTACATATGGAGCCAACGTAAACAAATTCTCCAAGAGGCACTTATACAAAGTCCTATAGGATGCTGGTCATCAGTCCATAATGGTAGTAGTTTCAGATACCTAAGACTGACTGTTTTGATACATTTATGTAGAACAGTGTACCTGAGGTTCCATAAATGCTAATCTAAAACTATGACCTCATAACATAAATAGCAGTGCATTAATTTGATGCTAGACTGAATCACACACAGTACAGGTGAAAATAAGACCTGCTGGAGTACAGATTAGTAAATCAAACTTTCCCCCCAAAGGTGTATTGCTATTGGAGCATACAGGCTGGCACAGTACTACATACCTGCTCTCAGGAGGCCATTGGCTCCCAATAAACAAAGGTATGGTGTGCAAGCTAAATAGTGTCATAACCTAGATGGTGGCTCAGCAGACTAATGCATCCACTACAGAAATCTGTATTTGACCTCATGGTCACAGGTTTGAATCTAAGAGGGTTCACTCAGCCTTTCATTCTTCTGAGATTGATAAAATGACTAACATTGAGTAGGGGCTCTGTTAGAAAAACTGGTTTGTGCTGCTTGCTTTTGCCGGGATTGCCTGGTTTCCTACCTCAGCCCTTTGAACTTCTACTGCGCCTCGCGGCCCCCGCTGCGCGGGAGCCGCTCGAGGGACTGGGTGTCCGTTACTTACTGCCTGGGATACTGTTGGCGCCCTGACTCCACGCTGTTGGCCCCGCTGCGCTGTGCCTAACTTTGGTGAGGGGACGTTGCTGGATGCTCGTTTTGCGGTGAGCGACCGGCGTAATCGGGACTGCGAGGACCAGGGTGCTGTGCGTGAAGCTGAACATCCGCACCTGGTCCTCTTCCCGACTCCTCCCCCAACACCTTCATCAGGCGGTGCAGCCCCTGCATTACGGGCTCCGTTAGAAAAACTGGTTTGTGCTGCTTGCTTTTGCCGGGATTGCCTGGTTTCCTACCTCAGCCCTTTGAACTTCTACTGCGCCTCGCGGCCCCCGCTGCGCGGGAGCCGCTCGAGGGACTGGGTGTCCGTTACTTACTGCCTGGGATACTGTTGGCGCCCTGACTCCACGCTGTTGGCCCCGCTGCGCTGTGCCTAACTTTGGTGAGGGGACGTTGCTGGATGCTCGTTTTGCGGTGAGCGACCGGCGTAATCGGGACTGCGAGGACCAGGGTGCTGTGCGTGAAGCTGAACATCCGCACCTGGTCCTCTTCCCGACTCCTCCCCCAACACCGTTTCCTTTCCCTTTATAAACATAATCTTGCCTTCACGCGCTAGCGGGACGCGCGCGGGTCTTAGCACGGGGCTAAGACCGGGCAAAGAGCGGGCCGTTTGAGGCCGTTCGAGACTAGAGACACTGGGCTGGGCCACCCCCCCTGCAATTCGACCTCATTAGTGAGAGAGATAACTATATTTGAAATTGTAGAAAGAATGCCTAGGACCAAGGGTACCGCGACTAATACTACCCTGGCTGGAACTCTGGACAATTTTATTGTAAGAGCAGCTAACCTTTTAGAACGTGAAATTGACTTAACAGAGCGTCGTCTCTCGATGGACCCGCTTACTGCTAAACGTTCTTCCCTAGGGACTATTGCTTCAGTTGTTTCACCTGCGCCTTATAACACAAATTCAATTACAAATAATGGTGCGATTAGCGAGGGGGGCAGTATTGATTTAACTATGGACTCTAGTTTGGAAAGGAAAAGGGCTAATACTGTTAGAAATACCAACAGATCTGACATCATTTCGTCCGATGCTGTGACTACCCAATCTGATGGTGTTTCTACCCGAGCTCAACTACATGCCATTTCCGATGTTATTTCCCCCCTCCCTGCTTCAACCCCAGGGGCTAAACCAAAGCAAAAGGCTGCCCCGCGCGGCAAAAAGGGGAATAAATTAACATCGAACAAATCCAAAACTGATAAACTCCCGCCCAACCATTCTCTGGCAACTGATGATCAATCTCTGCCTGAAGTAACCCCAAACAAATCTACGCAAATAGATGAGGGTTTTTTCTCAAAAATAAGGGAACTTTTTGAACACTTAACCCGACCGTTTTTAGACAGGCTTATCAAGATAGAAGAGCGCCTTAAAAAATTAGAACAAACTGCTCTAACAAATCTTGAACTTAATCAACTAATGAAGATAGATCTACATAGAGAGCATTGTAAACCTCTCGTACCAGCTAACATTGCAAGTAATTCTAAAGAGAAAACCTCCCTTCTTTTGACTATCCCTCACTTGGCCCGGCCATTAGATACATCCCGGAGAAATGGTGAGGACATTGCTTGTACTGAAAACTCTACTAGCATTAGTGCCACTAAAGACCAACTTTTAGGTGAAACACCTCAGCAGAAACCCCCAGACGCTAACATAATAGTTACAAATGACACGGCACAGAATAATAATGCGAAAGTTAATAGAAGGGCTTCCCCCAACGAAAATGTATATAACCTACCTACCCTAGATCTTCCACCAGAATCCGCACCATATGCTATCGTACTGACGGGTGTACCTTGTATTGGAGCAAACATCACTGAGTCATATCATGAGCTAAAGAACAAAACAATGCACTGGCTCAACAACAACCGACCACTCCCTCCCGGTACCCACGCCAAGATCTTGTTTGTGCGGAGAGTTAGCTGGGTGGGCAGAAGAAACAAAGATATATCAGGGGACTGTATTGTGATCAATTTCAGTAACACCCAGGCGGTAAAACACGTCCAACAGACACGACCCTCTCTACATTTTACTAGCATTACCCCATTACCACTTGCTTATTTCTATCCTCCCCAAGCTAACAACAACTGGTGGGTTCAGGTAGGGCGAGGTAAAGCTAACAGCAATTCTGTAAGAGGTGGGATGGCTACAACTGACCAGGACTGGCTGGAGTCTCTTTCATGTGCAAATAGGTATAGTTGCCTAGATGCGGTTGATTGACTGCCCCCAAAAAATCCCCCCGCTTCAGAAACTGTAGGGAAGGCTACAAATGAGGAGGCGTTAATATTGTTCGATCAACAGCCAGCACATTTGATAGCCTCCCCTCGGGATATTTCTGAAAGTACATTTATTAACTTCAAGATGGTAGAGTCTCCAAAATATCCCCTAAGTCCAAATAGAGGTCCGCTTGACAACGTTGTTTCTTGTGAAACTACTATTCCTCCTTCTTTGCAAGAGGCTGACACATGCCCTGACCTCACCTTTTTGTCTTGGAATATTGCAGGTCTGTCCTCCAGACTAGGAGAAACGAATTGCATTACTTTTTTGAAAAGGTTTTCGTTTATTTGCCTCCAGGAATGTTGGACAGTTGATCCCATACACATGATGGGCTATCGAACTTACCACACTCCTGCAATGCACACCACTAGAGGGAGAAACAAAGGGGGTTTATGCACCTATGTTTCCAACTGTGTAAAAGATATAAAAATCTCCTTTGTACCAGTCTCTGCTTTTTACCAAATTTTGCGTATTACGCTTGGGGGGAAGTTATTTATAGATCTGATACATTTTTATAATAACATACTGAAAGATCTGTGGGCCTCAACACTTAAGGAACTAATTGAATCCTTAAAAAATTCGGACGATAAGGATTCTTCTGATACTTGTGTCATTTGGTTTGGCGATTTTAATCACACTTTATGTCCATTCAGTGATCAAAACATATGTGACCTGGGGGAGAGGGAGGGCGCTCCTTTTGCACATTTTTCCCATACTTCTTTGGGAAAACATCTAAATGATATACTTTTTTCTCTGGATCTGGGTTTTGCTAATGAACTCTGCTCCCCACCAGTCCCATTTAGCCCCACTTTTATAGGTAGAGGCTGTAAATCTGTCATTGACTTCCTGCTTATATCCAAAACGCTATTTCCATTACATTTGTTCGTTTGAATTATGTGAGGTAGCGATGAGTGATCATCTACCCCTTAGTTTGTCCCTCGCCGTTCCTAAAGACAAAAGTAACACTGATTCTACGGTTCAGAATCTATACAACTATAGATTACAGCTTGCTAGGGGGAATGGTTACACCCTAAAATGGGACAAAGTAGAACCAGTGGCCTTCCTTGGCACCTTAATCCGCTCCAGGGAAGTGGAATTTAATACCTGTCTGACTGAGAGCGTCGAGTCCTCAAAAGTGACCGATGCTTTCCTTAGTATCACTGAGGAAATTGGGAAATTACTTACAAAACCTCTGCATCTTGGGGCTAACAAAAATCAGAGGTGGTTTGATAGAGAGTGCAGCAGGACTCACGCCTACCTATTAACCCAACTAAAGCGAGATCCCAGAGTAATGGTGGACGTAAGATCGGCCAGATCCGCCTATCAACAGGCAGTCAAAAAAAGGAAGAAACAAATTAAACAGGATGCTTGGCTCACCCTCCGAGAAGCCAGCCAATCTAAAAATAATACTGCTTTTTGGAAAGCAGTGAATGCTCCTTTCTTCACTAACAATGAATCAGACTGTATCGAAATAGCCATCACTGAAGAGACCTGGGTGACTTACTTTCGGGAGCTCTATCAAGAAGACCCTCTGGTAGTTACAGAAGGGGGGCATAATTCAAGATTACAGGATAGATTGCACTATCCAATTAACGTTGCCTTTTCCATTGATGAAGTTCTGATAGCCATTGATAAGAGCCCAGCGGGAAAGGCTCCGGGCCCGGACGGAATACCCGTGGATATTTACAAGGCTAATAATAAGTTATGGGCTCCTCTTTTAACTAACGTTCTTAACAGCTTTACTAAAGTGGGTTTTCCACGGACCTGGCAGGAAGCCATCGTGGTGCCCATTTTCAAGAAAGGAGATCGTAACACGCCGAAGTGCTATAGACCGATCTCCTTACTTGATTCTCTCATGAAGATCGCGGGGAGAGTTTTACTTAATAAACTGCAAACATGGGCCGACGAAAAAGGTATTCTCTCCCAGTTCCAATATGGTTTTAGGGAAGGCTTGGGAACTATTGAGCAAGGATTGAACCTAGCTCTGTTAGTAGCCAAATATGTCGAGGCAAAAAACGAGAACTTATTCCTCACATTTGTGGATTTAAGCTCGGCTTTTAACTGTATCAATCACAACAAACTTTGGCTAACTATGCAGGATATGGGAGTGGACCCAAACCTTCTAATTTTTATCAGAGAACTATATCGAGATGCGGGTGCTAGGGTCCGTTTTGGAGATAAGGGGGAGTGCACTTCCAAATTCCCTATGGGAAAGGGTGTGAGACAAGGCTGTATTTTAGCTCCTTTTTTGTTTAATTTATATATTAACTCAGCTGCATCTCACCTCCTGGAAGATAAGCAGGATTATCCAAAAATTGGCAACTCCCACATCCCCATTCTTTTATATGCAGACGATGCTGTAATTATGGCCCGGACTCAAATCGGTCTTCAAAGATCGATTAGCAAATTTTCAGAGTACATGGGCAATAGGGGTCTAAAGATCAATATCAGCAAAACTTTTAATATGTGCAGCACAAAAAAGAAGAACCTTCACTGCAATTCTTTTTTATCCAACACAAAACTTACGACTGTCAATACTTTTTCCTATCTGGGTATTAATTTTGACAAAAAGGGCACTTGGTCAGCAGCAAGGGAATCAAGAAAACTAGCCTTTTCACGAGCCATAGGGGCTGTCAAACATTTCTCCAATAAGGTAGGGGGCTGCCCTGTTTCAGTGCCGTTATACATTTATAGAGCCAAATGTGTATCTACCGCACTGTACGGTGCCGGAATTTGGGGTATAGGAAACGCCTCGAGTATCCAGATCTGTTTTCCTTCGTTTTTTATTGGCAGTGCCTGGGTCCACCTCCTCTTATGTTTGCCATCAAGAGCTGGGCGTACCTTACATCTCAGATCTCATTAACCTAGAGCCCATTTTGTTGTGGCATAAAGTATGGTCGGGAACTGAGACAGGTTTGAACAGGGATATAATCAGGGACTGTCTTGGCCTAGATGGGTCCCCAAAAATTTCCTGGTTCAAAGATCTTAAATGTTTTTTTGCTGAGATGGGCCACTCGGAATTCTTTGATTCTCCAGACACCGTGGCAGCTCTGTCAAGAAAAAAACTTAAGAAATTCTGCTTGGACTTTTTGTCAGAGAAACGCTGGTTGCTGGAGAAATGCAAGAGCTCCGTCATGGCTAACCACTTACTTATTCAAAAGCCAGGCATACAGCCATACTTGAATCTCGTCCCTAGCTGCTATTCTCGAATGCTTTTAACCCGATTTAGGGTTGATGTCTTTTTCAGACTAGTGACTTTTCCTGTGATGAATTGCTGGTCAAAGGACCTTATTCCCCGTCCTTGTGACGAGGTTTCTGTTCAATCGTCTCTGCATTGTATCCTTTTCTGCAAATATTACTCAGAACCTAGGAAAAGGTTGCTCCGACCCGCTCTAAATAAACTAGGGTTGAGGCAATGTAGAGTGGCTTTGGTCAAAATGAAAATGTTGGATGATGAATTTCTCATTTTCTCTGTTTTAACGTTTCTCAAAACCATTATAAGATTTTGGATCTCCATGAATTAGGATATGTTTTTAACTGGTATAAATTTGTATTTCCTCTTGTTAAAAATGAATTATTATATATGTATGCTTTTATGGTTTTGTTTTTAAAAATCGAATAAAGCTGTTTTTGAATTTGAATTTGAATTTGAGTAGGGTAACAGTAAACGTTTGGTGTTCAGCACCAAGATGCCCCAGTGGGTGAACGTGTGCTTTAGAAACACATGTTATGTTATCTTGTGAATCTGACAGCTCCCATGAGGTAAACATGCTCACCTCCAAGACGCGCTCAATAAATGGGAGATTCCTGCACCACATGAGAGAATCCCATTGGAGAGCCATGAAAGTAACTATCAATAATGCAGTAGATACTGGGACTCAGAGGTCTTAGGGGTCCAAATCAGCCAATTAATAGCTGTGGTTTTTGTACTATCAAAACAGGTGACAGGACCAGTTTCTTTCCTTAGTGCCCATTGCGTCATTGCATCACCTCCTGGAGACCATCTTTGTTTCATTGGGCTCAGATGTAGCCCTCCGAAAGCACACATGTACAGAATATTCTCATGCACAGCAGCCTAGAGCCAGGCCTGCATATCTAATACTGCATTCAGAGATACTCTACATGGGGGGAAAAACTACAACTGCCGCTTTAATCTCCTCAGCCATGTCTGCAGAATGTTTTTTTAGGCCGGCTGCATAATTACTGAATGCAAACACAATATAACTTATTTATAGCATTATTGGAGTGGTTGTGTTATTTCAGTATTATTTGATTACACTTTTTTTTAAAGGGTGATGTTCAAATAAAAAAATAAAAAGATTATTACTTTGGAAAATATTTGAAGTTTATTGCTGTCCTTACTTGCTTGCTTTGTCTTCGGCTACCCATTTTCTTCCTCGTCTTTGCTGTGAAGCAGCTGTTCCATTGTCATTTAGCAGTCCACAAACCAAATAACTCTACAAACATTACGAATAAATAAAACATAAATCAGCAGGTAACTGAATATCAAGGTAATTCATGCTTGGCGCCCGCAATAAATAGCGCCATATTCTCGCTGAAATGTATATTGTACCAATAGATCTTCGAGAATGCGGCCAGAGGAGCAAACATGTAAATTGAAAAGTTCTTGAGAAGGAAAACGCTTACAAGACAACATTCTGTTCGGTAATTTATTTGAAATTAGCTTCGCAGCACACGGCAAATTATTTTGCGATTTCAATATGCTGAAGATGTTGGGAGTGGAAAATAAATCTTTATTGAACTACTGGAGCAAAAACATATTTCTCTACTCCAATGGCCCCTTTTCTTTTGGTATAATTGTGCCTTTGATGAAAGTTTCTCATCAGTATTTATAAATTACACAAATGGAAAAAAAAAAACTCTTTGAAGAACATGGCTATGGAGGAGAAGGCGAATAATTCATCTTGCCAAAAGGCAATGAAAATGCGACATTGTTTTTTACAAAGCAATATCACTGCAGAATGATGAGGAACTATGGGACAGAGAGGGAGAAAGGAGCCTGGTCGTGGACGAATGGAACACCTTTTTAACCTAGCAGTTACAAATATAATTGAATACCTGGATATTAATTGAAAATATCATAAATTAAAATTAACAATAATAACAAAAAAATACATTTGAAGCTGCAGCAACAAACACTATAAAATTAATATAAAACATTCGGCTTCTTGGGGCTAATTTATGGGACCAAAGTTAGCACTGGGACAATTATTTGAAGACGCAGTGGACCAGAGACACTAACTTTTCACGCAACGCTACACAGCATCCTTGCAAAATGTTGTGGGGCATATCAGCAACGAGGCGATAAAAAATTATTGCCGCTTTTGCATCTGTTTTCGGGTGAAAAGCGGCGATAATTTTATCGCCTAATCAGCAAGGTCACGCTACCGCGTGAAACCTTGCGTTAGCGCCTGAATTCTGAACGCCCAGCTTTGCATCTCTAATGAGATGCAAAGTGTGCGTTCCTGCCCTGACATGACTGCAGTAATGTCGCTAAGCGACATTTCTCCTATCATCAAGCCCCACGCTATGAAGCATAGCGGCAAGAAAAGTAGCGATGACCCCTGTTATCGCTACTTTACTTTCGCCTGCTTAAGGACTTACTTAGCCATGATATCCTATGGAAGGTGGATATCATGGCTAAGTTTGCCTTGCCCTATCATCAAGCTAACGCCAAACTTCGTGAGATTATCGCTGGGTTTCCAGCGATAATCTCACGTTTGGCAGTTAGCGCTTTTGAGATAAGCGTTGCTAATAGCATGCTATCTCAGCGATAAAAATCCACGTTAGCAGGCGATAATTATCCTAGCGCTAAGTGCACTTAGCGATAATTATCGCCGGTCCTTGATGATATGCCCCTGTGTTTTTTAACACATTTCCCTTTGTTTACACCTGCCTCAAACAGTCGTTAGTTGTTAACCCAATGCCAGGTCTGACTATTTTAGTAAATCGCGCTTTGCGTCAAAACCTGCAGGCGTTTGCACTCATCTATCCCTGTATTCCACCCATGGTGCAGCAGCACAAAGCGTTTTTTTTTGCACTGAGAAAAGGCACTTTTCCTGCATAAAGCACCATTTATATGTATGTATGTGGTAGTTCTATAGTGCAAAGCTGGGCAAAAGCAGCATAGCGCTGTACAGGGCCAAAGACAAGAATAAATGAGAGATATGAGAGGTAACTGGTTTGTCGACTGGTAACGCATTGTAATCTAGTGATCTTTAAAGAGGTGCATCTTCAACTCTTTCCTAAATGGAGCAGCATTGGGGCAGTTCTGATGGATACAGGAATGCTGTTTGAGATCCTGGTTGTATAGGTGGAAAAGATTTGCTGCCTTGTTCCATAATTGTTTTACACTTCTTAGTCTGTAGTCTGGTGGTGTGCTCACTGTGGGTTAGCCAGGAATCACCAGAGGTGCCAGATAAGTGTGTTTGCTAGTCTTGAATGCTTTATAAATGACAGCTCGTTTTTATGATATTACGGACCATGAAGGGGAAACAATGGAGTTAATAGGGATAAGGGTCATGTGATCATATTCCTTCAGACCCTGCATCTCTGTGCATTGCAACCAAGGCTATGTGCACCAAAGACATACAAAAACATGATTGAGAGAAATTGGGTTATTGGTTGAGGGGGATGTGAGCCCTTCTCAGACAGCGTTCGCAATCCTTGTCAGAGTGAACAACAAAAAGTCACTAAACTAGCCTGTGCCTAATGCTCTTGTAGCTTAAAACAAAAGCAGTTAAGCATAACTTGGAGGCCATGTAGGAATTATTTATGCAACATACAACCAGCAATAAAGTGAAGACACAAAACAAGGAAAATCTCACACGAATTTAGAAAAACAGACTAAAATGTAATACATTATTTAAATTAAAATGACAAAAATCCAATCAGTGGACTGGAGATATGCAATTTCAAAGATTTAATGTAAGTATAGCACCTAAAAGCACAAAGCACCTCTCACGGTTATTTGGTCGTGCAAAACTAGGTGAAAGTCACAAGTTCAGATTGAGCACAGGGAGAACATTGCAGGCGGTCTATAGTATAGAACAAGAGCAGGCTGGATTTTGTGGATGGTAATCGCTGTAGCGCCAAGATCCTGTCATGCGCCACATACGGTCGCTGCTGGAGATTCGTGTTGGTGGTCCCCGTGGGCTGTAAATGCTACAGCACAAAGTGCAGGTGTGGTGTTCACTGGAGCTTCGTGTTGGCAGTCGGCACTGGTAGCAAGGTCTTTGCGCAAACGGCCACAGCCAAAAACTGCAAGATTGCTTCCTTTCTTCAAGGAGGAGTTCAACCGATGCCACACTAAGGGTAGGGCATCTCTATGATATCAGAAAATCACTCCAGCAGAGGCCAAAATTGCTCCAGCCGTCCCATTTGAAGGCAGGCCCAATCGCAGGGTCAGGCAGCAGGTCAGCTGGGCAGATGCAAGGAGGCTTCTGGAGCATGTTATGTTCCTGTAGCTGAGAACTGGAGGTCAGTCAGCTGACCCTTCGAGTCACGTCAGCCTGGGATGAAGGGTGCAGGTCTAGTTTTCCTTCTCAGCAAGCAGGGCAGGGCAGCAGGATGTCCTTTTTCAGTTGTATCCACAGGTCCAGGAGTGTAATGAAGAGTGGGTCTGAGGGTCTGTTTTTTTTACTTGGTGCCCACTTTGAAGTGGGAGAAGCTTCTGGAGTTTGACCCTACAGAGATGTCTAGAATTATCCGCCTTCCTGCCAAGGTCCCAGTTCATCTTGGGGCACAATAATCTAGTCTGAAGTCTTTATTTTGGGCGCTGGTCCAGTGCCTTTGAAGTTAAGTGTGGTAGGTGATAGCCAGGCCCCCCTCATTGAGCCAGGATGGCGCATCATGCCAACATCCATACGCCCTATTGTGATGCTCTTCTGGGAGGAACACACAAAGGCCAACTACACCTAGTCATCTAATCATGTGACTTTGGAACAGGTCACAGGCATCAAATGATTATAACAAGAAAATGCCAACTTTCTATCAACAGATCCTACAAAAGTAATTAAAGGTGCAATTGTAGTGATACTCTAAAAGTGGCTTTTGATGAAGGAATTATTCCTCAGAAGAAGTATGATTTAAAAAAAAAAAATCCCTGAATACCAGTAATGTATTTCCTTCTCAATATTCCTCCGGGATGCCCAATTGTATCAGGATGCGATTTGTTCTGGAGTTGATCTCTAAGTACGTGGACTTTTTCTTACAACCTTTGGTCCAACAAGTTCCATCTTATCTCAGAGATACTACAGATTTCATAAATAAGTTAAGGGAGTTAAAATATAATTAAAACACTGGCTTGTCACATGGCATGTGGTTTCTTTATACACTGTGATTCCTCAAGAAGAAGGGCTGCAAGCAATCGAGGCTTATTTGGAATTGTGACCTATACCACATCAGATGCCTACTGAATTTTTTATCAAGGTGGCAAAGTTTGCTTTGCAGAAGAATTATTTCAAAATTGGTGAGGAATTATTTTGACCAAATCAATGGGACTGAGATGGGATGTCCCTTCGCACCGGAGCTGGCAGGGTTGTTCATGGGAAAATTTGAGGAGAAATTTGTTTACCAGAATAACCCTTATGTGACTTCAATAAGGAGGTGGCTGGGAGTTATAGATTTACTACATCAAAAGCCCACAGACTGAAACAAAGCCCTCCATTACTCTAGTGTCCAACTGCGAGGTTTGAGAGACAACTTATGCTATGGGCAATTCTTAAGGATACAACGTAATTGTTCAGTCAAAAAGGATCATTTCCTCCATGCTAACAATTTGCGCATCAAACTGGGATTGTGAGGATAACCCTAAAAGTTGCTTAAGAACTCGATGAAACAAGCATGGTTTACTCCCCGTAAAGTACTTCTGGAAAATCAAAAAAAGCCAAGCTTAGACCGGCTGGTCTGTGTTTCAACGTACTGCACAAATATTAACCAATTCAAAAAAATCATCTTAACAAAGTGGCATTTATTATCCAATATGGATTCTTCCTTTGAGTGTCTATTGTTTGCCCAGAAAACAGATCAAAGTGTTGGGAGGCAGATAATTTGTGCTCATACTTCATTTTCTCCCCAAAAATCAGACTTGAGACACATTTGGAACCATCCACAACTAGAGAGCCACCATAAATTTGGTAATAGTGTGGCCTGTGCCCAAACCAATGAAGGGGATCTGTTTGAACACAATAATATCCTTTGGCAACATTCTACATTCACGAATTGTAAAACAAAAAATTTGTGTATGGTATCATCTGTACATGTCAAAAACTGTACATGGGAAAGACAAAGAAATTCGCCAAAGAAATATACACCATAAATTCGAATTGTGAAAAAAGTACCTTCAGCACTTCTCCTGAAGGAGATTTTAATGGGACAGTTCTTGCCTCTATAAAACCTGACCCAAGGGAAGGGGATATTGATCAGCAGTTGGTCCAAAAAGAAGCCTATTTGATACTCCGTTTTGATACAGTAAAATATGGCCTGAATGAACTGCATAATTTATAAGGAGGTATATTTACTAGTGGTTAGTACAACAGAGCACTACAGCACCTAGAATACTCAAAATGTGTACAGAGGAAGAGGGGATGAGGTGACCAATGAAATAAGTCAAAATAGTTGTCTTTACTTTTTTGCATTGTTCAATACATGTCCAGCAACCCTGGCCTGTTTGACACATTTTGCAAGAATTCTGCAGAAAAATAAGCTGACAATAAACAACTTTAAGCTGAAATTGGTGTTGATGCTTAATCAAACAGAACTGTGTTTAACTCAGCCACCAGCAAGTTATTAATTGTACTGACTTTGAGCTTTAGGTGGGCCTCTCAGTAATAGATGGCAGTGTTTGCTAAAACAATGTTACAAGAAGCTTTCCTTATAGACAACACACAAGCATGAAATGTGTGAGAAGTTGTCTTACCTGTATTTCCGTTTTAATTACAGCTGAATACACATTTTCCTTCTTGTAGATAACATTTGGTTTTAAAACGCTGTATGGCAGCTTCTCTTTGGGAAGCCATTATTGAAGTGGAAACTCCCCCCGAAAATTGAATAACAACATTGACTGCTGACTTCCCTGTTTTTTGCAACAAAAGTGAGTCAGTGCTTTTCATCCTTTCCATCAAAACAATGTGATGCATTCTCCGTGTTTTTATAAAAGCGTTTTGCTGCTATAATTGGTGTGGTTTGGTACCTATATTTTTATTATCTAAATCATTCCAGGTCTTCAAGCACATGAAACACACATGGCCAACATAGTGTAGAGTTTAAAAGGGATTCAAGTGTAAATAAGTAAGTCAAGAATTCATTTAGGGTAGAGTATAATAATAAAAATAAATATTTGTAGATAGGAGATTAAGCGAAATTCTCCCCTTGTCATTTCGGTGATCCCCAGTTCGATGTCCTGATGAGAACTCAATTTTTCCAAAATATTTGAGGGTTCGAAAAGCATCGGGATTCAAGTATAAATAATGATACCCAGTTCCATGTCCTGATGAGAACCACATTTTTCCAAAATATTTGTGGGTTAGAAATTCATCAACAAGTTTACATCTACCAGAGAGGTGTTTCACTGTTCTTGAAAAAGAATGTTGGCTTCATGGGAACCTTTATTGATGCACAATCTGATTGATTTGTGTTTGAAGGTCCCATAAAAAAACCTAATTCTAAAAAAGAGATTCTCTTTCCCTCTGGTATTTATAAAAATAACTGTATGGACTGGGATTCAATTATGTAAAGCGTTAAAGTCAGTCACAACACATAGGTTGGTTTTTGCATAAATTTTTTAAGCATGTCCTAGTTATGTAAATTATTGATTTGTATATCTGTTTGGAAAGGTGTCGATATGTTCATGTCTACTGCATTGTCTCAATAGGTGTGACAGATATTGGTTGTATTGTTGAATTGCATATATGTGCAATTCAACAATACAACCAATATCTGTCTCTAAATTCTGTCTCTAAATTCCCAGAATCACATGTTATTCCTTTTTATTATTTCATAACCATCTGTTATAGGATGGTTATGGAAAAAAATAAAATAATAACACACGTTTATGTAAATTTACAGATGTGATCAGAAAAAAAGTTATATATTAAGTTGTGTCACTACTGACTTTTTGGTGGGATTTTTATAAACCTCTAAAGGTGGCATTTTCAAAACTGTGACTTAAAATGTGACTTTACCATTAAAGAGGGTTTCAAATTGCAATTCCCCAGACACCAAACATGACATTCCTACCTCCTCTGGTCCAGAAATTATCATGTGTTGAATGTAATAAGGTAACTCAATGGCTGTCTAGAGCCTACCCAAATGGTGGCTTATATGTATTAAAAAGGAAGGTTCAGGCCTGACAAAAAGTTTATTTTGCCTGATCAACATGGCAGTGTATAAATGCACAAATAGGCTGCAATGGCAGTCCTGAGACATTTTTAAAATGCTACCTAAGTGGGTGGCACAATGAGTGCTGCATTTCCACTAGTAGCATTTCATTTACAGGCCATGGGACTTGTAGTACCACTTTACTAAGGACTTACAAGTAAATTAAATGTGTCAAGTTGCGATGAGCCAATTTCACCATGTTTAAAGAGCGAGCATACAAGCACTTTAGCACTAGTTAGCAGTGGTAAAGTGCGCAGATCCTAAAAGCCAACAATTAACGGGTTCACAGAACAGGAGGGGTGGAGGCAAAAGGCTTTGGGGGTGACCCTGCAGACCGGGCCAAGTACAACAATGATGCAAGCTAGCACAGTGAATGTTCTATCCAAAGCTAACACTGGCCCTTTAAATTTGTCTCCCATTGTCTCCTCAGCCTTTCATCCCTCCTTTAAATTTGATAAAATTGGTGACTTTGAGTTAGTATGAATACTCCTCCCCCCGCAATCATGTATCCTTCCTGACTTGGATGCAAATGAGCTTATTAGAGTTGGCCAGAAGCCCAGTGCTACTTAAGAGATTTCCCCTTCCTTCCATGTTTATGAGGTTAAAAACACATGTTGCTCGAATATGAATTTATCTTGAAATAACAAAAGACAAGAGATGTTTGGCAAAACAGGTACAGTTGGTTTAATTAAATGCTGCGGCCGGGAGCACAGTCACAGAAACGGGTCTGAGAACTGACTTAAAGTACAATCAAGCTGAGCGCTGTTTTATTCAATCTTTCAGTATCATAAAAATACTTCAGGTGAACCTTGTTTGGTGAACAAATGTGGGCCTTGTCTGTGGAGCCATAAATAAGGCTCCTGATAACAAATGCAGGTGGGCCTCAACCTTGCATGGACACAATGTGGGCCAGTGGGTAAATTCTCCAGCTGTCCATCATGAGGGGCACGTGATCACTGTATTTGCTGTGTTCAATTGGCTATGTGTTCCTAACTTTGTGTGGCATCTGGCTTTCTGATGTTTTGGGAATGCGCGTACCCCCTTCGGCCATGTGTTCATTTATTGGGGCCAATCTCCCTTGACCACTGTTTTATTGCTGCTCTTATCTGGAGTATGGACCTGAGTTTCCTGTTAACGCGTTTGTCTGCCAGCTACATGCAACCCCATTCGTGACCTGTCAATCAGTTACATCAGGCATATGGCTGCAGTGCCTGCCTGACCATGTATTTCTGAGACGAGTTGGTGGAAAGTTCATGACAGGTGAATTTGTGAATAGTGATGTGCTTTTGCACGTATATGTGAGTGTGTTGTTATAAACATTGGCATTGATGTTATCAATAATAACACACACAACAGTTACTATGAAGTGAAAGTTCTGGACAGTTGCCCAGAATATTATCAGGACATTTTCAGCATTATTCATAGGGTGGTAACAGAAAAATAAAGGTGATAAATTGTTTAAGAGCTTAAATATGTTAAATGGTAGGTGGGATAGGAAAAGGGGAGTAATTACGACACAGTTAATGTTTTGGCCAGCTAGAGTGAGCATGTCATTTGGGAACACATGCGATGTAAATGCTTGAGCATAAGATTTTAAGCCACTGCATATGAAGTCTATGAACAGACAAAACCACTCATAATAAATCAGTTCAACTCTGCCCCAAAGGAAGTAATCAAGCCCAAGCCTTTAGCAAACAGTCTTCTTTTTTAAATATGTGTTCACAGGAGCCCTGTCACATCTACTGGGCTTGGGACATCAACAGTGGAATATACAGGATACACCAGTGTGGAAATGATGGAGGAAATAAACTAACCAGTATTTACAGGATTTCAGATAATCCTGCACTAAAAGAAGCTCCTCTCTGCACAGAAATTAAAATTCTGGAACATCCACCCACTATACATTTACAAATAACTAACAGCCATCTAGAAGCAAAACAACCAGGCAGTTCCCAAACGCTAGATCACTCAGGGCTAAGCGAGAAGACTTAATGGGAAGTATAAACAATCACTGATATTAGCTTCCACCTTCATTCACTTTCTTGCATAAGAACTACTACAACATAGCTATAAAACTGTTGGACAACAGCTTTGACCCTCATTAAGACCCCAAGCCCATCACACATAGGAAACCAACCCGACCATAGGCAGGGCTAGGTATACACACCTGCTCAGCACCAGGATACCCTTGAGGGGGATAGTACGCTTTACAAATACACATGGCATAACACTTTAAGCCAGCACGCTACCAATAATACATCATAGGCTAAGTAATTTGTTTACTTGACCAGCCAGAGAGAGCAGTAGACCCTTGTGAGAGGTGTGAAGGTATATAAATGCTACAATACAATAATACAATATTTAAAATATATTTTGCTAAAGTCAAACCCCGGATATAATGGGGGCCTGCTGTGGCACTTATATTCTACCCATCCAGTCAGATAAATTGAAATTTAGGTAACGTTCATAAGTGTTTCAAATAAGAAGGGCGCCAGGCAAAAAAAGTGGGTGCAATCCTTAACGAGAAGACAGTGATGGCTCTATGAGTTACAGATACATGGTCCTGCTTCTTCAAGCCCTTGGCTAATGTGCTGCATGGCTGCCTGCATTCTTCCCAAAAGAAGACACACGTGTACAAAATGAATACGTTTGCTATCTAAGACAAAAAAAGCTGGGTGGCCGGAGTTAAATCAATACACTCTTAGCCCCAATTATGTACAACACGCATAAATCATTTTTTTCTGGTGCTAACACAAGACACAGCCTCACTGGGAGACCTGACGTTTGGTGTGTTTTCCCCCTGTCTTTTTTGCTTCTGGCCTCCTTTTTTTGACTGTGTGCTGCATTTTGTTTTTGCTGATTTTAGGACTCTGGGCACACTTTACCACTGCTGAACAGTGCTAAAGTGCAAGTGCTCTCTGTGTAAAATGTATCTGTAATTGGTTTATCCATGATTGGCATACTTGATTTATCACTAAGTCCCTAGTAAAGAGCACCAGGTGTGCCCTGGGTCTGTAAATCAAGTGAGGCTGAGGAATCCTGCAGGACTGATTATGCCTCCTACATGAGTAGCCCTGCAGGCATGTATGAGACCTGCCATCACAGTGTCTGTGTATGCAGTTTTAAACTGCTGTGTCGACCTGGCAAGTGCAACCACTTGCCAAACCAGAACCATCCTTTTTCTGCATATAAGGCACCCCTGGGGTAAGCCCGAGGTAGCCTCATGAAAGGGTGCTGTGTATTTCAAAGGTAGGACATATACTGGTGTGTTTTACATGTCCTAATAGTAAAATACTACTGATTTAATATTTCTCTATTGCAAGGGCTATCCCTCCCATAGGCTAGCATTGGAGCTGCCTTGTGACAGCTTACAAGTGTAACTTTCAATTGGTAAGAGATAGAGATTGGGAGTTTGGGGTCCCTGAACTCACACTTTAACAATACATCTTTAGTGAAGTGTGTTTTTAAATTGCGTGTTTGAAAATGCCCATTTTAGAAGGTGGGCATTTTCTTCCTTTACCATTCTGTTCCTGTGCACTCCACATCTGAGGGAGGGTGACAGTTGGGCTGTTTGTATATTCACTCTAGACAGTAAAACAAAGGGAGCTGGTGTGTGCCCTGCATATCCTGATGGTCATCACCTGGCTGACGGGTCTTCCTGAGCTAGAGAGATGGGAGGAGTTGTCACTAACAGCTGAATGGGGCTGTGCCTGTTCTCACACAACGTTGCCTCCACCCCTTGAGGTTGAAGAACCAGCGCCTTATGGGCCTGGCGGCGCAGGGTACGCCTTAATCTCCTGATTTCACCTGCTTTGTTGAACAGAGACACAGGACACTCTGTTGAATGTAGAAGATCAGGTTTATTAACTGCAGCTAAGTACAGTTGTCCCAGAAGTACACCCGGTATGTTCTTAGGAGACTGCCACTTTACTCCATGGCGCACAATCTTTTATAGCACATAAATTCACCAAGAACACACCCAATGCATACATGTTTAGCCAATGGGAAGAGTTTGAAAACAAGATATAACCAATGAGAAAAGTTTGAAAACAAGATATCAAGTAACCCAGATAAACCTCTCTTACAACTGTTTTTGTCACCCCTCCCCACAAGTTAATCAGTGGTTGTGTCTACAACTCAACTTGCAGGTGGCAGGACACATTTGTATGCTTTGGAGGACAGTTGTGAAATGAGAGAATACAAGTAGAGAATAGCGAAGGCCAGAAGATAAGATAAAGTCAGGAAAGAATGGTGCAAACCAACAGATAGTTGAAACAGGGATCAGTTGGACCAGACGGGGATTAGTGGACTCAGCCAGTCCCTGACATCAGTCTTGTAAACAGAGGAGGTTATTTTGACACGTCGCAGTGAGATCAGCAGAAAAACTTCATTCATTGTGCTGCCTGAGTGAGGGCAACACAAAATGGCGGTGGAACACAAAATGGTGGCTGAATATAAGCGAGATCGAAAATCGAATTTCCTCAAGGTGTGTCCAGAGCCAGGTCAAGAAAATGCAAGGTCTTGTGCACTGCAAAGACTTTACTTTGAATTTAGCCTACTTCAAAGGCAAAAACTGGTATAAGTATTAGAGCTGTGATATCAAAACTTCGGAACACTTCTGAACTAAAGGACATTCCCCCAGGAAGAAGAGCTGGATGATGTAGGAGGGACTAACATTCTGCTGGTTGCTTTGTTGTGCTGGACTTCTGCCAGCTGCTTCTGTCCTGGGTGTGAAAGGACTGGACTTTAATTTCTACATCCTGCTGCCAAGATATTCCAAGGGGTTGTGTGTGCTTTCAGCGGGAAAAATAGGCACCGGCAATAAAAATGAGTGACGAGGAATGTGCAGTGAGGGAGCAAGAAGCTCTAAAAATCTTTGAGGAAAATGCTCTACCGACACAAAATACGAGGGGAGCAGCGGCACCAAAAGTGAGCAGCGATATAGCTAGACAATTACAGGTGTATGAAAAACTAAAGAAAAGGGAGATCTCACGTTGGTGGGAAGTGGCATCCCTGCGACAGTATCTACAGGTGGGACGGGTGCCTCGTGGACTGTGTATAATGATCACCCCGACATATGAAAATCCTCAGGTAGAAATGCTCAGTGAATGGGCGGACAACAGTGCAGCTAGCGAGAACAATATGATTCGCATCTTAGTAAAATATGCGGAAAAAGAGCGCCTGGAAGTGGTTACCAAATTAAAGGAACTGAACGATATCTTGGAGAAAAATGATGATAAGGCCAAAGTGAGTAAGTTTAAAAGTGATTTAAAAAGCAGGTTGGAAAAATATGAAAGACGTATCAAAGATAGGAAAGCCACAAAATTCTTGAGAGATCGTATAGATTACGAATCAGGACGGATCTATACATTTGCCAGAAAATTCAATTTGGAGAGGCGACAGAAGATTTATAGTGGCCAAGTAGACCACCAGGAGAATGTGAAAGTGAAGTCAGCTCAGACACAGGCTCGGAACAGGAACCAGAAGAGCAGAGCAATAGAGGGGTGCGAGATGTGAGGTTAGCTCTAACTGAGGAATTCCGTTTTATGCTTCTGGAACAACAGACAGACCATCGCATGACAAGAGGACGCGGGAGAGGAAGAGGCCAAGGAAGAGGAAACAAAGAAGAAGAGGCGAGGGATATAGGAGGAGTACAAGATTGGCAAGCAAAAAGATCGCTGCGTTCCAATACGAAGAAACAAAACAAGAAGTAATGGACAATACAACGGTGATTAATTTGAGCAATATGAAGCTAACGGAAGACGAAGAATCAATTCTGAAATTAGGTATGTCCTTCTGCAGCAGTAATGAATATAATTACCCCAGTAACAGAATGGACCTATATCGCTTCATTAGGAAGCTCAAATTGTCGAAAATGCATTTGAACCAACGCAATATCAATCGAGCACCACAAGAAAGAGCACTAGAACCCTCTAATGATTAAGCCTCCCTGAATATAAATGACATACCCACTCTGACAGATATAATCTCACTGGCTAGTGAAGATAACCCACGAGAAAATGAGGAACAATCAATGCTGTTTATTGTAGGGATGAATCAAGAAGATCATACCCCATTTCGACCACCATCTAGATTTTTGCCCCAATCTATAAGAGACAACCTCGACATTTTTGGGGAAAATGTAACCAAGGACATGAAACAACTATATGTTGCGGTAAACCAGAAGAAAAAGAAAATGTGTCCAAAAAAAGCACTTTTCCACAAGACAGTGAATAAACTCCAGAAAGAAGACGGAGTACTGATTAAACCCTCGGATAAGGGAGGGAACATTGTTTTATGGGGTAGGGAACTGTATAAAAAAGAGGCCCTCAATCAATTGAACAATAATAACTGTTACATCCGGATAAATATGAAGGAATATGAAAGAATGAAAGAACTATTCTTCATGAGGCTGGATGTGTGGAAGGGCAAAGGCTTATTGAGCTGGGATGAATATAAATTTATTAAAAGAGTTAAACCAACGATCCCGGTGTTCTATATGCTCCCCAAGGTGCATAAGAGTCTCACCAGTCTACCAGGGAGACCAATTATCTCATCTTGTGGGAGCTTATTTGAGAACGCATCACGCTACATAGATTACTTTTTAAATCCGATTGTAAAATCATTGTCTTCATACATCAAAGACTCAACAGATTTTTTAAAGTGTATCTTTGACATACAATGGGATGCGGAGACCATGTTATTATTGACACTCGATATTGCAACACTGTACACCAGTATAAGACACATAGATGGTTTAAAGGCAACTGAATATTTCCTAAATAGAAGACCAATTCGACTCGTGGAACACAACAAAATGATTTTAGAATTAATGGAATGGTGTCTTACAAAGAATATTTTTTTGTTTAATGATGAACTCTTTCAGCAGGAACAAGGGACTGCGATGGGCACCTGTTTCGCCCCCAGTTATGCGAATTTACATCTTGGCTGGTGGGAGGAACAGGTGCTCAGAGGCAGTCCATTGGAGCACTGGTCAGAACACATACTACTGTGGGTTAGATTTATTGATGATGTCTTCGTGCTGTGGCAGGGCACGGAGACAGATGTAGAATTATTCATCAAAGACCTGAACCGGAACTCAATCAATTTAGAGTTTGTAGGTCACCACAGCAGAGTCACTATAGACTTTTTGGACATCCGGGTCAAACCGGTGAGAGGGAAGTTGGAGACCTCAGTGTTCCGTAAGGCTACCGCCGGAAATACAGTGCTCCATGCAGGAAGTGCCCATCCATCTGCATTAATTAGGAGCATCCCCTTTGGGGAGTTCTTTAGGGCAAGGAGAGCATGCAGTAATCAGGACGAGTATGATAAAATTGAGAATGAGATGACCTGCAGGTTCATCCAAAGAGGATATTCTCCAGCTGTAATAAAGGGGGCCTCATCTAAGGCAAGGAACCTATGCAGACAGAAAATCCTGTTTGAACCATCAAGAACGAAACAGAGGAAAATACGGAGAGAGGAGAATAAAAACCATATCAATTCTAGATTCATAACAACGTTCAATGAAAAGCAGAAAGAAATAAGATCTATTTTAAATAAACATTGGCATCTAGTGAGAAATGATCCCGCGTTAGGCTCTAAAATGAAGAAACATCCTGACATCACCTATAAGAGATCAAAATCATTGAAAGACTTGGTTGTAAGGAGCGAATATCAGGAAGTAAAAGGGCGAGCTCCCACCTGGTTACATCAGAAACCAGGTTTTAAAAAATGCCCAAAATGCAAAGCGTGCCAGCATGGCGTAAATTGCACTGACTTTAAAACATTTTTTTATAAAACCATTGTTATTAAGAGTTTTTTGACCTGTAAATCTAGCTATGTTGTTTACTTGTTACGATGCCCCTGTCCGAAAGTATATATAGGGAGTACAACCCTTCCTGTATATAAATGAATTTTACAGCATAGGAGGGCAATCGTAAACCAAGACAGAACATATCCTATAGCACGACACTTTGAGACCCATCATCAAAGTAACCCGATATTCTTACAATATTCCTGTATAGCTGAAGTCCCGAGGAAAAAGAGGGGAGGGGACAGGGAAAAGGAATTAAAGAGATTGGAAACATATTTCATCCTAGAATTTAATTGCAAAGAACCACAAGGGCTAAATGTGGATGAGGATCTCTACACATGTCTGTCTTGAAATACTCAAAGAGGAATAGAGAATAGGAAACTGCACACATGGTAAACCATTGATGATATGGTGTTTTTTTCTTTTCTTGCCCTTCTTGTTTTTAATGGTGAAAAGTTGTCAACATAGAGGTGAATTCAACATGAACAACCGCTCTGCTGAAAAAAATCTCAAATATGGTCTTAATATTTGTAAATATGTTTGTATGTGTGGTAACAATCCCTATTTTGTTTTATTTAATTGTGCCGGGTTGAAGGAAGTAAATAGGCATCTTATTTGATAAATGCCTAAGTTTACATAAGCACTTGCACTTTAAATGTGTCATGATAATCATCATTAGGAGAAACTGTTTTGATTATTTAATTTTTCTACAGAATGTATAAAAAAATGGCTTTGGTTTTGTTTCAATAGGAGAAAACCATAATATGCTATATATACCAATTATTTGTACATAGTAAAATGGGGATCTTTTGCGTAATTTGCACAACAAGCACTAGCACTTTAAATTGCCAATTGTTATAACGAAATGAGAAAGGCACTTGCCGAATATGTTCGTTAAGAACAAATATAATTTGCACTTGCACTTTGAAAAAATCCTAAATTTTATAGAAATGTATGGATATCTCTGACCATAATTGACTATTAAGAATGTGTGCAAGGAAAGGTATTCCTGCGGTATAAAGAATAGTTGTAATTATTGGGTCGCTGAAAAAATATTTCTTCTCTCTTCTCTCCCTCTTTGAAAATATACAGAGAAGTAACACACTCTAACTTGAGAGAGGGGAGTAGGCATAATGTGCAATAGAAAAACATGTTAAAGGAATAGGAACGAACATGTTAAGAAATGGCGGCCAAAGTGCATCAAGAAGAGCCTGTGATTTAATATGTTGAGTCCCTCTTTGATGTCATTCACCACTTGATGTGTATTTTATTGACAAAAAAATGGTGCACAAACATCGTGACCAAGGCAGCGTGAGTCTGCCGAAACGCGTTGATGTTACACCTCGTTCATTAAAATAAAGACCGAGTGCCCAGTTTTAACTTTGGAGTGCTGGATGTTTATTTCACAGAAGAAATACACCTATAATTGAATATATATATTTATATATATATATATATATATATATATATATATATATATTCACTGAAAAAACCATAGGTTTTACAGACGTTATAGTTAGGAATTAGCATTTAAAAAATCTTTGAAATTCACTAAAAACCATAGGTTTCAGGGACGTTATAGTTAGTTGGACATTTGACTCATATAAAACCAGAGAAATTCGCCCGTTATAGTTAGTTGAGCTAACTATAACTCGCGCGCCCGCAATGTACTGGTGATTATGTCACATATTACATCACTCATGACATGGTCACTGACATCACTGATGACATCACTGATGACATCTCAAATGACATCACTGATGACATCACTGATGACATCATCCAGTGAATGTGTGTATCTGTAAAGTTTAAATATTTTTCATATATATCTATGCCAAGGTGTATTGAAGAATGAGTGGATTTACAAGTGCCTGAATGGATTATTTAATAGGTGCATGACTGACTGTATAAGTGAGTGATTGAATGTATCTTACTAAATGCATGGGTTAGTGACTAAACTGTGTAAAAGTCTGTATTAGTCTCTCAGTTGGTGTGTAAGCGGCTGCATGGGTTGGTGAGTAGCTACATGAGTGTCTATATGGATTATTGATTTGCTGTCTGAGTATCTGTATGGCTGCCTGAGTGTCTGTGTGAGTGGGTGTGAGTGTGTGTGACTCTGTGCATAGATGTCTGAGTGGGTGATTCACTGGTTGTATGGATTCAAAAGTGCATCTTGGAAGGGCTGTATGGGTGAGTTAATGTGTGTCTGGGTGTGTTGGTGAGTGAATGAATGTCTCAGTGGTATATGTGTTGAGAAACTACATATGTTTTAAGGCAGTATACATGAGTGTTGGAGTATATGAATGACTTTACGTGAGAGTAAGTTATTTGAAGAGTGGGTGTATAAATGAGTGTCTGCTTGTATCAGTGATTGTATAACAAAGTAAGTATGTGTTAGTATCTGCATAAATAAGTGATGTGGTGTGTGTATAAATAACAGAGTTGGTGTGCATAACTATATACATATGTAAATGGGTATGTAATTGATTCTTTGCATGACTACGTGTAACTCTATGGATGAATGGTGGAGTCTGACTGTATGTATAGGTGTATGAGTGCATATTACAGTACTGTTATGATGAGTAACTGCATGTATAAGTGACTGGATGTATGTGTAGACCTAGGAAATAGTGGGTGGTATGTAGTATCTGGCATTGTTGTGTGTATGGTTCCAAAAATAGTAGTCTGTATTTTAGAGTGCGTGTATCAAAGTTTATATTAGGGCATCAGTATGTGCATCAGATTATCACGTAGATGATGTCATCAGTGATGTCATGAGTGATGTAATTTGAGATGTCATCAGTGATGTCATCAGTGATGTCACTGACCATGTCATGAGTGATGTAATATGTGACGTCATCACTAGTGCATTGCAGGCACGCGAGTTATAGTTATCTCAACTAACTATAACGGGCAAATTTCTCTGGTTTTAAATGAGTCAAATCTCCAACATACTATAACGTCCCTGAAACCTATGGTTTTTCAGTGAATTTCAAAGGTTTTTTAAATGCTAATTCCTAACTATAACGTCTGTAAGACCTTTGTTTTTTTCAGTGGATTTCGAAGGTTTTCTAAATGTTAATTTCATATTTTAATATTTGTAAAACCTATATTATTTCTATTTTTTTGTAATATTTTGGAACTCTATTATCCTTTTTTTTTACTTTTAAAAATTATGTAATGTTTTATATCTTCAAAAAAAAGTATGTATATATAGTCCCGTACCGGTTGTGTACCAAGCTCCATCAGCACATGAATCCTATCTGCCATATTGCTAAACTCGTAAATGATGCGCATTTCGGATCCGACGGGTTCGTGGCACCGCGTCCCGCATAACATCATATACGTATGAGGTCGCGACAGCTGCTACTTTGGTATGCGACACGTACGCAGTACCAAGCCACGTGTTACGTCATGTACGTATGGGGTCACGCCCGCTGCGCGTTGCGTATGCGACGAGTCCACGCTGCCAGGCCCTCTGTTACGTCATAGACGTATGGTGTCGCGCCGGGTACGCCATTCTCTCCTTTTTTTTATGTCTCAAACCTATATCTAAATAAATTTAAAGTGTATATGAGAGCAAGCGATAATCTAAAATGTTTTAAACATTTATATATTTCTAACTGTAATAAACTTATATTATGGTAAATATATTTTCTCAAAATCGCGTCCGGTTCGTCCTCCTTGCGCGCTCGGTGTGCGATTGCCATGTGACCTTAAAAAAAAGCATTTGATTGGTGCATAACATTTCCCATTGTAACAGTTGGAGGACCCCACCCATTTTAGTCATTCTCTCTACAGCGTTTGATGAGAGACATCTCTTCTGCTCAGAGAGCTTTTTTGAAAAGTTTTTTGCTGTGTACACATATTTTATACTACACACAACATGCAACGATCATCTTGATCAATATTCATGGTCTGTACCGTAGCCTTACACCTGTGATAGCCATGCACCTAAAAGTTACCTAACCGGAGTTTTCCCCACTGCCAGAGGTAACATGGTTGCATATGCTGTCCACAGCACAATGTAATGTGGTACGGACCAGGGGCAGTATCATGCAAAGATAATGAACACACGGACACAGATAGATAGTTGAAGTGGGTACGGACACGTGCGCTCGACTCCTCTTTATGACCAGGGTCACATATCCAGTGAAGTCTGTGCTGAATGCGTGTGGGGTGAGTGTAAACCAGCCCTCAGGGAATGGTTGCTGCTAGCATCAACTACAACAGTAATCATTGGATCACACACAGAGATTCACTAATAAAAGGGTCAATAGTTTGTGCTGCAGTAAGGTAGGGACAGTAGATGTGAAATAACACACAAAATATTCTATTGTAAAAGAACCATAACTTGTGGTATACTGAGATACAGGCAGTAGATCTGAAATAATACACAAAAAGATTGTATCATAAAGGGTCCATCAGTTCTAGTGCACTCAGATAGCCACATCAAAAGCATTCAGCATGTGCACAGCCAGCAATGATCTGTGCTGCGGGCGGGCCGTACTAGGAGCAATGTCTGTTGCCTACAGGACTGCATCATCTGCAATAGCAACTCAATCTGAATTGTGAACACTGCTGTCTACAGTGTAGGCCAGACAGAGCGGTCAGCAAGGGCCCACAGCCATGTGGCGTTGACTTGAGCTGTTTTGTTTGCAGTACACAAAGCAACAAAATGCGTGTGAGGAGCCTGCGATGATGCGTCTGCATAGTGCACACTGGAGCAATGTCTTTTGCCTACAGGACTGCGTCATCTACAATAGCGACTAGATCTGAATTGTGAACACTGCTGTCTGCAGTGTAAATTGAAGGCAGTAGTCAGCACAAACATCCATGAATACTTTTTCTCACTTCCTCTTGACAAAATACAACAACATAACTTACAAAAAACTCTGCAATAAATAAATCAAAACAATTCGAATTGTGACCTCTGCTGTCCACAGAGTAGACTGTTATTCCGTGTTCTTTACCACTACCAAGAAGAATTTGGTCATTGTACTAAACCTATAACTCATCTAAAAAAAGTTCTTCAATCAAGTATACTAAAAGGATATTGAGTATATTTCAATAGACGTTGTAGTTAGCTGCCTACTGAAATCTGTAATTTAACAATCACCACTTGGTCTGAATTGTGAGCCCTGCTGACCGCAGTGTAGGCCAGAGGCAGTGGTCATTAATGTCTCAAAGCCATGTGCCATTGGATTCGGAAGCACGGAGTTGGTTGCACCTGATCAGAGGGGGTACACAGAAATCATCACAGACTTTAACTTCTGACATCCTCAATCATAGACTCAAGACCACGATTCACTGTTCGGACCTGCTGTACCGCGGTGTACTCCAACGACTGCAGTCAGCCAAGCCCAATAATCATGTGCAGCAGTTAGCTACGGAAGCACTGAGTGTGATGCACCTCAATGGAGGGAGTTCTGTGAAAACAAAGCAGCAGGTAATATCGGACATTGTCCATTGTGGGATCAAGACACCATTCCAGTGTTGGGACCTAGAGTCGGTTGCACCTGGTCGAAGGGAGTACCTTCATCTCCACTCTCAGATGCAGTTCTAACATTATCCATTGTGGGATCAAGACACCGTTCCACTGTTGGGACCTAGAGTTGGTTGCACCTGGTCGAAGGCAGTACCTTCATCTCCACTCTCAGATGCAGTTCTAACATCGTCCATTGTGGGATTAAGACACCGTTCCACTGTTGGTACCTGTTGGACTACTGTGTTAGTAGTATACACAGCACACCACGGTGCTGGGCCTCAGGCTGGGCGCTGTGTGCCTTTGTCGCGGTAGCCAGAGTTGATCTCAGAAGCCTTCCCAGCTCACAGACCTCGTCCCAGGAGCTTCCGCTGGCACGTGGTGGGCCCTCTTTCACATACGACGGTGTCGAAAGGTGAACTGTGGGGCATGTGTGCGTCGCAGTGGCCATGACGGTTTCTGTGTACCAGCAGGCTGAGAGCATCATTCACGCACCCACCTTCGCTCACGGCATCAGCCTTGTGGCGGTGTAAGCTGCGCAGACCTGGCAGACACGTTCGCCATTCCAGAAGACAGCCATACCCAGAGAAACGTGCCTTTTATTCATATCCCTACGCTAGCCTTGGTACACCGAGCCAGCCCACTACGCTAAAGATTTTGGAGGGAGGGGGCACGTACGCGCTATGTTTTCGTAATCTTCCCTACTGACTGTACTATCATAGTTGCATCCACTGTCCACTTCACTCAATAGACCATCAGTGTATTTTGACATGTACATGTCTGTACTCTGCATACTCAAGTCTCTCCGGCACATCCCCTCAACACTTTGCATTGTATACTTTTATAATCGAGCATCACTTGCCACCTTCGCACAAACTTTGCTCCCATCTCTCCCCGCATTTTGCATTGTGTGGCAGAGGTGCCATGCCATGTTTGGTGTGTGTACATGGCTAGCCACGGTTCCCACAGTCCATAGTGTTGTTGTGTCTGCTAGGTATACATGTTGTTTGTCATGTTGCATGTGATTATATAAGGTAGCGCGTTTATTCACGAGCAGTGGTTTCTCCCATTTACATATCGCTGTTTTAAAGAGGATACAGGAGTTTTTCTCACAGGTGAAAAGTGCGACCACAATGGCAGTCGTTCATTACTATGCAAGAATGTCCAACTACATGACGCTTCTTAGCTTACAGCCCCCAATCGTGCATGGTTTCTTAAAAGCACGCCAGCTCCCACAATCAGACCAACATTCACACAGCTTTCTAACAGCAGTTATCCGGTTCTTAATAACATAGACTGCTACGGAATGTGAGCTGGCATACCGTATGCCCTTACTGTTTAAAACCGAGTAACTTCCTGTGGCAATGTCTATTCCCACCCACACAAAGTAACTCCCACAGTTCAACTTGGCCTTCAATACCTACCTTGAAAACAGATTTCATTAAACTGAGAACACTGAAAGCGCTTTTGTTTCAAACAGAAGTGTCCCTCACTTCTGCAAAAGAAATGTATCGACTGCAGATAGCACGAACTTCAAGTAAAATACAGTCCCTTTTAAATACTAACCTCCCATTACACTTTGTGAATTGTTACACAATTTTCAACACATCTGACACTCAAGGTCTGGCATATTTTTTTAACACATCTCCTCCGGCCTTGTCACAGGCTTTCAAACTGTTTTAGGTATAATACCAGACTTCATCCATTCTATCATCTCTGGAATAACAGGAACAGTGCCCATAATTCTCGCTCTGTTTGCGGCCATCCTACTAAAATTTTTGCTTGTAAAAAATGTCTGAGCTCCCTGTGGTAACAATGATGTCCGACAGAATACGCCTCTATGCGAAGCTACATCAATACCGTGAAAAAATGGAACAACTTTTCGGCTGCCTGCATCTATCTATTATCGGAGCCAGCTGCAAGATGACATTTATTTACACATATGCAATCTGCGTGCAACCATATTTTTATTGCAAAAATTGTCCATTCGACTGGCGAATGGATCTATGCCTTGCCAACATCCCAACAATTGCTCCCGATATCTAGCAGGTAATGGAGTATCTTGAAAACCATGAACTTGATTATTCGGGCAGTGGAGCAATGGTGGATGCAACGCAAAAAGGTATCCTGGTGGAATGGGATTTCTGCGCAGCCGCAAAAGATCTCCTGCAACGTGCGACCTTTGACAACATCACAGATTGCCTGCCAATTCAAATTGCCGCTCCAACATTCGAGGAACATTACTGTCCCTTCGAAGATATGAATTGGATCGCTTTGCTTTTCTCACACGATGGCAACAATCGCCTCTTGGAACATTACGCATCTCAAGCCGCTAATGAACTTCCGGACTGCAATCTCCAAGACTTGTGAGAAATTCACGTTATCCTTGGATTGATTTCTTCCAACTTTTTTACTTTTTCCTATAACATTTTTTATTAACTTCAATTGAACTATTTTCATATAATAACTTTCTAAGTATACTCAGGCACTTGAACTCTGTTTTCATTATTGCCCCTTACGTCTCCAGCCTAACCAGGGATGGGTGATGTATGGCCTATGCAAATACGCTATTTACTTGCTAAATTAGCCTAAACCTGACATCAATTTTGAAACCATGACTATTCTTTGTGCACACGTCTCTCTGCCTGCCTGTTATCCACAAAGCTCTTTCACACAAATTAGCTTCTCCTCATCCTCTGCTCACAAGCTGGCAATCAAGATCAAAAAACACGACATTGTTTAGGAACTAGTTGGCACAGTCTGGTAATCATATCCTACCTTTATTTTCATTAGAGAATTTACTGTAACATGTAATGTGCAATTCACTGATGCAGCAGCTTAGGTTTGAACAGCAGAAGCGGTTGGAGTTTGTCTCAGCTCGATGCCTTTGTTCTTGCACAAGAATGTTTTTTTGAAAGGGCTGAAGACAATAATGTATGGTTTGACGAGAAGGGTACCAAATGTGCTTCTGAGAAGCGCAATGTTTGTATTCCTGCTTAAAGTTCCGATGTGAGTAGAACTATTACCAATTCTGACACGCACCAGATTGAATCTACTGTAGAAGAGATTGCTGACTGTTCTGCTGTTGATAATTTTGTGTTATAAAAAAGGAGTACCAGGGTACCTAAGAAGTTTGATGATTACATTTTGGAAAATAAATATATTTTTTTCTTAAAGGATACATGTGGTAATCGTATCCTACCTTTATTTCATTATAGAATTTAAAGTCATTCATGTCTAACAGGCATTGTTTATGTCACATGGAACTTGAACATGTAATGTGGAATTCACTGATGCAGGAGCTTAGGTTTGAATACAGCAGAAGCGGTTGGAGTTTGCCTCAGCTGGATGCCTTAGCTCTTGTACCAGTGGGTCCATTTATGGCACTTAAATAAAGACACTTTTTATATAACTTGCAGACTCCATCGCTTTATTACACACAGCCACTTTCTTAGACACACCTGATTTCACCATTTGTCTTCTGTGGCATTACAACATTCTGCATTATATTCTTCACAATTATTTCCTTATTCCTGCTTGCTAAAACACTGCATTTGAGTCTTCACACCGGTAGGGGTGAGTAGTTTGTTTCCCACTCCCTGTACAGTATAAACTCATACTAACACTATTTACACAGGTATGCTACAGCGGCCAGTATCCTACAGCGCCCACAGCACATCACTTTACAGAAATCAGCTCACGGCTTAGGCTCACAGTTTGATCCCCGAGTCTTCAGACAGGTAGGAGTGATTAGTTTGCTTCCCACTCCGCTATAGTCTAAATGCATACTAACTCCACATGCACAGCTATGCTACAGTGCCCAGAGCACATCAGTTTACAGCGATCAGCTCACGGTTTAGGCGCACGGTTTCATCCCCGAGTGTACCGGTACCTCACCTCAGCACTATCTCACTCTGGGCAGAACAGCACTTTCACACCGGTTGGAGTACTTCGCTTCACACTCCCTGTATAGCACACCCTAACCAAACCACAGAGCTCACAGCGCTCCTACCCTCCTCTTTCCTACTTTGTTGCCCTGTTTTCCCCTTACTCGCTTCAAAGGAATCACAAAATGGCTGCCAACACTTCCTAGTTGCAACCGTTCGCAACCAATAACCAGCAAGCTCGTGCTTGTAACCCCTCAGCCAATCAGATGGCAGAATTCCCAAATATCGATATCTGTAAATCTTGACATTTCTCCAAAACTACTGAAAGGATTTAAACCAAATAAACAAAAGCGTGATTTCTAGACCAAGACCCTTCTCCCTGCCAAATTTGGGGTAATTCCGTTCACCCGTTCGACCTGTAGCCTTGTCTAAAGTTTCTTATGGAAGTTGCATGGAGAAAACATGTTTTGGGACCCCCTGTTTTCTTGCCCCCCCATCCTTGATGAATCACCCCCAAACTTTCAACATAGGAGCTGATATTAACAAAGAATTAGTTTGGAAAATGTCATAAAGATTCAACAAACGACACCAAAGTCATAAGTAAAAATAAAAATGCTCTTCCTATGGAAACTTGGTTCTAACTATAACTACCTACAGTAGGTAATATATATATATATATATATATATATATATATATATATATATATATATATATGGAACAAAACTTCTCTCAGGCTTCACCCCGAGTCCCAGGGTTCGTCGCAGCAAAGGAAAGCACGGCACCACAGAGAGTTCACCTTTAGTATTTATTCAGTCAAAATCTTCAAGGACACGCACAAAAGGACGGTCGACGCGTTTCGGCACTTAGCCTTCAACTGGACCATAGAGTCCTAATGTCCAGAATGTCTCTTTTAAAGCAACATTTTCAAATTAAGTAGTAGAAACTGAAGACATACTGGACATACATCGCAAAGTCAATCAAAATATATTATTTACAAGTAAATGAAAATATAAATCAATTTAGAATCACAGTAGTTCAAGCCACCATGGTGGTTATTTGTTGATGTAAATAAAGTTTTACAAAATTCATTACGATTAAACTCAGAGAGTTGTGAATTGATGAATGACAATCAAGGTAAAGTACCATTTGAAATAGACGTTTACATCGACTATGTGAGTTCATGAGTAAAGTACACATTATTGTCTAAATTCATTACGTTCCCACTTTTGAATCAAGAAGAGATTATATTGAATTAATTTCAGGTGAGTTTCATATATCTATACCAACAAGAAGTAAAAGGTTTAAGAAGAGATGCAATGAAAATAATGGACAACTGACAATTGTTGATCAAGCGTGGAAATATGTACAAGTGCAAAAGAGCAAAAAAGACCAAACAGATTGAAAGATGCCCATCATAAATTTTCAGTTTGAGAGCCATTACAGGTGCACATGTAATTCAGCATCCAAGTTATGTCCCAATGGGTTTTCGGTACCCATTAGTAGTATCAATCTTGACTCAGCTCTCCTCAAGGCAAGCATGCGATTTCCACCCCTTTCCCTTCAACTTGACAATTTTGATGCCAGAATATTTAAGCTGACTATTGTCACCCGAGTGGAAGTCATAGAAATGTTTTGCCATAGGGTATGTAAAGTTCTTATTCTTGATCGCACGCAGATGCTGTAGGATGCGAAGTTTAAGTTTATTGATCGTGCTACCTATATAATATTTCTGGCAAGGGCATTCCAGTCTGTAGACTACGTATTTTGATTCACAAGTGATATGGTCTTTAATCATTTCATGATGGCCATTCTGTAGTTGATAAGAGGTGATGTTCTTGCCATGTTCACATGCCTTACATTTTGGGCATTTCCAGAATCCAGGTGTGGTTAGCCAGGACTTGGTGATAGGTGGTTTAAATTCAAAGTGGCTTTGTGTTAGTATGTCTCCCAAAGAGGCTGTCTTCCGATAGGTAATTCTGGGTGTGGGAGGCAAGATTTTCTTCAAGGTTTCATCAAGCAGTAGTACTCCCCAATGTTTAGAGATCATTTTTTGTAGTGCATTGCTTTGATTGTTGAAATCGATAATGAGTCTCGTGATGTTGGCAGTGTCATCTTTGTGCCGACCCACTTGGAGTAATTCTACTCTATTTATGTTCTGTACCCTATTTACTGCTGTTTGAATCACTTCCAAGGGGTAACTATAACGTGTGTGAAACCTATGGTTTTTTCAGTGAATTTGTACGGTTTTTTAAATGCTAAGTTACTTTACGCCATTCGTGGCGTGCGCGCCCACTTAACGCAGTTCGTTCCGTGCGCGCACGGTGCGCTTCGCGCACCGTGCGTGCACAGTGAGCACGCGGTGCGCTTCGCGCACCGCGCGCCCACTTTACGCAGTTAGTGCCATGCACGCACGGTGGGCACGCGGTGCGCTACGCGCACCGCGTGCCCACGTTACGCTAGGTGGGCCATGTACGCACGATGCGCTTCGCGCACCGTGCGCACATTGAGGACATATGATGCACTTCGTTTTGAAAGGTAATATTAAAATTTTTCACACCTCTTATAAGCCATGCACAAATGGTGCCATTCGGGCACCATTTGCACACGGGGTGGGGAGAGTGTGGATAATTTTTTTTTTTTAATATTTTTTTACCGTACGCGTACGGTAAGCGTAATCGGCGAAATTAGCGAAAAAATAAAAATTCGGTTTTTGGCCTTGGGGGATCATTGGGGACTCCCACAATAAGGCTAGGTGTTTTGGAGCTGTCCAAACAGCCCCTTTACATGTTTTTCTGCTTTGTATTTTATTCCACACTCTCAGTGCGAGAGAGAAAATGGCGGCCGCCGCTTCCTGGTTTCGGCCGATTCGAATGTTTACTAAGATCTAAGAGCCAATCAGAATCGCGCTCGCGCACGCCACCGTACGCGTACGGTAAGCGTACCGTAAGCGCACCGTAAGCTGGCTCAGATATATATATTGATTTAAAGGCTATTTTCTCAGAATCTACTGAACAGATTTACACCAAACCTACAAAAGGCACTTCCTTGACCTGAGGACTACCTCTCTGCCAAATTTCTAGTAATTCTGTTCAGCGGTTCGGGCTGTAGCTGTGTCTAAAGGTCCTATGGAAAAATGCATGGGAAAAACGCGTTTTGGGACCCCCCTTTTATCTCAGCCCCCGCTTGACGAATCCCCCCGAGACTTTCAGGGTAGGAGCGGAGCGTAGCGCCCCACCTATTTTGAAAAATTCGCGAGGATTCATCGACCGGCGCCAAGGTTATTCAAAATAGAATGTTGCGGATTTCCTATGGAAACGTGGTCCTAACTATAACTACCTACTGGCGACCGCCAGTAGGTAATATATATATATATATATATATATATATATATATATATATATATATGCCGAGAACTGTTCCCAAATGCCACAGAACAGGAGGAGACACAGCGGGAATTTCAGGAAAGGGCTTTATTTCAAAAGAGCAGGCATGACGCGTTTCGGGCATTCCCTTTTTCAAATGCCAGCTCCAACATCGTTTCTCCCAACAGTCCCTTCAAAATACCTTCAGTCGTTCTGCCATTGGTGGCTTTCCAGGTGGGCCGGGCCTGAGTCTCAAACACACCTGCAGTTGCATCGGCGGACTGCAGTTCCCAAAATGCACTTCTCACTGCATATCAGGTGAGTACTCCACTCGGCTCCATCATATCCCTTTGCGGGTACTGGAAATTACTAAAAACGCTGTTTAAGCTCCGTGGGGAACGCTGCTGATGAAACACAATCCCTTCCTGAGTTCCCAAGACGCCTCAACCGCAAGAATCCACATTCAGCTCAGCCTGGAAAAACCGGACACAGTGCTCCTCTTTCCTTCGTGCAATCACGAACTGCAATAGGCAGTGGCATGAATTCTAAGCATGGTTGCGGTGGGTCAGGACTGTACCAATAACTTGGTTGTATAAAGAATGCCGAAGCTGCCTGATTAGTCTTGTCCTCTTGATAAGGCGGTTCTCCTCATGCGTGCCCAGGACATGCACGCACCATATGCCAAGAACTGTTCCCAAATGCCACAGAACAGGAGGAGACACAGCGGGAATTTCAGGAAAGGGCTTTATTTCAAAAGATATATATATATATATATATATATATATATATATATATATATATATATATATATATATATATATATATATATATATATATATATATATATATATATATATATATATATATATATATATCCAATCCACCTTCCGTAGTACCAGCCGGTACCACCAAAGACACGGACACGTATTTGCTGGTGAAAAAATGGTGCTCAGTTTATTCTTCAACGAACATAATTCGGTTCAGACGCGTTTCGACCGTCACAGCGGTCTTGATCACATGACTTGCTTACATCGAACGTGACTATTTAAAGGTGCAGCGTACCCAGTTGCGTCATTTCCTATGAACATAGACAAAATACTCAATCCGGCTGTTATTACAAATCCTGAAACGATATGTACGGACAAATCCTATGTAAATAATTGTAGGGCATTTCCAGAGATATAATACATACTAATATGCATTTTTTCATATATAAAATATGCCAGTCATTATTCTAAATACGATAGACAGTAACTCAATGCATAATGCTGTTTAGATTTCGCTAGGCCAATGACATAACTCAGATAGATATAAGGTGCTGATGTACTCATTATGCTATACATATTACAGTAGGTCATTATTACTCCCATAAATGGGAAACATACCCTTCTGAATATGTGCAAATCACGCATATCATGTGCAAATAATGCAATTTTTAGATATATGTGCAAATACAGCAAAATTGTGCAAATCCGCAATATAATGTGCAAAATTTGCAAGCATCAAACTAAATATTCTAAAATATCGTAAAAAGGACTGGATTCTCTCACAAAATCATCTGGATAGCTGTTTGAAAATAATGTGCCATACTAAGTCATATTTGGAAAAACGTACTGGGTATTACATATAATGCATATAAATATGATCAAAATTAAGACTCCATTTAGATCAAATAAAATTTCAACTCTCAGCCTAGAGGAAGCTGTATTACCAAATCACCCTTACCCTTGTGTAAAAATACATACTGTGATAAAACAAGTTTCAATGTAAAAAGATTCAGCAAAAGTCAAACATTATAAAATCCACAATGAAAGACATCAAAAACATATGAGCACATCAGAGCAAAATAGGGTAAAAATGAATCTAACAAGGACGACAGATAGTATGTTGCTATTTACTGTAAATAACCAATCTATTCATAAGAAATGGTGTAGGTCTTCCCCATTGTTCAAACCTCCTGGAATGCGTGTATCTAACTCTAATATGTATTTGCATTCCAACTGTCTCAGAGCTTTTTCCCGGTTTCCCCCTCTTTTAAACTTGGGTACTGAGTCTATAATAAAATAACTCAAGCAGCTAAGATTGTTATTATGGCAAGCTTTAAAATGCCTCGCTACCGGGTAAGCTGGATCAGAATTAACTATAGCCCTTAAGTGCTGGAAAATTCTATTGTACGCTTGCAGTTTAGTGCTCCCTACATATTTCAATTCACATGTGCATTGTAATACATACACCACATGGTCAGTGCGACATGTATAGTGTCCTTTCAGGCCTCTAGTTATATCACTGAAAGGTGTGGTGTATTGATTGGTATTTACTCCAAACTTGCATGCTCTGCAAGAGGAACATTTAAAAAATCCTTTTGAGGGGGTTAACCAAGTATTACTAGCTGATATTTCCGGACTACTGGATACTAGTTCATCCCTCATTGAAAATGCTCGTCTATATGTAATAGTAGGGTTCTTAGGAAGCACTGCTTTAAGGGTTAGATCCGTTAGAACAATGGGCCACTCATTAAAGATAATGTTCTTAATTTTTTTTTTTATATATATATATGTGTGTTTTTGTGTGTTTGCGTGTATATATATGTCTATATATATGTATATATATGTGTGTGTGTGTATATATATATATATTCAGTGAAAAAACCATAGGTTTCACACACGTTATAGTTAGGAATTAGCATTTAAAAAACCTTGCAAATTCAGTGAAAAAACCATAGGTTTCACACACGTTATAGTTAGCTGGACATTTCACTCGTAAAAAACCAATGAAATTTCCCCGTTATAGTTAGTTAAGCTAACTATAACTCGCGCGCCCGCAATGCACTGCTGATGACGTCACATATTACATCACTCATGACATGGTCAGTGACATCACTCATGACATCACTGATGACATCTCAAATGACATCACTGATGACATCACTGATGACATCATCCAGTGAATGTGTGTTTTTCTGAAAATTAAATATGTTTTATATATCTCAAGGTCGATGGAAGAATAAATGAGTATATAAGTGTCTAAATGGATGATTTGTTTTTGAAAAATTGATTGTATTACTGACTGATTAAGTGTATCTTATTGAATACATGGCTAAGTGAGTAATGTTTAAATGTGTAAATACCTGTATCAGTCTCTCACTTTGTGTATAAGTGGCTGCATGGGTTGGTGAGCAGCAACATGAGTGTCTATATAGGTTATTAGTTGGTTTTTTGAGTATCAGTATGAGTGTCTGAGTGTCTGTATGGTTCAGTGGGGGGTATTACGTAGTGCATAAGTGCATGAATGAGTGACTCACTGTTTGTATGTGTTGAAGACAGCATATGTGCAGGACTGTATGGGTGGAAGAGTGTGTGTATGGGTGTGTTAGTGAGTGAATGGCTGTCTCAATAGTGTCTCTATGAGTAACTACATATGTTTTAAACTAGTATATGTGACTATTGGTGTATATAAGTGAGTGTATGTGAGAGTGAGAGATTGAAAGAGTTCCTGTATGAATAAGTATGTGTTTCTATAAGTGATTGTTTAAAAGACTAAGTATGTGTAAGTTTCCGTAGAAGTAAGTGTGGTGGTGTGTGTATAACTGTATATGCAAGTAAATGGATGTTTGATTCTTTATTAGCATGAGTAACTATGTGTGTGAGTAACTCTATGGATGAGTGGCATTGTGTTACAGGATGTATAGGTGTATGAGTACATATGATGTGTGAGTATACGAATCAGTGACTGTACAGGACTGTTGGTGAATAAGTGGATGTTTATGTGGATCTTAGAATTATTGAAGAGGTTGTTGTAATTGGTATTGGTAAGTCTCTATTTTTGAATGTGTGTATCAAAGGTTATATTAGGGTGAGAGGAGGTCTGCCACTCTATCACATGGATGATGTCATCAGTGATGTCATCAGTGATGTCATTTGAGATGTCATCAGTGATGTCATGAGTGATGTCACTGACCATGTCATGAGTGATGTAATATGTGACGTCATCAGCAGTGCATTGCGGGCGCGCAAGTTATAGTTAGCTTAACTAACTATAACGGGGAAATTTCATTGGTTTTTTACGAGTGAAATGTCCAGCTAACTATAACGTGTGTGAAACCTATGGTTTTTTCACTGAATTTGCAAGGTTTTTTAAATGCTAATTCCTAACTATAACATGTGTGAAACCTATGGTTTTTTCAGTGAATTTGCAAGGTTTTTTAAATGCTAATTTCTAACTATAACGTGTGTGAAACCCATGGTTTTTTCAGTGAATTTGTATGATTTTTTAAATGCTAATTCTTAGCTATAACATATGTGATTCCCATATTTTTTTTATTGATTTTTTATGATTTTTTTTTATAAATTCTTATATTAAATGTGTTTTTTTTAAAAAAAAAAAACAAGTTTTTTTAAAACTTTTTATTCTCTTAAAACACTATGTTTTTTTTCTAAAAAATCTGCAATATTTCAAGTTTTCTCTTTATTTTTTTTACCAAACAGGTAAGATATATTAGTATAACTTTGAAAATATATATTTTTATTTTTTTTTTTTTTTTTTTTTAGTGCGCGTACGGTAAGCTTACGGTAAGCGTATGGTTTACGCAATGTCTGTAATTTATCTACTCTGTTTGCGTATAGTTACGCAATTTGCGTAGCCGCGCGTACTGCGCGTGGGGCGCGTACGCGTGTACGCTACACGCGCACGTTACGCGGAAGTGTTGGGGAGTGACTGTTATGCGCATGCGCGCGAGCGCGTGTCTTTTTTACACGCATGCGTACTTTTGCCGTAAGCGCACCGTAAGCGCACCGTAAGCATAACGTACGCGCACGGTGGGTCATGTGATCATGAAACACAACTTTTGATTGGTTGAAACTACTTTCAGTTCTAGAACTCTCCTACACCACACCCATTCCCCTCATTTCTGCTTGTGATCCCTTCGGAGAAGGAGCTGGGTTGTCTTTGTGATACGATGGCAGAACAGCAGAGCTCTTCTGAGAGTGAGGCTAGCAGCACTACCTTGAAGCAGAGAAGGAGGAAAGAAAAGACCTCTTTCATATGGGAGTATTTTACTTTTCCAGAGGACAAGAAAAAGGTAAATGCACCCTTAGTGACTTGTAAGCTGTGTGGCCGTGTACTTTCAAGAGGGAATCCCAACAAGAAGTATTCCTTCGGGAATCACACCATGTTGAGACACCTTAAAGATGTACACAGAAGGACACATGCTCGACATACTGAAGGTAACCCTTCAGTAAGTCAACCAAGCACATCCACAGCAGCTCAGCCTGGTCCATCATCTGCAGGGCCGAGTCCTTCTTCTGCAGGTCAGGTGAGCCCTTCATCTGTGGTGGGAGCATCTCCTTTTTCTTCTCCTCTGGAAACAAACCATCGTTTTTTGAGGGTTGAAATACGGTGCGCCACTTGTCATGATCTAAGTTGTCATAGGGAGACCAGTGTTTCCCTAGTGAACAATAAAATAGATCAGCACATTTGTCGTACCGACTAATATTCCCATTCTTTCTTTCCTCTGTCCCTGCATGAACACAACGGCTCTTGTAAGAGCCAACCTTACCTTTCATCTATTTTTTATATATGTTTTTAAAACTTTTTTTTTTATTTTTTTTTACCGTACGCGTACGGTACGTGTAATTATTATTATTTTTTTTTAAAAAAACACTAAAAATCAATTATCACATTACAAGGTCCTTGAGAGACTACAATGAAAAACTGAAAATGTGATTGTGGAGAAGTGGAAAAAAGGGACCATGAAATTTTTGACTTACCATACCCACTCAAAAAAATATTTATTAATTTAAATTTAATTTTAATTGCTTTAAAAATGGTTCTAGTTTTCGACAATTTTCTATCTCAATCTGAAAAAAAAGAAAAAAGTATTAATATTTAATAAAACATTTTATAATACAGTACACATATTTCCATATTTTTCAAAAAAATGTTTTGCCTTTTTTTTGCTGTTTTCAGAATATATTGCATTTCACTATAAATTGTGAAAGCAATTGCATTCATCATTTAACAGCGGGCAAAAAAAAAATTAACAATCTCAAAGATTGTTTTAAAAAAGCCCACAATCTCTTTTTGCATAAACATAACTTTATAGAAATGCATAATATTCTTAAAAAATATCATCTAATATCAATACTTATTTCTTTAAAATACCATCTGACATTTTTGTTTCAGAAGTATAATCACAAAAATATATCTCAAATAACTCCACAATACATCTGATTCCATTTCCTTTAGGCCAAATAGTAATTTTAAAATTCTTTTTTGATTAAATTTCCAATGGTAATCCAATAAAAATCTAAAGTTTAAATTGTACAGATCTCACCGATTGTCTGTAACATTTTGGTTTCCGAAAGATTAATTAATAATTAAATAAGTCCACAATAGAATTGTTTACCTTTCCGCATGGCCAAATAGTAATTTTAAAAATCTTTTTGGAATAAATTTCCAATGGCAATCCAATAACATTCCAAAATTTAAATTGTGCAGATGTTACCGATTTTTTCTAAATTTTTGGTTTTCCAAAGTTTCATTAAAAATTGAAAAAGTCCACATTACAATTGGTTACCTTTCCATTAGGCCAAATGATAATTTGTAAAATCATTTTTTTTGAAAATTCCAATGGTAATCCAATAAAATGGTAAAATTGTTTTGTACAGATCTTGCCAAGTCTCTCTAAAATTTTGGTTTCAGGAAGATTAGATAGGAATTTGCTAAATCAAAAGGCAAACGTTGCTTAAAAATCAATTGGGAATCATTACACAGTGTCCAGCCTTTTTCACATTTAAGATAAACTGTGTAATGACCAGAAGTTACAGTAGGTCCATCATGGAAAATTATTGCAACTGTTACAAAAGTTTTTCCTGAAATTGATAATTGCTGTCCTGTAAACTTCTTTATTAAAGTATCTAATTTTGAACCATCAGCTTTACAGCGTTGCATCATTAAAATTACATACTGTCCGTATTCTTTTAAAATTAACGTTGAAAACATGTCAGATTGACACTCACTGCATTCCATGCTATGATTAGCATCTTTAACTAATTTAGCAAAAGTGACTGTTTTACTTTCTGGCAATGTTAAATAAATAAACCTTTCAGAATCAACATTAGAGCCACATATATTATAACAGTTTTCACAACTATGTTCCCATTTATAAGAGAGACCAAATAAATTTTCAATGGGAACCCCTTCTTCTTCCAGTACCTGAAGAAAAAACATCAAGAATTCCTGTGCGTCTTGCTGTACATTTTGAGAAAACTGTGTTCGTCCTGAACATACATCTAAAAGTTTTCTAATTTCAGTAGCACTTTCTATTTGAGTTTTATCATTACTCAGCTTTTGAAAAAGGAGACTCAACTCAGAACAGAATCTTTTTCCCTGATTTACTATTATCTGCTCTTGCACACTTTCCAGATAAAATGCAACATTAGCGTAGCAGTTGACACCAGAGCTATTTTCAAAATGACATCCTACAACCTGTTCTTCATTTTCCTTTTTCTTTTTGCTTGCAATTACATCACTCCTCTTATTTTTCCTCCTCTCTACATCTTCATTACAGATATTCTCATTTCTCCTTTTACGAGAAACTACACGTTTCTCCAACACAGGATACTGACCTAAATGAGGAGCATAGCTTCTTCTTAATCTATTATACTCCTTTACACAATTTGTATCAGCACTAACTTTTGAGTCATCAAAGTCTATCATGAATAAACCTGATAATGTTTTCACTTGTGACAAAGCAACATATGCCATACCTTCTTTGAACACAGTTGAACCAATGTTCACAAATGCACAATCTACAGTCAATCCTTGAGACTTGTGAATAGTTACAGCATATGCTAGAGAAAACGGAAACTGCTTCCTACGTACATATAAGTCTTTCACAAGCATGAAACGAACTGAACAACGACAAATATCTTTAACTTCTTCTATCTGATCAAATTTTATTTTTAAACATTCAATTCCATCTTTTTTCTGATAATTAATAAAACCCACAACTCTTCCCATAGCTCCATTAACTAAACCTTTTTCAACATCCAAATTTCTCCTTAAAAATACTCTACAGTTCATGCAAACATATAGATTTTTTTCTAATCCAGCTGTTTTGGAAATGTTCTTCTCTAGTGAATCCAATTTATTTTTCAGTGTGCCTGTTAATGTGATAGTAATTCTTCCATCCTCAATTTTGTCCACTGCTTCCAATTTCCTGATATCTTCCTTTTCCAATTTCAAAAGCTCCTCATTGAATATTGAGCATTCACGTAGAGTTGGCATTAAGCAGATGACACTTTTCTTTTCTGCAATGTTCTTGTATATCTTCTCTGCAACTATTTCTTCCTTTGGAAATAAATTATGTAGCAACCGACTCTGTAATGCTTTTGTGCCAGCTTCAGTGAGTAGTCCAATTCTGATATCTTTCAGAATACTTCCATATTCTTCATCGTTTGCTTGTCTCATATTGGTAGTGAGTTCCTTGTACTCAAAGAAGGACCAAATATTTGCATTACCGATGCTTCCCAATGACTTCTTTGTGTCTTCATGTGTCACAGTATTAAACACTGGTTGTCCTTTAACTGGAGTAAGCTGTAGAAGATCCCCAAAAACTATGACATGTTTTCCACCAAATTACACGTCATAGTCTGTCCTTAGAATTTGCTGCATTCTTAAATGCACAAGGGCAAGCATTAAGTTTGATACCATGCTCACCTCATCAATAATGAGAACTTGCATCTTCTTCAATACTCTTGAAACTTCCAAGCATGCTTCTCCAGTTAGCTTGTTGTATTGTATTTTGTTCTCATGCTCCACTGGTAACATTAGCAAACGATGTAAGGTGATTCCTTTTATGTTATATGCTGCTAACCCAGTTGGAGCAGTAACCACACAAGACAAAGTAGAATCCGTTTTTTGCTGTAGGTAGCTTCTGATGACTTTTATTAAGAAACTTTTTCCAGTTCCAGCTTGTCCACTTACATACATCCTGATTGGATGAAATGATGTGCATGAGCACTCTTTTTTTTCATGTAGAAATCCGTGATCAATTTTGTTTCTGATCTCTTCATAAATTTGTTGCTGCTCTTCGTTCAGTTGTCTTTCCAAATTTTGTAAGTCTATAAATTCTTCTTGAGCTTGATTCATAGCCGTTTCCACTTCATTCATGGCTATTGATGCTTCATTTTCAACGATTGGTTGTCCTAGGGGATCTTGACTGAGTGTTCCTGAACTTTGGCTGTCCTGAGAACTGTTTCTAGCTACTTCTGCTGCAATTGTAGTTTCCTGTTCAATTTCTTCATTTAACATTTGCAGATAAGTTGAGAATGTACTGCATTGTATGCTGTCTTTGCAAGCATTAAAAGAATCTTCATAGCTTTGAAATTCTCCCAGTAGTTCATCCTCTGTACGCCATGGTTTAAACAGCTGTAAAAGAGCCAAGTAGTAAAATTCGTTTTTGTCAGTACTGTCGCAACTCAGCTTCCTGTGATTTATCAAACTTCCTTTTGTTTGCTTCACCAAACATCCTTCCTCACCAATGACTTTATATTTTCCATTGTTGATGTCTTCTGCGGCTTTCCGTGAATAAATGTAGTTCTGCAGCACTTCATAAAGACACATGTTCTCCAGATGATGACTTCTCTTTGGGTAATATTGTTCCAACATGTTTGATTTCAAAATATCTGTACTTTCTGGGTCATTCTCGGCCAAATATTCAATTTCTCCAACAGATTTCAGTACCCGATTTCTCATTGCTGCAAGGCCTAAACTTGCCCAAATTATTCTTCTTGATTTCGAATAGAGACTTGCAGAAGATAACCTATCTGAACATTCGTAGGATCCAATTTCTCGATGCGATAACATCTTTAAACTGAAACTGTACAGCTTCTTACTGACAGTCTTCTCGTGAGAAATCTCTTCCCACATTTCCTTCAATTCTGTTTTTTCTGATTTCGTAATGTAAGACGTTACATATCGAGCAACAGCAATGGAATTGTCAGCTACATACTGTATATCCATGTTAGCATTCCACATGGATAAAATGACTGGGTTGTAGTCATTTATATTTTTTGATTCTTCTTTTCTTTTAAGGTTGTAGGTATTCTTAGGTGATTTTCTTGTGATAGTATGTCTCACAGATGACATAAAACTGTTTACTCTTCCATTTGAAAGAACAGGTCTAGGAAATCCAAATCGACATTTAGTGTAGTATTTATCTTTGCTCTTGTATTTCCGTCGACAGTATTTTCCACACCGATGACTTTGGAAACGTAAAACTTGCTCCTTTAACTTTTTCTCTTCTGTGCTTTTTGGTATAGCACATGTTGCATATTCTTCAATGTAAGATAACACTGCTTCATCAGCATCTGTTCCAAACTTTGGGGCATCCTTGATCCACAACAGCATATGAATATGAGGAGCACCTCTTGCCTGGTACTCTTTTCTCCAAAAGAAATCCACTACTTCTCCTAGAGGTGGATTTTTTTTATTGCAGATGAAGGACATCATAGCCTCAAATCTATGATTGAAATATCTGCAAACATTAACCGGATCCAATGAGCACAGTTCTCCTGCTGTCTTGTATTCAATGTTTTTAATGTTTGAATTTGCCTCTCGTAGAAAATCCAGTAAATCATCCCAAGCGTACTCAGCACAGCTTAGGGTAACGAACCATGTTGGTGTTCCTAAATTCCGTAACATGCATTTTAATTCACCATGGCGTCGGTACCAATATTCATTTGTCCCACGCTGACAAGCCATCAGATTGATCAGTTGTGTTTCCAAATGATCATCTCGGTGCTGCACTTTCTCCATAAAATCCTTAGCAGACACATTTTGTAAATGTACTCCACTTTTTAAAATGTGATTTACTGCATATGATAATGCAGACAAGTCGCTTTCAAATAAAAGATGGAACAAATAAGGAATACTTTGTCGAAATCTTGGATCTTCTGCATATAGTCTTGTAGTCCGATACTCAGAAGCTGGAATCTGTTCTGGACGTTCATCGTATCGTCCTCCTTTTCCTTTAGGAAACAGCTGGGGAAAACATCGAGCTTCCAAGCTCTCCTCCTATACACTCACGGGAGTTCCTTTTGCTTTCTTCATCTGAAACAGATCAATATTGTCTCCCATAACTTCTTTTGAATGAAGAGGATGTATGCTAAAATGTTCATAAATTTCTTCTTCCTTTGACTTGTCCACTTTTTCAATTTGTCCAGTTGGTGTTTCTGTGTCTTCTTGTAAATCTTCTTCTTCTTCTTCTTCTATATAAATTGATTCATACCATTTGTTATTCCTTTTCAAATACAAATTTGCTCTTTGTACTTTCCGTACATCTACCAGCTCCTGCCAAATCTTCTTATTCTTTGTAGGTACACCATTAACCAGAATAACTAATGGTTCAGTTTCCAAAGTATCTGCATCAATAGTTTCCATATTTTTTTTCAAATCCAAGGGCAAATACACCACTCTACCTTTTAAACCTCTCAGTAAATCTGAAGGAGGTAATTTACCAGTTTTGGGCTCCATACGTACTATGGTCTGGAACGGATGAACACATTGAATAAGTATAGACTCATAAGTATTTAATTCAGAAAGTTCAGCAGGAATAACATCCAATTCTAAATTATTATGTACAGCTCTGGTCGGCATTCTATTTTCTTCTAATTTGTTGTAACAGTATTTACAAATACGCTGAACTTCACCCAATTCAAAACAATTTTCAAGAAATATATATGTGGCAAAATCCTTCCACTTATAATTATCTTCATTTTCACTTTTTCTATAGAGATCAACATACCTGGTTTGTTTTCTATAATGAGTTCTGCGGCAACAAATACAAGTAATATTTGGTCTTTCATTAGAGATTTTTTCAAATTTTGTTATGTGATCATTAAATGTCTTACTTACAAATGGTTGTACATTCTCTTCCACTTCTTCCTCATTTACTGTGTCCTTTTCTGCACTGTTTTGTTCAGGACCAAAGTAACAAAACTGAATTTCATCAACAACCTTCTCTACATCTGATACTGACCCACGGAACAGAGCCCTATTCAATTCATCTAACTTTATTGCTGGACTTTTAGCAAAATACAACCGTCTCACAAACTTTCTCATTTCAGTATGATGAACAGCCAGCATTCTAAAATGATGTAAAACACTATTACACACTTTTCTAGATAGACAAGCCAGAGAATGACCCTGCAAACCAGTATTTTCTCTCACTCTGCATGGATCTAGACTTTGAAGCACCTTAATCTTCTGTTTTACACTTTTTTTACTATATTCTCTTAGAAACTCACGAAATTTATCAATAGATTCCTGACGCACAGTGCAAATACTACTACAATTCCAAGTGTACACTGGGGCTTTAGGACGTCTCCCCATAGCCTCATCCGCCATCACTTGTACCTCATCTCTTGGAACCATTATCTCCTTCTCCATTCTGCAACCATTTTTCACTTCGTAAGCACGACCTCTGGTGTCAACTGCATGCAGCAAACTATTACTTTGAAAATAGCTCTCTTCATTAAAAAAAGGTTCACTACTTGAACTATGCATCCATTTTCCTAAAAACACTTTACAAAAGTTTGTTCTGTTCACTACTCTTTTCCTTTTGCTTTGTGATTTCAGTACATTAACCATTTTATCTAATGTACGCATCCTATTCAAAATTAAAATGAATAGTTTCCTTTTTAATTCTAATGCCTTTGCTGCAATGGCTTCAATTTCTTTTTTTCTCTTGTAAAATGTAGCCTTTTGCTTATATTTCTTCACATCCTTTATCAAATTGGACATAACTCTTCTCTGAAACATTTTTCTACGTATCTCTTTAAACGCTGTTTTTCTGTTTAAGTTAATCTTTTTAGTTGCAGAAGGTATATTTGCATTAACTAAATTCTCAATTTTTTCCTGTCCTTTTCTATTGAAAACATTCTTTCCAGTACAGACATTTTGTACATTTTTCCTTTTTTTGAATATGTTCTTTAAAAAATCTTTTGTCTGCTTACCAGAAGATTTTTTCTTTTTCCCAACATGAGCATCTCTAACTAACTTAGGTCCTCCAGTTGTCTTCAAATATAGGTTTTTTTTGTGGTCTTTCTTTACTCTGGATTTTGTAGGCATCTTAAATTTTGTTCTCTGCTCTTCAGCAATACCTGAAAAAAACTAAAAAAAAAATCCTTTATTTTATTTAAATATATTACTACATTTTTTATGTTCTTTAGAAATCTTAAAATACTATAAACCCCTTTCCTATAAATGAAAATCACAATAACACCTTCACAAATTAAATATCTAAAAATAATTCCTGTGTGCACACAAAGTCATGCTTTGAAATTAGACAGAAAACGAAATTTCTTTGCCAATTGCAAAGCATACTTTCTACTACTTTTTAGGCAAGTGAAAAGTACTTTTACAGACTGACACATTATGAATCCACTTTTCAGATTCTTAAAAAAGCACATGTCCAAACTGCTTTTTCAGACCAGCACCATGTGTAACCTGGGTGACTGACTACACTCCAGCAAGGGCAACCAGCCTTAGTGATGCTGAATGTTTTTGCATTACTGACTGAAACCTCAAACCCCACTCGCTTGTGAATACTGTGCATGATTCCACAGGGTAAGCAGCTGGGTGTGAGCTAAGAGTGTGCTTCTGCACAAAAAAATGGCTCCCCCTTTCCATCTAATGCAACTGTGAAATCACCAGAGCAATACGCAATAAATCTCTGCCTGTAATTCCTCTTTGCACACAGAGTCATGTTTTCATATTAGTCACAAAACGAAATTTCTTTGCCAATTTGAAAGCACACTTACTACTCTTTTTTTTGGCAAGTGATAAACACTTTTACAGACTGACACATTTTAAACCAACTTTTCAGATTCTTAAAAAAGCACATGTCCAAACTGCTTTTTCAGACCAGCACCATGTGTAACCTGGGTGACTGACTACACTCCAGCAAGGGCAACCAGCCTTAGTGATGCTGAATGTATTTGCATTACTGACTGAAACCTCAAACCCCACTCGCTTGTGAATACTGTGCATGATTCCACAGGGTAAGCAGCTGGGTGTGTGCTAAGAGTCTGCTTCTGCACCAAAAAATGGCTCCCCCTTTCCATCTAATGCAACTGTGAAATCACCAGAGCAATACGCAATAAATCTCTGCCTGTAATTCCTCTTTGCACACAGAGTCATGTTTTCATATTAGTCACAAAACGAAATTTCTTTGCCAATTTGAAAGCACACTTACTACTCTTTTTTTTGGCAAGTGATAAACACTTTTACAGACTGACACATTTTGAATCCACTTTTTAGATTCTTAAAAAAGCACATGTCCAAACTGCTTTTTCAGACCAGCACCATGTGTAACCTGGGTGACTGACTACACTCCAGCAAGGGCAACCAGCCTTAGTGATGCTGAATGTATTTGCATTACTGACTGAAACCTCAAACCCCACTCGCTTGTGAATACTGTGCATGATTCCACAGGGTAAGCAGCTGGGTGTGTGCTAAGAGTCTGCTTCTGCACCAAAAAATGGCTCCCCCTTTCCATCTAATGCAACTGTGAAATCACCAGAGCAATACGCAATAAATCTCTGCCTGTAATTCCTCTTTGCACACAGAGTCATGTTTTCATATTAGTCACAAAACGAAATTTCTTTGCCAATTTGAAAGCACACTTACTACTCTTTTTTTTGGCAAGTGATAAACACTTTTACAGACTGACACATTATGAATCCACTTTTCAGATTCTTAAAAAAGCACATGTCCAAACTGCTTTTTCAGACCAGCACCATGTGTAACCTGGGTGACTGACTACACTCCAGCAAGGGCAACCAGCCTTAGTGATGCTGAATGTATTTGCATTACTGACTGAAACCTCAAACCCCACTCGCTTGTGAATACTGTGCATGATTCCACAGGGTAAGCAGCTGGGTGTGTGCTAAGAGTCTGCTTCTGCACCAAAAAATGGCTCCCCCTTTCCATCTAATGCAAGTGTGAAATCACCAGAGCAATACGCAATAAATCTCTGCCTGTAATTCCTCTTTGCACACAGAGTCATGTTTTCATATTAGTCACAAAACGAAATTTCTTTGCCAATTTGAAAGCACACTTACTACTCTTTTTTTTGGCAAGTGATAAACACTTTTACAGACTGACACATTATGAATCCACTTTTCAGATTCTTAAAAAAGCACATGTCCAAACTGCTTTTTCAGACCAGCACCATGTGTAACCTGGGTGACTGACTACACTCCAGCAAGGGCAACCAGCCTTAGTGATGCTGAATGTATTTGCATTACTGACTGAAACCTCAAACCCCACTCGCTTGTGAATCCTGTGCATGATTCCACAGGGTAAGCAGCTGGGTGTGTGCTAAGAGTCTGCTTCTGCACCAAAAAATGGCTCCCCCTTTCCATCTAATGCAACTGTGAAATCACCAGAGCAATACGCAATAAATCTCTGCCTGTAATTCCTTTTTGCACACAGAGTCATGTTTTCATATTAGTCACAAAACGAAATTTCTTTGCCACTTTGAAAGCACACTTACTACTCTTTTTTTTGGCAAGTGATAAACACTTTTACAGACTGACACATTTTGAATCCACTTTTCAGATTCTTAAAAAAGCACATGTCCAAACTGCTTTTTCAGACCAGCACCATGTGTAACCTGGGTGACTGACTACACTCCAGCAAGGGCAACCAGCCTTAGTGATGCTGAATGTTTTTGCATTACTGACTGAAACCTCAAACCCCACTCGCTTGTGAATACTGTGCATGATTCCACAGGGTAAGCAGCTGGGTGTGTGCTAAGAGTCTGCTTCTGCACCAAAAAATGGCTCCCCCTTTCCATCTAATGCAACTGTGAAATCGCCAGAGCAATACGCAATAAATCTCTGCCTGTAATTCCTCTTTGCACACAGAGTCATGTTTTCATATTAGTCACAAAACGAAATTTCTTTGCCAATTTGAAAGCACACTTACTACTCTTTTTTTTGGCAAGTGATAAACACTTTTACAGACTGACACATTTTGAATCCACTTTTCAGATTCTTAAAAAAGCACATGTCCAAACTGCTTTTTCAGACCAGCACCATGTGTAACCTGGGTGACTGACTACACTCCAGCAAGGGCAACCAGCCTTAGTGATGCTGAATGTTTTTGCATTACTGACTGAAACCTCAAACCCCACTCGCTTGTGAATACTGTGCATGATTCCACAGGGTAAGCAGCTGGGTGTGTGCTAAGAGTCTGCTTCTGCACAAAAAAATGGCTCCCCCTTTCCATCTAATGCAACTGTGAAATCACCAGAGCAATATGCAATAAATCTCTGCCTGTAATTCCTCTTTGCACACAGAGTCATGTTTTCATATTAGTAACAAAACGAAATTTCTTTGCCAATTTGAAAGCACACTTACTACTCTTTTTTTTGGCAAGTGATAAACACTTTTACAGACTGACACATTTTAAACCAACTTTTCAGATTCTTAAAAAAGCACATGTCCAAACTGCTTTTTCAGACCAGCACCATGTGTAACCTGGGTGACTGACTACACTCCAGCAAGGGCAACCAGCCTTAGTGATGCTGAATGTATTTGCATTACTGACTGAAACCTCAAACCCCACTCGCTTGTGAATACTGTGCATGATTCCACAGGGTAAGCAGCTGGGTGTGTGCTAAGAGTCTGCTTCTGCACCAAAAAATGGCTCCCCCTTTCCATCTAATGCAACTGTGAAATCACCAGAGCAATACGCAATAAATCTCTGCCTGTAATTCCTCTTTGCACACAGAGTCATGTTTTCATATTAGTCACAAAACGAAATTTCTTTGCCAATTTGAAAGCACACTTACTACTCTTTTTTTTGGCAAGTGATAAACACTTTTACAGACTGACACATTTTGAATCCACTTTTCAGATTCTTAAAAAAGCACATGTCCAAACTGCTTTTTCAGACCAGCACCATGTGTAACCTGGGTGACTGACTACACTCCAGCAAGGGCAACCAGCCTTAGTGATGCTGAATGTATTTGCATTACTGACTGAAACCTCAAACCCCACTCGCTTGTGAATACTGTGCATGATTCCACAGGGTAAGCAGCTGGGTGTGTGCTAAGAGTCTGCTTCTGCACCAAAAAATGGCTCCCCCTTTCCATCTTATGCAACTGTGAAATCACCAGAGCAATACGCAATAAATCTCTGCCTGTAATTCCTCTTTGCACACAGAGTCATGTTTTCATATTAGTCACAAAACGAAATTTCTTTGCCAATTTGTAAGCACACTTACTACTCTTTTTTTTGGCAAGTGATAAACACTTTTACAGACTGACACATTTTGAATCCACTTTTCAGATTCTTAAAAAAGCACATGTCCAAACTGCTTTTTCAGACCAGCACCATGTGTAACCTGGGTGACTGCCTACACTCCAGCAAGGGCAACCAGCCTTACTGATGCTGTATGTATTTGCATTACTGAGTGCAACCTCAAACCCTTAAAGTATTCCTTATTTTTACCAGTACACCTTAATTTATCATGAAAACATAGTCCATATTATTTTACATGTTCCTCACATTTAAATTTCTCCCAAAACAGAAAATGATAAACACAACTTCAACAAAAGGAATTCCATTTCTATTATTCATTTCTTAATTTACCATATACATCCCCTCTCAAACTCTAAACTCACCTTTAAAATTAGTTAGCTGTGAAAGAAATGTGGCACTCAAACAGCAGATTATCAGAGCCAGGATCTCTGTTCTTTACACCTCTCTCCTCTCAGCAGAACCAGATAATGGCAAACCTTCCCTCTCTTTTTCCACACATATACATGTTAATTTCAAATCTCAGTGCTTCCCCCTTTTTTTCAAATGTAATCACACATTTCTATTGGTTGAAAACCAACCCTTTTCCAAAAGTACCCTTCCCCCAACTTGACTTCTGCCTAGTACCCTTCCCCCAACTTGACTTCTGCCTGCTACCATAGCAACAGCTCATGGAACACTGCTTTGTTGAGTTAGGTCAGAAGTTCACCAAACAATGTTTCAATTCCACAGAGCAAGAGTGCTTGACTTTTCAAACCTAACAGCAAATCCATAGTACTGTTCTTTGGTAACACATTTTTCTGTACCAATACAAAACATGCTTCTATTAATTTACACATACAGCCTAGTTTTTATTCTAGAATGGTATGAAACAGCCAATCAGTTCTTTTTTTTATAAAAAAAATATGTATGCCTCCATTTCCAAACTGTCTTTCATTTCTTTTTACCATTCTACTGAATTACACCTCCTGAGTGCATCCAGTTCTCCTTTGAAGATGTTCACAGTGTGGATTGTAGGGCACAGCTATGTCTTCTGGAGTGAAAAGTATGCAGAGAAAACAGATATGGTGAGAGACCTTGCTTTGCCAAATGTAGACATTAAATGGATTGGTCAGAGAGGGTTAAAGTGGCACCAATTGATGCCATTGGTGAAATCCTTCATGCAAATCCAACACCCTGACCTCATAATAGTGCACTGTGGTGGCAATGACCTAGGCACTTTGACTGGGGTAGGTCTGGAAATGCTTATGAAGGACACCTTTGCACAACTGTTTTCACTTTTCCCTAAAACTGCCTTTGTGTTTTCTAACATATGCCAAAGGCAAAAATGGAACTGGTCCAATCATTTCTGTCCGCAGATTGACAAAGCAAGAAAGCACGTCAACAAATCTGTTTCTGCTTTCCTCCGTGACTATGGTATGGGTTCCATTTACCACAACAACTTGCGTTACGACATGCAAGACATTTATAGAGGAGATGGTGTGCACTTCACTGATGAAGGGAACAGAGTCTTCCTCTTGAACCTTAGACTCTGCATCGGTACTTACTTGTAGGTACCACTAAAAAATCACTTCATAAACACAACGGCTCTTTTTAGAGCCCCCTAATATCTAAACTCTTAAATCTGCGTTTCATTTCTTTTATTTTATTTTTTTTCTACCGTACGCGTACGTTGAGCTTACCGTACGCGTACCCCGCGATTTTTTTTAAAATCAATAAATGTTTTCTTTGTACTTTTCTGTCCTTCTTTGACCCCCTTACAAATGTTAGGGGGTCTGTAACTCTCTCCCTTGCCCCCTTTTCAAGATATCACTCTTTTTTTTCTGAGTGAAACACACGAAATGGCGGCCGCCGCTTCCTGGTTTCGAACGATTCGAATGTTTACTAAGATCTAACAACCAATCAGAATCGCGCTCGCGCACGCCACCGTACGCGTACGGTAAGCACACCGTAAGCGCACCGTACGCTGGCTCAGATATATATATTGATTTAAAGGCTATTTTCTCAGAATCTACTGAACAGATTTACACCAAACCTACAAAAGGCACTTCCTTGACCTGAGGACTACCTCTCTGCCAAATTTCAAGTAATTCTGTTCAGCCGTTCGGGCTGTAGCTGTGTCTAAAGGTCCTATGGAAAAATGCATGGGAAAAACGCGTTTTGGACCCCCCTTTTATCTCAGCCCCCGCTTGACGAATCCCCCCGAGACTTTCAGGGTAGGAGCGGAGCGTAGCGCCCCACCTATTTTAAAAAATTCGCGAGGATTCGTCAACCGGCGCCAAAGTTATTCAAAATAGAATGTTGCGGATTTCCTATGGAAACGTGGTCCTAACTATAACTACCTACTGGCGACCGCCAGTAGGTAATATATATATATATATATATATATATATCGGAACCAGACAGATAAGGCAGAAAAATGTTTTATTTTCTCCGTCTGCGACGCGTTTCGAGCACCCTGTGCCCTTGATCACACGTTATATATATCTACGCTACCAGAACAGCCACCAGATAGCATCCACATGCCGAAATCTCACAAGAGCTTGTGGGAGTTCCGGTGTGACTTTTGCAAAAGTAATAAGGCCTAAATTGTAGACTGGCAGCCTTATCACATACCGGGGTCACAGTCTAGAGAGAGGTACTGTTGAATACCCATAAATGAGGACTAATGTGTAACGCTTGCAGACTGAGCAAGCCATAATAACAACAGAAGGGCTGCTTGTAATCCATTTTGGAGTTGGCCTTGTCTGGCAGTTCAAAATGAATTGTTCCAATGAGTAGTATGGTCAGCACTGATTTCCAGAAGGCAGGTATATTCCTAGAATGGCATGATAGGAGAAAACTGAATGGTTGCAATACTACCAAACGCGATTGCTAGTGATTTAGACTAATTACAGGCATTCTCTACATCACCTTTTGTGTGTTTTCAAAGCATACCAAGGTGCAGTAACAACAAAACCATAAGATCTCAACTCTGGTCCTCATGTCTAACATCACAACACTAACTTTGAAGGCCACTTGACAGACATACACTTTCCCACCCAAACCACTCCCCAGCAGTACCGTACTTTCCAGTAAAATATGGGCTCTGGTACAGGACAGGAACATCACACACTCAACAGTAGAAACTATAATACAGCACAATGGTAAATAATAGTATCCTCTGCGAATACAGTTTAGAAATCACATACTGCCCATGGGCCAAAATAATAGCTTTCATTATCTACAGCTGACTTTATTCACTTATGTGCAAACAATATACATGCTTAGAAACAGCCTTGTGAGAAATTGGGTTGTTGGTAGAATGGTGGGGTGATCCCTGTTCAGGCAACAGCCAATAACCTGTCAGAGTGAACCACAAAAGTCACTAAATTAACTTGTGCTTACCCTCTGGTAGCTTGGTGCAAAAGCAATCAGGATTAACTTAGTGGCAATGTTTAAAGTATTTATGCAACATACAAATATTAATAAAGTGAAAATTCAGCAAAAAAAAATCCCACACCAATTTAGAAAAATAGAGATAAGTTTAATAAATGATTTGACACCAAAACAACAAAAATCAAATTAGTAGAACTAGAGTTATGATTTTTTTTAAATTTAAGATCAAAACCAGCGCATAAAAGATAAAGGTGCGAAATGCTGATATCCAGGGGAAACGCCCATTACAACGCAGGCATTACATCGCAATGCCTTTACAACACAACTTTAACAACGCAAGTGCCTTTACATTGCATGATACTACAATGCATGCTATTACAACGCATGTCGTTACAACACATGCCATTACAACGCATGCCATTACAACTCATGCCAAGGTTAGTAATGGAGAATTTTAAGTTTTAGGATGGGTATGGGTTTTGGGGTAGTTGGGAATAGTAATTTTTACCCCTACGCTATCCAACACTTTCCCTACTGTTGCACTCACTGAAGTGGGAATAGTAATTTTACCCCTATGCTATCCAACACTTTCCATACTGTTGCACTCACTGGAGGGGGAATAGTAATTTTTACCCCTACGCCATCCAACACTTTCCCTACTGTTGCACTCACTGGAAGGGGAATAGTAATCTTTACCCCCTACACTAACCAACACTTTCCCTACTGTTGCTCTCACTGGAGTGGGAATAGTAATTTTTACCCCTACGCCATCCAACACTTTTCCTACTGTAACACTCATTGGAGTGGGAATAGTCATTTTTACCCCTAGGTTATCCAACACTTTCCCTACTGTTGCACTCACTGGAGGGGGAATAGTAATTTTTACCCCTACGCTATCCAACACTTACCCTACTGTTGCACTAAAAGTATTATGCATTGTAATGGGATGCGTTGTAATGGAATGCGTTATAATTGTATGCATTGTAATGGTGTGTGTTATAAAATCATGCAATGTAATGGTAGTTGCGTTGTAAAAACTGCGATGTAAAAGCATGCATTGTAATTGTTTGTGTTGTAATGTCATATATTCATATCTGGTTCTGAGAGACTAGGTCAAAGTTAAAAAATATCCCAACCGCAATGGAGCGTGGGTTGCATACAAAAAGTGAATTGGGACAGGTTGGCACTTACCTTCGAGCGTAGAAGAAATTTGGAAGAAAATGTTTTGAGAAGGTAAAGTTCAGCGAGGCAAGGCTGCAGACGGTGTCTGAGGAGGTAGTGTCGTCGGGGAGCCATGGGGCGATGTTACTGTGAAGATTTTTACATTAGGATTTTGTCACTTTTTGGAAGTCAAAAATCTCCAGCAGGATGGCTGTAGTCAATGAGAGTTCCAGGAGGCCACCTATGCCTTTGGCGAAGGACTACTGAAAAGGATTTGCTGCTGCGGAGAAGAACGTAGCAGGAGCTCCTGTGAAGTCATGTGACTGGCTATGCACCTTGGGTGGATAGACAAGGAGGTTGGTCCCGGTCATCCCCGTTTCTGAAAGCAGTTTTAGCCAAAAAATGTCAGTCTCAAGTTTTGGATTTTGGGTGCATTTAGCGCCACCATCAAGGTTCCTGGGCTGTAGAGCCACCACTTGGGGGTTAGGACTCACTTAGGCTGAGTCTAGGTGCGGGTTTAAGATGGTGTGAGCCTTTTCTGTCCCTGAGGCTCTGAAAAGGAGGCCAGCTAATTAGCCCTTGGAGTCACTATGGTAGACCTCGGTGCAGGTGATAAAGCAGGGCTCAAGCAGCATGGAATGCCTCTGGAGGTTGAAGACAGACTTCATGCAACAAAGCAGTCCTTCTAGGTGCAGCAAGGTAGTCTTCTGAGGTAGACAGCAGCCTACAGCCACAAGCAGTCCTCTGAGAGTCCTTCTAAAGGTCCAGAAAGTGAACTGAAGAGTTGATCTAAGGGTCCCTTTTTTTATACCTGGTACCTTCTTTGATGTAGGCGAAGTTTCTAGAAAACTCCCTTTTAAGTACTTGTAGTTTCCAGACTCCCCTGCCCTGGCTCCAAGCTGGCTGCAGGGACAATGTACTGGTGACAAGTCCTTTGTGTGAAGTAGTAGCACAGCCTTTTTCAGTTGCAAGTAGAGCTGTGCAGAGCTCTGCCCCCATCCTATCAGTTGATGGCCCATCCAGGCAGACCTAATCCATCTATTGTGTGACTGTCTAGACCCAGTCATGTGGCCCAGGAACAAGCTGCAAGTGCCACAGAGCTAGGGCAAGAAAAATATAACTTAAAATCTGAATTTACCATTGAAGATTTCTAATTACAATTTTACAGACACCAAACACGAAATGGCTACCTGTTCCCCCATCAAAAGTTAGCACATATTACATTCAATAAGGCAACCCAATGTTCTGCAATGGGAGAGGTCAGCCTCACAGTACTGAAAACAAATTTACGTGTTTTACACTACCAGGATACGTAAAACTTAACAGTACATGTCCAACCTTTTAATTGCAATGCACACTGCCCTAAGGGCTACTTATGACCTACCTTAGAGGTAACTTTATGCAATTAAAGGGGAGTTTAAGGCTTGGCAATGGGGTTATATTTTTAATTCGAATTGCAGTTTAAAACTGCATACAGGCTACAATGGCAGGTCTGGGACATATTTTAAGGGGATACTTAAGTGGGTGGTATAATAAGTGCAGCAGGCCCATTAGTAGCATTTAATGTACAGGTCCTGGGTATTTGATAGACCACTTAACTAGGGACTTATAATTAAATTAAATATGCCAAACAGGTGTAAGCCAATTTTACCATAATTTAGAGGGAGAGCACAAGCACTATACCACTGGTTAGCAGTGGCAAATTGCACAAAGTTCCAAGGCCAACAAAAATGAATTCAGCCGCATAGGAGAATGAAGGCAAAATGTTTGGGAGGGGGACCCTGCAGAGAGGGCCAAGTTAAGCAAGACTGTAGGGAGTGCGATAAACAAACCTCAACAGGAACCGCAACAAGGGGAGAGGTTGTGGCCTTACAGCAGGAGCTGCCGACTGTGGAGCTGAGGAGCCAGATTCGAGCCTCTGCATCCGCTCAGCTTCCTGTGATTCTGGGCAAATCACTTAATCTCCCTGTGCCTACCAAACAATAAATGTGTCCTTGTGTAACGTAACTGGTGTTCATGTAAAGCATTCCAATTCCTTCAGGTCGAGTTTGCACTCTATAAATCTGCAACCACAAAAAACAAAAGGTGAGCAATTCTCTGGGGTCGGAAGACATCACAATAAGATATGGTTCATAGAAAATATTTAAGTCAAACCGATGGACATATAGTACCAGCTTTACAATTTTATTCAAATATGCTGCTAGTAAATTTGGTAATAAAAAATTAAGGATACATATGTGAGACATAACTATGTTCACACCATGCTTATGTGTGAGATTTACATGCTTTAAGGGTAACAGAGTGGTGCTTTACGACAATAATTTTAGCGGAGAAACTGTTAAGATGCCATGGTTTTATTTTATATGAAGGTAACTGCAGTTCAGTGTTGATAATTAAAATAATACCACAAATACTACAGTGCAAGAAAAGGTAGGCTGATGTACCAGACATCAGACTTGTTGAGTTCTTAGAAGCTGTCCATGTTATGTTCCAGCCTTCTTTGTTTTTGTACGTTAGACACCTTGTATTCATTTACAGCAGATAAAATTATTTGTTTGAAGAAAAAGCATAGTGACATTTTCACAAAACAAAACTGATTTCTCATCTTGCAGCATGTCAGATTATAGGAGGGCATCCATTCCTCTTTGGTAATTTAGGGCCTGATTACGATGTTGGTGAGACCGCCGTCGACAGCCTGCCGGTGGTGGTCTCACAGCCATCGTAAGCAGGTTTCACACCCACCATATTACAATAGCGGGTGTTTTGCTGGCAGTCGGAAAGACCAACTGCCACGGTTCCGACTGGCTTAAGGAGGGGATTCATATCCCTACAATGGTGTGGGTTCCTAACAGGCCCTGCCATAGGGATTATGATGTCCCTTTCCGCCCCCCTGTTCATGGCGTTTAACCCGCCATGAACAGGCAGGCAGGAAAGGGAATTTGGGGGTCTGTTAAACTTGACAGCTGAAATTACATTATTTTGTATTATCCATTAACATTGCTGTTTCTCAAGCATGCCAGTTATTTGTGTGACTAGTTGTTCCAAGCCAGGTTTTTTTATTTGCATTCTTATACTTGTAATCTTGTTTATCACATTATAGAACCTGGACAAAGAGACCCACAATACAAATAAAAAAACAGTACTGAAGAAACAATTTGCACATGGGCCTGTGAAACGTGGCAGCTATGGCAACATTATTGACCTTACATAAAACTTTGTAATTATTTTTACTAACTGTTTTCAATGTTTTTTTTCTTTTCTCTGTACTTCACCTTAGGGAGATAACCACCATGGGGCAGAGATCTCCCTATGGTAAAGTAAAGGAAAAAGGAAAATATGTTTATTAAATTGAAAAAATTAGTACAAATATTTTTATGTTAAATGTTAATGTTAATTAATGATATACATTAATTTTAGATGTAGAACAAACAAAAATACATGCTACTACAGCACTATCAACTTAATTTTGAATTTAATATGTAATTCATTTAAATATATGAAATTAATATTGTTATTTAAGAGTTATTTTAAAAAAATATCCGATTGAAAATAAGATGTTTATATTTTTTATTAGGATAAACTATTAAACAAAATAGAATTACTTTAAATAACGCTTCTTTCTAAAGGAGAGTAAATGTTTTAAATAAAAAAATATTAAAATATTTTAGCATAATAATATTTTTTATTGTGTTTACATTTTTTTACATTAACGTTTTGCTATATATAAAAAATATGCATTTAAAAATTCAAAATAAATTCATTTAAATTAAGGTTTTATTTTAAGTCCCTGCCACCACTATTTCCTATAGGAGGATGTTATAGTATCATTGGTGGCCATGTGTGGTGCTGGACTTACTGCTGTTAGGAGGTGGAGGCATGCAAGTGTACATCTTTGAGTAACATTACACTTGTAAATGGTGAACAGCCAAATGTAGTAAAGTTACTCAAAAGTGTAAGACTAAACTTACAGGTGAAACCTTTGTGAACAGCCCCATCTATTGTTGTTCATTAATGTATTTATAAAGACTGCAAAGAATATTTTGAAAATAAGTTTGCACACAGTAACATGCTTCAAAAGTACTTTAACTTGTATGAATTATTATTAGCCAGCAGTTGCTTGGAGTCCTTTTCCAGACAACAAAACATTAGTGGATTGGAAATGAATTTAATCACATGGATGAGGAGAATAGTACAGACGCTCACATTAAGAGATCCCTTTTTGCATCTCCTGGTAGTTGGCTCATTGCTGTTGTCCTCAATTGAACAGATGAGCCATCCTAAGGGCCACTGAAGTGCTCTAATTGTCAACAGGGGTGCTGGAGGGGGCGGGGTGGTGACAGGTAGCTTATGGCAACAGTGTCCTGCTTTCCATGGAGCTACAAGTTGTTGATGTTTCTGGGCTTAAGCTGGCAGCAGATGATACATGACTACGATAAGAGGCAGCTAAATTATACACTGCTGCAGACAGTATTTTGAAGCCATCCTGCACCACCACACCACAAAGAGATATGACTCTTAGGTGACGCTCCAGGAAATCATTTTGGGCCTTCAGGAAATCACTCTCCCTCTTCAAGTCAATTATCTGGCTCAGCTTACCCTCCTGCCACATAGTTGCACCCATTAGGTCTCTACTCATAATGTTCAAAAGCAGGTTCTGCCCCAGTCTTTTCCAAAGTGCTCTTTGACCTTGACTAGGTAGGCACAGGAGTAGTATGTCCTGGCTGCCCAGCAGATGTTATAACTCACAGGAGCCAGAACAAAGGTGGCCATAGTCAGGGCAACACAAGGATTTTGGTTACATGGATGAAGGTAATGGAGACACGACTGTGATGGTTGCTTTTGATCTGGAGTCCTTAGGAAGAGGAAAGGATCTAGGACGCTGTCCACACAAAACTGATGGGCCAGGTTGATCTTCAAGATCATCTCCGTCGGGAGGAGTGCTGTTCCCATTCTTAGGCAGCATGGGCAACATAGGTGAATTGTGTCCTTGCTGCAGCACCTTGAGAAAATATTAAATAAAATGTTGCTAGTTTTTGGAAATCAAAGTTGTTATTAAATAGGTTGCAATGGTATTGCTAGACCTGTGGGTGGTCTTCACCCAAACCTTTTGCCTTACTCCTACTGTTTTTCCTGAATTTGCTTTTGTTGACCTTAGGACTCTACATACTTTACCACTGCCAACCAGTGGAAAAGTGCTTGTGCTCTCTCCGTTCAACATGGGGAAATAAGGTTGCATCCAAATTGCATATTTAATTTGCTTGTAAGTCTCTAGTAAAGTAGTACGACATGTACCCATGGCCTGTAAATTAAATGCTACTAGGGAGCCTGTAGTACTACTTATGCCACCCACTTCTGTAGCCTTTTAAATTAGGGTGGGCCTAAAATTCCATTCCGCCTGCAGAACTGACAGAATTTTGGCCATTCTGTATTACTCTTTAAGGTGGAGTTATGACAAAATTCTGCCAATCGCCACGTGACAGAATTATCCCCTCTCGGGGTTCCAAAATATGCAAGCTGGCGAGCGAGATTTGGTATCACTAGCACAATTTAATAATGTGAGCGGTCACTGTCAGAAGGCTGCCATTCGAGTAGATTTGCTTTGCAAACTTAAATGGCCTAACGCTCTTGCGCAACACCTGCTACCGTTCAGGTTTATTTTCAGCACTGCTTGTGCTATGGGTGCTGAATTGCAGCATGCGCTGCATCTTTTCGACCCGTTGGTGGAATTACCCAGAATCTCACTGAGTTTTTCTGTAACTCCACAGAAGTCGACAGAGTGAAACTCTGCAAATTCCGCCACCCCTACTTTTAAACATGGCTCAGACCTGCCATTGCAGCCTGCATGTGCAGTTGCTAAAACTGCCATTTTGACCGAGCAAAATAAACCTTTAGCCAGGCCTAAACCTTCCTTGTTAATACATATAAGTTACCTCTATTGTAGGCCCTACACAGCCGAGAGGGCACTTTGCAATATATTTTAAAAGTTGGACATGTACTTTTAACTTTTACTTGTCCTGTTAATGAAAAACCCTCAAATTTGTTTTTCACTATGTAAAGACCTACCTCTTCCCTAGGATAACATTGAGTTACCTTATTACATTTAATAAGTGATTACTTTCAAATGGAAGCAGATAGGAATTTCGAGTTTGATGTCAAAAGAATTGTAATGAAAACTCCCTCTTTTATGGTAAAAGTCAGATTTTAAGTTACAATTCTGAAAATACCACTTTTAGAAAGTTGACATGTTCTTGTCCTAACCATTTGGTGCTTGCAGCCTGTATCCTGGGTCACATGTCTTGGTGTAGCTGGCAGTTGGTCTTTGCGTATTGCTCCCAGACAGTGAGACAAAGAAGGAATAGGAGTTGGCAGGAGTGGCCATCTCTGACTTGATAGGCGAGGAGATATCACCTACCACACTTGCACATCACAAAGCCTCTCCCACAGCACAATCACAAAGGGTTTGACACTAGTCTTTTTCCCCCCCAGACAAGTTGAGGCTAGGGCAGGGAGGGAGGAAATTCCAGGCAACTCTGGAGGTGGACGCCTCTAGAAACTTCTCCTACTTCAAAGTAGGCACCAGGTATAAACATTGTACCCTCAGACCCAACTCTTCAGTACATCTCTAGATCTGACTCAGAAGATTGCTGTGCTGTTCTGCAAGAAGGACTGATACTCTACTGATACTCTACTGTCCTGCTGCCTGAGTGAGAAGTACTGAACCTGCATCTAGAACTCAGGACCACCAGAATGACTCAAACGACTTGTTGGCTGGCATCCTGATCAGAGCTTCAGGGACAGAAAAGGCTCCAACATCCTTGAGCCAAGCACCCATGAGTCTTGCCTACAAGTGGTGCCACCCCAGTTCTGGAACCTTGGAAGTGGGCTAGAAAGGGCTCTGCCGGCACAGCTGTGGTCCTAACAGATGCATCTCAACGCAGGACCTTGCATCACAGCCTCACAGCTCCTCAGAGCTGCCACTCTGCGATGCATTTTAATACGGATTCTCGAAACACAGCCCTGCAGCCCATCAGAAAGGCCACTGCACTACATATCTTCTGCATGGAATCTCACAATGCTCTGCAAGAAAGATTTAGGGTACTTTGTTCAGCAGGCTTAACTTGGTCCCTGTACCTGGTCCATTCTTCATTGTGGTTAGCCTGAACATTTGACTTTTTCCAGGTCCAGCATGACCAGGTAACCACAGTTGTCACTTTGTGGTTCGAAGCACTGTTTTCACATCACTTAAAATTGCATATCTCTGGTTTTACCAAATGGATTTTTGTCATTTTGGTCTCACATAATGTATCGCATTTTACTCCAGCATTCTAAATTGGTATGGGGTTTTTCTTGTGTTGTATTTTCACTTTATGCTGTTTGAAGTGCTGCATAAATACTTTACACATTGCCTTTAAGTTAAACCTAGCTGCTTTTGTGCAACGCAACCAAAGGGTTAAGCAGAAGTTAATTTGGGGTTTGCTTGCACCCTAACAAGAATTGTGGTTGTTTCTTGAGTACGGGTTCACCCCCTCAAACAGTAATCAAATTTCCTGCAGGTATACCTATTCAACATTTGCCCTTTATTGATGTTTAAAAAGTCAGACAGCTCGTCACTAATTTTCCTTGCCCTATTGATGGAATTGAGGGGCCTGAGTTTAATTTAAAGTCATATGCTTAAAAAATATTGAGTGGCCTGTCAATACAAAATGAAGTGCAGTAATATGGGGGTCCACAGGGAAGAGTCGGGGTAGTGCGCCTCAGTTGTTGAACATAAAGTTGTTTGTCTCACCTGTGTCAGTGTTAACCATTTTATGCCTAAGCAACGCTGTGCCAAGTAAAACTCAAGATTTGCAATTAGTAATGTTGGTCAATGTTAGGCTTCTTAGATAGGTTACAGTGGGTACACAACAGGCTAGAGTGCATTTCCAAAAATTGAGCAGCAGAATGATTCTGTTCAACTTAAAAAAATGTTAAAGTATAATAAATAGATCTAACAAAATGCACTCTTTTTCTGATTATCAGTGCAATATGCAGATGTGAGGCATAGATATCTAGGGTTGCTGAACTCAACCCACACCCTTTTGCAGAGTTGGGTCTATTAGCAGGTAACACAATGCATGTGCATCACCATCCCTTAGTTCTTACATTGTATCTATGATAGTAGTTTTCCTACAGACTGTCAAAATCTGTTGTTACTAGAGGTATGTTGTGCCATGGTTAAGGGAGACAGCTGAACCACTCTGGTCATCATACCGGGACCACTTTGCAGTGCTGCCCGATGGATGTATGCTGGCTTTTAAAAACAAAAAAGGGTAGTCCTAGCACTTTTCAAGGTCCACCCTAAGCACTGTTATGTGTGAGGATATGAGTGTGTCACGATAGTGTATTAGTTAGTTGAGCAGATGGATCAATGTCACAGTGACACCACTCTTGCAGTACTTGACTTTTTTATTACGTATCATTTAAGTCATGTATGTTAGTTCAGGAGTAAAATATGTTAATTGAAAACGCAGAACTGGACCAGTTTGGATTCACTTGTTCAGCATTGTATACTATTGGCTATAATTATCATGGCAATGTAGTGCCCCAAGAAATTAGTGTGTGCTCTATCAATATGAAAAGAATGGGTGGAACATACAGAGGAATAAGTAACTTGATAGATATTGGAGTTACATAGGGAAGGATAGGATGTGTGTTTCAAATGTAAGATCACACCTGCTTGATGTTGTTTCAAATATGAGTTGCACTAAGGAGAATGGTGTAACAGAGTGAGGAAATGTTAGACTGTGATTACATAAGGAATGTATTGATCTGTACCAGACATCAGGCAGCATGCTTGTATGAATAGGTTGTCATTAGAGTAGACATTTGAGTTAGCATATAGAGGTGTCAGAGGGTGGAGAAGGTGAATTTGTTAATGAGAGAGAGCTGATGTCTGTACTTACCAGTCTCTGCTCCACCTGCAATTCCCACAATGCCTTCAATGTGGACTATAGACAACATTTTCTCCTCCCAGCGCATGATCTTAAGGGGCCTTGGAGACCCACCACCAGTTGCTGGCACCTCTTGATGGAACCCCAGAAGTGAATGACCTGGCTCTCCCCTGGTTGTTTTATCACTTGCAGATCTCCTCCTGTAAGCATCTGTTGTTCAAGAAAGCATTCATCTTATTCACAATTCTGGCCCACATTGCCCTTATCTTGCTTCTGGTTATTGTCTGGACCTGTGCTCCAAACAGCTGGGGCTCAACTGTAATTATTACATCCACCTTCAAAATTAACTCAGTTTACAAAAATGTAGGTTCTCTTCTTCCAGCTATCTTAAGGAATATTTTTGAAGGAGCTCTTTTGCTGGTGGTTTGTACTGTGGGTGGTAAATGGTTTGAGGAGTGTCATTTGTAGTGGGAGCTGCGGGTGTTATTGGCGAGTTGGTTTTCAGCAGATGTATGTTGGTGGATATGTCAACATTTACGAATGTGTCAACCTTTGGAAGCTCCGTCCACCATTGCTGTCCTCAGTTGTGAAAGTCCCTTCACTCCACTATGACAGCAGGCTTCGCGAAATGTGATGGATATGACAGATGGCTTTTTGATGGAGCAGTGTCCAACAATGGAGGACGAGGTGGAAAAAGGTGAACTGAAGAACAGCCGACCATTCTACTTCCCTTATGACATATGGCAGCCCATGAGGCGAAGCCCTAAATATAGAGGATGGTCAACCACCCGGCCTGAAGGAAAGACCATTTCTCGCATTACAGAGGAACAATGGGCCGTCCACCACACTCTAAATCAGACCCAAATTATTTGCCCAAAATCACAGAATGTTGAGCCAAAGCTGGGACTGGAGCCTGGTTCCACAGTTCCAAAGTCAGGCACGTTGACCATTAAGCCATATTTCTTTCAGGTGACACCACAAATGGCGTACACCATAAATGACATATTGATGATGTGAACAATAACATCATTATTACAAGCAGTATTACATAGACTTAAAAATGCAGACCAAAAAGGATGGTTTGCAAAGAAAACGATAACACTGCTGAAGCATTGATCATTAATAAGATTCCGAACTAGTCAGCTAAATTAGTTGCAGAAGCTCTATCCGAAAGGCTGACATTTTAAATTAAAATAATTGCTTTTGCTCAAGAAGCGAAACTGTAATGGCAGGAAAATGTAATCCAGTTTACAAAAGTTGGAACATGAAAACTAAGTTACAGTCTTTCTGTGGAAATGAAGCACATTATCCGCAATCAGATTTAAAGTGCTTGTGGTGAGTTGAAGTGCTGTTATTGCACAAATTGCACTTACATATAATGAATTATGATCTGGTTACTACTTTACTTGAAATAGAACTGAATTATCTGGATGGGAGGAAAGCAATTTCTGAGTACTTGTAGACTGGTAGGGCCATTGAGGGGCTTTATGAGCTAAGCAACAAGAGGAACCTTGCAGAGTCAAAAAACAGTGTACAAGTGTTATGCATTAGTGCAAATAGTTCAAGTTCAGGTTTCTGTTCAATGTAGCGCACTCTGTGAGTCAGAACTTATTTGGTTTGCTGTAGTGGCTGCATGGTTTATGTTCTAGTTTGTCTTTTGACAGCTGCTGCATCAATTATGGACTTTCCGTGACTTTCTATGCCCTAGGATGCCAACTCTATAGAATTTTATATTTGCTTTTTTCACAGACGTTTCAGAACTTGTGAGCAATAAAAGCAAACAGTGAAGCTTTATAGAAATATGAAACAATCGCATAATATTTAAGACACTACTATAGAAAATACATACTTGGCAGGAATGATTTCAAATAATTCAAGATATACATATATTAATTAATCAGTGAAAGCTGTAATCCTTTACTGAACTACCTTTGTTGCAGCCTGTAGCATAATTGACTTAACTGAAGGCTTATTTACACGTCTGTGCTGAAGGATACCATGTTGAAGGATTCATGTACTGGATTTTAAGTAAGTCTGGGCGGTGAACTCCGCTCCGCTCGCGGAGTTTGCAGAGTTTTCCGCACTCTGCGTTACGCTTGTCAACATCGAGTTCCACCTCCAAGCGAGATTTTTCCTTGTTCGCGATTGTCAATGTCAAGTTGGCGAGTGCGAGCATTGAAAATCAACCTCTCGGTGAGATTTCTCACGCGGGCGGTCGAATTTCTCATTGCATGGGGTCGCGAATGCTCATGGCCGCACACGTTGAGAAACCGTCCGTTCACGTTGCTAAAGCTGCCGCATGACTAAAAAATCTACTTGGGCGGCAGAAAGGAAGCAGCGCCCGCTTGCGCTGTGCATGGTGCCGTTCGCGATGATTGCACAGCGGGGACAAACACTCAGAGCTAAAAATCACCATGAACTACATTTATCTAACGCACTCTGCCGCTTGCGGAGCTCCCCGTAGGGCGGCAGAGTTTTTTTTGCACTTTGCGGTAGAACTCCTCATAGGCTTAATTTTAAGGCTGTGTAGACAGGTTTTGCGCAACACTCACTTGAGTCGCCTTCTTTGTCTCTCTGGGGTGTCTTGTTTGAGTAAGACCAGATTCTCTGTTCACTTCTTTTCAAAGATCTCTATGAAGTAAGTTCGGAACCCTGGAGATTTTCTTCTACACTCACAGTCTTGGATATCAGTGGCGCAGCAGAGGCAGTGGCATCGGTCCCCAGAGTTCCAGGGGGCCTCCTAGACCCTGATTGTTGTTGTATCTTAATATCCAACCAGCATTCTAGGAACCCTTTTCCTTGCTTGCACTAGGACCAATGGCACTCTTGCTATGGCACTGTCTACAGCTCCTCCATGTTTAACCTCTACATTCCCCTACTACCCCCCCAACTCCGTCAACTTCGCCTGGGTTCGAGCCTTATAATAATTACAAAACTGTGTGCATGCACTTTGCTGCAGCCTCCCCAAGAATATGAAATTCTCTACCATTGCATTAGGCTCTCTCTTTTTCTTCTATTTCTTTGTTAGCATTTAGATCATTTATTCTCAGGCAAGACTATCTTCATCCCGCCTAATTCCAATATTCCATCTGCACACTTTTACTTTATGTTAGAAATTTGGTTTCCCTTACCACATATTAACCTCACCACAGAATGCACAAATTGTATAGAATTAATTTGGTACCCTCTATACATGTTAGTTTGAAGTATTGCTAGTTTCCTAACCTCGTTACCTTTGAGTTGTGCACAGCGGCGGGCTTTGTGAGGGTAAAAAACGAAAAGCAATGTTTCAAAATTATATTACGAGACAGACATAAATGTCGATTCAACTCAGAATCAATATTGTGATTTCTTCTGAATCAGAAGTGAAAGTGGGTAGCATGGTGTCTTTCCCCTGTTGCTTGTGATCATTGGCCTGTGACTGCTCTTGCTGTATAGTAAAACAATGAGAGGACACTAACTTTCCCTGTCAGCTGGCAGCCACTGCAAAGTGGCAGCTAGCCGTGATAGACAACTTCCACTTTGCAAATGACCACTGTGGGCACAGAAAGGAGTGAACAACAGTCCTGTGGCCTGCTCTATGGTTTCCTCGATGCTCCTTTAAGTATTGCAACCCCTATCTTATCAAAGGACATCGGATGCAGCACTGGCACTTACCAAATTTGAGTGTGTGACGAGAAGGAGGTATGCTGTCTCTTGCAGGCATAAAATTCTGCATTCCTTGCTGGTTACGAGAACAGTGGCGTAGCAATGTCAGGTAGTACCCAGTGCGGAAAATTTCTTGTCACCCTCGGCTTAACGTACAAATACAAACATATAGCATGCACCATAACGTTTACGTTACCTACCAAACTCAATATTATAGAGAAGAGGATGATCACAATAAATCAATTAACTTAAAAATGTAACAAAAATAAATTCAGCACAGCACTTATAAGCTTCAGTATTAATGCACAACTAACTCAACAGAATGGCGTGTGGTGACTGACCGGCGAGGCAGCGAATAGGATTGGTTGCTGTTTGAGTCGAGTGATGATGAGTCACCGGTTGTTTACGTCTCACTGGAGTACAAACTGCAGAGACAGACTTCGGCAGAAAGAAACACCCCCTCCCCTTCCTTATCCATACGCTCTCCACTACGCAGCGTTGAGTTCAGCTGCGTTTTGTTTCGTTTGTTGACTGAACTAAAAAATTTCTACGTATTATATTGACTTGTTGAGGTTAATTAATTGTCAGACGAAGTTAATAAACTCATTTTAAATAATATTATTTTTTCAAAAAAAGTGTGAGCCCCAAATGTTTTCATTTATTTAAAAATCATATTTTTGCCATTCTGTCACCCCCCTCAGTGATGACACCCGGGACGGCCCGCACCCACCGCACCCCTCTTCTTACGCCACTGCAAGAGAATTCATAGGAGCATTCCTGCCTCATAAGTGTTGATGAGAAAGGAATTTTATGTATCCTTGTGATCAACTTCTTTGCACTGTCCGAATAGAATAATATGGTGTATATAGGTACAATGGGTCCTATAGCTATCAATTAAGGACATGTTTCAAGTGTTGTGTACTAGCAAGCACATGTCCAGCCAGGTGCCAGGCAATACCATCAGTGTTTGGCTCATATCAGTCAGTCAAATTTAGCATTCGAAAATTAAAATTTAATATTAACAAAGTCAATGCATATGTAAATATGCATAGGTGCAATGTATATTGCAGAAGGGTGGGGTGCTACAAGTGCTCCAGACATGGTTTCAAAGATTAATACAAAACTGAACTGAAGGATGAACATGAAAGGGAATCCAAAGTGATGGATGATGCTCAGTCTTTGGTGTAGTGCATAGTCATTCCAGAAAAGCACCGCAAACACTTCCTTTGCTAAGTTACAGGAGCAAAATTCCAGTAATGGATTTTTTGCACAATCCAAGCAAACCACATTTCTACGTTTCAACATCACTTGTACCTAATACTCGTGGTCTTCATCTGGCTGAAGCGTGCGTAAATAGCATATAAATGAAGTGACCCCCTGCTATTAATGGGAGTACCTAAGACAGGGAAAAAAACATGAATGTACAAAAGACCTCTGGAAAGACTTTTTTTTTTAATTAGCATTCTATCTAGATAAAAAGGGCTCAAACTATTGTGCATTTAGAGTGAATACAAAAAACATTTTTTATTGGTAAATAGTTTAAAAACATTTAAAAAAACATTTAATTCTATCCAATAACCATATACGTTTGGAGAGACTTTATCTTTTCTATCCATCACGTGTTTCACCGTCCATATCAGCATACCTTCATAACATCGAGACAATTATACATTTAACTTGAATTACAATTCATTCTCTACCATCGTATTCCTAGATTGTGTGCAAACATAATCAATGTGGGCATCTGAATAATATTTTTAGAAATACATAGATAGAACAAATATCTTGTTTTTCAGTCTTCTGGTGGCCTTAGTCTCAATGACTGTGATGGATGCAAAAGATAAAGTATTTGCACACCTTTATTGGATGTAACTTTTAAAAATTGTGTTTTTAAACCATTTACCAATGCAAAATATGTTTTGATTTCACCCTAGATACACTATGTTGTGAGCTCTGTTTTATCTATATAGGATGGTAATTAAAAAAAATATATATTTCATATATATATATCTGAGTTGCCAGAGGTCTTTTTGTACATTTGTGTGAGTGAATAGCACCATTTGAGTCAGCCATATAAAGTAGGGTGATGATTGGACAAATTGGACTGTGGAAGACAAAGGATGCAAAAAAGTGTATTAACAGCTAGCGCAAGAGTTGTAACCCTGAGTCTAAACACGTGATTGGGTCAGGAAAAATTCCTTCTTCACTTATACGTCCATGACTTACACAGGAAGTGCATCATGCAGGGCAGCACATCCTGTGATATATCCACCAAATACTAAGGGGTATATTCACAAGAACGTGTGATAACTACCGCAAGAGTAGCGTAATGCAACTTTCAACATCGCAGCCTATCGCAGGAAAATAACCCTGTGACAACGTGGAATTCACAACGCGGCGGTACCATGTGATAGTCTGCCGAAACCGCAGACAATGTCCGCGATACAACCACCTCGATGGAGATAAAAACACAAACCACAACACCAAAAAACCTGCGATGGGCCAAAGCACGATGAGGAAATCAGCGATAAGCACTGCCAGGCCTGCAACACACACCTGGCAGGCGGAAAAAATCACCATAAAGTAGAAAAAACACCTAAACACAAACTGACCTACACCCAAGCACCATGGAGCAGGCGCAGAGGACGAGCTCAACCCCACAAGCACCCTGGACGACCAGCCTGGGACCTTGTGCACAGGGAAGGGCAAGGACAAGAAGACGAGGAAGACGAAATTGAGTCCGCAGGCGAACAGGATCATAGTTACGGAGGTGATGGAACACCATCAACAACTCTTTGTCACCTCCAATGTGTCATTGGACACCAAAACTGGAATATGGCAGGACATCGTCAACAAGGTGAATGCCGTCGGAGAGCACAAGCGGACAATGGACGAGGTCAAGAGGCGCTGGTGTCGACAGTCATCAGTGTAGAGACTGTGGCTGGAGTTGGGGGAGCCGACACTGCTCGACAGGACACAACACAACCGCAACAGGGTGAGTGACCACCAGGTACTGGAGGGACGGGTGGAGATGGGCACAATGGCACACATGCACAATCAAGCAGGGCACAGTACACACTCACAATGACCCTGGCTCCTCGACCAGACCTACAGATTGTCACATTGTACAATGCCATGCTGTCTGAATGTCAACATGTACCATGCGGCTACATACATGTGTACACATTGTAACACACCATCTCCCCTTCACATCGCAGGGGCATCGTCAACACCTCCTTCAGAGCAGTCCCAACCACTCTTCACTGATGACGAGGAGGAAAACACCAGCATCGACACCCAAACCATCCAAGACATCATTGACCTCATCTGCCACTCACATCCAGGATCAGGGCAGCCCAGCTACATCGATGAGACCCCACTCACCACCCAAACCACCCAGCAGGAGGCACCCACAGCCCCTGCACTCTCCCAAGACCCCCCAGGAACAACACATGGCCTTCCAAGCCCGTGTGCTGGAGTGCCATAGGGAGACGGCTGAGCAGGTGCGGGTGGGCTTCGGCATCATGGCTGCCTTACTGGAAGCCATACTTGGGTGTCTATGCCCACCCCATGGTCTCTAACGAGCCCTGACTGACATCGCTGGAGTCATGATGCGGAGAGAAGAACAGCTGTCCGCTCAGAGTGGCTGCAGTGATGCCAACCGTAAGCTGGCACACATGCGAAAGCTCAGGAAGGACCTGGTGCAGATGGAGGCGGAAAGGATGGCAGCCACCGCTGCACATCATCGAAATGTAGCCGGGATCTATCATGCCCTGCAGACCTCAATCATGGCATTGCCGCCACAAGGCGTGGCACAGTAGAATGCTGCTGCCCCCACACCATCCACATCCCCGCCCCCTGGTGTGTCAGTGCCTCCCAGTGCGGCAGGCACATCCACTTAGGCACCTGATGTGTCAGTGGCACACAGTGCTGCATCCGGTACTGCAACACCCACAGGTGGGGCAGAGCACACATCCGGGGACGAGGACGTGGATGGGTTTGTGATCAGGAGGCACTAGTATTCATTTCCGACACCTGGCCTGTTTCTGCTTGGTGCCGCACATGGCCTCATGACCTTTCACTGATCCCCGAGACACTCAGATGCACTCACCTTGGACAGCGACATGGACTGCCAGATCGTGTTCGACGACCAATGACACGGTGGACAGACTGCAGACTGTACCCTTCCCTTCCGCAGGACTAGTCATCCCCGGATGGACTCTGGCTGACCCTCCACAGGCATTGCCCTGTACCGCTCCAGTTGCTGAACTACACAGGATGTGCAATAAACATCCAGTGACACAGTGCTGTGTCATGTGTTTTTCAGTCATGCATGCATGTGGGGATGAATGTAGGGACAGTGATTTCCCTTGCGTCAATGTTGCTCATCCTGTGGGATGCCAGTCAGAGGGTGCTACATTGCATTTTGTGTACCGGGTCCCGTGAACACTACAGCAGGAACACACGCATCACTCACTTCCTTGTCCAGACATAGACTGAACCACGCCCAGAGCCCACGAGTCATTGTTGCAAGCCCTGCACTGGTCTGGCATATGGCAGGCCAGACCACTCCGCTTACGCTCTGAGGGGGGCCCTCATTGCTATCCGTCGCAGGCGATCTCGCTGGTGGTGTGCAGGTCACTGGTCTAGTTGTCAGCATGTCACAGCCACTCCCTGAGGGCAGGTTTGCATGCACAGCACACCCATATGGCACAGGCGTCACAGTCCATGTGACTCCGCCAACATAAGGGGCCGACGACGTCACATTCCCTCCTGCCAGTGGTGACTGGATGACGGACGCCACGGTTTTCAATCATAAGAGGCCCAAGAGCTGATACGCACAGGGTTAGTGGTAACAGAGGCCTGCGTACGACACGGACCTACCACCACGTGGCGCTGACTGGGGTTGCACAGGGTTAGTGGCAACCGAGGTCTGCTTATGGCACGGGCCTACCACCGTGTGGCGCTGACTGGGTTTGCACAGGGTTAGCCGCAATCGGAGCATTTCGGCCGGCACAGGCACCCCGCCACTGGACGGTGACTTTGGGTGCACTAAGTCAGTGGCACCTTAAGCTGCTGAGCGGGTGTGCAGCCTGCGATGATGCCCTATCCCTGTAGTCCGGACAACTCAGATTTTGTGTGCCCTGCTGTACCGCAGTGTAGGCCAGATCCAGCGGGCAGCGCTGGCCTACCGCCACGTGGCATTGCTTCCGGGTTCACAGAGTTAGTGGCACCTATTGGGCTGATCGGGTGTGCAAAAGACACACAATTGATGTACGTAATGCTGAACAAATCAAAACTGAGCGGGTGTGCAACCTGCGGTGTTGCCGGATGCACTGGTATGTCCTATGCCATGGAGTAATCAAGACCCAGCATCAAATCTGGTGTCCTGCGGAGCGTGGCTGCATGGTGTGGAGGGTGCCGTGTCCGCAGGCCCCGGGCTTGCAGTGGCACGTGGTGGGACATCCTGTCTACACGCCGGTGGCGGAAGGTGAGCAGTGAGGCCTGGGCGTGCATGGGCGGGCATGCTCCGATGGGCGGCGGGAGGCTTCGGGGTGCCGCTGCCTGGGTGTGCATGGGCGGGCAGGCGATGTTATCTTGTGCAAGTGTGTGTACTGTGCCAGTCATGTATCTGGACTCTGTTTCAAATGACTGCTCTGACTCAGATGTGTGACCTGGTGTACTGCTATACATACCGGCACGTGGTTGGAGACACACCAGTGGCAGCAGGTGAGCAGTGTGGCCTGGGTGTGCAGGGGCGGCACTCTCTCTATCTCTCCCTCTCTTCTTCTCTCTCTCTCTCTCTCCCTCTCTTCTCTCTCTCTCTCTCCCTCTCTTCTTCTCTCTCTGTCTCTCCCTCTCTTCTTCTCTCTCTGTCTCTCCCTTTCTTCTTCTCTCTCTCTTCTTCGCTCTCTCTCTGTCCTCTGATGTGTGCAGGACACACCTTCTCATCATGTTTTTTGTCTTGCAGGCTGTGACCTACGGAGTGTCCCGAGGGGAGCGGCCAGTGAATGTGTGATGCTCATTTCTGTGACGACACATGCATGTCACCAGTTGTGATTGTGCGACATCAAGCGGATTATTTTGTACAAGTTTAGGTGTAGCTGATGTGTCATGTCTTTGTTCGGGTGGTGCCAGGGAGGGGTGGTCCGGGGGGTGGTGGCGGTGGGTGTGGTGGCCCTCTTGGGTGTCCGGGCTGCATGATGAGTGGCTCCATGGTATCTGTTGCACTTCCGATGTAACCCTGGGCTTGGCTCCCTTTTGTGGTGCAGGCTGCCGTCCGACTTTACACCAGGTCAGAGCAGGTGTAAAATTCCTGCTGCTAACGCGTCTTATCACCGGTTTTGTGTTCTTATCGCCGATCTGGCTGGTCGTTGAGAAAGTTGTTGTGTGGTGTTGTTGCGGTTTTTGGCACGGGAACGTCTACTCTGCATCTCATTAGCGATAGTTATGGCGATGTTGTTTGCGGCTGCTATCGTGGGTAAACTGGTGCTGTGGGCCGTTAATACAAGCTTGTGAAAGGGGAGGTATATTTATCACGACTTTGGCTGCGATAAAGTGCCGTTTATTCGGCGATAGCTCCTTGTGACTATGTCCCTAGGATTTGGCCTATTCGCATGGCAGACACTATGTCAATACAGCACTGCAAGGCAAATCCACCCCGTATACAGTTCACCCCACTATATAGCTCACAACTTTCTCTGGCAAGAAGCCACGTTCCATACATTTTAAAATAACTAATATGAGATAATTTGCAACAAAATAAAGATACACTTTTCTTTCCACCTGAAACTGTGTTTTTTGGAGTGTTTCCAAATGTCAATGAAACTAGGGGAAATGTTCTGTAAAATATTGAGTAAAAAATACATTTGACCAAATAAGGTAAAAGAACGATTACGGCGCATGAACCAGGTCTATTTATGCGTCACTGTAGCCCATTGATATTCAGAACACGCTAATAAAAAAATGTTTAATCTTGATAACTCTCAGGCCTGAATGAAATACGGCTTTGGTCAAGGCTACATTTGTCATGAAGCGGGTAAATGAACACAAAAGACATGGGCTTGAAAGAACGCCTCCGTTCATGGCCAAAGAACAATGAGCTGCAGAAGTTCAAAATCTTTCTTCTCTGTTCATTGAACTGACGTGTTTTCGTCAGTGTTATCCTGTGCTTTTCAGATCCTCGATTAGAAATATGAATCTGGAGAACAGTTTATGAACTAGCTCATGGTATATCCGGCAAAGGCAGCACTTGAATGCTGCTGAAAGCGTAAGAAAGCGTAATGTCCTTCAGATGAATGAATGAACGCACACGGAAGGACAGTCCAATGTTTTTCAAAGCAAAATAACATTTTTCTCGTAACTTTAAAGCCTTCAGTAAACGGTTACTTATGTTAGTGAGTCACAACTCGAAGCCTTTCAGAAATTGCACCCGACGTCAGTAAATGGAAATGATAAATCCCATTGTGATGGAAAAAATGGTTTGGAACAAATGTATGTGCCTGTGAGACTTGTATGGTGCATTTTTGTTGTAGCTAGGCTCCCAAACTGATGTTACCATTTCACAGGACATGACTGATTTGGACAGGAAACATGTACCAGTTTAATAAGGCTCGGGAGGGACAAAATCAAACTAGATTAATGAGAAATTAAGGATGAATGTTGAGATGGTCGGAAATTCGTTGTATGGAGTGTTAGAAATGGGGATCTCTAGTTGGCAGAGGTAGGTATCTTTGTCCAAGTAGGGACCCTTCTTTCTAGTCAGGGTAAGGGGGATACACTTCTAAATTAACCCTTGCTCACTACCTTGGTTGCTTGGCACAAGCAGACATGTTTATCTCAGAAGCAGTGTGTAAAGCATTTGTGCACATGGTAATACAATAAAAAAACACTACAAATGGACACCACACCAGTTTAGAAAAATAAATATGACTTTTAAAATGTAGAAACAGTTCTGTCCACAGCAAACTATAAATGCAACACTTTCAACACAAAATACCTTGGATACGTCAAAATCAAAAGCAAGAACAGCCTCAGGGAAGGTGATGCATTGGTTCCTTACTCCAGGGGAGGTGATGCGTCAGTTCCTTACTGCCACGCAGGGGAAGTGATGCGTTGGTTCCTTACTGAAGGTGAGGTGATACGTTGTTTTCTTACTGCGCTGGGAGGTGATGCGTCGGTTTGTAGATTTGGCGCTCGGTGCGATGCAGGAGGATCTGGGATGCGGCGGCAGTTTTCGATGCGGCAATGGTGCTGCGCTGTTTTCTTGGGCCTGTCCCACGATGCATAGGTTCTTGCAGCCGCACAGCAGGTCCTGCGTCGGAATCGGTTCGGTGATCTCTGACTTCAGCTGATCGGTGCACTCGATGCGGCATGCAGTAATTTCTCGAGTCGTAGGCAGGCGTTGCGTCAGTTTTGTCGGCGATGCGGCGGAAACAGGTGCGGATACGTCATGCTTCTCCTTGTTGCGTTACTTTTCCAGCTCCCAAGAGCAGCAACAACCTCCAGAGGCCCAGAACAGCAACAGGCACCTCTTGGCAGGTCAGAACTCTCAGCAAGGGAGTTCAGGGGATCTGGGGGTGAAGTCTTTGTATCCCTGAGACTTCAAAAACAGGGGGCAAGCTCTACTTCAAGCCCTTGGAGACCTTCCTCAAGCAGGGGACACAGCACATAGCAAAATCCTTGTCCTTTCCTTGGCAGAAACAGCCACTGCAGGTCAAACCCAGACAGCACACATCAGAGGGGCAGTGTTTCTCCTCACTATCTCCAGCTCTTCTCCTTAGCAAAGGTTCCTCTTGAATTCCAGAAATAATCAAAAAATCTGGGGTCTGGGCCCCACTTTTTATATCACAAAATCCTTTGTTCTCTGGTGGCAGAGAAGCTCTTAGCCCAGCCAAAACCAGCTCTGTCTTTTCTGGTGCAGCTTGCTGGCAGGAGGTAGAGATAGCATTGTCAAAGGCAGACCAGGCCCATTGAGATGCAAAAGAAAACTACTCCCCCTACTCTGAATGCAGCCCAGGTCTATTCAGCCCAGCCCTGGCTCGCCCTGGAAAGGCAGGACACACCTCACCCCCTCCCCCCAAGTGGCTGTCTGAACAGAATGCACATCCTCAGCCCCTGTCACTCCACAGCCAGACAGTCAATACACAACCTAGCACACAGGATGGCTAAGCAAGAAAATACCTACTTTCTAAAAGTGGTATTTTCAAATACAGAATGTAAAAATCATCCTCACTAATGCATCTTTATATTCTGAGTTCAGGCATACTAAACATTATCTTCCTATCTTGTCACAGGGGGAAGTTATATTTATAGATGTTATAAATGAACTCCCATTCTATCCTATGGGACAGATAGCCTTTCAATAGTGAAAAACGGAAGTATTTCACTATCAGGACATGCCACACACATCGGGACATGTCCTACCTTTCACATACACTGCACCCTGCCTACAGGGGTACCTTGGGCCTACTTTAGGGGTGACTCACATGTAAGAGAAGGGAATGTTAGGGTCTGACAAGTGGGTGCACTTGTTAGGTCGACATGGCAGTACCAAATTGCGCACAGTCAGTGCAGTGGCAGGTCCTAGATACATTTACAGGCTGCTCATGTGGGTGGCACAATCAGTGCTGCAGGCCCACTAACAGCATTTGATTTACAGGCCCTGGGCACACACAGTGCACTGTACTAGGGACTTAACAGTAAACCATATAAGCCAATTATTGGCACAACAATCCATGACAACATTTACAGAGGGAGCACTTGAACTTTGGCACTGAACTGAAAAGCATTTAGACCAGCAAAAACAAAGTCCAACACACAGCAAAATAACAGGAGGCAAAGGCAAAAATACAGGGGAAACCGACGCCAATGATGCCAGGTCTAACATGGTGTTTTTATGATGTCGTCTTTCTGACATCAGATTGTTTTTTTACCCTAAACACACACAATATCATACCATGCACTGTGTAGCAACTCAACACAGCAGATAGCGACAAAAATGTAATCGGACGGACTTTGGAAAGTTAGGCTTCGACCAATGGATTGTGGCTAATGAGACCTATGGAGCGATCTTCATACCTCAATTATCTCACAGAAAAGAAAAAACAAAATGGGGGGAATAGTTGTACCCCATTTAGCCCGTCTGTCATTTCATGGCAAACGTCCTGCACAACATGGCTATGAACTGGGTGACCTCCAGTCCAGTATTTTTATGGACTGTCGGTAAATTGAGGTGAAAAGTGTTTGTCCTTCTTCGTTTCTCTAATGGACGCCTTTTGTGCGTATTTTCAGGACATTACAATGCAGCTGCAGAAATGGAGAGCTCTCAACTTATCAGCTTTCTTGAAACATGTTCTATTAATATTGGGAGAAGTGTTGTGTTGTAGGACTTGCTAGTGTACAGTTTTCCCAGCCACTCCCCAGCCACCACGCTTTTCGGAACATTGAAATTAATTAAAGAGCTATTTATTTTATAGGTCAACTTTGATAACAGCCCTGCAAAGCTTCTGTCAAAGGGACCCATTGCACAACCTGGGAAATGATTTGAGTGCTGAGGAAAAGTAGAAGAGCCAGAAAGGGAGATGAAATTAAATTAAATTAAATAATGAAATGGGAAGCAATGAAACTTAAAAGTAAGAAATTAAGAGGTGCCGCTAAGGTACGAGCAATGAAAAGAAAGTAACACAAGGACAAGAAAATTAAATTGAAAAGAGAGAAAAAATTGAAGGGTGATAAAAAAGTTAAACAAAAGAAGGAAAGAACTTGAGGGCATAGAAGGCCCATTGATGATTGAGAGAGAAAGAGCAATAAAACTAGAAAAAAGAAAGCAGAAAAATGAAATAAAAATCAAGAGAGGGTGAACAAAGAGGGAAGTTTAAAGATAAAGTGACTTCAAGAAAAAGAGATTGCAAAAAGGAGGACAGCAAGAAAAGAAAAAGAACTGGGAAGGAAGAGAGAGCTAAGGGCCTCACCGAGCAGTTGAAAAAGGGGGCTAAAATGAGAAGGTGCAACAGAGGATTCAAATTGAAAGAGTAGGCAGACAGAAAAAGAGGCAGCAAATATATTAACAAGCTGCAAATGCAGGTTATGGTGGGAGAATTGAGTAGGTAAGTAGCCAAGGGGGATTTTTTTAAATGTGTGTTTGTTCTTTTCCAATTGAACATTTGTGAGTATGCATGTGAGAGAAGAAGAGAGAGAGAATGATATAGCTTGGATGTCCTGGTGGCATACAGGATATCTGGAGTCGATCCCTTGCATAAGTTGTGGATCACACGCATATTGTGGCTTGTATATGAGGCCCACCCCAGCCATAGGTGTCACTCCTAAGGAAGACTTTTGTTAGATGTGATGACTACACCTAAATATCCTTGGTTTAAGGTTGACACTCTGCCATGACAATGTTCACCCATTGTATCTAGTAGCCACCACGGGCAATTGATGGTCACCTCTGGCATAAATGGAAACATCCTTAACATCTGGTAAGCATTCTTGACATCTGGTGGCAATCCTGGCATTAGACAGAGATCTCAGGCATCTTGTTGCTGACATATGCATCAAGGGAGAATGTCCAGGGCATCTGGAATATACCCCTGACATATGATAAGCATCTTTAACATGCAAAAGCCAACACTGATAATTGATCTCTGGCATAAGTTGGAAATTCATGGTGAGCATTCATGACATGTGAAGGGCCGCCATGTATCTGTTGGACACATCTGGCATATGGTGGTGATTTCTGTCAACAGGTGACCACATCGAACATCCACGGGCACCTCTTGGCATAAGGTGGGTGTTAGAAATTGGGATTCTGGTTGGCAGAGGTATGCGCCCTGTCCAAGCAGGAACCACAATTCTAGTCAGGGTAAGTCACAAACACACTCCAAATTAACCTGTGCTCACCACCTGGTAGCCTGGCACAGAGCAGTCAGACTTAAGAGGAAATGTGTTAAGTATGTGTGCAACACTTCAAACAGTAAAAACACCACAATAAAATATATCACATCTGGTTAGAAAAATCTAAATTAACTTAATCAACAAAACAAGACCAAGACCTTTGTTTGGAAGAAAGACTCAGGGGGTGAGCTTGTGATCCTTCAGGGTGGTATTCTTCACTTCCACCATGTGCAATTAAATGGGGTCTCTGTCACTGCTCTTAGGGCTAGTGAGACTAGCCAGACCATAATAGTGGAAAGTCTAGTTTCCCTAGAGCAGTACACCAGCCAGGTGTGTAGGGTTACTAAGGCTCATGTCAGGACTTTTTCCACCCTATGACCTTGACATTCCTGGAGACGGGGGAGATGACCCCGAGGAGTGTCATAGTTAGTCCCCAGATGTCCATAGACTGCACTCTGGGGAATGAGGGGCCTCCAGTAGCAGGGGAACTAAGAGGGGCGGCTGCCAAGGGCACCCGGACAGTTCAGATTTCTGGGGGTACCACTCTCAAGCAGAGGGTACGGGAGAACAGATGGAGGAGCAGGGTGAGGGAAGACTCACCGCTGTCCCCTGCTCAGCCCCAGGGTACAGGCCCTGGTTTGATTGACCAGTCTCAGGATACCATCCCTGAACTGGTGGGAGGGAGATTGGAAATGGGTTGCAAAACACCTGGTGCTACTGCCCCCCACTCTGAGAAACTTCAGAGGTCAGACAACCTTGGATGGCCTGGGGCGGGTATTTGACATTGACAACTGTCAGTGGCCTCTTCTGGTTACTGTCCTTATGGGCAGAGACTTTCTTGGGTTGGGGACAGAATTCTGAACCAAGGGGAGGAATGGGCCACATCCCTTTGTTGGCCATGGTGTTGATGTCTGCCTACAGGAATGCATCTGCGATCAAGTTGAAGTTAGGTGCTGCACAGATGGGGTCCACAAGTCAGGAGAAGGGTTCCCAATGGGACAGAGCCCCAGATGAGTATAGACAGGGGGATCCAACAGAGAGGTGTAGAACTGACAAGTGCCCCTACAGTAGAGGGTCATTGTCCACATTCTATTGCCTAATCAGGGAAGTCCATCAACATAGTTATTAGTCTCCCCTGGATTTAGGCGGAGGGGATCATGCTGGACCTGGCACCCTCTGCAGGGTCGACACCAAACTTTTTCCCTTCCTCCTCCTTTTTGCTGAATTCAGGTTTGGTTGCCTTAGTACTGTGAGCACATTATTATTGCTAACCAGTGCTACTTGTGTTCTCTACTCTAAACATGGTAGTATTGGCATATCCATTGGCATATTTAATTTACTCATAAATGCCAAGTAAAGTGATACTGCATGTACCTAAGGTCTGTAAAGTAAATGCTACTTGTGGGCAATGTTCCCTCTAATATTTTTCTTCTGTGTGCGGCAGTATAAGGTCTCTGTGCGCTGCAGCCAAGGCTATGTGTGCCAAGAACCCAACCGCATGTGTGCGTGCAGAGACAAATAGCAGTGCAAATATCACTCAAACATTTGCTTAATAAAGTGAAAAGACAGTGTATTTCTACACATACAGCACCGCATGAAGGGTCTTAAGACAGGTTTGCAACTTACAATAAACATAAAAAGGATACAGTATTCAAAAGCATATTGTCCATTAAAAGTATTTTAATGTAACAATGTATCCCTTACTATCACTTTTGTCAAATACCCATAATGAAGCACCATACAATCGGAGGTCAGTCCTGAAAGGCCAGGCCCGGCCTCTCTCCTGCAATAATCAGCAAAACAACAGCAATGACCCCTAACCCCATCTCAACCTGGCCCGAATCTTGCTTGGCACAGGTGAGCTGAACACTGCGGATGTGAATGTGGTTAAGATGGACTTCAAATTGCACTGCGTTTAGCGGCCGGCCTGTTGGTTGTAGGCCCATACTTGTATCTTTTCGAAATTGTAATAAAGGTTTAAAAAAAAAAAAAAAAGATGGACTTCAAAGGAGCAGGTTGGTTCTGGTGGATATGAATGGAGTTAGTTCTAATGGCTGTGTGGTGTATGAATGCACTGTGTGGGGCAGGTTTGTTCATTTTGGGAATGGGTTTCTAGTTTACTGGGTAGAATAAAGCTGAATTTGCTCACAAGAAAGTGTCACTCAAAGCCGTTGAAATGTCACTCATAATTGCACCCCGGGCACAAGTCGGGGGTAGACGTGGGTGGATGGCGTCCACCCACTTTTTTCACAAGGTGAATGCCATGCACCCTGCCAAGAATTTGGGCCCCACTGAATAATGTGCTGAACTTGTCCTGGTGTAATTTCAAACACTGGGACACTTTCAGCAGCACCTGCATGTTGTCTGCTTTCCATCTGCAACAAGCAACAACGCTCAGGCGAGGACGGGGCTTTCTTATTTAAGACTCCTGCTGGGCCCATAACAAAGGCGGAATTTGAGGGGTCATCAGGCCTCCTTTTGTTCGAGTCTCTTAGCTGTGAGCAGTCAGGAGCCTCACACCTGATGCAAATGAAGCGGAGGGGAAACAAAGGCTCAAACCTTATTAGCTCTTCACACTTACTTAAGAGAGGCAGCTTTTCACTCCTGTTCAGTCTCTGGTTAGGAGATATGCATGCACTGGAAGAATATCAGATGTGTTTGTCTTTCTCAGTATTTACACAAAGCAAATTGCATTTATATAGAGCTTACTTCCCCTGAGGTGACGTTGAAATAATTTAAGTACCACTATTTTTTCTTATATAGCCCTACTCATTCCAATGCTGGGTGTCAAAGTGCTTTACATCAACATGTGCATATTACATGTACAATAAGGTATATAAGTTTGTATATTAATGTACATGATGTGTAATATAAAACTGGGGGATTGCGAGGTGTAGAAGTCACATATCCTCTTCGATAGCTCACTGTGCTATTATCCTCGCAATCCTCTCAAACGTACACATGATAGACCCGTTAAACATATATGTGAGGGCTTTAGATCTGATGTCACTTCCTGTAAAGTCGCGGCTTGTGATGCCACTTTCTATGATGTCAATTCCTGTGATGCCATTTGTGATGTTGCGCGCCGTGATGTTGTGCGCCTTGATGTCACTTGCATACTGCCTAACTAGGTTAGTCCCCCCACTTCTTTTTTTTAGGACTTGTGCCCTGATTGCACTGAAATTTTGAAAATGTCACACATAGCAATCTGAAACCTTGGCAGCTATGTGTAGTCCATTTTCTGTTTGAGTGAAATGTCCAGTTTTTGGCTTTAAAATTCTGATCGCCCTATCTATCAACAAAAGGCACACAGCAAGCCTAACAGCACTTCACAATACCTAATATATATTAGGGATTGTGAAAGCACACGTCGTGCTGTGTGCCTTTTGTTAATAGTGTGCAGCAGATAGTGTGCCTTTTTGAGAGTGTTCATGTTAATTTGCAGCTCACAACTTGCTTACGCTCGAGGCTGCATTTAACACAAAAACTTTCAAAAAGGTACACAAACTGCTGCGCTCTGTGAAGAAAAGGCAGGCAGCAAGCCCAACTGCACCATGTGTGCTTTCACAATCACTAATACATATTAGTGATTGTGAAAGCACACTTGTGCTGTTAGGCTTGCTGCCTGTCTTTTGTTAATAGAGCGTGGCAAATTGCGTTCCTTTTTTAAAGTTTTCATGTTAATTGCAGCTCCCTACATGCTTACACAAGGGGCTGCATTTAACATGAAAACGTTCAAAAAGGCACCCAAACTGCAGCGCTCTGTTAAGAAAAGGAAGGCAGCAATCTTAACAGCACGACGTGTGCTTTCACAATCACTAATATACGTTAATGATTATGAAAGCACACGTTGTGCTTTTAGGCTTGCTGCATGACTTTTCTTGATGGAGCGCGGAGGGGGGCAGATGGCCTGCTTTTCTTCAAGTATTCACGTTAATCGCAGCGCCCATCATGCTTCTACAGGGCACTACAATTAACATGAAAACTTGCCTCTGGTGGTGTGCGCGCTTCAAAGAGGTCACTGTGCGCCCAGATTCAACAGGTGCGTAGGCACACAGGCGCGCAGCTTTAAGGGAACAGTGCTTGTGGGCCTGCAGCACTGATTGTGTCACCCACTTAAGTATACCTTTAAACATGTCTCAGGGCTACCATTGTAGAGCCTGTGTCAGCAGCTTTTGACTGCCATTGCATCCTGGCAAAATAAAGCTTTTTCCAGGTCCAAACCTTCCTTTTTAGTACATATAAGTTACCCCTACGGTAGGCACCGGACAGCCCAGAGTGTAGGGTGCAATGTATTTAAAAAGTAGGACATGTACTTTTAGGTTTTGCATGTCCTGGTACTGAAAAACTCTTACATTTGTTTTTCACTACTGTAAGGCCAATCCCTCCTATAGGATAACATTGGAGTTGCCTCATTACATTTTATAAGTGCAATTTCCAAATGGGAATAGATGACTGGTTCATGTTTGGTGTCGCTGGAATCTTAATTTAAAATCCTAGTTTATGATGAAATCAGATTTTAAGGTGAAGTTCTGAAAATGCCACTTTTAGATAGTTACCATGTTATTTCCTTAGCCATTTAGTGTCTGCAGCCTGTCTCTGGTCACCTTACTGAGTGTAATTAGCAGTTGGGCTTTGTGTATTCCTCCTAGATAGTCACACACAAAGGGAACTTAGGTATGGGTGGGCCATCACTGGCAGGATGGGAGAAAGTAACTGGACTTAGCCTCACTTACACCTAAAAAGGCAGTATCCTGTATCCATACAAAGGGCCTAACGACCTTGAATTGTTACTTCATCCAGCTTGGAGCCAGGGCAGGGAAGGCAGGAAATTCGATGCACTTAAAAGCCACTATGTAGAAGCTTCTCCAGCCTTCCAGAACCAGGGTAACAGTGCATTAAAGAAGGACCTCAGACATCACCACTTCAGTACACTTCTGGACCTGTAGATACTCTGCCATGAATACGGACTGCTGTGCTGCTACAAGGACTGCCACTCTGCTGGACTGCTGTACCAAAAGGAACTGCTTCCCTGTTGTGCTGACCTGTTGCCTGCTGCCCTTTTGCATGGGGAAGTAGAGCTGGACCTGGAACTCCATCTTGAACCCAGGACCCCAGAGTGACTGAATGGGCTAGTATGCTGGCCTTCGGATCTAGCCTCAGATCATAACAGGCTCCCCAACAGCTCCTGGACCCATCTGCAGTGAGTTCCTGACCCTCACAAAGTGCCCCTCAGGTCCTGGAGTGTGGCTCTTGAGCTCTTTAATTTAAGCTTTTGGGTTTTTCATGACCCCAAATGGGCCCGTTCACACCAGAACCGTGCCACTCACACTGAAAATCAGGGCGAGCCGCAGCAAGTCCGTCTCATTGTACAGCAGCATCATCATCCCCCAGGGAACCTGCCACGTGAACCTCCAGCCAACCCATTTGCGAAGCCGGCCTGTTCTTCGCGCCACACTGGCAGGACTCTTGGTACAAAAATTGAAATGGTAAGCCTTCAGCTGGAAACATTTGGGATTGTATCTGATCTGCACTCCATCTTTTGCCTGTGACATGATCCAGAGCAAACAGATAGCTGTGGTTGGCACGTTATGCTTTTAGGCACTATATTGCACTTAATTCTTGAAAAATTCCTAGCTCTGGCTCTACTGATTGGATTTTTTTATTTTAGTCTTCTTCTATTTATTAATTTGAGCTCTATTTTTCTAACCTCGTGTGGGATTTATTGGTGCTGATTTTATTGTTTTACTGTTTGAAGTGTTGCACAAATACTTTACACATTGCCTTTAAGTTAAGCCTGACTGCTCTTTGCCGAGATACCCGAGAGTGAGTACAGGTTAATTTGGGGTTTGCTTGTGCCTTGCTGAGACTAGGATTGCGCTTGACCGGAGCTTACACGCCAGTCAACCAATAACTACATTTCAGTCTATTTAGGGAACCCTTAAAAGGTCGTATTGTCTCAATTTTTTTATTGAGGCCCATGGGCCATTTAATAAGATCTGCTAACTTGACTATTGGCTGAAGGAAGATGTATGTGTATCCCATTACCACAGATCAAAACTGTGAGAGGTCTGCTCAACACTCACCTCAGATTGTTGGGAGGGATTTCTGCATAATTAAGGTAATGACACAGAACCCGTTCACAATTGGACCGTTACAAAAGTTTACTCACCCACATGTTTATACCAGATCAGACTCATAATGATCAAGTCAATGTGTGAAACATGGAATGAAATTAAAAGAATCCATCTTCATAATTGTCAGGGTTTCAACGGATATAAATGACTTTTGGATTGGCTGGTAGTCAGCGGTGGCCAGCTCAGGTAAGCACAACGGGGAGGGGCAGGGCGCAGCAAGTGGGGAAGCCAACAGATGATGGAAAAGGTGTTATTTATTAGTTTAATTATACTATTCCGTCGTCTGTCGACTTCCCTCCCTCCAGCCCCCGTATTACCACCTCACCGCATTCACCCGTGCCAGCCGCCGCTGCTGGTAGTGCTGGCTCTTAAAAGTGAGACCTGCAGTTAAAGGCAGAATGGTGGCTTCAAACAGCTGGTACATCTTTCACTAAGGTACAGTTCACAGTGCAGGCACACCTTCACAACTGTGTTTGCAGTCAGGCTTATTATCTCGGTCCGGGCTGGGAGCCACCAGTTAAGGAAGACAGTGCACTTGTACTATAATTTAGGCCCTGAAATAAAGCCTTGAGTTTTCCTATGTACAGATCTACTTTGAGATAATATATGGTCTGTTTCCAGGCACAGTGCAGGTAGAACTCTGCACCTCTCATGAAGGTGAACAGTTTGGTAATTTACAGACCCAATGAAATGTACCTTCCTGTTCCCAGGAGATGGAATTGTGTTATCATATAGTTGGTGGTGAAATCTTTAGTAATTTACAGACCTCCTTGAGATAATATATGGAATTTTCCAAGTTATTATGTGGATAGAACTATCCACCAATCAGGAGAAGAACATTTTAGTAATTTACAATTTTACACTGAGACAATATGTCACCCTCCTTCGGCCACTGCAGTAAAATCATGCTCCCCTAAGGTTACAATCCTGTTGGACAAACGGCCTCATGAAATAATAAACAGCCAATTCACGGGCATTATAAGGGACACGCCTTGCAATGTCAGAAAGGTGAATGTTTTGCCAATTTATGTAACTACCCTGACATAATGTCCAACTTGTTCCCAGGCATTATAAAAACATAATGATGCAGCTCCTAGGATACGAATTATTTGGTTATTTATAGATCTCTATAATTTAATGTACAGCCAGGCGATATAACACCGATTGCTCTCACTGTACGTTGAGAAAGAGTATCTCATAACCACAGTACATTCTGGTACAAAGGCAGGGTTCGGTCCCTGGTTAACGTCTGAGATGGTTTGGGATTATATGACAGGGAACTAATAAATGTCTGCGCAGTTTACTTTGAACATTTTAAAAACATATTCTATTAACTTTTTGTGAGATAAATGGTTAAATATAGACATTTATCATGAGGAAAACTGTATTGTGTACTGCTTTCTGGGTCACCCCTACCCATCCACGAAGGTCGGGGTGTGCCTAGCATCCTCTACGTACCCCATAAGCATTTTTCAAGAATAAAATCCGTACCCTTAGCAAAAGTCCACAAACATCAACAAAGTGCCAGGGGAGTAAAATAATCAGCTTAACAGCCAATCAGATTTCTTGTCCACGAAGGAGTTTTCTCGCCTGGGAATAAAAAGCTAACACTACACAATGTTCACAATGTAACCTTTGAAAACTTGACATCTTGCTGCAATTTTAAATGACTCAAAAAGTACTGAGTTATAGGTTTATTCTGAAAATGGTGCACATTTTTTTTCCTGTCGCTTCTCCCACCACGTCCTGTGGAACGTAAAATGAAGAAGTGAGTATTTTTGGATCCCTTTCTCAGTAACATGTATATGATATAGAGTCAGCAACAGCTACTCTATGGCTTTGATGAAGTTGCACCATACTCGATAATGCACTTTTTTGCTTGAAGAATCTCCATATATTTCGGCAAATGAATGACCCATTGAATTATGTTTTTTTCCAACAAAACAAATTGGGGGGGAGGGGGGGGGCTGATTGGCCATGGGGAAGTGAAGGTAATTTGGGTGATCCAAAAGTAGCATCTCTCTGTGCACCGGGTTCTGGAAGGATATGCAAGGTGCAGGGCATGGCCTCTGGTCGCTTTCTGTGCCTAAAGGCCACTCTACACCGCTACAGCACCAGCAGAATGGAATAAAAGAGCACAGGACCACGGATGGAAGTGGTCACATGTCGACCAGTTCCCAATACTCATTGGTGAAGGCCTACTGACTCTGGCTCACATGTCCTTGCCCCAGATAAAGACTACGGGGCATATTATCAACGGCCAGCGATAATTATCGCTGGCCGTGCTTAGCGATAAATTTCTTATCGTAGGCTATCTCTGGAATTTATCGCCCTGGTAGTTCGTTATTAACAACGTGTTTCTCCAGGGCGATAAAAATTACAGAGATAGCGAGGTTATCGCCGTTTTGCAGGGAACATCGCTGGTTTTCCAGCGATGTTCCCTGCAAAACGGCGATAACCTTGCTGATGCGACCCTGTGGTCGTATCAGCATAATCCACCCCCTATGTCAAACATAAGTAAGTCGGGATTTTAGCAGACGTTAGATTTTGGCGAAAACTGTAGTTTTCGCCAAAATCTAACGTCTGCTAAAATCCTGTGGGCTGCCTTGTAAATATCGCGATGTGAACATCAGTGATATTTGCAAGGTAGTCCGTCCAAGGTACGCCCAGTGACGCCCACTTTGCATCTCATTAGAGATGCAAAGGGAGGCGCTGGGAAAAAGGGTGCTAACATGCGATTATGCATGTTTGCACCCTCTTGTAAATAGGGCGATAGTTTTATCTCCGCTTTTTTGGCTTTTAAAGCCAAAAAAGCGGAGAGAAAGCCCTTGTAAATATGCCCCCACGTGCAATAGTCCTGAGAGCAAAAAAGTGAATGCTGGGTCTGACCAGAGGTCCTGTGCTCAAATCCTGAAGAGCACCTCCAAACGATGTGCACAGAGGGCGGAGAGTGCACGGAGGCTTGGTATTCAAAAGCGTTTTTAAAATCTCTAAGAAAAACTACTTTTGTTAAGTTACGAACAAGCATATTCTACCCAGAAAGGCACGCCAGGTGTGTACAAGAAGGTTCACATTTGTTTCTGTCAAAATGCAAAAAGGGGCAAGGGCTATGGATAGCAGCGCTGTCCATCTCCTATATGGCCCGATGCAACAGTCCACCGAAACAGACACTTCTGCCTCTGTACAAGTCTGCCTTTCAGCCCTGCTCCACCACTCCTCTCCACCATCCCCATCAGCTCTCCTGCTGACACTTTCGCCAGCACAGAGCACATGGAAAGTGTCAATCATTCCTCCCCCACAATAGGGTAAAATTACACGATAAGGCACCCGGTATCTTCAGGTCCATGTGTTTATCCCCCATTCTCGGGAAAAACTAATAATGGTCAGAATTTGGGGATACCAGTCAAAATCTTAGATTCCTGTCCCCCAGTATCCCCCACACCAAATTCCTGGCAACTCATAAAGAGGGCCCCAAAGTCCACCTTCCATTTGTGTTTTTTAAATAATCTCTGGTTTGAATCATCATTGCCCGTTTCTTGCTTGTGGGGCTTACCTATTGAAAATAGAAGGGTTCGACCCTACAGTCATTTGGAATGGGCACGATTTGTTTTCTGAAAAACAGCAGTTCCTCTACAACAAAAGCATGGCACACCATCATACCCAATTGCAGAGGAGCAGGAAGATGGTAGTGTCGTATATGTGGAGAAAATGTAAGCTCCTGCTGCTTAGAAACATGCAGAGCCCACCCTTGGTATTTCTTATAATGCCCTCAGCAGCACAAAAATAAGTTGCAGGTGGCTGAAGAGCACTTTAGGCAATGAGACGGGGGAATCCAGTTAATAGTCTTTCGGTATGATATGCAGAAGCATGCTCATTGCTAATCACTTCAATATTTGCCATCATTCTACTTTAGTTGTAGTGGGCATATGGTTGTCATGTAAAACCTAAAGACTGAGGGGCATATTTATAAGCCCCTTTGCATCGCTCCTGCACCATGCAACGTGGTGCAAGAGCGATAACGCAAATTAAAAATTTGATTTATGAAGCCACGCAAGACTACCTTGCATGGCCCTGTGTGGCTTCATAAATCTTGAGTAATGCAACGCAGCGCAAATCTCTGCGTTGCATTACTCTGTGTCAGGTAGGTGTTTCCATGAGTGTTCCCATGCAACATCTATGGATTTTGATGCATTCCCAGAGTTACCAGAAGTGGTAGACCTGGGAATGCACTAAAAACCTACGTCTCCCCAGGTGGGGTGTAACAAGGAGGAATATGTTTATTTCTCCTAGTTTTTCCTCTTTCCATGTGTTCTGCATTCTGCAGCACATGTAGGCAGAGGAAAAAGCCTCACAGGATTGTTTTTGTGAGGAAGGCCCCCCTTCCTGCACCAAAACAATCCTCCTTACAACACAGGCACCCTGGTGTAAGGGTGCCTGCATTGATACTAGGCAGCCAAAAGGGTGCGAGCACAGGGGAAAATGCAGGAATGCATTGTATTGCCTTAAATATGGCGCATTCCTGCCCCTTCCCTTCCACAGAGTGCTGCGTGACTTGGCCATAAATGTGGCCCTAGTACTATTCACCATTTATTGGAGGTAATTAAACTATAAACCCACCCCACTGCACAGCTCAGTCGCTCACACATAACATAATCGATTGCATCACAGGTTGGCATCCAGTACTTAAACACCATGAATATAATTGACTGTGTAATGGTGTTTGCCTTAGAACACCAACATTTGCTGCCTTGAACTAAACATTTGTCCAGAACCCAACACCTATTATCTGGACAGGCACTTAAAGCTTGTCATTAGTAACCCTGGGCATAGTTTGCGTAGTCGTGCTACGCGTAGCTATGCGAAGTGCACTTTGCACTACGCGTAGCTACGCGAACTGCATAGTGCGGTAGGGAAATCGTGTTCACAATGATTGCACAATGCCGGATGCTTGTCCACACTGTGCAATCATTGCGAATGGCATCATGCACAGTGCAAGCGGTCGTTTTCTGCCACTCAAGTAATTTTGTACTCGAGCGGCAGCTTTCTCAACGCAGACTGGTAGTTTCTCATCACGAGCGATCACGAGCATACGTGACCACTCGCAATGAGAAACCTGACCTTCCTGCATTAATTCTTCAATTAAGCTTTATGGCACCTGAATCACGTCTTGATTGGCACACTGGAAATCGGGGTCTGGCAATCGAAGAGTCAGTGATCTGCACAGGTGAGGTGGAATCATCAGCAAACACAGAGTCATCAACAGTCTGTCTGGACCCAGTCTCTACATTGGCATCGAAATTTGGTGAGTGATGGGCCACATGTCGAAATGAGAGGACTCTCTCGTAAAGGACTTCCCAGGAAGCTGGGCAGTCACCATGTGTCCTTTGGTGTTAGTGTTGATAAAAGGCGTAACCTCGAAAGGAGCATCAGACTTTCTTTTCTGTGTTGTTTAACAAGCACTCAATCTCCTCTTGTAAAGGTGCCATCTTTTACATGGGAGAACCCATTGCACGGGCAGTTTACTGGACCACGTCAAACTCTCTGGAAGAGAGCTTTCAATGTACAGGCTTCGTATCCCCTATCTCATCACAAGTTGTAGCGTTCTACCAGCCCAGGTACTTGACAATAACCATGCCACACGAGGAGAGTAATTTTAGATGTCTTTCTTCTGCCGTGTGTAAGTCAGAACTCAATATTCAAAGCCTGCCCTCAACTCATCTCCCCAATGCTTACATCACAGGTCTATGGAGAACAGTGGGAACCAAAAGAGTTCCAGCGTTCTTTTATTTACAAGACACTAAACCAACTAGGGCGAATACTCAGAACCATTTCCATTGAACCTGATGGTCAGGCTTTTAAGAGTTTGCTAGTCAGCCCTGATTGCCTCTACTGGGAATAGCCAACACTGTGTAAATGTATGCTGGGTACAAGGGTTCATCTTTAAAAAAGATGAGACCTCAGCAACCCTCCACCAAGAGGTACTAGGTGTATCCTATGGCTATTCCCCACCATCTCCCTCGCAGACCCCAGCTTCAGCCAGGCTCTATACTCATAAACCAAGCCCAATAAGAATGATGTCATAAACCAAGCCCAATAAGAATGATGTCATGATGTAAAATATAAATCTCTAATAAAACCTTGAACCTTGAGGGCATGATGATGTCAGTTGTGATGTGAGATCACTAATGCTCTGTTCGATTATTCCATTTGTGATGTCACTACCAGTAGCATGACAATACCTTAGGGGGCCCACCTGGTGAGAATGGTGAGGGGCTCCTTGCAGCACCCATATCCTTGATACGCCAATCTTAATGTAAAAGTTCTTTATTTCCATCACCTGCATCTGCATGGCATCAGCAGGAGTTTCTGTGATGCATTATGGGCCTGATTATCAATTAGCTGTTTTATTCTGACCAGTGCATAAACCCCTGTTTACGCACAGTTCAGAACTATGAGTTGAGTGTCACTTATTTACTCACACACAAAGCTCTGCACGCTGGAAAACCTGCATACCTGGCTTCCAAACTCAAGAAGGCAGGCCAAACAAGGTCCCTTAGGAGTACAAACACTCTACTCCTCATTCCTCCGAAAACTCGCAACCTAAAACCCTTTCTCGATCCTTCTCAGGAAATGAGCCCAGAATATGGAACTCCATCCCAGTCCCTATCAGGACTACCCCCTCCTTCTTAAAATTCAGCTCAAAGACTTCTTCCTCAACGGATCTCTCCCAAATGGATAGCTATCGACCAAGCTCAGAATCCTAACCACTATGACTCGCCGCCACTTTAAATCTAAGTCTCCTACCTCGTCTCGTTCCCTGGACTTCTCCCCCCACCCAGAATGGACGTCGTTCACGAGTCAATGTATATACCAATGTAATATTATTGTGATTTCTATGCTACCAATTTTTGTAAAGCTCGTTGATACTTTCGACTCGTCACGATTCAATGCTTATACTGCTGCCATTCTATGTAACCTCTCCGCTGCTAATGTTGTAAAGCGCTCCGATACCTTTGGGTCTGGCCAGCGCTATACAAAACTCTTAAATAAATAATAAATAAATTTAACACATCCGATGATTATCAGATGTGTTAAATACCTCAACCTTTGTCAAATTTTGGCAGGTCAAACCTGCCAAAATTTAGGCGGGAAACACCATACAGTAATTATCATATCCTGTGGATTTTGGTACTTTAAACACCAAAATCCACATGTTATTCCTGAGCAACTTGAATTGGTGTTATTTATCATACCTGATAAATAACAAAGCCTGTGGTATCTTTATTTGACCAGGTGTGATAAATAGCACCTACAATTGTTATTGGGCCCTTAATGTGAAAGAGAAAACAGTAATTTGCGTGAGATCAATGTGGTCTTTCTGAAGTTGTGTTCAAATTTATAATCAAATAAAAAAGGGGGTGAGAACGAGGTACATGGCTGGGGCCACCCTCCAATTCAAATATATGTAAAAATAAAGGACCCAGTCTAGCTTTCCTCTGTGGAACGGGGTGTGCTGATACCAAACGACTACGCAGGAGCACTGATTACACAGACTATGAGAGGCAGATGTAGTGTTTGTGGAGGAGTGAAATTACAGGGGGAGTGTACTTAAAATTACCAGGCTAGTGGGAAAAGTGCTTTATTCTGACCCCTAGTCGGCAAGGTTAAAAAACAGGGAAAAGAAATAGGGTGTTCTGGGAAATTAATGTTCACACACCCTATGGGTCGATATGGTTCTAGCCTATCCCTATCGGCTATTCTTCAGGACCTAGTTAATGAAAGTAATTTTGTCTCCAAGTCTAGTTCCACTCCTTACGTTGTATCACTAAACACAACTCAATGTTGCAAATTGAAAAACATGCAGCATTCGCACATTCATGCACAGGTGTTTAATTTGGTCATACCACCTTATCCTTTGTAATGTTATTACCTGTAACGAAAAATCAACAAAATGAGAACTATCTCTATTGCAAATGAAATCATTCACTGTACGATGTACCTTTGAGCGCAAATTACAGTTTCCATTTACTTTAGAGCCCGGAACAGGTGACCTACTCTATTATGATTTACACGAGTATGTCAAGTGTTTTTAACAATTAACCACATACCTTTCACACTAGAAGTGACATGGGACAACACAGATGAATGAGCGGAAAAGTCACTAATGAAAAATGAATTCTTCTTTTTCACTTAGATGGTGCACACCTATTAATTTGCGCTCAAGGGAGAGAGGGGAAAAAAGAGCTGTGCGTAAGGCAGAAGATCGAGATTAATGGAAACTCAAAAACGCACACAGTATTTAGGTTTCGGCAAGAAGACGGTTGCGATAAGACTGGAGTCAATTCCTTGAACCTTAGTCTGCCAAGTAACGGTGGATTTACTCGCAACTTTCTTTTTCCTATCCTGTCTCCAGACTCCCACTTACAAGACTCCACATAGAGGGGGAGAGGAGGAGGAGGAGAGGGAGAATCAATCGGTCAGGGATCCATAAGGAAGCTTCGGCAATAGAGAGGAGGAAATGCAGACTCCTTGAGCAGTCCAGGTGAAGAGGTTACACTAGCGACACATTTCTTTATTTCTTCTAAATTCCCACAGCTCCTCTCGGAAACACGTTCATTAAAATTCGATATATCACCATAGACGGGGAATGCTCGGACTCCCAAACAGTGCAGAAGGATGGGTATAAAAACTAAAGTCCTATCTCACTAACCAATAAGCACCCACTGGGTTGTATGAAGAAAGACTACTTTAGGGTGGTACATTAGGTGCCCTCAGAAGGTGGTGGTTGCAATGGGAATCACGGAGATGGCCCACGTTGCTATGGGTGCAGTTTATGGCTCTTTGAGCTCCTGCTGCAGCCATCCATTGTGGTGTCAAGAGAGTCTACAGTAGTGGGCACAATTGGCAAGTATTTAATTTTCTAAACCAACCCCTCGATCCCCCTCCCTACTCCCTAATCCAATGAAGAGACAATCCATTTGACAGATGACAGGCAAAGTGCGAGCTCTGTGAAATTTATGAAGTGTTCCATAACTCATACCTATTAACAGACAACAGGCAGTTTCAAGACCGTGGAAAAGGAGGACCGGCGAAAATTGTTCAGTCTGCAAGGAGATAATAGAGAAAATAGTAATCTAAACGTGACCAGCGTGTGCCCATATCATAAAACCATAATCTGGAATCGGAGTCTGCCATTCTCTCTCAAATAAAGAGAGGTAAAGAGGACTGGAAGTAATTAACTGTGGAGACCTCTGACGTTCCAAAACTTGCCTCACCGCTTCTCCCCTCGGGTGCAATTGTGGCTTTAAAAGAAATAAATCTTTCCTTGGGAGGGATATCAATATCACCAAAAGGCTCGCCACAAGCTACGAAGGTGGATCACATATGGGGGCCTACTTCAGTCAGCAAAAAAAACTCCTGTTTCAAGCCTGTTTTCTCCATCTGTGTTAAAAATTCCCTAGGGGAAAGGGAAAGTACAGCTACGACCAGCGGAGAAAGAGGCACACCAAACAATTCAATTCCCCAGCATGCCACAAATGTAGGGTAGGACAGATGCGTCAAACGTTGGAGGAGCTTTTAAAACGTAATATCAACTCAGCTTCTGACTTCACGGTCTGAGAAGCAGTGAAAGCCTTCTTTAGGGAACAGGTCATTACCTTCCAGTCAAATCAAAAACAGCTAGAAAAGAGAACATGCCTACAGCTGCAGATTGCTCTAAACCAGGCCAACATGACATATAATCTAACTCCAACTGAAGTACTGGGTAATTTAGACCCAGCGGTGCAGGGGCACACACCCTATGACTTCTGGGTTCACCCTGTTCCGGACCTACAGAAACACAGAGTCTTCTGGGTGAAGTCAAAGATTCGTTTATTGGCTGCAGACCAATGACAGGTATCCTAGAAGTACAACAGCGTGTATGTTCTCAGGAGACTGCTGAAAATCATAGGAACGGACTTCATCTTAAATACAAAATATCATGCTCCAGGCACACATTCCTTGGTTTACGATATGGCCATATAAAGGTATACATTACAAACGAGAAAGCAGAGTCATGATGACCATCCCACATTCCAGTTCGGCCAGCCCACAATGATTTACACAGTAAGGTTCAGATCCCACGTTTGATGTAAATAGACCCCCCAATAAACATGAGCATCTCCTGTTTTGGGAAACAAGTCATAAAGCAGGAACAAGCAGGTGTGGAAGAGATTAGCCGGGGGATTGTGTAGAATGAAAGGGTTTTATGACGGGTCAAGCCCTGATGCTAATCACAGGTGGAAGGAGGAAGGGGAGCTCGTGAGACCGGTTTGACCCGGGGCAGCAGAGCCAGCTGCCCAGGTCACAGAGAAGTCAGAGGAAAGCCCATGTACTGAGAGGCCCGTATTAACTCCATTATAGCCTATGTGAGGGCAATGACAAGATGGCCACTGCTTCCAAAATGGAACCCGCGTAGTGAAGCTGAATAACGTGTACACAGTGCATTCATAGCTAGAACGGTATATAAAGCACTCGTACATGCCGCATTTACCATTTGCGGTTTGCTAATACCAAGATAGACAGGGGTAGGGCCCTGTCCCCTACGCGGTCCCGAATATTAAAGTACGACAGACCCTCCTTTTGCCCTTACATAGGCAATCACTATACTCATCTTAATCCGAGTCTAGGTCAATGTTCGCAAAGTCATGGAGATGTTGCTGTAGCATCATCCTACTACTTAGCTCGTCCCTCGATACAGGTTTCCTTACACATAAGGTAGTACAGAGACCACATATCGCGGGAGCACACTGTATACACAGGCAGAACAGGAAAAGACTGGCTAAGATCATTCCAATGACCATCAGAACTTTCCATCCCCAGGCAGATATCAATTCCCAGAACCACCCCACCAGTGACCAATCTCCCTTATCCACGTGTATGGATTCAGATATTTTATGGAGTTTGGAGATGGCTTGATACACTGTTGGAGCATTATCTGGTATGAAAATGCAGCAACTGGATTGGATGACCTTGCATACACCACCGCGGTCTGCAAGAATAACGTCTAGAACCATGCGGTTCTGCAAAGTCATAAGGCGATCCGCTTGGAGCTCAGCTGTCAGATTACTAAGGGCACCAGCCGTTACATTGACAGTGGATTCAACCACACGTGTCAGCTGTCTCAGGTTCCTACTATTGACCATAGGTCCCCAAAATGGCAGGAAACCCAAGAAGAAGTCTCCTGCTTCCTGACCGGCAGTATCCTCCTTACTAATCACACCTCTCACAACTCTGGTCTTGTGATAGTCAGAGGCAGCAGTAAATGTCGGCGGTAGCAAGTTCGCAATATAACATGTGCCCGAGAAATCAGGGGGCAGCCATGTATATGCTCGGTCATTACAGATGAAATATGTGCCCTTGGCAGCCAAAAACGCAGGGGAAAACTGTGACGGGAAAGTGTACGTTTCAGTACAGTCACTTCTTCCCAGTTGAGCTCTAGGATTCTGACCATTACCCTGTAAGCAGAACCGACCCATGTGGGGTACAACCCAGATTGGAGATGAGATTTTTCGCTGTCTTTCACCCAGACTAATACTATACCCCGTCGCGTTCCATCCTACATAAGGTCTCAACTCTTCTTTTGGAATGGATGAGTATGCATCGATATCCCTACTCATATCGGCAACTCCTTTCATCAAAGCCTTATTATTGGTGATAGGTCTGATGGAACGCGGTTGGCGAGGGGAGTATGTATCTAGAGCATAGAGAAACATGGTTTGGAATGCCCATGACGATCCATTGTAACTGTACGGCAGCACCAGGTAGGGAATACCCTTGTTAATGGTATGGGGCATTAACCCACACACCCAGCAATTGGTCGTATTCATTACCAGTTGGTGCTGGTGCAAGAGCTGGATAAACGAGTTATTTACGAACTCTGATCGTCTGGTCTGTTCGTGCTCAGGCAAAGGGTGAAAAGAGTGAGAGGAGGCAGTAGAAAGAGGTATAGGCTGTTGAGTGGGTGCAATGGGCTTTTGAGCGGAGAAGAACACAAATCCTACAATAAACATCGTTATGCTACACAGTGTAAAAAGGCACAAAAAGACAAAACATTTACTTTTTACAATTCTACACATCAATGCGTTAGAGTTCATTTCCTCAATCGGTCTCTCCATCTTAAAAAACTCCATCCTCTACTCGGGCGGCTCGCGGTGGATGAGTTTCTTCTGCTGAGGGGCACGCCTGTCAGTCCAGGGAAACGCCCTAGACCAACCAGAACCGTTGACCTAGCGTCTTCGGCCTGTACCCCAAAGTCTTGGCACCACGACCCTGCGCAGAACCCGGATGGTGGTTCGAAAAACAAAAATCAAGAAAGTTCTTCAGATGGGAGAGCAAAAAATGTCAAAAGGGAAAATAGTGAGGAAATCTTTATTTGTCCATGGGCCTAGGTCTCAAATTATAGCGGAGACGGCCAGGTGCTGTTTGGTCTTGAAACAAAAGTTCAGGCTCAGTGGTGTCCAGTCGACTTGATGGTGGCACAGCTTCCTGCAGAATATTGTCACTCTCTTGGTCTAAAACTGTGCCTTTTAAGCGTGCGTCGCTGAATGGTACAAAACGAGGTACAATGTCTGTCTCTGAGTCGGCGACACCCTCCTTGACCCACTGGTCATATGGCAGAGGCAAGGGGACTACTTTGCAGTGGGTACCATGAATCCAGTGCTTCTTCCCTTTCACTCGCACTGCTGATCTTGTCGAAAGAAGAACAAGATGAGGGCCGATCCAGCGAGGCTCGTCGTTGCTCTTGCGCTGGAAATTTCGGACTAGCACCCACGTACCAGGGTTGATAGGGTGTCCAGGAGGTTCAGAGGCTTGGGGAAGAGTATCATGTACCTGTTGGTGCAAAACACGCAGTTTAACAGTCAAATCATACAGGTAATCGAGCAGTACTGGATGTTCTATTTCACTAAATTTCGCCGGTCTTGGCACGCCCCATACATTAGCCGGGCGGCCAAAGACGACCTCATAAGGGCTAAGCCCTACTCGTGAGTGTATGGTCATTCTGGTGGACAGGAGTGCTAGAGGCAGAGCGTCAGGCCATTTAAGACCGGTGCTCGCCTGGATTTTGGCCAGCTTGAGCTTTAAGGCTCCATTGTAGCGTTCTACTAATCCAGCTGATTGGGGGTGATTTGCAGCATGGAACGTCTGCTTTATCCCTAGCCCTTCACATACATTCTTCATCACTTTACCCACAAACTCACTTCCGTTATCACACCACACCATTCTTGGCATCCCAAACCTAGGGAAAAACTCCTTCACAAGGGCTTTGGCTGTGGATAGGGCAGTGTTATCTTTCAGAGGATAAGCCTCTATCCATTTTGAGAAAGCACAAACAACCACCAGTACATATTTCAGGTTGTTGCATCTTTCCATGTGAATAAAGTCCAGCTGCAAAACTTCAAATGGACATGATGGGGGTGCAAAGTGACCAGCCGGAGTTGGGGTTCCCCTACCAGGGTTGTACTTCAAGCATACTATGCAATTCTTGACCACATTCTCTGCACACTTGGGAATCCCAGCATTCTGCCATACTGGAGCCAACAACTTACATATACCTTTCGTACTGATATGTGCCATTCCATGTGCCATAGTAACCACTGGAAGCACATATGCATCAGGCAACAACCATCGCCTATGTTCTGTCAGATCAATCCAACAACCATTCTCATCCAACTTACCCATACTTTCTCTCCACTTGCTTAACTCTTCCTCTGTGGCTTCAGCTTGAAGCGACTTCACACTCTCTATTGTGTTCTCACACATTCCCACATCATTAACCCATCTTGCGGGACCTGCAACATACATTCTAGTCTTCACATTCTGTGCTGTTTCTTTCGCAGTCTCATCAGCAAACGCATTCCCACGTCCAACATCATCTGTGACTTTCCTGTGCGCTCTGCATTTCATGATCGCAACTTGCAACGGTAGGGTCAGTGACTCAAGGAGATCATTCACCAACTTGCCATTCTGAATTTTAGCTCCATGCGACGTCAGAAACCCACGCTCTTTCCACAAACGCCCAAAATTATGAGCCACGCCAAAGGCGTACTGGCTATCTGTGTATATATTCACTCTCATTCCTTCGGACAACACACATGCTCTCGTGAGGGCGATTAATTCTGCTGCTTGGGCCGAATTATGTGGCACTCGTGCAGTTTCCACGACCGTGTGCAAAGTCGTGATAGCATATGCAGCAGTCGTGTCACCATTAGGGAGCTTGAAACATGACCCATCTACCCATAAAGTGCCATCACACTCAGTCAGGGGAGTATCTTTTAGATCTACTCTCCCTTTCGTCTCTTCTTCTGTCCTGAACAGACAATCATGTGGCTCAATCTCATCTGAGTCTGCTGGAATTGGCAACAATGTGGCTGGATTCAGCGTATTGCATCTCTTTATGTGTATGTGATTAGCTAACAGTGTAAGCTCGTAGCCCGATAATCGTGCACTAGTCAAGTGTTGTGTCTTAGTTCTATTTAATAATGTGTCTACAGCGTGTGGAACCATAACAATCAATGTGTTGTCCATTACCAAACCAGCAGATTGTCGGATAGACATCGCTGCAGCAGCTGTCGCTCTCAGACAGCTTGGCAATGCCCTCGCTACAGGGTCCAAGGTAGATGAAAAATATGCGCATGGGCGCGGTCTGTCGCCAAAAGGCTGTGTTAACACTGACAACGCACATCCATCTTTCTCGTGAACATACAATGTAAAAGGTTTGCTGTAGTCAGGAGTACCCAACACAGGTGCTGAACACAATGCATTACGCAATTCCACAAAACTTTTCTGGCACTCTTCAGACCATGGGATAGGATTCGGTGTGTCTTTGCATGTTAAGGCTAACAAAGGTTTTGCCAATAAAGAAAAACTAGGGATCCAATGCCTACAGTATGAAGTGATGCCCAAGAAAGCACGTACTTCTCTCTGTGTCCTTGGCACACTCAACTGTGCAATGGCTTGAATTCTTTCTGGGGTCAGTTTCCTTCCCTCCTTCGATAAGAGATGACCTAAGTAGGTCACTTCTTGTCGACAATATTGCAGCTTAGAGAGAGACACTTTGTGATGGAAAACGGATAAATGGCGCAACAGTGACACTGTGGCTTCTTTGCAGATCTTTTCAGTATCCGCAGCGATCAGTAAATCGTCCACGTACTGAATCAGGATAGCGCCACTAGGTAAAACAAGTGCATCAAGCTGCGCTTTCAAAGCCTGACTATATATGGATGGACTCTCACAGTAGCCCTGGGGAGCGCGTTTGAAGCGGAAGCTTCGGCCTCCCAGACTAAAACCAAAAATATCTCTGCTCTCTTCTGCAATTGGGATACTAAAGAAAGCATTCTTTAAATCGATCACTGAAAACCATGCAGCAGAGGCTGGAATCATTGTTAACAAGGCAGTTATATCGGGGACAACCGGAAACTGTGGCACAACAATCTTATTAACCTCTCTAAGATCAATCACAAACCTGTAAACAGGTGGCTGTGAAGGATCCGTTCGTTTTAAGACAGGTAAAATCGGACTATTGCAAACGTTGCCTCTTGTCTCTTCAATCACACCCTTATCAATCAAGTCGCTGACAATGTCTAACAATGCTTTCTGCCCTTCATTAGAGATCTTGTACTGGGGAATACGTGGCAGTCTGACATTAGCCTTTAAAGTCACCACATATGGCGGTATCTCCAAGAGGCCCACATCATTGGGACCAGTAGCCCAAAGGGCATCCGGAAGGGACGACAATTCAGGTGGCATCGTGTTTTTAGACAAATACATTGGGGAAACCACTTTCTTGCCTAATGTAAGTTGTACTCCTGAAGGAGAACAATACAGTGTAGCGTGCAATCTTTTCAACAAATCTAATCCTAGCAAATTCTCACCACAACCTGTTGTCAGAATCAGGGGTGCTTTCAGCTCGCAAGGTCCAACAGAAAGTGACATGGGACTGGAAATCGGGTTCCTAACTGGGGCGCCAGAAAAACCTACTGAAACATTTATATCGCCAGACAAAGGTGCGCCAGGGAGTTTTGAATGCATGATTGAACTCTTTGCAGCACCAGTGTCTAGCAGAAAAGGCTCCGTTACATTTGCTGTAGTCACCTCAACATACGGTCCACTCTGATCCACTGGCACTGAAACAACTCCCTCTCTCTGTCTATGGCTGTCCTAGTAATCATTACTTTCTGCATCACCGTCCTCTGCATAATAATCATTATTATAATACTGGGCCGTATTACTAATCGCGTTAGCTTGCTGATCAAAGCTATTGATGGTACTTTGAGGCGGCAGAGGACGCGCATTCTGGGGAGCATTTCCACGCCCTCTGCCTCTAGGAGCTTGCTGACCACCTCTACCTCTTGCGCCATACATATTACCGTTTCGCTGCATTAATTTAGGGCAACTGTTTTTAAAATGACCTTCCTCTTTACAGTATGAACATTGGTTGGGACCTACAGGGACACGTGGTTGATAATACCCGTTCATTTGCTGGTTGTTCTGAAACTGTTGGGGTTGGTGATAGACACCTTGGGGTTGCCTATAATTATGCTGACCTCCACGTGGCGGATAGGCCTGCTGTAAAAGGACCTTTGTCTTGAGTTCCTTCGTTTTCTTCTCCGTTCTATCTTTCTCGTCTTTATCTCTATTTTCATAATACTGTGCAGTAGCCAGTATTTGCGCTGAAGAAGAAACAGCCCAAGAACTTTCTGAATCTTTTAACTTTTTACACAGGTCAGGAAGTAAATTCTGCACAAACTTATCCACAAACAGCCGTTGGCCACCCTCAGTACTCATATCCTGCCCACTGTGGTCAATAAACGTCTCTTCAAACCTACTAAAGAAGTCTGACACTGTCTCATCTTTCTTCTGCTTGCATGCAGATAACTTGTCCCAATTTACGCGCATCGCAGGCATTATTGTCTTCATATACGTAATGATTCTACCAGGCAATTCAGCTACTAAAGGTTCTGGTTTCGCACCACCAGTTTGTCTAGCATCAGCAGCAACAATGTTAGCCCATGTATCCCCTAGTTCTGCATTGTGATCTACATTACGAATTGATCCCCATAGAGGCTGTGGAACAACATTACCAAACAACATGTCTATGTCGGCCAGATTCATAATGCATGACCCTGCCGTCTGTGACAACTCTTTATAATAACCTGCTGGGTTTTTACGGGGATCAGGCAAGGACTGCTTAAGCGCTAACACCTCAGAGCGCTTCCATGGAACATGCACCCAAACACGCTGGAAATGCGCTGCCACAGCGGGGTTACCACCGACAGCTGCAACCGCATCCTTCCATACCGGGGGAACTTCTCTCATAGGGTATTGTCGCGCTTTTGCCTTTTTTCCCACAAGGACCTCTTGTTCAAACAATGACTGTTGGCAATCGTCATTCCTAAAGGACAATACAACCGCAACTGCTTTATCTACTTCGCGGTCCACAATTATACCAGTTCCAAAATCGAACCTCACTCTACACAATTCCTGCGGGTTTGGATTTTTACCACTATCCTCCAATTCTTCACAGAGAATTTCGCACATTTTCTCAAACACATATCTCTGTTTCGGGGCATCCCATTGATGGAAAATGTTGACAACTGATTCCACATCATACAGTGAAGGAAAAACAATCCATCTACGCGCCATGTTATCTATTACCTTTTTCTCATCGGGGTTAGGCAATTGGCTGCGCAACTGCTTACGCTGTAAACCAGGAGTCGCACCAGATGACTCAAAGAGAGGAGACATTAATGTAGTAACCACATTAGCTAAGCGCTGTCGCGCTGAAGGAGAAGCTGAGGCGAGAACAGGGGGAAAAACAGAGGGAAGAAAAGAGGATGTAGAGACAGGTACTGGAGTGGTCAAAGTCGCAGGAAGTGCGGGGGCAGTTGGAAGCACAACTGGCGGCGCTTGAGAGGGCTGCGCTACAGGAATAGGAACTGGCTGCAAAGCAACTGGCGGTTGCGGCAAGGCTTGCAGTATATGCACTGGAGGCGGCATATTTACAAGCTGGGGAGGCGCCGTGGCAGTTTGAGCATACGGGGGTGGCGAACTCAACAAATGTGACATCAGGGGATCTTTCTCCTTTTCTTCTGACTCATCCTGCTTAGAATGTGGCAAAGCTGGGTAACATTTGTCAATCCCTAACTTATGCTGCCTCTGCAATTGCTCACTCATTTGCTCCTCTTCATTGTCTTTAAATTGTACAGCTGCTTGCATTACTGACATACCTCTCTCTCTCTTATTCTTTTTCGCTAACTTAATTTCCTTCTGTTTGGCTTCCTTTCGCCATAAGCGGAAAGAGTCAAACATCGCCGGCCGGGCTTTCTTCTTAAACAATTTAATTTCCAGATTATCTAAAATATCGGTATCGAAACTACCATTTTGGGGCCATTTTAAAACACCATCTTTCCTGGTGTAGTGGATCCATACTTCGTTATATGCAATGGGGCCTACGCCATGTTTTACATAGAGCTCATAAGTTGGAGTTCCAACCGGAGGAACCGGACATGATTCCTCTAGCTGGAAATCTTTTCCACAACCCAAACAGAATAATCTACCAAATAGTCCAGAACCAGGCATCTTTGCTCACTAGTCTAGATCCAAACGTCAAAGGATTATCGAATACGATATTCTCGTGAATACACGAGTCCTCTGGTTTTGGCGTTTGCAAACTCCAAAGTACCAATTCAAATGATCCCGAAGGATACCAAAACAAATGGGAGACGCTCCACTTATACTTAACTGAATATTGCTGATCGATGGCGTCACCAGAAGACTCTCTCGATTGTTTCGCTCTCTCAAAACTCGTCAAGGGTCCAAAACAGGTCGATTAATCAGGGCAGCAGTCCTTCGTAGCCGTCGGGACGCGGAGAACCTCGCAGAAAAGACTTTCGGACCACGTCGACATGCAGGGGTCGATGAAGTGGCGGCCTTCCTCCGGAATTTCCACACGAAGCTCCTCACGAACCTCTGGCTTGGACTGGTACCACTGAAATCGTCCCGAGTTGGGCGCCAAACTGAAGTACTGGGTAATTTAGACCCAGCGGTGCAGGGGCACACACCCTATGACTTCTGGGTTCACCCTGTTCCGGACCTACAGAAACACAGAGTCTTCTGGGTGAAGTCAAAGATTCGTTTATTGGCTGCAGACCAATGACAGGTATCCTAGAAGTACAACAGCGTGTATGTTCTCAGGAGACTGCTGAAAATCATAGGAACGGACTTCATCTTAAATACAAAATATCATGCTCCAGGCACACATTCCTTGGTTTACGATATGGCCATATAAAGGTATACATTACAAACGAGAAAGCAGAGTCATGATGACCATCCCACATTCCAGTTCGGCCAGCCCACAATGATTTACACAGTAAGGTTCAGATCCCACGTTTGATGTAAATAGACCCCCCAATAAACATGAGCATCTCCTGTTTTGGGAAACAAGTCATAAAGCAGGAACAAGCAGGTGTGGAAGAGATTAGCCGGGGGATTGTGTAGAATGAAAGGGTTTTATGACGGGTCAAGCCCTGATGCTAATCACAGGTGAAAGGAGGAAGGGGAGCTCGTGAGACCGGTTTGACCCGGGGCAGCAGAGCCAGCTGCCCAGGTCACAGAGAAGTCAGAGGGAAAGCCCATGTACTGAGAGGCCCGTATTAACTCCATTATAGCCTATGTGAGGGCAATGACAAGATGGCCACTGCTTCCAAAATGGAACTCGCGTAGTGAAGCTGAATAACGTGTACACAGTGCATTCATAGCTAGAACGGTATATAAAGCACTCGTACATGCCGCATTTACCATTTGCGGTTTGCTAATACCAAGATAGACAGGGGTAGGGCCCTGTCCCCTACGCGGTCCCGAATATTAAAGTACGACACAACTGTGGGAACCAAATGGCCACAGCCAAGATGTGATCTTCAAGACAATTCCATATTGATAGAAATTGTAAATCATAATTCATATCCCCCAAAAAAGGTGTGAAGGTAACAAGCATATAGGCAAATATCTGGCCTGATTAGCAAAGCGTAAAAGCAATACTATTGCAATAAGGACGATTTCATATCCTGTGGCAGGCACATTGGTACCTCAAACGATCGAAGAGGCTTTCAGGGATTTCTATTCAAAATTCTATTCAGATTGTTATAGCCCCTCTGCAGAGACAATTAAAAGCTGTCTAGATAGCATTAGAATGCCAACAATATCAACAGCTCAGAAAGAAACTATGACCACTCCAATATCTATGACAAAAGTGCAACAGACAGTTAGCTCTTCACTTAATGCTAAAGCCTACCCGTGGAAGGTTATTAAACCTTTTTTCCACAGCTAAATAACTTCTTAGTCATGCTTTTTAGTCTGATTCTCTCGGGCTGCAAAATTCCAAGTACATTCACAATATCTGCAATTCCTAGCTTTCTAAAAAAAACAAGCCTGACGAAGACGTTAATTCCTATAGTCCGATCAGCCTACTCAACAGCGATTACAAATTATTTACTAAAATTATTGCAAATCGGTTAGCATTGGTAAATCAATGAAGTGTGCATAAAGATCAAAATAGTTTCCTACCCAGTATGAGTATTACTATTAATACAAATGACTTGATCCAAGCAATTGACTACTTCAGAACTCAGAAAATCAAGTCAATGGTCATAATGTTAGTCATGGAAAAGGCATTTGACCTGGTCCAATGGCAAGTTCTATTTGGCATTCTACGTAAATTTGCTTTCCCTCTAAGTTTCACTCAGTTACTTCAAGATCTTTATTCAAATGCATACAAAGGCTTATATATTCATCCATAATAGACCAGCAGGAGAGGTCTTTATTAGGCACAAAATGCATCAAGGATGCCTTATGTCTACCATTCTGTTCTACTTATTCATTGAACCATTGTCTGTGCTATTCACCAAGATCAAAATATCAGCTCCCCATTCGGTGAAGCAGCCAAACTGAAACATTATGCTATCAACATACAATTGATTTGGAAACACAACATTTTATTTGGTTAGGCTTAAAATGCAGGTCATTAAACTGGATCTGGAGGAAGGGGGTTGGCACTTTCTGGAGTAAAATCATATTATCAGGCGGCACTCTTAGCTTGGCTTACAAGAGCCATAAAAAATATATCAAGTGATAATAATTTTTATTTAAATGACATGTTAAGTAAGTCTGAAATCAACCTTTTAGCATTCTTGAAAATCCCCAGATAACTCAAGACATCAAGATATAATACTCCACGGATCGTTATGGGTCAATTTAGCAGAATCTGGAAATAGTAAGTCACCTGGCTCCACTCCCATTTAAAACTCACGGAATGCATATCTTTAGGGTTACGTCTAGGCTGAAAACACTTAGAGCCCTTTTACGATGTCGGTCGTACGCAATCGTTGCAGAATTGAACCGCCCGACCACAGGTCGGCGGTTCCGCCCGCAGAATTAGGATGAGATTCCCACATCTATTTTCCATCTGCAGCTTGTGTGGTGGGTAGAAAAGGGCTGCAGCACAAGCTGCTATTGAAAAATGGATGTTTGAAACATCTCTGCATCGTCTGGAAGGCACGATGCGGTGCCCGCCGGACAGTGCAGGGATGTTTAGGGTGGCGCCATAGGTGTTCCCTAGCACCATAGCGGAGGGGCAGGCTGGAAGGGGCCCTGCTAGGGGCCCCCAAAGTCACTTTCCGCTTGCCTTATCATGCCGGCAGACCACCATGAAAGAGCAGGGCAAAACCAACATCATAATCCCGATGGTGGAGGCAAGCCTGGCTCTGTTTTCATTATGGGATTAGCATTCTGCGCGCTGCCCGGACGGGCTCTGTGAGCCCATGGAAGTGGAGTGTTATCCCTCCCCTGGGTTTCCCTCCGACTGCCGTCATTGTAATACAACTGTCGGAGGGAAATCATCAATGTAGGCCGGGAAGCCTCCGACCAGCTGCTGGATGGCTTTCCGGCTGATATCGAAATCGGGCCCTATGTTGGTAGACATTGGTTTAGGGGGGTGAGGGAATTTTGTTAAACAGAAGGAATTTATTTAATGGCAGTCTTTAAGTAAGAATAACCTCAGCATTAGTTCATTTCTTCTGTTTAGTTTTATGCAAATTAAGCATTTTGTGCAGGCTATAAAACATACACAATGTTATTAGCCGAAAATAGCAGTAAGGTCTATTTATATCCGGACTAATGGGTATAGGAATTTGGTATAGAATTTTATAGCAAAATCTTAATAAATCAGCTCCTTTAACAGGTTGTAAAAATGATCTCACCCAATGGAAACTTAATAATCGCCTGAGATACAAGGCCATTCACGCTGCCAACTATACGAGAATGGAGTTTTTTAGTAAATGGCTTCTTTATTGCACACCGGCTATGATTAACAAAATGAACCTAGTGTCATCATCAGCATGTTATATGTGCATTCAGGGGAATGGAGATTGACTTCATACAATATTTACCTGTATGAGAATATGTCAATTTTGGTAGGAAATTTCTTCTGATATTAGTGCAAAACTGAAACATAATGTTTCTTCTGACACCTACGGGGCATTATATGGCATCATGATTCAGAGTTATGATCCAGCGGCGTACCAACAACAACAGCTACTCACCTTGTGCCCATAAACACACTCTGTCAAGTGGACCGCTGGACTGGGGTTTTTTTATGTTTCACAATGTTCAGGATTAGTCTAAAATACCTTTACTAACCCTTCAAAGATCAAAAAGATCTTTCCTCTGGTCTATGGACCATTCGTTGAGCTAATTGATGGTGATAATGTACAGAATCTTAACTTTTCTTTTCTTCGAAGTAAATAACCACAGACACAGGAGAAACTTTAAGTCTTCATCTAAACTAAATGCATGTGAACCACTTCAAAAATACAGAACAGTCACCTTCACTCATTAGGAGAGAAAATTCAATCAATTATTCATCAAACACATACTTCGGACTCATGCAATGACTTATGCACAGAAAGGGAGAGGACAGAGAGAGAAGAACATCTGCAAATACACGAAAATTATATTTACCAAGAATGGTGTGAAGACCAACCCCCCCAGGCAAAGGGCTGGTAACGGTCCCCCAGGATAGTTCAGGTGACAAACCTTCAGGACAGGATTCAGGACAGGATAGTTGACCTCTCTAATACCGACGATTGCACCGCACCCCTCTCTGACACTCTCTTCCGCCTTGAGATTCTTCCACGATCTTCTTATCTAACCCCAATTAAATTAGGATAGAAAGTTCTGCACTTGATTCTTCTTCAGCATCTCACAGCATCTCTCCCAGCATCAGCATCACCTGCTACACCAACAGCATCCGAGCTCTGCAGCATGCAGCAAATCTTCATCTGACTAACTAACTAAAGCTATCTCAATTATACCTTTCGTTCTTCATGTACCACCCACTAAAGTTTCAATATCATAAAAATACGAAATCTAATTGGTCAGGCAAGGGGGAAGATCATCACACCATGCTTACATGTCATCACATTCCATTAAACCATTGTTCACAAATCCATCCCCTTAATTTTTATTCGACCTTTATTTCTCACCCGCATTCACATTTCATTTGCAACATTTGTTCATCTTCTAATATGTAAGTCCATTCTGTTGAACTTTTCATCGTCCGATCTCAGGCTCAGCCATCTTGCGACCTTGGCTTTCAGTCAAAACTAGAGTCATCACTCTGGGTTCACTTTCAGTCAGACATGCGCAGTTGTACAGTACAGTCACATGGCTCAGCTTACTTCGGTCATACACGAGAGGCCCAAATGTGCACAAATAAGAAAGTCAGAAAGACAGATGTTACTTTAAAAAATAAATTGTTTCACGGTATACCACCCATCTCTACTCTATTCACTTCTATTTATTAATACTTTTCCCGCATTAGCGTTAGTATAATAGCTTGTTTTCTTTTCAGCAAAGCAGATTCCATGCACATGAGCCTTTGAGCCGCCATGTTAGTGCCTACTGCTCATGCGCAAGAATTTCTCTCCAAGCATTAGTCTGTCATACTGCGTAGATGCAGTTGACGCATGCACAGTAAAGATTTCCCGTTTAAAGCAGTTTTAGTGCTTCGTTCATGTTATTCATGTTATTAAACACATAAGCAAGCTTCTCTAACCCGCGTGTTTGAGTGGTGCGCAATAGTTTTACAGAAGACACATTTAGTAACTTCTTAGTAAGTTAAAGGAGCGGATTGCGTCCGAGCAAGTCTCTTTTCTACGAGTCCTTGCTCCATCAATCCCCTCTCTGATGGCATTTTTGAGCCATCACAAAATTACCCATCCCAAACCAGATGCCAACTTTCAGCACTTCTCATTCTTGTTCTCTTCCTTTACTTTCTCATTTTCATTTTTATTTTCTAAATCTCTCATCTTTTTATACATTCTCCCTTTCATTTCCTCGATCTGGATCTCCTCGTATTCTCTCTTTCTTTTCTTTCCCTTCCCATTCACTTCATGTTTTCCTACTCTTCCTTTGTTTCTGCAACATTAACACCAAATCATTATTGTCAAAACTATTATTGTTATACCAACTACTGTAAGAATTATTTGACCTAAAATACTTTTCCCTAAATCAGAAAACCAAGTCCCTATTGAAGATATACTTTTTGTTAGTCTTTCCCATACACTGTCAACCTCCAGTGGTTTCAAATCTTCATGAAGTTTTGTAATTTTCTTAATATACCCTCTAATTTCCTTACTCTTATCAGGAATGTAAGTACAACAATGTTGCACATGAAACATTCTACAGACTCCGCCCTATTTTGCTAATAAGATATCAAGCGCAAGTCGATTTTGTAAAACCATGGACCTAATTGCAACCATTTCTGTATTAATCATCAAGAAACCCCCAGTAGTATCAGTGGAGAGATGATCAACCACTGTCGACAATTTACAAATTCTGTGTGAATTCAGAATGACTCCCACTGAAGGTATCAATGCACCAAATATATCACCTACTATTTCTGAAAAACTAGCTCTCTTTCTTCATGTTAGTCCATTAGTGTTTCCATTGCTTCCAGTGATTCTTTTTTACATGGTAAATTTCTGGAAATACTATCCCAAAGTAGCAGCTCCCGTACCATTGTGCAGGCAACTTATAATAAGCACACACGTAATAAACCCAGGAAACACTGGATCAGTTCCCCTTTTAGTCCCCAACCTCCCAAAATTAGGAAGTTATGTTCACCTTCACTGGAACCGATAAATACGTTATTATAATATGTCTTTAACCTATGGAGGCAGGTTTTACCTTTCTTCACAAAGTCTAGGGACATCGCAGCATGAGCCTTGCCAGCTGTATAAATTCCCTCATTCTCAGCCCATGGTGGTACATGAGTTTTCTGTTCAGCAGCTTTCTTTTGGAAATCCTGTCTCCTTTCTTCAACTAAATTCAAAAATACTTCCTCTTCTTCACGTAATATACATGTTAAATTATTCTTGTGTGCTGTTACTATATCTATTGTTTTCATTGTTAAGAAAAACTCACCCATGAATTGTGCATTTTTACTACTAAGTACTGGATTCATATTCTTTCGAATAGGATGTTCCGAGAATATTACATCTAAGTTTGAATAATAATACTAAAGTTTTCCGGTTTTATAGAGCAGACTAGCTAATACACTACATGAAATAACATATATTAAAGGTAAGTGGTGGTATGTGACTCACTCTGATATTGACGCCGGTAATTTCATACAGACATAACAATCACTAATCTCCATTGTATCTATATACGGAAATAACAATTTTGTAAAAACATTTAAAGATGTATCATTATCTAAAACTGTGTGATGAAAATCTGTCTCATCTGGTGCGTCTATTTCTACTCTATCTCCTTTCACTGTATCTGCTTTTCCATTAGTAACTGTATTATTCTTCTTACTTGTTATCATCAAATAAGGCACCGCTACTGTTAGTAATAGCCATATTGAGATCACTAATAGAATGCTACATATGCAAGCTCTAAAACATCTTTGTTTTAAACTTCGTTTCGATTGCACAGTGACTTCATTTTTCGTCATTTTGATGTAAGAAGAATTTCTCTTCTTTTCCTACTTCACTTGGAATTTCAATCTCTTGTTTTTCAAGGTGGCCTCACTTTCATTTCATTAATCTGTGCAGTATTTACTTCTTCTGACTCTTCACTCAAGTCTAAATTTTCAAACTCTTCCAATATTACATAGGTCCACTCAGGACCCTTGCATTTGTTGTTCAAATTTCTCAGCCTTGAACTTCTTCGAGTGTTTCTCACAATCAACTGTTTTGACTGAGTTTGACTAGTAACCTCATTCACTTGCTCTGGTCTTTCTCTTGTTTTCCTCAGATAGTATCTCAGTCTTTTCACTCCTCCTGGCCAGTTGTCACCTTTTCTGACCCTTTTAATCTGAACCGCACTTTCACACTCTTTGTCTTTTTCTAAAGTTCTTTATTTTCAGGGTGTCAAGGCACAATCCGTTCTTCTTTTTCTGAATCACTTTCTGCCTGTTCCTGTTCAGGTCTTATGTCATCCACCTGAACCTGTTCTTCTTCCTCTATCTGGTTCTGTTCGGGTCTTAGTTCAAATGGATCTTTTTCTTCTACCCAAACTTCTTCTTCTTCTCCTAACTGGTCCTGTTCAGGTCTTAATACAATTTGTTCTTCTTCTGCCTGAACGTGGTCTTCTTCTCCTGTCTGTCCCTCCTCAGGTCTTTGAATGGATCTGTTCAACTCTGCCTGAGTATGTTCTTCTCTCCCTGTCTGGTCCTGCTCAAGGTTTCGGGTAGTTTAGTTCTCTTCTACCTGAGCGTGTTCTTCTACACCTATCTGGTCCTCACTACTTTCCTGTCTCTCTAATCTGTTTCTACTTCTCGTTTGAATAACAACTTCAGGTGCGTCAATCACTGGTATCCATTCCCACTGACTTGTGCTTGGTTGTTCTTCGTCTATTACTTCAGAATCTATCACTCTAGATTCTCCGACTTTACAACCTTCAGCAGTCTCAACTGGTTCAATCAGTTGCTGTTCTTTTTCAGAGGGGCCTGGAACTCTTTTGGTATGGCTTGCATGAATCCAATTGGGTAAACCTGCACACTTCACTGCTGTAGTAGTGACCAGTATGACTTGACATGATTCATCCCACCTGGGTGCTAAGCGCGACTTTCTGGGGTGTTTCTTCACTACCACCCAGTCTCCCGGATTCAAATCATGCGCCTGCGTCGGCTGCCTGTCAACTGCGTCTTCTCCAACCTGGTGGGAGACACACCGCACTAGGTCAGCCAATCCTTTGCAATAGTCCAATACCAAATCATCAGTTATATTCATCAATTTATGTCCAGGAATGAATGCTTGTCTCATTGCCCTTCCCATAAGTATTTCATGTGGACTCAATCCTGTTTTCCTGTCAGAAATACTTCGGAGTCCCATCAACACAAGAGGTAATGCATCTGGTCATTTCAGTGATGTTGATGCACACACTTTTCCTAACTGTAGGGGTGTGACAAAGGGACCATGGAACCAACCAAGTGTGTTTTGAAAAGAGGTTTATTTTTCCTTGGTTTTCTCCCATCTTTGGGTTAACTTTAGGCAATTACTGGTAAACCAAAACAAAATAAAACGCAACGCAAAGGTCTTTACAACAGGGAGAGCGTTACAGAGCAGGCTGGTCCCTGTTCCTTCCTGGTCTTCTCCTCAGGCCCTGGAGTATTGTAGCTTCTGGATCCACCCGGTCACTCTCACAGGTCCAGTTGTTGTGTAGCGAAAGGAAAATAGACACAACCAGGAGGTACTGCCAAGCTAGGGGAACTCTCTTTATGTTATATGCTACCGTCACCAAAAACAAACAAAACGGGCTGTGAGGAAGGGGCATGAGGGAAAAGCTGGCATGCTCTAGATTCAAGCAAAAGAAAATGACACATGCGTGACCTAATGCCCCGTGCCTCCCCACCACCCCCACCAAAACGACCCTCCCAAGGGTACTGACCTTGTTCCATGGCCCAAGTCCAGAGTCGTGGTGTAGGGACCCGGGACATCCTCTCTCCTCGATGAGCCGCCGGGCTTGGGCGCGGTGTACAACACTCTCTCCTGGGTCTCCGCCCTCTCTTCGTCGTCGTCCTCGTCTTCCTTCTCCGATTCTTCCTGCTTGCTCCTCGGTTCTCTTCCTGCCGTCTCCGATACCACTCTCCCTCCTTCTGGTTCCGTCTCACCGCATTTTCTCTTGTCCCCTCCCGATGACGTCAGGAGGTCTTCCTTGTATTCCCCGGCCGATGCTAGACCACTCACTTCTTCCGGTCTGCTGAGGGAATCGGCACTCTCCTTTGAACACTTCCGGTGTGCTCTGTGTCTCTCCTCCTCACATATCTCCCCCCTCGGGAATGGACGTTGGGGGCCATACAGTGAAAAGGTGCCGTGACAGATAGTCAGCGCTTATTTGCTTTGCCCCCGGCATGTGTATGGTCTGGAACGAGAAAGGTTGTAGGGCTAAGAACAAGCTAAGGATTCAGGGGTTGGTGTCTTTGTTTTTTGCCAACCAGGTGAGAGGGGCATGATCAGTGAGAACAAGAAACGTTTGTCCCAACAGGTAATATTGTAGAGCTTCTAGGGCCCATTTAATAGCTAGACACTCTTTTTCGATGGTGGAATAATGTGTCTCACGTAAAAAGAGCTTTCTGCTAATAAAGAGGAGTGGTTTGAGGTCATGTTCATATCTGGTTGATATAACACAGCACCCACACCCACTCCGGAGGCATCAGAATGTAGGACAAATGTTTTGGGGAAATCAGGGCAATGCAACACCGGAGCCGTACAGATGGCGTTTTTCAAGGCATAAAAATGTATTTCGTGTTCAGGGGTCCAGGTGGATATGGAGGAGGGTTGTTTCTTTGTTAAGAGATCAGTAAGGGGGCTAGCCAGGGAGGACAAGTTTGGAAGGAACCTCCGGTAGTATCCGATAAAACCCAAAAAGAACGGACCTCTAGTTTGGTTTTGGGGATAGGTATCGCCCTAATCACCTCGACTTTGTCTATTTGGGGTTTTATAATTTGGTCCTGTATAGTGTACCCTAGATACTGAATGTTGTTTGTGCCTAGTAGAGATTTCTTTTGGTTTATAGTGAGACCTGCTGTTTGAATGGCGGTGAATACAGAGCCCAGACGTTGTTAATGGTCTTCCCAAGTGGGACTAAATATGACTATGTCATCTAGGTACGCAGCGGCATCCTCGCTGTGGGGCTTCAGAATCCTGTCCATTAAGCATTGGATTGTGGTAGGTGCCCCGTGTAATCCAAATGGGAGCACCTTAAAGTGATATAGACCAGAAGGGGTTGAAAAGGCGGTCTTTTCTCTGGTTTGAGATGACAAGGGGATTTGCCAATAACCCTTGGTTAAGTCAAGGTTCGACATGTATCGGGCCTTTCCTAGTCGTTCGATAAGTTCATCTATGCGGGGCATGAGATAGGTGTCGAATTTGGTTATTGCGTTCACTTGCCTAAAATCTATGCAAAAGCGTGTGCTGCCATCAGGTTTGGGCACAATCACCACCGGGGAGCACCAGTTGCTCTGTGATGGTTCAATGCTATGGCCGTCACTTCCTTCTCTACTGCCTCCCTTCGGCCTGCTGGGATTCGGTAAGGCTTTTGTTTCACTACTTTCTTGTCTAATGATACTATGTCATGTTGTACCAGTGAGGTCAAACCAGGGATGGTGGAGAAGAGCCCTGGAAAGGAGTCTAACAAACCCCTCAGTTGAGTAATTTGTGTTGGTGACAAGATGTCCCCGTGGGTACTGTCTCTGTTCTGGTTTCCTGCATGGTTAATGAGGGAATGTCAATGGGTTTGTCTGTGCTCACGAGATGCACAGGTGTTCCTTGTGTGCCTGTCTTGTGGGGTTCCTCCCATTTTTTAAGTGGTAGATGGTAGATCTGTTTGCCCCCAACCCACAGAGGCAGAAGAACGTAGTAAGTAATTGAGTGATTTTCTTGTCTATGACGAAGGGTCCCTGCCACTAGGTCAGCAACTTGTTTTCGGTGGAAGGCAATAAAAGTAACACCTTATCCATAGGACTGAACTCCCTCAAACTACTATTCCTATTGTGGTATGTCTTTTGTTTTTGTTGAGCCTCCTCCATATGTTCATGTACCAACCCCCATATTTGCGTTAACGTGTCTTTGAGGTCAGCTGCATACTTCAACAAGGGTTTTCCTTCCTCATCTTCCCCCTCCCACTGTTCCACAGCCATATCAAGTAAAGACCGAGGTTTTCCCCCGAAAAGTATTTCAAAAGGCGAAAAGCCAGTGGATCTTTGTTCGTGTGATCTTATAGCGAAGAGAACCAGGGGTAGTGTGTGGTCCCTGTCCCTCCCAGATGACCTTGTGGAGCACGGTTTTGATGGTTTTGTTGTACCGCTCTACAAGGCCATCTGCTGGGGGATGGTACACTTATGTGCGGATTCTATCGACCCCCAGTACCGTACATATCTCCGCGCTGGGACACTCTTCGGAATAGCTATTGCGCGTTATAAAATGATTTAACATAACATAACAGTACCGTACATATCTGTGCCATAAGATGAGACATAAACAGGGTCCCCTGATCTGTTAGGATTTTGGATGGGAATCCCACCCTTGAGAACAAGGAGCTCATGGCTTGGGCTATGGTGGGAGTGGTCATACTCCGTAAAGGAAATGCCTCGGGGTACTGACTCGCATAATCCACTATGACGAGGATATACCTATGTCCTCTGGCCCAAAGGGGCAGGGGTCCCACCAAGTTCATACCCACCCGTTTAAAGGGTATATCGATTATGGGCAGAGGGGCCTTCTTTATAACTCCCGGGTTTACGTATTGACACCTTGCACATGCAGCACAATGCTTTGCCACGTCTCTATAAAACCCTGGCCAGTAGAACCTCTCTAATAGGTATTTTAAGGTGTTTTCTTTGCCTTAATGACCCCCTCTGACTTGGTTGTGTGCCAGGTGTAGGACATGTTCACGAAAGGAAAAGAGAACTAGCAGCAGTGTGGTGGTGTGTGTATCCCCTTTAACAACCCTGTATAACAGCCCCCTTTTTTCTAAAAAGTAGGGTCCTACCTGCTCCGGCTCTTGGTCCTGAACTTGCTCCCAGGCTTGTGAAAGCGTGTTGTCCTCCTGTTGTGCCGCACGAAAGCTAATTGGGGACGCCTCAGCTGCATCTGTGAGAGAAAGGGGAAACGCAGGATAGGAATGTTGTGAACGGGCAAAGTTCAGTTTGTCCCTTCATCTTTCTTGTCTGCTTTTCTTTTCTCTACTCTGTGGGGTCTCTATATCACTGCTACTGAAGGGTTCATCTTGTAACCAAGTGCTAGGGGCCTCCTTAGTCTCGTCTAGGTAATGTCTGAATTTGGGATGATCCGTTCCGATAATAACAGCCTGGGGGAGGGTTGGGATGACACCCACTTTCCGTAGGTGGGGATCGTTTTCCACGTCCAACAGGACTTCAGCCACTGGGTACGTTTTTGTATCCCCATGCACACATGTGACACTCACTTGTTCCTTTTCCCTCATCTGTGGGTGGGGTATTACTGAACCGTGTACCACTGTAACATGACACCCGGTATCTAAAAGAGCCTGTTGTTTTTTCCCATTTAGGAGGATCTCTTTTCTATATCGTTGGTGCCCTTTTCCTGTCACGTATATCCGCCCTCTGGAGTAGCCTATCTCCATGGGCTCACGGATAGGGGCTCGATGAGGGCATTGTCGGGTAATATGCCCCCACTAGGCACAATGATAACATTGGGGACCTTGTCCGCTGGGTGTAGGGGTAGGAAAGGTGGGTTTAGGGGGCATCCGGGGACCTACTTGGGCTCTGGGTTCTGGTCGGCCTATGCTATGTGAGGGGTTTAAAGGGGGCCTGGGTACATTAGGCTTGAAATGGGGGACCTGTGAAAGGCACAGGCCAGTTTGACCGCAGTGGTAGGGGTAAGATTGGGGTGTTGCTTAACCCATGATATGATATTGGGAGGTAAGGCGTCCAGGAACTGCTCCAGGTATATTTTGTCAGTGAGTTCTTCTATGCTGGAAGTATGGGGTGTCAGCCATCTGTTACCCATATCCCGTATTCTACAATAGAGGGCGCGTGGATTGTCTCCCGAAGTCCATTTTTCTTTTCTGAACCTCGCTCTGTAATATTTCTGGTTGCAACCCAGGCGTTCCAGGATGGCCTTCTTCACATCCTCATATGCTGTAGTACTGACTGGGTTGGCCCCCTGGTATGCGGCCTGGAGTTCTCTGGATAAGAGGGGGGCTATGTATTGGCCCCACCTCTCTTGGGGCCATGCTGCAGTGGTTGCCACCCTCTCGAAATTAATAAAGAAACAGTCCAGGTCATCCCCATCTTGATACTTTTGGAGGACGGATCCCGGTACATTAGGTCTTACCCTTGTGCTTACTATGGCGTCGGTGAGCCGCAGAATTGCGGTGTCTGGATCTGTTGGTTGTTTGTAAGCAGGTTGGCCTGCTCTTTTAATACTTGCTGAAGGGCTTCCCGGTCCCTTTGTGCTGTTTTTGTTTGTTGCTCTAACACTAGTTGCAAGTGCCATTGTCCTTCAGTCAGTTGGGCTATTATGCCCTCTATTACCACGGGTTGTGTCATGATTCGACAAAATGGCCAGGGATCCCACTTCTGACACCACTTTGTAGGGGTGTGACAAAGGGACCACGGAACCTGCCAAGTGTGTTTTGAAAAGAGGTTTATTTTTTTTACTTGGTTTTCTCCCTTCTTTGGGGTAACTTTAGGCAATAACTGGTAAACCAAAACAAAATAAAACGCAATGCAAAGGTCTTTCCAACAGGGAGGGCGTCGCAGAGCAGGCTGGTCCCTGTTCCTTCCTGGTCTTCTCCTCAGGCCCTTGCGTATCGTGGCTTCTGGATCCCCCGGTCACTCTCACAGGTCCAGTTGTTGTGTAGCGATAGAAAAATAGACACAACCAGGAGTTACTGCCAAGCTAGGGGTCTCTCTTTATGTTACACGCTACCGCCACCAAAAACAAACAAAACGGGCAGTGAGGGAGGGGTGTGAGGGAAAAGTTGGCATGGTGTAGATTTATGCCAAAACAACTGACACACATGTGTCCTAATTCCCCGTGCCTCCCCACCACCCCCACCAAAACGACCCTCCCAAGGGTACTCACCTTGTACCATGGCCCGTGTCCAGGGCCGTGGTGTAGGAACCCAGGGCGTCCTCTCTCCTTGATGAGCCGGCGGGCTTGGTCGCGGTGTACAACACTCTCTCCTGGGTCTCCACCCTCTCCTCGTCGTCATCCTCGTCTTCCTTCTCCGATTCTTCCTGCTTGCTCCTCGGTTCTCTTCCTGCCATCTCCGATACCACTCTCTTTCCTTCTGGTTCTGTCTCACCGCGTTTTCGCTTGTCCCCTTGAGGTTCTGTAGCGATCCGAACCCGTGAATTTGGTATCGTAGTACTGACACGATTTTGGTACCAATGAACCGCAAATGATCCATTACATGCATGACAGTGTTTTCGCTACGCAACTAGCATGAATTCACTGAGAAATAGGGCATTCTGTTGTAAAGTCATGGCATCCATTTTAGTTACGGCATCCATTTTGTTTCTTGCCCTCACATAGTCAATGAACGGGCGATGACCCCGGCAGAGTCACCTTGTTAAGGACACGTAAGCCGAGCCCCGAGAAAGGCTGACACTACATGACTAGGCAGAATCAAGCTGCCTCCCCTGCCTGAGGCCAGCCCTGCCATACTGGTTCTCGTGTCCGTTGTCCTGACTGAAAGGCCGAAGACGGTAGCCATGCCCGTTTATGATCCATAAACACCTCTTATCCTCCTTTTCAATCCTTTGCACCTGGCTCTGCTCCTCTCCTTCTGGGCTTTTACAATGGGGAGGTTACGATTTTTATGATGGGGAGGATCGGGTAAAGAATGGAAAACTGACAAGGGGATCTGATCGAATACCGAAATCCTACAAATTATTGTTTGATGTCTATTTACTGTTTGTTTGGGATACCGGGTTGGGCATGAGAAATATTAGTGTAATGTAGCCTAAAGACATTTTGCGTGTATTTAAAAAGTAACCCACTTAACGCAATTGGAACAGTCTCGTAGATTCTGCCTCTGTGTGGTTCCTATGACTTCTGTGTCCCTGCAGTAAATAAACCTTGGTCTTTGACGCCACCATCGAGAAGCCCGTGTCTCTGTTTATTTGTGCACCGAGACAGGAGGAACTCAGGGGTTTTTGGGTGTTGTTTCCCTGACACCTCTGGACTCTTAAAAGTCCAGAACCTCACCCTCCCGATGACGTCAGGAGGTCTTACTTGTATTCCCCGGCCGATGCTAGACCGCTCACTTCTTCTGGTCTGCTGAGGGAATTGGCACACTTCTTTGAACGCTTCCGGTGCACTCCGTGTCTCTCCTCCTCACACTAACCTTGACTTGATTGTGCCATTTAATTGTTCAACCACTCCAGAAGCCTCTGGGCAGTATGCACAGTGCAGCTTTTGATCAATTTTGAATACTTCAAAGATTAATCAAATTATTTCATTATTAAAATGAGGTCCTCTATCTGATTCCAAAGTCACTAGGAAACTGAACCAATGTATCAGCTCCCTCAACAGTAATTTAGCTACTGTGAGGCTTTTATTTCTTCTGGTGGGATATGCCTCTACCCATCTTGAGAACAGGCACACTATGACAAGTCCATATTTCAATCCATTGTGAGGGGGTAACTCAAGAAAATCTAATTGCAATCTTGTGAATAGTCCTTCGGCCTTTCCAAGTTTTCCCCAACTGACCATTGTCTTCCTGCCTGGATTTATCTGCTGACAAATTAAGCATCTTTGGCAAAGACTTTCTGCGACTGCCCTAAACTTTGGATTGCACCAATTTCGTCTGAATTGTCTAATCATGGCATCCCTACCAACATGTGTGTTTCCATGATACATTCTTGCCATTTGAGAGAGTAAAGAATCTGGCATGACTGGTCTTCCATCACATTAGCAGCACGGAGCCTCTAATCTTTGCTGGTCTTCCATCACTGTACACCCATACATCATCCTCTGTCCTTCTATCACAACCTGACTTTATCCAGATCTCTTTTTCTTTTGCTTCAACTTCTTCCTGCAATTGTTTAACCTCTTCCCATGTTTTTAGTGCTGAGAAAAGCATAAGTTGGCCGCTGATTTCACTTGTTTCAATCTTTCGGTTATGGGCCATTTTATTTCTTGCACAATATTGAGCAATTTGGTCTGCATATCGGTTACCTGCCACCACATAGTAATTTCCTGACTGGTAAGCAACGCACTTAACCACTGCTATTTCTTTTGGCATTTGTATTGCTTCCAATAATTATTTTACATTTTTGCCATTTCGTATATGATATCCTGAAGAAGTCAGAAATCCCCTCTGCATCCAGAGCTGGCCGAAGTCGTGCACAACCCCGAAACCATATCGACTATCAGTAAATATGGTTATTCTCCAATTTTTCCCAATTTTGCATGCCTTTGTTAAGGCCACCAATTTGGCTACTTGTGCAGACTTGACTCCCGGTAAACAGGATGCTTCAATGACTCTGTTACTTTACATACAGTGTAAGCTGCACTGAGTCCTCCTCCTTCAGTTCTCAAGCACGACCCATCTACAAATAGTTCATGATCTGGCTCTTTCAAGGGTGTTTCTTTTATGTCGGGACGGGGCTTGGTACACATCTCAGTCACATCCAGATAATCATGATCCACTTCATCTTTCACCTCCTCACAACATGGGTCTGGTAATAGGGTAGCAGGATTCATGATTGTACACCTGATTACTGTCACATTTTCTGATCCCAGAATCACTATTTCATACTTAGTCATCCAACTAGGGGTAAGGTGCCTTGTTCGAGTTCTTGTTAAAAGAATCTCAACTGAATGTGGAACATAAACTTTGACTGAATGTCCCATCACAATTGACTCACTTTGCTCCAGACTCATACAAGTAGCAGCTACTGCTTTCAAGCAGCCAGGTAAAGCTGAAGCTACAGGATCCAAAGTAGCAGAAAAATATGCCACTGGACGTCGGCTTAATCCATGTCTTTGGGTAAAAACTGAAAGTACACATCCTTCTCTCTCACCACAGAACAGTGCAAACTCTTTTGTATAATCAGGCATGCCTAAGGCCGGGGCCTCACACAGACAATTTCACAACTTCACAAACGCTTCCACGCACTCATCATTCCAGACAATCGGATCTTTTGCTCTCTTCTGAGTCAACTGAATCAATGGTTTTGCTAGCAGGGAAAATCCCAAAATCCACTGCCTACAGTACCCCACTACTCCAAGAAACATTCTCATCTTTTGTGTCTTTGGTAACTTCATTTGCTTTATTATTTTTATTCTCTCTGGGATCACTTTTCTAACTCCTCTTCCTATTTTGTGGCCTAAATATTTTACTTATTGCTGACAAAACTGCAATGTCTCTGGAGACACCTTGTGTCCTCCTTCGGCCAAATGGTTCAGTAAAGCAATTGTATCAGTGACACAATCTTGTTGTGATTTTGATGCCACCAGTAGGTCATCGATGTACTTAACCAGTACTGAGTTTCTGGGCATGACCAATGTCTCTAGACACTTTTTCAAGATTTGATTAAAGATTGAGGGACTTTCTGTATATCCTTGAGGAACTCGGCACCATGCCAAGACACAATCTTCAAACTTAAATGCGAATAACTACTGGCTGTCTGGGTGCAAAGGAATAGAAAAGAAGGCTTAGCATAAGTCAATTACAGTAAACCAGCCCGCATTCCATGGTATCTGATAAAGGATCACTGCTGGATTGGGCACTACTGGGCAACAAGGCACTACAATTTTGTTTATTTTTTGTAAATCCTGTACTATTCTGGACTTCCCACTAGGCCTTTTAAGTCCTATTATTGGCGAATTACAAGGAGTACTCATTATCTCTTTCAATATGCCTTGTTTAATCATTCGGTCAATTTCTGGAGCAAGTCCTGCTTTTACTTCTGGACTCATTTTGTACGGTCATGTGTTTGGATAAACTGCTCCTTCTTTCACTTTTACTTTCACTGGATCTACATTTGACATAAGTCCAATATCTTTTTCTGTAAAATCCCATACACCAGAATTCACTGTGGTTCTCAATTCTTCTGGTAATTCACTTTCAGTCATCAACGAAAACATTCCATCTACCTCTGTACCTTGCTTGGCTAACAACATTTTGTATACAACGTCCTCATCAGGGGTTTGGAAAGCGACACCATCCGGTGTACAATAGATTGTGCAATTCATTTTGCACAGTAGGTCTAGTCCTAACAGATTTACTGGACTGACTAGAATCACACACTACAAATCGATGCATGTCTAAAAAATTTCCAATATGTACTTCCATTGGCTTTGTGATTGGGGTTCTAATCTGTTGATTCAACACTCCAACTACTTGGATGGATTCTCCCGAGAGGGGTAGGTTTGAGATGTCTGCTGTTCTCACAGTAGACCTGGTAGCACCAATACGCAATAGAAAAGTGATTTCATTTCCTTCCACTTTCCCATCAATAAATGGACCTGACTGATCTACCGGCAAGGATGCGCCAGCACGCACTCCTCTTCCTCCCCCTCAGGCACCGTCATTGCAAGTATTCCTCTTCGTCATTATTATTCTGTAAAAGATATTGTGAAACTACAGAATATTTCTTACCACTTTCTCCTTGAAATCCAGCGCTGGTACTGTACTTTTGTGGGTTCACAAAGTTTAGCATAGGAGCTGGTAGCACCTGATACTGTGGAGTAACTACCTGCTGTGGCTGACTCATAATTACTTCATTCTGTGTCTGTGGATTTAAATTTTGATTTGACCCATTATTATTCTGAATACTCTTACACTCGTTCTTCCAATGGCCAAGCTTTCCGCATGCATGATAAGGAAACTTCTTCTTTGCTTCCTCTCTGTTCATTCGTCCTCTTAATTTACCACCATTCACCACATAATCATACTGATTCTGCTCTTTCACCTGACTATCAATCTGGGTATTTAATTTCTTTTCCTGCTGTTCTGCCAATTTCACTTGTGCCCACATCATTTTCTTTTTTAACTTTCTATGCCTTGCCTCAATGTCATCTCTGCAATACTTTGCGTATTTCAAAATTTCGTCAATCCACTTGCTCTGCCAGCACAACATGTGCTGCTGAATCATCCGACTAATCTCCGGTTTCAAACCATACACAAACCGATACACAAAATGTCCCATATCCTTATCACCAATGTTCTCAAAACCACTATACTTCTTAAACACCTGCAGTAACCATTTATAATAGGCATGTACAGACTCATTTGGCTCTTGAGTTGTTCTATCTATCTTCACCAAATCTGTTTCTTTAGGAGGGATTTTCCCTTTCAGAAAAGTAATTACCTGGTGATATTTCTTCATCACCTCATCCAAGGGTGCTCCTGTTTTCGAATCTCTTGAATACTCCTCACTTGGCCAATCAACTGTAATCTTACACTCTGTCCATAAATCAGCAGGTACCACTATATCAAACAGACCATCTAGATCCTTCAACAGAACCTTCAAAACTTTCACTAATCTATCAACCGGTTTGTACCATTCAACGGGTTTCTCTCTCAACCTAGGGAAGTCATTCGTTAATGACAAAACATCCTGTCTACTCCATGGAACATCAACATATCCACCACCAGGAACCTTTCTCATGGGACACAATCTTTCTGTCTTTTCCGATTTTTTTAATAAGAATGCAGATGATGCTTCCTTCGCTTGTGCTTCCTCCTTCTTTCTTGTCCACCTAGTTCTCCACTTGTCAATGTCTCCCCACTTCTGCAAAATGGTCAATAACTCTTTTATATGTAGTTTTCTACCAGACACATTCATATTCTCCAAATCCTTATCAGTAAACTCCATTCTGTATGGTTTCTGCAATAATTTTGATCTCCCTATATCCACTGCAATCTCTGAAGTCAATTTCTCATGATACACCTTTGCATTTCTAGTTATACTCCTACATATAAACAATAACTCTTCCTCACTGTAAAGGTTCCGGGGCATATTATTAAGGGAAACATTGCCGCATTTTCAGCACATTGCGCCAAAAAAACGGCGATCTTTTTATCACCCTATTTGCAAGGACATGCTAACAAGCGTTAGCGGGTGTTTCCTTGCTACTTTGCATGTCAGCGATCAATATCGCTAATGACATGCAAAGTAGGCGTTCCCTAGCTAAACAACATTGAAATCCGCGCTAACACGGCTTTGCGATATTAGAAAGCCGTGCAGCAGACCCATGAAGCGATAGAAATAACCGCGCTAACGGCGGTTATAGCAGGTTTGTAACGCCTGCTTTTAAAATGACTTAGGCATACTGATAATGGGAGGTGGATTGCCATGTTAGGTCCATACTCCCCTATCAGCAAGCGCTGTGAAATCTTCGCTGGATTTCACACGCTATTCCTGTTATTCGCTGGAATTACATAGCCAGTTAGATACACATTGATAATATGTCACTAACACGGCGATGTAATACAGCGATAATGTGAATCGCGCTAATCACGATTTGCGATAATTATCGCATGTCCTTGATTATATGCCCTTCAATCTTTCTATTCCCACATTTCTAGTTATCATCTCTTCCAGCTCCACTTTCAATCTGTAAATATCCAAAATCTTTGGTACTGAGCTTCGTCTTTCTATTCCCTGTGCCCATCTTTCCAAATCTTCTGGAGTGACAGCTGTTGGACTTCTAGTTCCTGAAGGTGCCATGGACCCTTTTTCTTTAGAATTTCCAGGTATGACTCTTTTCGGAGTTTCAATTACAGGCTACCTTATAGGAAGGTCCATTAATGAAATGACTGAATCGCACTCACTAGCTTAATCATCTGTTATTACTACCTCTTTTCTGGGTTTATTCAAAGGAATGGTTACAGCTTTAGGTTTTGGGCAACTCATTTTATCTCCGTATAATGGAATAACAGGACCTATAGTCACTGGCACTGTCAAAGCTTCAGCATTCAAATTCAACGGTTTTATTTTCTGTATTAATTCTTCCCTATTTTTATTCAATGCTTCTCTTTCTTTATCATGAAGTAACCTATCGACTGATGTATGATTTGAGGAACTAAGGGTGTTCCCATTACTGGTGCACTTGGGGTGACTCTACTGGGTCCTTCTTGGCACGGGGGTGGATTTTTAGTTAAAATATCTTCTATTAAATCATCATCTGATTCACCATATCCTGTTACATTCATGTTTTTCATTTTTTCCTTACACTTGCCTCCAGACTGTTCCTCAGTCATTAACACTGAATATAAAGCCTCTGATACCATAGCTCTTCTCCATTGCTTCATCTGACCTTCGCGTGACTCATGCAAATATCTGGGGATAAATCCTCTATATTTCCCACTTCGACATTTTTCTCATTCATATACCTCAGTCTCCCATTCTTCCAAAGCCTCATACTGAGTTAATCTAGGTCTCGGTTCCAAATCATTCATTCTCATTCTCAAATTCTGAAGAATTCTCCCATTAAACGTACCATTTTCTGGAAAAGCTAGCACTCCATCACCTTTCGTATTTTCTATCCAATTCTACAACCACACACAATTATAATATCCTCTTTCCATCATCATAAAGGTAGCAGGTATTTTCGGTGGCAGAATAGGATTCTATCTCTAGTCAATACAGGCTTATCTTTCTTATAGAAATTCTTAATTCTCTTTATTAGCGAAATTTTTCTCTTTTCTCCATACATTTTGGATGAACGATATATAAAATTGTATTCCGCAAACCCTTGAAATCGTCTATCTGCACAACTCACTCTAACAGTCAAATCAGAATCCAACATACAATTTCTCTTTCGATCAATCTTAGCGCGGCTTCTATCTTTTCAACCAATCAGTCTCAGGCTCACGCTCGTGGTCTGACCAATGCTAGCGCTGCCTTTTGTGACGTCAGTATTGTTCCTTACTACTGACCCCTCCTTTACAAAGCTGCTTCTGTCACACGCCCGCTGCTTTAACCAATCACAGCGCGGCTCTCTGTGACGTCAGTACAACTCCAGCGACAGACCCTCCATTCACAAGGTAATACGAAAACTTCTTTCTCCATACTTTTCTTTTAATTTTTCGTTAATAACAACATAAAAATATTCGCTATTTTTCCTGTTCCACTAAACAAAGGATAGATTTCGACTTATTCTGGAGTCTCAGAATTGCTCCTCTTCTACTGCGAGTAAAAACCTCTGTTTACCCTTTATTCAAGCTCGGAAGAAGCGTTTACTCCTTCAGTGTTACCCTTACTAGGAAAAAAGACCAAAGTTTCACCAGCGAACTCTCTGCTTTCCCTCACACTCTACTTTTATACGAAAATAGTCCCTACTTTAACACTGCCAGCTCTGCGTAGCTTCTCAGTGCTATTCCAACAGACGAGTAGCCTCACTGCAGTATGGCTTCTGTCACCACCCACTATTCATTCCCCGGGAATTTCTGGACAACATAAAACAAAACACTAACTCTTTTTGTTAAACATAAATCAATAATCAATATTTATCACCAAACTAGTCAATAATAACCATAGCTCTGCTACCAGAAAAACTGATCCAGCGGCGTACCAACAACAACAGCTACTCACCTTAGGCCCATAAACACACTCTGTCAAGTAAACTGCTGGACTGGCTTTTTTTTATGTTTCACAATGTTCAGGATTAGTCTAAAGTACCTTTACTAACCCTTTACAGATAAAAAGGTTTTTTCCTCTGGTCAATGGACCATTAGTTGAACTAATTGATGGTGATAATGTACATAATCTTAACTTTTCTATACTTCGAGTTAAATAACCACAGATTCGGGAGAAATTTTAAATCATGTGAACCACTTCAAAAATACAGTACAGTTGCCTTCACTCATAAGGAGAGAAAATTCAATTGATTATTCATCAAACACATACTTCGGACTCATGCAATGACTTATGCACAGAAAGGGAGAGGACAGAGAGAGAAGAACATCTGCAAATACACGAAAATTATATTTACCAAGAATGGTGTGAAGACCAACCCCCTGGCCAAAAGCTGGTAAAGGTCCCCCCAGGATAGTTCAGGCGACAAAGACTTCAGGACAGGATTCAGGACAGGATAGTTGACCTCTCTAATACCGACGATTGCATCGCACCCCTCTCTGACACTCGCTTCCGCCTCCAGATTCTTCCACGATCTTCTTATCTAACCCCAATTAAATTAGGATAGAAAGTTTTGCATCCGGTCCTTCTGCAGCATCTCACAGCATCTCTCCCAGCATCAGCATCACCCGCTACACCGACAGCATCCCGAGCTCTGCAGCATTCAGAAAATCTTCATCTGACTAACTAACTAAAGCTATCTCAATTATACCTTTCGTTCTTCATGTACCACCCACTAAGGTATCAATATCGTAAAAATACGAAATCTAATTTGTCAGGCAAGGGGGGAAGATTATCACACCATGCTTACATGTCATCAAATTCCATTAAACCATTGTTCACAAATCCATTCCCTTAATTTTTATTCAAACTTTATTTTCCACCCGCATTCACATTTCATTTGCAACATTTGTTCATCTTCTAACATTTAGGTCCATTCTGTTGAACTTTTCACTGTCCATTCTCAGGCTCAGACATCTTGCGCCCTTGGCTTTCAGTCAAAACTAGAGACATCGCTCTGGGTTCACTTTCAGTCAGACATGCGCAGATGTACAGTACAGTCACATGGCTCAGCTTACTTCGGTCTTACATGAGAGGCCCAAATGTGCACTAATAATAAAGTCAGAAAGACAGATGTTACTTTAAAAAATAAATGGTTTTACTGTATTCCACCCATCTTTACTCTAGTCCCTTTTATTTATTAATACTTTTCCCGCATTAGCGTTAGTATAATAGCTTGTTTTCTTTTCAGCAAAGCAGATGCTATGCACATGAGCCTTTGAGCCGCCATGTTAGTGCCTTCTGTTCATGCACAAGAATTTCTCTCCAAGCATTAGTCCGTCATACTGCGTAGATACAGTTGACGCATGCGCAGTAAAGTTTCCCCGTTTAAAGCGGTTTTAGTCCTTCGTTCATGTTATTCAAGTTATTAAACACATAAGCAAGCTTCTCTAACCCACGTGCTTGTGTGGTGCGCATTCGTTTTACACAAGTCAAATTTAGTAACTTGTTAGTAAGTTAAAGGAGCGGATTGCGTCCAAGCAAGGCTTTTTTCTATGAGTCCTTGCTCCATCAGTATCATGATTCAGAGTTATGATTTATCAAACAACGTCATATTTTTTTAATTTCCACCTTAGTAGCAAGGTCATTGATTTTAGGAAATTAGAAGTCACACATAATTCCTACTCTCGATCAATTGATTTCAAATATGCACATGGTTAAACTACACCATAATCTCTAAGAGAGTGTTATCTTTGAAAGGATTCAGAAAATGTTGGCAATATTGGGATGATGGGGATGCTATATAGTATTGAGAGCGGTACACAAGGGGGTGGTGATGGACGGAGCATCAGAACCAATCAAACACTCACACCCAGTCAACAGATCTATAAAAGAGATAATTTGTAAACAATGTACAGATGAAATGTATCCAAAAAAGCTGAAGACTAGAGGGTTCATGTATAGTTTAGCGGAGCGGGTTGCTCTATCATAAAATGCTAGGGCGATTTGTCTGCTCTGCTTCTCATTTAAGACTTCCTTCTGAGTGTTGCCTGTTATTGATCCTGGTAATTCTGTTAATTCTCCCTCCCAAAGTTACTGTAAACCAGTTGAAATACACTTTAATCATTCATAGGAGTCAAGGTTCAAGACTCAGGGTCTGATTTAGATCTTGGAAGATGGGTTACTCTGTCACAATGGTGATGGATCTCCCGTCCTTAAAATATAATCTTACAGGATATGATGGGACATATATTTCGGCAGATGGGATATCCGGCACCGTTGTGATGGAGTAACTCATCTGCCACAATCTAATTGAGGCCCTGAATTAGTTGATGAAGAAAGTAATGAGTTATCCACACAAATTTTGAAGACACTAAGAGCCAAAGTGTAGGGAGAGAGGAGGGCAACTTGACTGGTTATGTCAAGAGATTTGATTCTGGCCAATCTATACACAAAGATGAAAATAAGATAAAAAGAAATAGTGAGCGAAAAGCAACTGATCAAGGTTCCAGCCAGTGATTGCTTGTAATTTGCTCTGCTGGCACTCTGCTGCCTAATTCTCATTCCATTACAAAAAATTGCTTGAGTCCTCATACAACGTTCAGTGTCATTAAACCTCATCTAATATGATCAGAGGCTAGCTATCACTATGGGCCAGGCTCTTACAGCTTGTCGTTGGTTGGTGACCGACAACAACTGTGCACAAATCTGGTAGGGGTTCCCTTTAAGAAACTCTGATTCACTTTACCAGAGTAATAGCCCTCCTGCACTGTTTACATTTAGCCTAGGAGGGGCTAGTTGTAGGCCTCTTGATCCTAAGTCAGTAGCCTTTTTTACTCGCAAACCATCATCCGCCCTATGCCATGAGTCACTGGTTGGATAGGATCAGTGATTGTTGCTGGCATCCCCAATTTGCGCTAAGTGGGAAATGGTGGGTTGAAGGAGAATTCTTTGTTTATGGCTGATCTAGAGTTACAAAGTGCCTTTTATCAGCCGTGTAACCAAGGCCTCCGAGGCCCCCACGGTGCTGGGAAGGGCTCGAGCTCCAGGGGGTCCCCTCAGCACAGTACTCTGGCGTGACAGCTCCTGGCTGAGTCCGGGGGGGCTCCTTGTTGTTTCCAGGGGCACCCTCTCAAGTTTAGTTACGCAAGATCCTTTTATCTGGAGAGGAGAGAGGAGGAACAGACCAGTCAGCAAGTGACAAATTAAATCAATTGGCATAAAACTACACTCCAAATAATTTGAATGAATGAGATCAGATAATGCACAAAGGAAATAGTTGGCAGTGGTGGGGAGTGGGGTCAGTTGATCATATCTTGAGTTTTGCCTCAGCAATGCATTTTAGAGAAACAAATATAAAGTTTTAACTCCCTAAGTGTTGAGCTCTTTATTGGCTATTTGGAGTAGTTTGCACTTAGGCTCCATAACTTTTTTTCCATATAAGGCATCCACAGCAAATTTGAGTCTTTTTTTCTCAACATCTTGTGGGCCTGTGGAGTCCCCTGGAGGAGACCGAGAAAATAGGCAAAATAGGCCTACAGTTTGAGTGAGAAAACTAGATGAAAATGTCTTTTTTTTTCCTAAATATGGCATCAGCAGACGGTTTGATGTGCTAAAGTCATCATCTTCCCAGTTTTCAGGAACAAGCAGAGCTGAATAAAAAAAAACACTATTTTTAACCACAGTGTTGACATTTTTCAAAGAGGTAGCCCATTCTACTTACTTTTTGTGCTCTCAAAGTACTTACAGTTTGTGGTGGAAACCATTGTGAAACCCATGGATGATCCAGGAAAGCTATAGATTTCTGAAAGGTATGCAAAATCCAGAATTCAGCAAGGGGTCTTATGTGTCGCTTCCTCAAGGATTTACCCAAAAAATTAACTGCTGAAACAAAGAAAAATTGAAAATGAGTAGGAAAAAGCCATTTGTGATGTTTTCATCTGTAACTTTTTGTCACGATGGCCAATTTACAAAAGCAACCTACCATTACGTCCACTAGGTCCTTCTGTTTGTAGGGTTATATATGGGTTGCAGGCTCAAAAAGAGCCCAAGGTACCCATGGGCCAACATGTGAGCTGCATCGTACAATGGTTTTTAATTGTGTACTGAGTATGGATCAATTCGCATGGTGAAATGCGTGAAGTGAAAAACGGGTGTAGAAAAAACTTTTATAGTTCTGAAATGGGCACAAAAAATGGAATTTAGAAGCAGTGGTTACTTGTCCATCTCTGAATTTCTTGGTACCAGGGCAACCATAAAATTAAGAGGGTATTTTTCAAAATGCCTACTTTCTTACACACTGGCCTACATTTGGAAGGCACAAATGCAGCGAAATTCATTTAGTAATAACAAATGTTTTACTATTCTATGCTCCCACATGTCTTTCGAAACAAATGTTACCTCATTTGCATGGGTAGGCTTAGAACTGGTCCCAGGATGCTTGTTGCTGGTCCAGGGAAGACTTGGCTTGGCATTTCAGGCTGGACTGCTCCCATGAGGAACAGGGTCAAGACTGAGTTGCATATGGCTGGGTCTGAACTAAAGAAAAACGATGAAATCAACCCAGATCTAATAGTGAATGGGGGTGAATGTCTGAAAAGTTTCAGTGCTCTGTCCATCATCTCCTTCTATTTGCTTTGTTTGCCCTAAGATGGCAGGGTATGCCCAGACGTGGGTCCCTTGCTCAATTTGCCACTGGATTCAAGCTAGCCTGGCTGATATGGGGTGTTAACCCGAAACCAGCACCAGGATGCTTCTCCGGTATTGGGAAGACATGGACTTGGCAGTTCGGGCTGGACTGTTCCATGAGGAACAGGGTCAAGGCTGATTTGCATATAGTTGGGTCTGAACTGGGGTGGCGAAAGTGAGCTAAAGAACGATGATGGACTTAACCCAGATCTAATAGTGACTGGAGGTGAGTGTCTGAAAAGTTTCAGCGCTCCGTCCAGCATCTCCTTCTGTTTGCTTTGTTTGCCCTAAGTTGGCAGGGTATGCCGAGGATTCAAGCTAGCCTGGCTGATATGGGGTGTTACCTCAAAACCAGTCCCAGGATCCTTTTCCGGTATTGGGAAGACATGGCTTGGCAGCTCGGGCTGGACTCTTCCATGAGGAACAGGGTCAAGGCTGATTTGCATATGGCTAGGTCTGAACTGGGGTGGCAAAGTGAGCTAAAGAACGATGATGGACTCAACCCAGATTTAATAGTGAATGGAGGTGAGTGTCTGAAAAGTTTCAGCGCTCCATCCATCATCTCCTTGTGTATGCTTGGTTCGCCATATGTTGGCAAAGTATGCCCAGATGTGGGTCCCTTGCTCACTTTGCCACTGGATTCAAGCTAGCCTGGCTGATGATGGGTGTTATCCTGAAACTAGTGCCAAGATGCTTGTGTTCTGTCCAGTGAAGATGTGGCTTGGCAGTCCAGGATGGACTGTTCCCATGAGGAACATGGTCAAGACTGATTTGTATATGGCAAGGTCTGAACTGGGGTGGTGAAGAACGATGTGCTGCTTTGTTGAACACAGAACTGAATGCAGAAAGTACAGTCAATAATGTCTTTCTGGATGAAGTGCTTTACTAAGCATTTCATATGAAGGTGGTAATAGGGGCAGCTATTTTCTGATTCTCACTGTTAAAAAACTTATTAAATAATAAATGTGCTTTTTTGATAGAACAGGTGCAGAGATCACCCACAATCCACATACTCACTGATATCTTCGACACGTACTGACATGTAACCTCACAAACACACAAGCATTCTAACACATACACAATCACACATGCACACACACACACACAGACACTTTGGAGGACCCTCATTTGAGATTGTCCCCTATACACGATCCAACCAACCTAAGTTATACTGGCAGGGCCAAAGGTCATAACAACTTACACTCATGCGGAGTCCCTTCAATTGGAATAACTAACAATCTCCTAATAACAGTCTACATTCCGCTAATGACAGTCTACATCAAGCTACTCACTACCGTGCTAAGAGCTCAAGTAATTGATTAACCTGTACTATAGAAAAAGTATATAACATAAGGAAATTATCAAGGCAGTGAAACATCCTAAACCTGAACTTGAGTTACAAGCTAACTCTTTCACAACACAGTTCTACACCAGTTGTGAATTTACCATGCATTTGTCTTCAGGAAAATGTATTAATCTGCTTAATAGAGACAAAATACAAGCATAATGTAAGGACATACAATGTGATGACTGGAACAGATCCTTTAAAATATTTCCCAGAATATAAGCTACTAACTCATTGTTGGGAGTCGCCCTTTTTGCTGGGTTACCCCAAATTCTTTAACTTCCTCCTCCTCTTTTTCTGACCTTCTCTTTGTTGGCTTTAGGACTCTGGGTACTTCACCACTGCTGACTAGTGCTAAAGTGCATATGTTCTCTCGTCTAAACATTGTATAATTGGTTTACAAGAGTTTGACATATTAGATTTACTTGTAAGTCCCTTGTAAAGTGGTATACCACATACCCAGGGGCTTTACTTCAAATGCAACTAGTGGGCCTGCAGCAATAATTGAAACACCCACATAAGTAGTCTTTCAAACTTCTCTCAGCCCTGCCTGTGTGTGCGCAGTTTAATGCCACTTCGACTTTGACTTGGCATTTAAAACTACTTGCCAAACCTTAAACTGCCATTTACTACATATTAGTCACCTCTAAGTAACTTTAAGGGCAGGGTGCTATGTAAGTAAAAGGTAGGGCATGTACCTTTACGTTTTGCATGTCCTGGTAGTGACAAACAGCCTATTTTGTTTTTCATTACTGTGAGGCCACCTCTCTCAAAAGCCAGCATTGGAAATTCCTTAACATATGTTTAAGCTGTAATTCCTGATCAGAGAGGAGTCGCTTTGTCATATTTGATATGTTTGGAATAGTAATGATAAATCCTCCTCACTGGTGAAGTTGTATTTAACATTACTGCTTTAGAAATGCCACTTTTAGAAAGCTGACATTTCTCTGTACTTACGTCTCTTTGTGCCTGACAGCCGGTCTCAAATACACGTCTGGGTTGGGTGACAACCAATGATCCCTCTAATTTTTTTCTTCTGTGTGCAGAGGGTCTCTGTGTGCTGCAACCATGGCTATGTGCGCCAGGAAACAAACCGCGCGCGTGTGCAGCGCCAAATGTCACTCCAAACGTTTACTTATAAACGTGAAAAGATGGTGCATTTTCACACATACATCGCCACGTTAAGGGTCTTAAGGTTGGTTTTCGAATTGGATAAACACGCCATGACATGAATTGGTTACACAGGCAAGTACACTTCAGGTTTAGAAAAGCACAAGACTCCAACTGTGGTACCATCCTAGGAATTTACTAAATATTCTTAACTGGATCACTGTTCATTGGGTGGGGAAATGTTGAGAGCCTATACAATAGCACATATACACAATAAGTGTCAAAATTACATAACACATTTACAATTTGATGTGAAGCTACTGAGTAATGTTGGGCTATCCCGCCAGAGATAGCTTGTAAAACTCTGACATCCAGGCAAACATGGACTGTGGGAGAAGGCCGTTCAGACACGTCAAGTGGCATCACTAGATGGGTGACAGGGTTGCTTCTCATGGCGATCCTTGCCATTTTTCTAGTGCTAATAACTCTATTGAGGTCGACTTTCCAATTCAGGAGGTAGGCCTTTGTCCTCATCAGCATATCCAAATGCTTCTGCTCTAGTCTATTCCTCAATTTACTCTTGATAGTATTCATGAGGCTGAATCCTCGTTCACAATCTGCACTAGATGCTTGAAATGTTGCGCAGACATCAACAAGCTGAGACACCCCACTATACTGAGCAGCATTGCGTACAGTGAAATTTACCATGTCTTGAAAGGTGGTAAATAACCCACCCTTTACATGTTCTGCCACCACATATTTATAATCTCTGTATTGTCGAACAACATCTTCTGGTGTTTCACAATCACCCAAAACCAAGAAATTTTTATATTTTTCAACAAGTCTTTGTATATTCTCAGTCCCTAAATCAAAATGTGATTGTTATGCTATTGCCGGATTTCAAAACTTGACCATTCTTTCAGGTCATCGTCAGGGATCCTTTTTTGCATGTGCTCACAAAGAAGGGAAACAAAAGACAAAATAGGCCCACTGTCAAACTCTTGCCTTTCCTTATAGCACCATCAGATCTCTTACATTGCTGCTGCAAAAGACAGTGTCCCCCAAATACTGTTCCTTAATTTGGCCAATCTTTGCTCTTGCATACTGTACAGCTTCAACAGTAGTAAGAGAACTTTTTTGGAACAGTTTGCACAAAGATGCAAATTCACTCAGAATGTCATTAAGTACTGCAAGGGAAATATGGTAGTTTGAGTCAGCTAGCTTTTTGTAACAGTATTTAGCAACTGGATCATTCTCCTCAATTTTCTCATGCTCAAAGTACTTAAGAACAGCCTCGTAATTCCGAATTAGTGCACCAACTGCAAAATGCCTTGAAAGCCACCTGACTTCATTTAATGGTCGAAAAGAAACCACTTCCCAATCAGTGACCGATGCCATTTCATTCAGCTTGGACTTCCTTGCAGGAGATCTGGAGAACACAGTGTAGACAGTCCTCAATAATGTCTCCATCTCTTTAATCATTGGAACCCTCTTCCAGGCATCATCAACTACCAAATCTTCTCGATGAGCGACACAATGCTGCTCAACTAGATGGGGAATGGATTGTTTAAGGCGAGCAGCAACACCATTATTTTTACCCAGCATCACAGACGCACCATCGGATGTGAACATGACCATTTTCATGAGGTCCAGTTCATTGGCAGTGTAGAATTCTTTCACAGAAGTAGTGATAGCCTCAGCATTACAACTAGTCAGCTTCACTATGCCCCCAAACAGTGTTTGGTGCTCTGTTGAGGTTACAGGTCAGAACTTAAAGTACAGGATGAGCATTTTTGTGACAGAAATATCTGTGCATTCATCAATTATCAATGTGTGATACAAAGCGTTACGAAGTTCTGCCATACCTTCACAGTGTATCTCGCTATTGATGGCCGCAAGGAACTCAAAGGCATAGTTATTGCTCCTGCAGCTGTCTGGTATCTTCACATACAAAGCTAGGTGGTCATGGATGTCTTGTACAGATAACATTGAAGTATTCATCTTGACTGCCAGCAACACGTTGTTGATGAGAATCTTTATCTCCTCAGGCAGGGATCTTTGTCGTTCAACTACTTCCATTTTATTTGCTTTGTCAGTGGCAGTTTCTGTCAGCTTTGCCCGCACTCCAAAACCAAACCTGGCAGCAGCACTTCTGTTTCTCAATATCACCATGGTTGACTCGTGAACTTTGCTAATAAGATGGCGTTTCAGGCAATCCAGTTTCCAGCCATCACTCAATTTCTTCCCTGTAGAAAAGTCCCCAACAATCTTGGCTTCGGCACATGCTTTGTAAATAAAGCCCACGTCTGGATTGTATTGAAATAGTTCCCCAAGTTGCACGCAAACCTTGTTTCGTGATTTCTGTGTCTCAGCCGCCACAATTTCTTTCATCCACTCTTCCTTGAATACAAGGCAACATTTCTTCCTTTGTGGTGAAGCATCGCCCTCTGCAGAAGCTACCGCTTTGCACTTGAACCTTTCCGTGCCCGCCGGTTTGAACCTGCTGTGCCACAAAGCCTACAAAATAAAGAAACATGGCATACATTGACGCCTATGCTCATGAATGCAATCTGTTGTTATACTACAATGTACAAGATGCACCACAGTTTAACTCTACTAAACAATTACCTGTTCTGCTTGAACTCATGTACACCTGTTTAAATGTGTGGGGTACTATCTGAAAAATCTGCAACAGAAGAAAACATGGGTAAGTATGTTATACTACAATGTACAAGATGCACCACAGTTTAACTCTACCAAACAATTACCTGTTCTGCTTGTACTCACGTACGCCCATTTAAATGTGTGGGGTACTATCTGCAAAACCTGCAACAGAAGAAAACATGGGTAAGTATGTTATACTACAATGTACAAGATGCAGCACAGTTTAACTCTACCAAACAATTGCCTGTTCTGCTTGTACTCATGTACGCCCGTTTAAATGTGTGGGGTACTATCTGCAAAACCTGCAACAGAAGAAAACATGGAGAATTATATAATACTACAATGTACAAGATGCACCACAGTTTAACTCTATCAAACAATTACTTGTTGGACTTGTACTCACGTATGCCCGTTTAAATGTGTGGGGTGCTATCAGCAAAACCTGCAACAGAAGAAAACATGGGTAAGTATATTATACTACAATGTAAAAGATGCACCACAGTTTAACTCTACCAAACTATTACCTGCTCTGCTTGAACTCACGTACACCCATTTAAATGTGTGGGATTCTTTCTGTCTGCGAAACCGGCAACAGAAGAAAACATTGGTAAGTATATCATACTACAATGTACAAGATGCACCACAATGTAACTCTACCAAACAATTACCTGTTCTGCTTGTACTCACGTACACCCGTTTCAATGTGCGGGGTACTGTCTGCGAAACCTACAACAGAAGATGCACCAGTTTAATACTACCAAACAATTACCTGCTTTTTCTGCCTGTACTCACGTCTGCCTGTGCAATTGTATTCATAGTACGGTCTCACAAACCTGCAAAAGAAAAGGGGTGCAGATTGTGAATCTATTTACCCAGCAAACCCCAACCCAACGAGGAACATAAACAGAATTACCTTGTCTTTGTGAGTACTCACACCTGACCACTCAAACGCAAATACCTTACAGACTGGAAACCTGCAATTGAAGACAAGATCGTCAGCAAACACTCGAAGAGTTACAAACTATGAATGGGACTCGTCTAGAGACCCCAATAGGAAAAATGACCAAATAATTACCTGGGATTCCAGTCTAGACCAAACAGGCACGTTCCCATTGTGCTTCATTATTAGCATCCATTATCTTAAACTGGTCTATAAATCTGTATTTTGTGTTATACCTTCTGTGATGCAGCTTTTCCCTGGCATTCAAACTGCACAAACGGTTGAGGTGGGTAAACAAGGAAATTCACAAGGAGGACTGAGCAGCACACAAGCCACCAAAATATCCTACCTGAAGATGATGCAGTGAAATGCAAAAAATATGACAAAGACTTTCTAGCAATTTTCAGGCAACCATAAAAATGGCAAGATAACTCTGAAGATTGATGGACTGCTGCAGAGAGATCTGAGTTTTGTCAAGGGGAAGTTGACTCATCATAAAGTAGCAGAGGAGGTTAAAATGCCTGATGTAAAGAAGCTGGCGAATCATGTAGATCACAAATTGCGTGAACATATAAATAGGTCAGTGCATTACTGCTTCTGTCAGACAGCCCTTTTGTTACTTGCAGTTTATAAGTTTAAATCCTAATATAGAACAGTGAGCTATTAACTATCAAACAGCTGCATTGCCATTCATTGCAATGGCAGAAAACCTGCGACAGACCACCCGAGCGGAAGAGTAACATAGCCTTTGATTGTAAGAACTTAAGGGTGTTTTTGAACAGTAAATAAAACAATTCAGCCTTAAATTTAAAAATCAGCATCAAGAGGAATAACCGTCAATCACGTTTTACTTGCCGATAAGTTTAAACAAAACACAGAACAAGGCACAGGAGGGCGGCCTATTCAAGGGAGTTCCTCAAATACTAAAATAGATGCTTTGATCTTATTTTGCCATAGAAAATTGTTCAAGAAATGCGTACCTTCACCCAAGTAGCTCGGTATTGGCAGACCGCAGACCTTTCCTATTTCATCTTTTTCATGTAATTCCAATACAAATACATGCTGCCTTGCTTCTCCAGATGGAACTGAAGTGCCGTTTATAGAAATAAGGCCAAAATACTGAAAAACGATAGATGAATCTGAACTAATACCATAGTCAAAAAGGCAGAGACTGTTATACTGCAAGAACATTCGATCACTCGCACAGAAAGATTGCAGAGGTGAATCTTGAATAGGGAGAAGTCAATTACTCCCTTCAGTGCATCAGATAGTGTTAAGCAATAACTGCTCAATGCTGTTTAGCCAGTGATATTTCTGATTTTTATATATTTCCTGCATCTTCATTGCTTTGATTTTGTTCACAAGAAATGGCCACTCTTAGCCATCAAATGTTAGTCATCATAAGTACATTGAAATTATGAAAAGGTCACACATAAGCAATCTGAAATCTTGGCAGCTATGCGCGCTTTCCTAACAAAAGAGAACAGCAAGTTTCAAAACAGGGCATGTGCTTTCAGGATAAATTGAAAGTGCACGCTGTGTTTTTAAACTTGATGCACTCTTTTGTTAGAAAAGCACAGTGCGGGGCAGATTGGGTGCAAATTGTTTAATATTTCAGAGCAGTTACATGTCAATAACAGCAAACCCCATATACATACTTTGTAGGTGCATCAAAATATATATTATATACAGAAACCTACATTTACAAATGGATGTACACACACAATTAGGAGCAATAAATACCAAACTCTATCAGAAAAGGCATTGAACAAAACGGGAAAGGTTCGAGAGAGAAATGAAAAGCAAAATATGTTGTTGAGTAAAGAATACTCTTACCCTTATCCACCCTGTCACATTGACTTTTTCTTGGCATATATGACTGTAGAAGACGATGTGTGCCAATATACTGCTAAATAAAATAAAGTCTCATCAAAACCCAAAAACGAGTGAAAGTGTGCTTAGGGCCGTTTCTACCATTAGGCAAGACTAGGCGGCCGCCTAGGGAGGCAAAAGGGGGAAAACATTTTTTAATTTGAAATCAAACAGAGAAAAAATGTAGCAAATTAGGAGAAAAGGGGAGGGGGTGGCATTTTTAAATTCTCGCCTAGGGCGGCAAAACACCTAGAATACATCAAGGGATAATGACACACAAAATTCATATAAAGTGTGCATGTCACTGAATCTGAAGTTGGCTGCAGACGAAAACTGTCTCTTAAAAGGCATTCACTGTGTAAATTGAACACCTCAATGTTTAGAAATGCGTAAAAAAGAAAGTGTGCATCATTGCCGTTGGGGGTATCAACCGGAAACATACTGATGCGCTTGAACTATAGTTAGAGTGCCTCACTTTTGCAATATTCTCCCGCTCTCGGGGGCTGTAGTTGTGCAGCGTTGCCCGTGCAGCACAGGTACAGAACCTGGAAGTGAAATATCAAAAAACGAATCTAGATGTGCAGTGGGCTAGCAGTTCGTGCTCAGCCCAGCAGCATTTCATGGTTTGTGCTCTTTCAACAGTGGTGCACAGGCTCTGTTGAGAGCGGTGCAGCCTAAAGCTGAAGCACAGTGTTGAAGTCACCGCTTCAAAAGTAATGACAGCCACTGTGTCGAACGTAGGGTTTGATTGAGAGCATAGCGCCTAAATAACAGCCAACCACTATATGTCTCAACCCACAAAGTGACAAGCTAGAATTCAAGCTCTGCATTTTCGACCCCATTCCTCCTCCTATGCTGTAGGTACCACGAGGGAGACGGGGTGCAGCTTGCACCACACGCACTGCAGCCTCGAATAGTTATGTGAGGGCTCAGCATGGATGAGAGGGGTGAGGTCATGTGAGGGCTCTGTATGGATGAGAGGGGCGAGGTCATGTGAGGGCTCTGCATGGATGACAGGGGCGCGTTAATGTGAGGGCTCTGCATGGATGACAGGGGCGAGGTCATGTGAGGGCTCTGCATGGATGTGCAGGCGAGATCATGTGAGGGCTCTGCATGGATGAGAGGGGCGAGGTCATGTGAGGGCTCTGCATGAATGAGAGAACCGATCGAGGTCGTGTGAGGGCTCTGCATGGATGACAGGGGCGAGGTCATGTGAGGGCTCTGCATGGATGACAGGGGCAAGGTCATGTGAGGGCTCTACACGAATGAGTGGGGCGAGGTCATGTGAGGGCTCAGCATGGATGACAGGGGCGAGGTCATGTGAGGGCTCAGCATGGATAAGAGGGGCGAGGTCACGTGAGGGCTCTGCATGGATGAGAGGGGCGAGGTCATGTGAGGGCTCAACATGCATGAGAGGCATGATGACAAGAAAGGGCTTTGCATGGATGAAGGGCACGGGGCCCATGTCAAGCTAGGGCCCTGCATTGGTTTTTGTGTTAGAGCATCCCAGCGCTGGGGGGGGACAGAGCGCTTTATATCATTGCTGCAAAGATGAACACTGACAGCAACAGAAGCAATGTATAGGCAAGAAACAGAACATAAGAGCAGGGTGCACTAGTCTACACCAACGCCAAAGAAGAGTGCCCATAGCCACATGAGTCCTTCAACTGCAGTACACGTGCAAACACAACACAACCTCCCAATGGCTGTCACAATGCAACACACAAACAGAAAACACTAGTAGACAGGCAACCACAGACCGGGGCCAGGAGCAGGGCAACTCAACAAGAGCAGGCGAGAGTTGGAGGGTAGCGCCAAAGGGCGGTACATTATGGGTGACAGCGCCTTCAACCCAGAGGGCTCCTCTGTGAACGCACGGTAGGAAGGGCTGATTCTCAAAGACGGGGGCTGGAGTTGTAAACCTTTGGGGGGGCATGGGAAGCGTGGCTTGAGAGTTCTCCTTTTCTTGACGGTTGAAGGAGGGTGTTGGCGCGTCCCAGGGAACGGCATCCGCCAGACATGCAGGGCCGTCGCTAGCATTGGTGCAGTAGGTGCAGTGGCACTGACTCCCACTAGCCACTGATAATTGCTGTAGTTTCCAACCCTAACAGCAGCCCAAGGGTCCGTTGTCCTTTTTTGCAAGAGGCCGCGTGTTACTCTCATGATGCTGCTGCAGATATGGTAAGCCTGAGGGGCGGGTACTGCGGAGCTCTGGCGGGCAGAGTTTTGAGTACTACGAGCTTCAATAGGGCGCTATCAGAGGATAACCAGAGCCGATGTGATGCGATCAAATCTTGTTATACAAAAGCCCACAATCTTCCCCGCACCGCGCTTTACCAACAAAAGAGTAGAGCAAGTTTAAAAACACAGCGTGTACTTTCAAAAGTATACGCTGTGTTTTTAAACGTGCTCTACTCTTTTGTTTGTAAAGCGCGGTGCGGGGAAGATTGTGGGCTTTTGTTTAAGTATTCATGTTAATCACAGCCCCTTCACGAGCTGTGATTAACATGAATACTTAAACAAAAGCCCACAATCTCTCTCGAAGCCGCGCTTTACTAACAAAAGAGTAGAGCAAGTTTAAAAACACAGTGTGTATTTTCTGAAAGTACACGCTGTGTTTTTGAACTTGCTGTGCGCTTTAGTTTGTAAAGCACTGTGCGGGGAAGATTGTGGGCTTTTGTTTAAGTATTCATGTTTATCACAGCTAGTGACGGGGCTGTGATTAACATGAATACTTAAACAAAAGCCCACAATCTGCCCCGCAAGTGCCAACAGCCGCAAGCCCCCAAGCTCCAAGCCAGCCTTACCTGCACTCCTGAGTCCTGACTCTTCCTCCGGCACACCGCATCCAGGAAGTGACTGATTTTCGCGCCGCTGCTTTAAAAAAGTGGGATGTCCTGTGTGTGTGCACGCTGCACATATGGCAGTGTGTGCTTACGTTAAGAGAAGTGCGCGCGCACACACTAATGGGAACAGTGGTGACAACTACACTTTGTACATTCCCTCTAGACAGCCACAAACACAGGAAGGTGAGGCTCATCTGCATTCACCTACATTCCGATAGTCGTCCTGGGCAGGAAGGGGAGAGGTGGCTCACACTTACATCTCAATGGGCTGTGCCCTGTCCTGTCCTCACACACAGCATTGAATTATCCCAGAGGGTTACCCTGGCAGACAGAACTGGGCTGGAAAGGATCCTTTTTCACTTCAGAGAGTTCTTTGAAGTCACCCTCTATATCAAAGGCACTTTTGGGTAAAAGTAATGGGGCTGTGGCCCCAGCAAATCAGACACTGTTTTGCCCATTAACCAGCCATCACTGGCTCTACGTCAGCACATTGCCTGAAGGAACTGTTATGCTGCCAGAAGGGACAGTCACTTTGCTAATTACTCTACTGTGCTGGCCAGCTGCTTGTTGAGCTGCAGGAGGGACTGCCACTTTGCTATTTGCCTTGCTGTGCTGCCCACTGCCTGCAACTTCTGCGCAGTGACCGACTTCAAGTGTTCTCCAAGGCTTTGTTGGCTGGCTCTGTGTTTTGAAATCTCTGGTCCATCAAAGATTCCAATGACGCACCACTACCGTGGGTCTCTGTCACTCATGAGTTCCGCTGGAGCATCCTGATTGGGTGCTATGATCGATCGCTACTTCACTCTGCAATTTACCAAGATCAGTGTAGGTGAGTACTTTCAATTCATCCAAGTGCAAAGGCCAGCGTGTTTGGGGAACTTTGAGTTTCATCAACGCGTGTTGAGCGCTTTACATTTCCCCCGAGATCAGCACATGCTGATCGCTTTGTGCTGCACCTGACAATGAGGGAAGCCCTTTCAGTGCACCCCCCATGTTGTCATAGTGACCGGAGCTTTCTCCAAGGGATGACATCAGCCGCCCATGTGACCGGAGTCAATGCTGCATGCCAACATCGTCAGCCTGCTGGGGCCCGAGGGACATCACCACATCTGCCAGAGACTGGCTTGCCAGGCCCATTGCCACACCACCTTCCTAATTCGGAAGCCCCAGTTGCGAGTTTCCGAAACCCAAGGCCATCACCACTGTGGCCCCTACTGAACTAGTTATTGTGCAATAATGAGGCTGAAAACCCTTTAACTCAAGCCACGCGCTCGCAGACTAGACTTGTTTAATTCTTGAGTCCCGAGGGACCCGTGTAATGCGTTCTCCAAGTGCCACCTGAACAGCACAGTTGTTTGGCAGGCTACTATCAGAAGGGTTCCAAAACCTTCCTTCCCAACTTCAACAGGTTCCGTGCTACTTTCCTCTACGTGCCCACCAGTGTTAAGCAATCGTGAGTGCCAGTGAAGCACTAAACCTACTGTATACTTTCAAATGCCTATATTGTGATTTGTACATATTGGATCTTTGTTGTTTTGGCCTTGTTTGATTAAGATAAATATGGCCTATTTTTTTATAAATCAGTGTGGAGTCTTTTTGTGGTGTTTAACCTGAGTGCATGTGTGTGTGTGTGTGTGTGTGTGCGCGCAGAAATACTTTACACAGTGCCTCTTATCTTTAGCCTGACTGCTCTGCGCCATTAGAGGATGAGCACAGATGTATTATGTGTGTAACCACTTGCCGGACTAGAACTGAGGTCCCTACTTGGGCAGAGTGTATACCTCTGCAAACTAGAGACCTAATTTCTCACACACATCTACAAAACACAAGGCAAAACAGGATTGCTAGTTGTAGCGATAAATTAGGAGCTTTCCACTGTGGCAAGTATAAAAAAAAAAAGAAAATTGTCTTTTTATAAAAATTTTAGAATTAGACTAGTTGAGAGCATATAAATCTGAACTTTACAAAAGATTTTGTTTTTCCTTATCAGAGTTATTCACAGAAAGGATTGTATAAATTTAGGACAATAGTCAAACCTGGGCACACTAGCCTTCTCTAGGCTCATTATGCCCTTGGTCCTGTTCCTATAATAATCTGTTTTTTTGCTAGCACTTAGTACACATTGATTTGTGGATATAAAAGGCCTCACATGTATAGGATGGGTTAAATTAACAAAGATACTTTAAATGACTGTATTTAGTTACTAATTATCTCACAGTGTAAGGTTGAATTTCTGTTTTGGGATACTCCACCTGGAGAAGAGGTCTTGTAGGCTCTGAATGAAAAATAAACAAATAAGTTATTTTGTTTCTCTTCAGTCCTGGGTCAGCGTGGTGCCAGGTCACAGCCTGCGACACGCTGCAGCTGCCTGCGAGAGACACACATTCCGCAGAGGCTGCTGAGGTGTCCCTTATGCCTTCGGTTATTAGTGGCACGTGTAGCTCATGAGCTGTGTTTTTTAAGCTGTTGTTGTGTTATCACTATAACTGGTGAATATCATCGTTTTTAGGTCTTGCATTGTAATCATATTGCCTAAACGGGAATTTTATTTATGAGAAGTTAAAACACTAGTTGTTCTGAGGACATAATCATAACTTCCATCTCACAATGACTGCTGAGTTCATTTGTAGAAGGCCTGTGGCCATGCATACCAAGATCTTGGCACATGGTATGGTCTTCGGCTGATGCGGTTGTTATTGATTTATTTTATTTTTACTTTTTATTTTTATAGTTTTATAGAGCGCGAACCAGACCTGTGAGGGTATCAAAGCGCTTTACAGGATTGAAGGAGGGGGAAATAAAGCATAAGGATGGGAGGGATCACATTGGGAGAGAAAGGGATACAGGAGGAGCACGCAGTTTAAAGTCCAAGCTACATGAGGAAGAATAGAAGCATGCAGATAAAAATAAAAAGGTTTCCAATCCACGGGGTGCACCATAGCTGAGGTCGATGCTACATTTGGGATAAAAAATTAGAGCAGGTAGTTACAAGGTACAAGGAGGCAAGTCTATGAGGTAATTGTAAAGAGATCTGAGTTTTCTGATGGAGGGTGGGAGAGAGTTCCAGATTCTTGGAGCGGCTCCAGAAAAGGCTCGATTGTACGTTTTCTTCTTCCGGAAGTGAGCTGGCTGCAACAGCAGGTTTTTGGCAGATCGGGAATTTCTGGCCTGTCCGGATATCACGCGTTTTTGTGCAAGAAATGTCGGCGAGTTCGTGTACAGAGCTTTGTGAGTTATGCAAGCCAGTTTAAATTGTATTCTGGCCTCCAGGGGAAGCCAGTTCAGAGCTTGGAGGTGGGGAGAGATGTGGTCAAATTTTTTTGAGCCCTTTATGAGTCTGGCAGCGGTGTTGAGGCAGGCTTTCAATGGGGCCAGAGAATTCTTGGGTAGCCCTGTGAGAGTAGAGCATCCATATTCAAGTCTGGAAATGACAAGGGCCTGGGTTGCCATTTTAAGGTCGGACCTATCGAGGAAGGGTTTTAGGTTTCTTAGGTAGCTCAGGTGGAATCTAGCCGTTTTGGCCATCGCGTTTATATGGCTGTGCATATTCAAGCTGCCGTCAAGGGTTATTCCCAGGGATTTCGCAGAGTCAACAATGGTAGGAGGGCAGTTTAGTGCAGTGATGGTCTTGATCCATTCCTGGATGTCTGGATTTGGTTTGGGTGGGGAGATCAGAAGGAATTCGGTTTTGTTTGCGTTGAGTTTAAGCTGGTTGGCGGTGAGCCAGTGGACTGTTAGCTTCAGTGCCTTGTTTAGGGAGAAAATGTCCTGAGGGGAAGACATTTTTATGTAGACCTGTGTATCGTCGGCGTACATAAGGTAGAGATGTTGGCGGCATGATGATGTTATCAGTTTTGTCGCTGATGATCTCAATTTTGGTACTGGCTATAATGTAAGGCAAGAGATAGAAATGGATAATTATTTTTGGAAACTGTCATTGCTTTAAAGGTTTCGCATTTCAACCATATCTTTAATCATAGTTGTTTAAAGGGATGCTTGCATTTTGTTTGTTGGTGTTTAGTCCCTTTCCAAAGAGAAGTTTGGCTTTTGTTATGCCTTCAGCCCTGCACAGCATACCGTGTAAAAGGCATGGCCTTCAGACATGCCCTGCACCAAGCCATTGCACAATGTCTGCACTGTACATGGCCTTCCCCTGTGCCCCGCAAGATCTGGATGCACACTGGCCATTGGCCTGGTACAGTGGTAAATGGGTCCAGGGTTTGCAGTTCAGCTACACCTTGCGCCAAACCTCTGTACCAGTTGAACAAGCTGCCATGGTAATGGGTGAGGTCCTGCACCAAGCCCTCTGTCCAAAAGAACCCCCTTTACACATCATTTGGCTATTTGCTGAATGAGTTTTGCCCACAGGTATGGGCGACACAATGAAGAAGGGGTGGGGCGGGAGAGCATGGGAGGGGGAGCGCACTGGGAGAGGGTTTAATAATAAAAATTAAAAACCCACTTACCTGGAGCTGCGGCCGCCTCCGAGTTGCGCCTCCGAATTCTCATCCTGGTCCAAGCATACACTGGGACAGACTCACTGTGCAATCTTCACACTGCTCTCATGTGAGAGCAGTGCGGGGATTGGTCTGAGCAGCTAAAATGACGCTCCGCTCAGACTAGGGAGTCTGTGCAGTTTCTCCAGCCCGGCTGTTCAATGCAGCCGGGCTGGAGAAACCTCAGTGCGCATGTGTGTTTTGGTCGGCATGAGACGGCCGGCCAAACACATATGCGCACTTAGAGAGTGCACATAGACTCCTTCTCCCTCCTCCCATGCCTCGGCCCCGCCCCTCCCTGAACGCTCTGGCTCAGAGCTGGCAAGTCCAGTGAAAAATAAAACAATTTAGGTAATCGTTTTATTTTTCATCTGCGAGCCAGTGGGGCGACGCTCCTCTGCGATTGTGAAGGAGCCGCCCCAGTTTGGCCATACCCTGTGACTAGCCTCTTTCCAGCCAAATCAGCTGCACAAAGCTAAAGGCCGTTCACCCAGCCAATTTATCTTTTGTGCAACAGGTTATGGTTTTGGGGTATCTTTACAGGCACCTGGGCTTAAAACATGTGCCCACTGGCAACACTATGTACAGCTTTCAGACATGTACAGGAGGCTTAGAGTACAGGGCGCGGGCTTTGGCCCCTGAGTCGACATAGCACACTGTGCTAGCAACGTTAAAGTGGCGGGTGAATACCATTCTCATTTGTTCATAAGTTTGGTGCTATTTGAAAAATGTCCATGACATTTGCCAGACAGCATGTTAAGCCTAGTTCTGTTGTGGTATATTTTGTACCTATCCTTCAAACGGCACAGAAGTTATTGGCAAATCAAAGCTGTTATTGCTCGTCCTTTAACCTTGTCTCCCCAATTGCATGATAAAGGGCCTCATTTAGAATTTGGAGGAACCTGAAAATCCTATTCCTTCCACAATAGAATACTGCACTCTCTCGTTCTTTACGCTGACAATTCTGACCATGCCTCGCCTTTTTCTCATACTTTTTTCCCACAATACCAAACCAGCAAATTCTTCCAAATTGACATGTTCAAAATAGGAGTCTATGGCATTTGTTTGTGCCCAGTGCCCAATATTCATATCGTTGGACCCAACTGTGCAAGGTTAGTGACTCTCTCTCTTTGGACACAGATACCGGCAATGTACAGTAGGCTACTTTTCATAGGGCCTGGTCTGTGGCATACACCATCTTTACAAATAATTGTGTTATTAAAGAAGAAAGAAAGAATAAAAAGTACACCATGCAGAGAGACTGATGAGTATTTCCTGATGGAATTGGAAATACATTTCTTGAATTGAAAAATGAACATTAGTGATGGTACTGAGCATCTATTTCATAATTTAGTATGTGCACCTCAAGCGAATTACTTAGTTGTACTCTTAAAACGCTGCTATGTGCAGTTTGTGCTTGTAACATCAATCACCAATTGTACATCTAATGTTGCTCTGTGTCCTCCTTGCAGATGCAGTCCCAGTATCTCCACCCAGTGGAAAGCCAACAAAGTAACTGTTTTAGCTGTATCTGTTTTGCAGTTTAGGAAAGCTTACACTAGCACTGGCTCTGCCTGTGCTATATCTGTTCTGTGGAGGGCAGTTCATTATTCCAGACATTTCAATGTCAATCCCACTCCAGAGACAATCAACAAGTAGCAGCACACTCTTCCCACCTAGTGCTTTAAATGAGAGAACTCCACCTGCAAATAAAGGTAAGGGACGGAGGAAGAGGTAACCGGACAGTGAAAGGTACTATTAAAGAAAGACCTAGGCAGTGTCCTTAATGTGTTTATTTGTTTTTGCATGCTGTGCACCAAAGGCAGACTGTTTGGCTGCATGTACAAAGAACCAATTTGATCAGCAGCGGCCCGTGTAAGTACAAAAATTAATTATTTATTTAATTTTCCCTCGTCATCGTCTGTCGAAATCCCCCCCCACCGGGCCCACCGCTCATCCCTGTACGGGCCGCGGCTGAATTTAATTTTCACTTTCACTTCCGATCCTTTGCAGAAACCTTAATGTCTCTACCATCTGTCTTCTTTGCAGAGCGTTTCCCCATTTCTTTGCCTAGCACCCATCCCCAATGCAGAATTCTCCCCT